>NC_092715.1:25559928-26222428 GCF_047496885.1 Scyliorhinus torazame
AGGGGATGGGTCTTCCTGGCAACACCAACATTTCGTTACCCAGCCTCTAGTCATCCTCAGAAGGGGGCGTGGAGTTATCTTCCTATTCGTTGTGGCACTTTGACGCAGTGCCTGGCACACCCACTCCAATGAGTTGTGTGTGGAACAAGAGCAGCATACATAATCAGGCAGGGCCAGAATGGCACTCTTACTTTTAGTTCATCCATTGGTTGTGGGCTTCACCAGCTTGGGCAGCATTTGTTGCCCATCCCTAATTGTCCCTTGAGGAGGTGGTGGTGAGCTGCCTTTTTGAACCGCTGTAGTCCATGTGGTGTAGGTGCACCCACTGTGCTTTTAGGGAGGGAGTTCCAGGATTTTGATCCAGCCACAGTGAAGGAACGGCCGACATATATCCAAGTCAGGATGGTGAGTGTCTTCGAGAGGAACATGAAGGTGGTGGTGTTCCCATGTATCTGTTGCCTTTGTCCTTGTTGAGGTCGCAGGTTTGGAAGGTGCTTTTGAAGGAGTCTTGGTGCATCGTGTGGATCATAGAATCAAAGAATTTTCAGTGCAGAAGGAGGCCATTCGGCCCATCAAGCCTTCCCCGTCCCTTGGAAAGAGTAACCTAACTAAGCCCACCCTATCCCGATAACCCAGTAGTCCCACCCAACCTTTTTTGGACACTAAGGGCAATTGAGCACGGCCAATCCACCTAACCGGCACATCTTTGGACCGTGGGAGGAAACCGGAGCACCCGGAGGAAACCCACGCAGACACAGGGAGAACATGCAGACTCCGCACAGACAGTGACCCAGCGGGGAATCGAACCTGGGACCCTGGTGCTGTGAAGTGACAATGCTAGCTACTGTGCTACCGTGCCGCCCCTACACACAGCTGAGACTGCCCGCCAGTGGTGGAGGAAATACATGTGCTGGATGAGGTATCAATCGAATGGGGCTGCTTCATCCCTTCTCTGAGCAACCTTCATTAAACCAGTTAGGATCATGAGAAAGAAACCATTTAACTTATTTTTCAATAACTTCCCAATAGGTTTTTATTGTGAGTGAACAATCTCGGAACTTTTCAACGTTGTGAGGACGGTTCTGGTTTTTGGCTTCTATTGGCAGGAAAATAGACAGGAGCACAATTAAAAATCTATTGACATATGATGTGGTGTTCAAGTGAATCACTGAGGGCACATTGTTGTGTGTCAACTTGACTCTCAGTTTGACTCGTCTCTGAGTCAGAAGGTTGTGGGTTCGACACAAGTCCTGTTATGTGGGGGTGCTGTCTTTCAGATGAGCTGTTATACATTGACCAACCCCAGGTCAAGATGAGTAAGGAGTTGGCCTTAGCATCCCAGACCAACCTCCCTCCCTGGGCCAGCATTGGAAGATCAAAAAGATATGGACAGGTTGGCGGAATGGGTGGAAAAGTGCCAGATGGAATTTAATTCAGAGAGGTGTGAAGTTGATTCATTTTTGTCGGAAGAATGCATAGAGACAATACAATAAGGGGACCTGGAGGTCATAAAGTCACAGAAGTTTACAACGTGGAAACAGGCCCTTCGGCCCAACTTGTCCATGCCGCCCAGTTTTTAACCACAAAGCTAGTCCCAATTGCCCGCATGTGGCCCGTATCCCTTCATGCCTAGCTTTCCCATATAACTGTCTAAATGCTTTTTAAAAGACAGACTTGTACCCGCCTCTACCACTGCCTCTGGCAGCCCATTCCAGGCACTCACCACCCTCTGTGTGAAAAAATGACCCCTCTGGACCCTTTCCTATCTCTCCCCTCTGACCTTAAACCTATGCCCTCTAGTTCTAGACTCCTCTACCTTTGGTAAAAGATGTTGACTATCTACCTTATCTATGCCCCTCATTATTTTATAGACCTCTATAAGATCACCCCTAAGCCTCCTATGATCGAAGGAAAAAAGTCCCAGTCTATCCAGCCTCTCCTTATAACTCAGACCATCAAGTCCCAGTAGCATCCCAGTAAATCTTTTCTGCACTCTTTAATAATATCCTTTCTCTAATAGGTTGACCAGAACTGTACACAGTATTCCAAGTGAAATGAAAATCGCTTATTGTCACAAGTAGGCTTCAAATGAAGTTACTGTGAAAAGCCCCTAGTCGCCACATTCCGGCGCCTGTTCGGGGAGGCTGGTACAGGAATTGAACCGTGCTGCTGGCCTGCTTTAAAAGCCAGCTATCTAGCCCAGTGTGCTAAACCAGCCCCTTGTGCTAAACCAGCCCCTTTTGTGTGGCCTTACTAATGTCTTGCATAAGTATATAAATCATTGAAGGTGACAGGACAGGATGAGATTTGGATTTCGAGATTTGGATTTGTTTATTGTCACGTGTACCGAGGTACAGTGAAAAGTACTTTTCTGCGAGCAGCTCAAACAGATCATTTAGTACATGAAAAGAAAAGAAAAAGAAAATACATAATAGGGCAACACAAGGTCCACAATGTAAATACATAGACGCCGGTGTCGGGTGAAGCATACAGGAGTGTAGTATTAATCAGGTCAGTCCATAAGAGGGGCGTTTAGGAGTCTGGTAGCAGCGGGGAAGAAGCTGTTTTTGAGTCTGTTCATGCGTGTTCTCAGACTTTTGTATCTCCTGCGCAATGGAAGAAGTTGGAAGAGTGAGTGAGATGCTGTTAATAAAGCATGTGGCATCCTGGGCTTTATCAAAAGGGGCATAGAGTATAAAAGCAAGAAAGTTATGCTAAATGTATATAAAATGCTTGTTTGGTCCCAACTGGAGTATTATATCCAGTTCTGGGCACCATACCGTTGAAAGGATGTGATGACATTAGAGAGGGGGCAGAGATGCTTCATGAGACTGTTTCCAGGAATGAGCATTCCGATAGACTGGAAAATCCAGGGGATGTTCGCCTTGGAGAAGAGAATCCGGGGCTGGTTTAGCACACTGGGCTAAATCGCTGGCTTTTAAAGACGATGTGGGCAGGCCAGCAACACGGTTCAATTCCCGTACCAGCCTTCCCGAACAGGTGCCGGAATGTGGCGACGAGGGACTTTTCACAGTAACTTCATTGAAGCCTACTTGTGACAATAAGCGATTTTCATTTTCATTTCATTTCATTTTCAGAAGGTTGAGAGGAGATTTGCTCGAGGTATTCAAGATCCTGAGGGGCCTGGACAGGGCCGAGAGGGAGAATTTTTGGAGGGATCGAAAATCAGAGGGCACAGATTTAAAGTAATTGGCAAAAGAAGAAATGGCGACATGAGGAGGAACTTTATCACGGAGCGGCGATTGGGATCGGGAATGCATCGCCCAAGAGCCTGGTGGAGGCAGATTCAATCAAGGCTTTCAAGGGGGAATTGGGTTATTAACTGAGAAAGAGAATGTTTAGCGTTACAGGGGAAAAGATGGGGTGAATGACACAGGATAAATGGCTCCTACGGAGAGCCGGTGCAGGCACAGCGGGCTTAGGAATTCAAATTCGATGAATAAAATCCGGAATTGAAAGCTCGTCTCAGTCATGGTGACGGTAACGCCAGCATTGATTGTTGCAAAAATCCATCTCCTTCACTAATGCCCTTGAGAGAAGGAAATCTACCGTCCTTATCCGGTCTGGCCTATATGTGACCGCAACATGGTTGACTCTTATCAATGTGGTTCACTCTGCCATGGGCAAGCAAGGTGAGTTCAAGGGCAATTAGAGATGGTAAAAAAATTGCTAGTCTTGCCAACGACACCCACACCCCATGTAAAAATAATCATAAAAAGTAATTAATGAAATGAAATAGAATTAGGATTGGGCTTCTATGAGACGTTAGGAAGGTGAGGGTGCAAACGGAAGGGAAAAAAAAGCGGCAAGCAAGAATTTGAGGAATAAAGAGAAATCTCTGTAACCAGATACATGGGAAAGTGAGGAACAGGAACTGCGGACCATTCAGCCCCTCAAGCCCGCTCCATCGCTCAACTCCCTTGGTCTCTTGGGTAAACAATTCCCAAGGTTCACCAAGAAATTTCTCCTCAGCTCAGTCCAAGATGGCTGACCCGTGTTGGTTTGAGGACAACTGAGTGGATCGATGGGCCGAATGGTCTCCTTCTGCACTGTAAATTCAATGAATTCTATGAAGTTAAAGACATTCCTACAGTTAATGAATTAAATAAAATGCCACCCGAGCTGTTTCGCCCTGGGATTGGGGAGAAGGCACGGGGATTAACTATCCCATTAGTCTCATTCCCCCCGCACACTCTCCCACTTTACATAAATACGTAATTCCATTTTGACATTGGTCAAATTAAATATTGAACATTCACTCTATCCGTCACCAGCGCACAGCGGCAGCAGTGTCCAACATCCACAAGATGCAGCAACTCACCAAGGCTCCTATGACAGCCCCATACAGACCCGCAACCCCCTACCTCCTGGAACAAGGGCAGCAGATGCATGGGAACACCACCGCCCTCAGGGTCGCCTCCAAGGGATGGAGTATAAAGGGAAGTCTTGCTTCAACTGTACAGGGCATTGGTGAGGTAACACCTCGAATACTGCGTACAGTTTTGACTCCTTATTTAAGGAGAGATATACATTCATTGGAGACAATCCATAGAAGGTCTGTTTGGCTGATTCCTGGGGTAGGGGATTTCTCTTGATGAGGAAAGTTTGGGCAGGTTGGGCCTAGCTCATTGGAGTTTGGATGAATGAGAAGTGATCTTATTGAAACCTGAACGATGCTGAGGGAGCTTCAGTGGGTAGATGCTGGAGAGGATGTTCCCCAATATGGGGCTGGATCCTCAGTCAGCGGGATCCTCGAGCAGCGCACTCACGCCCGCGGATTTCCCGACGGCGTGGGGGTGCCCACAATGGGAAACGGCAATGGCCGGCTGCCGGGACAGAGAACCCCGCCCACAGGGTCCTTCATTTAAGATGGAGGTGAAGAGGAATGTTTTCTCTCAGAGGGCCGTTGGAGTGTGGAATTCTCTTCGCAGAGAGCAATGGAGGCCGGATCGCTGAATACATTCAAGGCTGAGTTACAGTTTTTTGATCTGCAAGGGTGTTGCGGGTTATGGAGGGGAAGGTGGGAAAGTGGAGCGAAGGCCACAATCAGATCAGCTGTGATTGTATTGAATGGCGGAGCTGGCTCGAGGGGCCGAATGGCCTACTCCTGCTCCTAATTCTTGTGATCGTATTACCTGTCAGAGTTTGAAGACTGAGGCTGAGGAGGAATGACACATTCCTCCTCGCTGACCGCATATCCTGGATTTGAAAAAGAATGGTTGGGAGGAGCAATGAGGAGAAATTTCTTCACACGGAGGGTTTTAAGATTTGGAACATGTGACCTGAAAATGGTGGGGGAATCAGATTCCATCAGGATTTTCAAAAGGCACTCGGCCATGGGCTTGGAGAGGATGAACTTACTGGGTTACTGGAAAAAGCCAGGGCTTGGGACAACATTCCATCGCGCTGGCAAAGAGCTGACACAGGCACGAGGGGCCGACTGGCCTCCTTCTGTGCCATGAGGAAAATAAAGACTTGCTTTATAGAGCGCGCTTCATGACCACCAGACATCTCAAAGCCAATGAATTACTTTTTGAAACGTGGTCGCTGCTCTTACGTAGGAAACGTGGCAGCCAATTTGCGCACAGGAAGCTCCCACAAACAGCGATGTGACAATGGGCGGCACGGTAGCACAGTGGTTAGCACTGTCCCTTCACAGCACCAGGGTCCCAGGTTCGATTCCCAACTTGGGTCACTGTCTGTGCGGAGTCTGCACGTTCTCCCCGTGCTCTGCGTGGGTTTCCTCCGGGGGCTCCGGCTTCCTCCCACAAGTCCCGAAAGATGTGTTGTTAGGTGAATTGGACATTTTGAATTCTCCCTCTGTGTTCCCGAACAGGCGCCGGAATGTGGCAACTAGGGGATTTTCAGTCACTGCATTGCAGTGTTAATGTAAGCCTACTTGTGACAATAAAGATTATTATTAAGGTCTTTCGTTTTGTGCTGTAGATTGATAGGTGAGTATTGGCCAGGGCACCAGGGACATCCCTCCCTGCTCCTCTTTCAATCAGTGATAGGGGATTGTTACCCCCATCCGAACCAGCAGATGGGGGTCTGGGTTTAACATCTGATCACAAAGTTGGCACCTCTGACAGTGCAGCGCTCCCTCAGCCCTGCACTGGGATGTCAACCTCGGGTTTTGTGCTCAAGCCCTGGATGATGACTGAGCCCCCAAGCCTGAGCGGTCAGAGTTGAGCATGCTGCACACTGAGGCACAGGTGGATTAACTCCACAATACGCTGCCGGTTCGCTTATCAAACACAGCTATTAAGTGGGGAATATATGTGGGAACACCATCCCCCCACCCCCCTCATCCCCACACACACAAGTTCAGAAGGTTTGAAATTAAATGTTTGTCCATTTAAACATGTTAAACTTTACTGAGAGGAGCCCGGCTGAACAAACTGTCTCCCACAGCTCAGGGTTTGACAGTCTGGTCTCTGAGTTCATGGAGTCGGAGAATCATACATTACAGACGAGGCCCTTCGGCCCATCACCGACAAAAGAAAAACTTACTCTAATCTACGCCAATGCCACCAATACAATTATAGGGGCAGCACGGTCGCATTGTGGATAGCACAATTGCTTCACAGCTACAGGGTCCCAGGTTCGATTCCCAGCTTGGGTCACTGTTTGTACGGAGTCTGCACATCCTCCCCGTGTGTGCGTGGGTTTCCTCCGGGTGCTCCGGTTTCTTCCCACAGTCCAAAGATGTGAAGGTTAGGTGGATTGACCATGATAAATTGCCCTTAGTGTCCAAAATTGCCCTTAGTGTTGGGTGGGGTTACTGAGTTATGGGGATGGGGTGGAGGTGTTGACCTTGGGTAGGGTGCTCTTTCCAAGAGCCGGTGCAGACAAGATGGACCGAATGTCCTCCTTCTGCACTGTAAATTCTATGAAACTTCCCAGCATTGGCCCACAGCCTTGAAGGTTAGGACATTTCAATTGCTCATCCAAGTACTTTTTCAAATTTGTGAGGTTTCCTGTCTCTATTATCCTCCCAGGCAGTGCATTCTATATTCCCAGTACCCTCTGGTTGGAGAAGCTTTTCCTCAAATCCCCTCTCAACCTCCTGTCTTTCACCTTACAATTATGCCCCTTGGTATTGGCCATTCAACTAAGGGGAACTACTGCTTTCTACCCATCCTGTCCATGCCCCTCACAATCTTACACACTTCAATCAGGTCCCCTCTCAGTCATCTCTGCTCCAAAGGAAACAACCCGAGCTTATTCAGCCTCCATCCCAGGCAACATCCTGGTGAATCTCCTCTGTCCTCTCTCCAGTGCAATCACATACTTGCTACAGTGCAGTGACCAAAACTGAACACCGCACTCCAGCTGTGGGCTTAACCACAGTCCTGTACAGCTCCAACATAACCTCTCTGCTCTTATAATCTATGCCACGATTGATAAAGGCAAGGGTACCGTATCGTGGAACACACCAGTGGCATACCCAGAACTTCAAGAGAGTCGGGGGGGCAGAGGTGAGTGAAGTGGCCATCACGAAGGAGAGGGTGGTGGGGGAACGGAAAGGTCTGAAGGTGGATACATAACCCGGACCGCATGGCCTACACCCCTGAAGGAGATAGCTGAGGAGATTGTGGAGGCTTGGTGGTGATCTTTCAGGAATCACCAGAGGTAGTGAGGGTCCCAGAGGACTGGAAAGTGGCTAATGTAACACCCCTGTTTAAGAAGGGAGGGAGGCAGAAGACAGGAAATTATAGGCTGGTTAGCCTGACTTTAGTTGTTGGTCAGGTTTTAGAGTCTATTATTAAGGATGAGAATGCGGAGAACGTAGAAGGGCACGGGAAAATAGTTCTGAGTCAGCACGGATTCGTCAAGGGGAGGTCATGCCTGACAAATCTGTTAGAATTCTTTGAGGTGGTAACGAGGAAGTTAGACAAAGGAGAACCAGTGGACGTGATCTAGTTGGAATTCCATAAAGTCTTTGACAAGGTGCCATACAGGAGGCTGCGAAATAAGATAAGAACCCATGATGTTATGGGCAAGAACTGGTGTGGGTAGTAGATTGGCTGACTGGCAGAAGGCAGAGATTGGGGATTAAAGGGGTCTTTTTCAGGATGACAGCCAGGGAGTAATTGTGTCCCGAAGAGGTCAGTGTTGGGACCACAGCTATTCACGATATACATTAACGATCTGGAAGAAGGAGCTGTTGCTAAGTTTGCAGATGATCTAAAGGCATGTGGAGGGAAAGGTTTGTTGAGGAAACAGAGAGGCTGCAGAAGGATCTAGACAGGCTAGGAGAGTGGGCATTGTGGCAGATGGAATACAATGTGGAAAAGTGTGAGATTGTGCACTTTGGTCAATAGAATAGAGGAATAGGTTACGCTCTAAATTTGAAAAGACTTCGGAAATCAGAAGCACAAAGGGACTTAGGAGTCCTAGTTCACGATTCCCTTAAGGTTAACGTGTAGGTTAACATGGGCAGCACGGTAGCACAGTGATTAGCACTGTTGCTACACAGCGCCAGGGTCCCAGGTTCGATTCCCAGCTTGGGTCACTGTCTTTGCGGAGTCTGCACGTTCTCCCCGTGCCTGCGTGGGTTTCCTCCCACAAGTCCTGAAAGACGTGCTGTTAGGTGAATTGGACATTTTGAATTCTCCCTCAGTGTACCCGAACAGGTGCCGGAATGTGGTGACTAGGGGCTTTTCACAGTAACTTCATTACATCTTAATGTAAGCCTACTTGTGACAATAAAGATTAAAAAAGAAGGTTCAGTTAGCAGTTAGGAAGGCAAATGCAATGTTAGCATTCATGTCGAGAGGGCTAGAATACAAGACCAGGGATGTACTTCTGAGGCTATATAAGGCTCTGGTCAGACCCCATTTGGAGCAGTTTTGGACCCGTATCTAAGGAAGGATGTGCTGGCCTTGGAAAGGGTCCAGAGGAGGTTCACAAGATTGATCCCTGGAATGAAGGACTTGTCATCTGAGGAGCGATTGAGGACTCTGGGTCTATATTCAATTATGTTTAGAAGGATGAGGGGCGATCTCATTGAAACATACAGGATACTGCGAGGCCTGGATAGAGTGGATGGGGAGAGGATGTTTCCACTTGTAGGAAAAACTGCAACCAGAGGGAACAGTCTCAGACTGAAGGGACGGTCCTTTAAAACAGAGAAGAGAAGGAATTTCTTCAGCCAGAGGGTGGTGAATCTGTGGAACTCTTTGCCGCAGAAGGCTGTGGAGGCCAAATCACTGAGTGTCTTTAAGGCAGAGATAGATAGGTTCTTGATTAATAAGGGGATCAGGGGTTATGTGGAGAAGGCAGGAGACTGCGGATGAGAAACATATCAGCCATGATTGAATGGCGGAGCAGACTCGATGGGCCGTATGGCCTAATTCTGCTCCTATGTCTTATGGTCATTTGGTCTTATGGTATACCTTCTTAACTACCCTATTAACCTGTCTTTGTGCCTTCAGGGCTCTGTGAACAAGCACCCCACAATCTCTCTGTTTTCTGAGCTTCCTAGTGTCCTGCCATTCATTGAGCACTCCCTTGTAGTGTTACTCCTTCCAAAGTGCATCGCCAATGTGGTGAATGGAACTACTGTTAATTCACCAGTGCACTGTGATATCATGATACTGCTGTATCGTGTTACGTTATGTGTTTAACCCTGTGGGCTCCACCTATGGGCCATTGTACGGCTTCACCCACAGGGGAATATGTCGGGGCATGTATGGGCTCGCCCATGGCTCCACCCCTTACCGGAAGTATAAAGGCAGCTGACCTGCGGGGCCGCATTCATTGTTGTACCGGTCACAGGCAGGCTCAGTTGTAAGCTAATTAAAACCACGGTTTACTTCTCAACATGTCTCTCAGTGAATTGATGGTCACATCAATTTAATCAGCTTAAAATACCACGATGGAATCAGCCTTCAAACCTGATAGACTGGAACTCGATCCACAGGCCGCAGAGGCGAGAGAAATTTTTTCGCACTGGCTTCGATGCTTCAAGGCCTATCTCGCCGCGTCGTCTACGCCAACCGTCACGGACGAACAGAAACTGAGTCTTCTCCACGCACGGGTGAGCCATCGTATTTCTGTCCAGCTCGACGGCGCCGCGTCCTATACAGAGGCCCTCGCACTATTCGAACGCATATATGTACGGCCCGTGAACTAGGTCTACGCGAGACACATCTTCACCACTCGCCGCCAGCGCCCCGGGGAGTCGCGAGATGACTACCTACCTGACCTCAAAGCCCTCGCGCGCAACTGTAACTACCAGGCCGTTACGGCCCCTCAGCATATGGAGCTCGCTATCCGAGACGTTTACGTGGCGGGGGTCCGATAGAACTAAGACAGCACCTGCTCGAGAAAGGGGCCCAGGACCTGGAGGACACGGTAACACTAGCTACCTCTCTGGAGGTTGCGTTTCAGAGCCTTACTGCGTTCCCCGCCGACCACGTGACCCCCTCGTGGGTCCCCGACCAGAGACTACCCCAGGCTTGTGCCGCGTGGCTGCCCGCCCATCATGGGGGGCTGCCCTGCTATTTTTGCGGCCAGTCCCAACACCCCGACAGCACTGCCCGGCCCGCAACGCGAACTGTAGTAACTGAGGGCGAAAAGGACACTTCGCCAAGGTCTGCCTGGCCAGGTCTAAAAACTCGAACTCACAGACCCGATCCACAGACCCACAGGCCCGCAGACCACGCAAAGTGGCAGCGTGTCTGCCGCCTCCGCCTCCGCACAACACGTGCGACTCATGGGGGCCGCCATCTTGGCCTTCCTCCCCCACGCGGCCGGCAACGTGCGACCCATGGGGGCCGCCATCTTGGACGCCATCGTCCTCACCGCCCACCACGCTTGACCGAGGGCCGCCATCTTGGCCGCCATCTGCTGCACCCCCCTCGATGTACAAACGACATGGACAGCTGCCATTGCGGGGCCGCCCCAGCGCCTCCGATCACGCCGCCGGCTACCCCGAGCTCAGCGCGGTCACCCTGGACCAGTCGTGACCGAAGCACCTCCGGAGCTCCATGGTGGCCATCCGGGTAAACGGGCACGAGAAACCTTGCCTTTTCGACTCCGGGAGCACAGAGAGCTTCATTCACCTGGACATGGTAAGACGTTGTTCGCTCCCAATATTCCTGACGCGACAAACTATCTCCCTCGTCCCTGGGCTGCACTCGGTACAAATCCAAGGGTGCACTACTGCAACCCTAGCGATCCAGGGCGCTGAGTACGCTAATTTTAAACTATATGTGCTCCCAGACCTCTGCGCTCCTCTCCTCTTAGGACTCGATTTTCAGTGCAACCTCAGGAGCCTAACTCTTAAATTCGGGGGGCCCCTGCCCCCGCTCACCATATGCAGCCTCGCGACCCTAAAAATCGACCTCCCCCCCTCTTTGCGAACCTCACCGCCGATTGCAAGCCAGTAGCCACCAGAAGCAGGCGGTATAGCATGCAGGACAGGACGTTCATTAGGTCCGAGGTCCAGCGTCTCTTGCGGGAAGGGGTCATAGAGGCCAGCAATAGCCCCTGGAGAGCTCAGGTGGTGGTCGTCAAGACCGGGGAAAAGTTCCGGATGGTGGTTGATTACAGCCAGACCATTAACCGCTTTACGCAACTCAATGCGTACCCCCTTCCCCGGATTGCAGACATGGTAAATCAGATCGCGCACTACCGCGTGTTCTCTACGGTAGATCTGAAGTTTGCATATCACCAGCTCCCAATACGCCCGGAGGATCGCCACTACACGGCGTTTGAGGCAGATGGCCGCCTTTTCCATTTCCTCAGGGTTCCCTTTGGCATCACAAACGGGGTTTTGGTGTTCCAACGAGCGATGGACTGAATGGTGGACCAGTACGGGCTGCGGGCCACGTTTCCGTACTTGGACAATGTCACCATCTGCGGCCATGATCAGCAGGACCACGACGCCAACCTCCACCGATTTCTCCAAACCGCCCAAAAACTCAACCTCACCTACAACAAGGAGAAATGCGTTTTCCGCACAACCAGGCTAGCCATCCTCGGCTACGTCGTTGAAAACGGGGTCCTAGGGCCCAACCCTGACCGTATGCGCCCCCTCCTACAACTCGCTCTCCCTCACTGTCCCAAGGCCCTGAAGAGGTGCCTTAGATTTTTCTCCTATTACGCCCTGTGGGTCTCCCAGTATGCGGACAAAGCCCGCCCACTATTTAAGGCCACTATTTTTCCACTGGCAGCCTAGGCTCACCAGGCCTTCAACTGCATCAAGGCGGACATCGCCAAAGCTGCAATGCGCGCGGTGGACGAGTCCGCCCCCTTCCAGGTGGAGAGCGATGCCTCAGAGGTCGCTCTCGCCGCCACTCTCAACCAAGCAGGCAGACCGGTAGTGTTCTTTTCCCGCACCCTCACCACCTCTGAAATTCGACACTCCTCGGTCGAAAAAGAAGCACAAGCCATCGTGGGAGCCGTACAGCACTGGAGGCACTACCTCGCTGGTAGGAGGTTTACCCTCATCACCGACCAACGATCGGTTGCCTTTATGTTTGACAATACGCAGCGGGGCAAGATCAAGAATGACAAGATCTTGAGGTGGAGGATCAAACTCTCTACCTATAACTACGATATAGTATATCGTCCAGGGGAGCTCAACGAGCCCCCAGATGCCCTGTCCTGCGGCACGAGCACCAGCGTGCAAGATGACCGATTACGTGCTATCCACAATGACCTCTGCCACCCGGGGGTCACCCGGCTCGCCCACTACATCAAGGCCCGCAACCTGCCCTACTCCATCGAGGAGGTCAGAGCTATAATCAGAGACTGCCAAATCTGTGCGGAGTGTAAACCGCACTTCTATCGACCAGATAAGGCCCACCTGGTAAAGGCGTCCCGGCCCTTTGAACGCCTTAATATCGATTTCAAAGGGCCCCTCCCCTCCAATAATCGCAACACATACTTCCTGAACATCATAGACGAGTTCTCCCGTTTTCCGTTCGCCATTCCCTGCCCCGATATGACCACTCCCACTGTCATCAAAGCCCTGCATAGTGTCTTCACCCTGTTCGGTTTCTCCAGCTATGTCCACAGCGACAGGGGCTCGTCGTTCATGAGCGATGAACTGCGTCAGTACCTGGTCAGTAAGGGCATCACCTCGAGCAGGACTACCAGCTATAACCCAAGGGGAAATGGGCAGGTGGAGAGGGAGAACGCGACGGTCTGGAAGACCGTCCTACTGACCCTACGGTCCAGGAATCCCCCGGTTTCTCACTGGCAGGAGGTCCTCCCCGATACGCTCCACTCTATTAGGTCCCTCCTTTGCACGGCCACAAACCAGACCCCTCATGACCGCTTGTTTGTTTTCCCTAGGGGAGGTACCTCAGGGGCCTCGCTTCCGCCCTGGCTGATGACACCGGGTCCAGTCCTCCTCCGAAAACATGTTCGGAGCCATAAGACCGACCCCCTGGTAGAGAGGGTCCAGCTCCTGCCCTCCAACCCACACTATGCGTATATCAGGCACCCCGAAGGCTGGCAGGATACCGTCTCCCTCCGGGACCTGGCGCCCGCAGGCTCCGACACCACGACCACTACTGCATCCCCCACACTAGGTCCCGTCCAACCTCCCATGTTCAGCGCCCCTTTCCCGATATAGTTCTCGCGCTCCCTCCCACCCGCCGCACTGGTCCACAGGAATGAAGCTCCGGAAGAGCCACTCCCGGAGTCCACGCCTGTGCCTGCTCCGGGCCCAGCTCTACAGCCACCCGAAACGGCTGCAACACCAGTGCTTCGGCGGTCGCAACCAACGATCCGGGCACCAGACCGACTGAATCTGTAAACCCGTCACCCCCGCCGGACTTCATTTTTTAAACAGGGGGTGAATGTGGTGAATGGAACTACTGTTAATTCACCAGAGCACTGTGATATCATGTTACTGCTGTATCGTGTTACGTTATGTGTTTAACCATGTGTGCTCCACCTATGGGCCATTGTACGGCTTCACCCACAGGGGGTTATGTCGGGGCATGTACGGGCTCGCCCATGGCTCCACCCCTTACAGGAAGTATAAAGGCAGCTGACCTGCGGGGCCGCATTCATTGTTGTACCGGTCACAGGCAGGCTCAGTTGTAAGCTGATTAAAACCACGGTTTACTTCTCAACGTGTCTCTCAGTGCATTGATGGTTGCATTAACCTCACACTTTCTAGGGTTAAATTCCATCTAATAATAATTTCCATTCGTGTCACAAGTAGGCTTACATTAACACTGCAATGAAGTTACTGTGAAAAGCCCCTAGTCACCACACTCCGGCACCTGTTCGGGTACACGGAGGGATAATTCAGAATGTCCAAATTACCTAACAGCACGTCTTTCGGGACTTGTGGGTGGGAACCCGGAGCCCCCGGAGGAAGCCCACGCAGACATGGGGAGAACGTGCAGACTCCACACAGACAGTGACCCAAGCCGGGAATCGAACCTGGATTCCTGGCGCTGTGAATCAACAGTGCTAACCACTGTGCTACTGTGCTGCCACTGATCTGCATTTGGAAAGTGTTGTGTTTGTAATTGCACTACCAGAGAGTTGAACGTAAAATACACGCTGACTCGCACTGCACCGCGGAATGGGTGCCACATCATCAGCGATGCCAACAGCCAGATGAGACAGGGCATGGGGACTTTGGGAAGGATTTTCCACACTAGCCCGCCATTGGGAATGTACAGTCCCGCCAAAAGTCCATGGGCCTTTGGCCTGCCCCTTGCAAATCCCCCGCGGAGGCTCCCGTCACAGCAGGGCTGAAGAAACTCGGCCTTTCACTGCCTTCCTGTAGGTGAATGTAACAGATCCCCATGAGACTATTTTAAGAGTGGGGCAGAGGAGTTTTCTTCCATGTCTTGGCCAACGTTCACCCCTCAGCCCACATCAGTAGAAACAGGTCCTTGTCAGATTGAGGTTTTTGGGAGCTTGCTGAGGACCAACCCGCTGCCCTGGTCCTTGCACTCAAACAGTGACTAGACTTTAAGAGGCATTCTGAAGTTGTGAGTGCCACTTAATACAATGCACATATTTCATCTTTACAAACAAAATGTGTATCCCTGTATTGAACAAAAACCAAAGTCAACTCAATGTATTGTAATGCACAATGAAGAAGGCAATTTCTAAACAGGTAAAAGGGCTTCGCTTTTGTAATTATTTCAAGGAGGAGAAAGCAAAAAAAGTGCAGAGCTGCCGAATTGTGAAGACATTTCAAATGTACAACAATAGCCAATAGTCATACAACAAGGCCACGCTGGAAGAAACTGGAGCTATATGGGAGATAGGGTCCATTGTTCTCCCACCCCCTTTCTGTGAAATCTCAATTGAAGCAGAAATCAATTTTTTTTTTGTTTAGCTGAGATAATACGCTAAGTCCTGTGCAGAAACTGTGCGGTAGCCTAGCAACCTGGGGACCGCAGGATCAAAATCGCATCCGCGGACACAATGCGATATTAAAAGCAGCAAAACAAAGACGGACCGCCAGAGTTGCTGGGCAGTTGTCAAAACGATAAAGCAATCGCTTCATTAACATCCGTGGTGGCGGGGGAGGGAACCTTGGGCAGGTGGGGGGGGTGTGTGTGTTGCAGTTCTCTCAGGGAGTCCACGTTGCTGTGGCAACGTGCACTTTTAGATGTGTCTTGGAGCCTGGAGCTATGGATAGCGACGGCCGAGGCTCCAACGTTCTTCCCATCACCTGGCTGCCCAGGAATCTCTCCTGCAATCGGGGTGTGCATTGGAAGGATTTGTAGGGTTGGATCTCTACTTGTTTGGCTGTTTTCCGAATGCCCATTCCTTGGTCACTAAGTCCTGGTTGAGAGTTGCATTCGAAGCTTCTGGTTTAGAGACAGGGGTGCTAAAGTTATGTTAAACCTCGGCTTGGAACCTAGCTTGGTTGTACTTACTCTATGGTGTGTATCTCCGATTCCACATTATAAAGAGGGAATGGATACAGCGAAGGGTGAGTGGCTGGCGGGATAGAACTGCAGTGCACCTGAGGGTAGACTATTATAAAAATGATACATAATTGTCAGCTTGTAATAATCAGGAAAAGCTGCGGGTCTTTTCTATGGAAAAGGGAAGGCCGATGGATTACCTGAAATTTTTATAAATTGCAAAGATGTTTGAAAGGGTAGGGGGGGGGAATTCTCCGAGCCAAAATCGCAATCGGCGTGGGGCCGGAGAATGGGCGTCAATCCCTAGATCGGGTCCGACGCTGCTCCTGCGATTCTCCGTCCCCCGGAGAGTCACCCCCAATTGGGCGCGCCCGGTCGACGCGGCGCTGGTCGGGAGCCATTGAAAGAGGCCCTCGTGGCGATTCACCGAGTGCAGCTGGCTGGGTTCCCGCCGGCGTGGTTCTCTCATGGTTCCGCCCGACGGGAACTCGGCGTGGCGGTTGCGGACTCGGTCCGTGGCTGCCCTGGTGGGGGGGGGGGGGGGGAGGGGGGGGGGGCGGGGGGGATCATTCCCGGGGGGCGGGGGTGGGGTCACCAGGATGGCCAGGCTACCGATTGGGGGCCACCGATCTGCGGGCGCGCACAATCTTGGGGGGGGGGGCCTATCTTATAGGTGCCAGTCAGCGGTGTGGGTCGGCCATGTCTGGCAGGCTGCCGCCGTGCGCATGCACGGACCCCCGACCGGAGGTGCAGGGCCCCCTATCGGCAGCCAGAGCTGCGAGGAGCACTCCGGGGCTCTGCTAGCCCCCTGCAAATCAGATAGCCACCCTGGACTTTTTCGCAGGCGTGGGGGACATAGCCCCATTATTGGAGAATCCCCCCCTAGACGTGCAGAAGACCTTTCCATTCACGGTGAGAAAAACCTTTTCACACAGTGGGTGTGGAATGCTCTGTCTGGAAGTGTGGTGGAGGCGGCTTCCATCGAGGCACTCGAGAGGACATTAGCTGATCACTTGATTCCGAACAATTGATTCTGGGGGGGAAAAGTCAGGAGAAAGACATTGAGTCATGATGCTCGTTTGGAAAGGCGGTGCAGGAACGCTGGTCCAAATGGCCTCCGCTGTACCGTAACTACTCTGTGATTTCGGGGGAGACCAGAACTAAGGACTAAGTCACCGGTAAACCATTCAGAGAAGCTTCTTTACCCAGCGAGTAGTGAGAATGTGGAACCTGCTGCCGTGTAGCAAAGGTATCAGATAACCACATGAGGGAGAAAGGAAGAGAACCTCACGCTGCTAGCATTAGACGAAGAGATTTGTGTGAAGCATAAACACAGGCATGGTCCGGTTATGCCAAATGTTGGTTGCTATGGTACATGTTCAATGTGGGTGGCGGTGTGGGTTACAGTTCTCCCAGGGAGCCCGAGTTGCTGTGGCAACAGGCATGTTCTATTTTGGAGCCATGTACAGCGATAGCCACGTCGCCGACGATCTTTCCATCACATGGCTGTCCAGGTACCCCTCCATCATTGCCGTGTACTGGGAAGATTTGCAGGTTGACAATCGGCCTGTTTGGCCACATTGGGGCTGGTTTAGCACAGGGCTAAATCGCTGGCTTTTAAAGCAGACCAAGGCAGGCCAGCAGCACGGTTCAATTCCCGTACCAGCCTCCCCGAACAGGCGCCGGAATGTGGCGACTAGGGGCTTTTCACAGTAACTTCATTTGAAGCCTACTTGTGACAATAAGTGATTTTTAAATTTTTAAAACATTTATTTTTATTAGAAATGCACCTGCCGGTGACCGTCAGGCCTTGGGTTAAGATTTGAACCCTGACCTTCAGGCTCAGAGGCAGGGCTGCCGCTCCGCTGTGTCACAAGGCACCTCACATTCTAGTCCTCCGACACAATAAAGAACAAAGAAGGCATTTCATGAACTAACAGCTAATGTTTAGCTCTCAATCGGATCACTAAATGAGATGACCTGGTCACTATCACATTGCTGCTTCTGGGAGTTTACTGTGTGAAGGTTGGTTGCTGTGTTTCCGACATCCTCATGCTCCTCTTGTGAGATGTGGCAAGTCAGGGACCCTTCTGGTGTCCCTGACTCCTTCATCTGCAAGAAGTGTGTCCAACTGCAGCTCCTGTTAGACCGCTTGACGGCTCTGGAGCTGCGGATGGACTCACTTTGGAGCATCCGCGATGCTGAGGAAGTTGTGGAAAGCACATTCAGTGAGTTGGTCACACCGCAGATTAAAATTACTGAGGCAGATAGGGAAAGGGTGACCAACAGACAGAGGAAGAGTAGGAAGGCAGTGCAGGGATCCCCTGCGGTCATCTCCCTCCAAAACAGATTTACCGTTTTGGAAACTGTTGGGGGAGATGGCTCACCAGGGGAAGGTGGCAGCAGCCAGGTTCATGGCACCGTGGCTGGCTCTGCTGCACAGAAGGGCGGGAAAAAGAGTGGCAGAGCTATAGTGATAGGGGATTCAATCGTAAGGGGAATAGACAGGCGTTTCTGCGGACGCAAACGAGAATCCAGGTTGGTATGTTGCCTCCCTGGTGCAAGGGTCAAGGATGTCTCGGAGCGGCTGCAGGGCATTCTGGAGGGGGAGGGTGAACAGCCAGCTGTCGTGGTGCATATAGGCACCAACGATATAGGTAAAAAACGGGATGAGGTCCTACAAGCTGAATTTAGGGAGTTAGGAGTTAAACTAAAAAGTAGGACCTCAAAGGTAGTAATCTCAGGATTGCTACCAGTGCCACGTGATAGTCAGAGTAGGAATGACAGGATAGCTAGGATGAATACGTGGCTTGAGAGATGGTGCAAGAGGGAGGGTTTCAAATTCCTGGGACATTGGGACCGATTCTGGGGGAGGTGGGACCTGTACAAATCGGACGGTCTGCATCTGGGTGGGACCGGAACCAATGTTCTCGGGGGGGTGTTTGCTAGTGCAGTTGGGGAGGGTTTAAACTAATGTGCCAGGGGGATGGGAACCGATGTAGGAAGTCAGTGGGGACAGAAACAAAAGGCAGGAAGGGAGAGTGTGTAAAGCATGACCAGAGAAAGCAGGGCAGAGAGCAAGGAAGGTCTACATTAAACTGCATTTATTTCAATGCAAGGGGCCTGACGGGCAAAGCGGATGAACTCAGGGCATGGACGGGCACATGGGACTGGGATATTATAGCTATGACTGAAACATGGCTAAGGGAGGGGCAGGACTGGCAGCTCAATGTTCCGGGCTACAGATGCTATAGAAAGGATAGAACAGGAGGTAAGAGAGGAGGGGGAGTGGCGTTTTTGATTAGGGAGAACATCACGGCAGTACTTAGAGGGGATATATCCGAGGGTTCGCCCACTGAGTCTATATGGGTGGAACTGAAAAATAAGAAGGGAGAGATCACCTTGGTAGGACTGTACTACAGGCCCCCAAATAGTCAGCGGGAAATTGAGGAGCAAATATGTAAGGAGATTACAGATAGCTGCAAGAATAATAGGGTGGTAGTAGTAGGGGACTTTAACTTTCCCAACATTGACTGGGACAGTCATAGCATTAGGGGCTTGGATGGAGGGAAATTTGTTGAGTGTATTCAGGAGGAATTTCTCATTCAGTATGTGGATGGACCGACTAGAGAGGGGGCAAAACTTGACCTCGTCTTGGGAAATAAGGAAGGGCAAGTGATAGAAGTGCTAGTGAGGGATCACTTTGGGACAAGTGACCATAATTCCATTAGTTTTAAGATAGCTATGGAGAATGATAGGTCTGGCCCAAGAGTTAAAATTCTTAATTGGGGCAAGGCCAATTTTGATGGTATCAGACAGGAACTTGCAGAGGTAGATTGGGGGAGACTATTGGCAGACAAAGGGACGGCTGGTAAATGGGAGGCTTTTAAAAATGTGTTAACCAGGGTGCAGGGTAAGCACATTCCCTTTAGAGTGAAGGGCAAGGCTGGTAGAAGTAGGGAACCCTGGATGACTCGAGATATTGAGACTCTGGTCAAAAAGAAGAAGGAGGCATATGACGTACATAAGCAACTGGGATCAAGTAGATCCCTTGAAGAGTATAGAGATTGTCGAAATAGAGTTAAGAGGGAAATCAGGAGGGCAAAAAGGGGACATGAAATTGCTTTGGCAAATAATGCAAGGGAGAATCCAAAGAGATTCTACAGATACATAAAGGGGAAAAGAGTAACTAGGGACAGAGTAGGGCCTCTTAAGGATCAACAAGGGCATTTATGTGCAGAGCCACAAGAGTTGGGTGAGATCCTGAATGAATATTTCTCATCGGTATTCACGGTGGAGAAAGGCATGGATGTTAGGAAACTAAGGGAAATAAATAGTGATGTCTTGAGAAGTGTGCATATTACAGAGGAGGAGGTGCTGGAAGTCTTAAAGCGCATCAAGGTAGATAAATCCCCGGGACCTGATGAAATGTATCCCAGGATGTTGTGGGAGGCTAGGGAGGAAATTGCGGGTCCCCTAACCGAGATATTTGAATCATCGGCAGCCACAGGTGAGGTGCCTGAAGATTGGAGAGTGGCGAATGTTGTGCCCTTGTTTAAGAAGGGCAGCAGGGAAAAGCCTGGGAACTACAGACCGGTGAGCCTAACGTCTGTAGTAGGTAAGTTGCTGGAAGGTATTCTGAGAGACAGGATCTACAAGCATTTAGAGAGGCAAGGACTGATTCGGGGCAGTCAGCATGGCTTTGTGCGTGGTAAATCATGTCTCACAAATTTGATTGAGTTTTTTGAGGGAGTGACCAAGAAGGTAGATGAGGGTAGTGCAGTAGACGTTGTCTACATGGACTTTAGCAAAGCCTTTGACAAGGTACCGCATGGTAGGTTGTTGCAGAAGGTTAAAGCTCACGGGATCCAGGGTGAGGTTGCCAATTGGATTCAAAATTGGCTGGACGACAGAAGGCAGAGGGTGGTTGTAGAGGGTTGTTTTTCAAACTGGAGGCCTGTGACCAGTGGTGTGCCTCAGGGATCGGTGCTGGGTCCACTGTTATTTGTGATTTATATTAATGATTTGGATGAGAATTTAGGAGGCATGGTTAGTAAGTTTGCAGATGACACCAAGATTGGTGGCACAGTGGATAGTGAAGAAGGTTATCTAGGATTGCAACGGGATCTTGATCAATTAGGCCAGTGGGCCGACGAATGGCAGATGGAGTTTAATTTAGATAAATGTGAGGTGATGCATTTTGGCAGATCGAATCAGGCCGGGACCTACTCAGTTAATGGTATGGCGTTGGGGAGAGTTATAGAACAAAGAGATCTAGGAGTACAGGTTCATAGCTCCTTGAAGGTGGAGTCGCAGGTGGACAGGGTGGTGAAGAAGGCATTCGGCATGCTTGGTTTCATTGGTCAGAACATTGAATATAGGAGTTGGGACGTCTTGTTGAAGTTGTACAAGACATTGGTACGGCCACACTTGGAATACTGTGTGCAGTTCTGGTCACCCTATTATAGAAAGGATATTATTAAACTAGAAAGAGTGCAGAAAAGATTTACTAGGATGTTGCCGGGACTTGATGGTTTGAGTTATAAGGAGAGGCTGGATAGACTGGGACTTTTTTCCCTGGAGCGTAGGAGGCTTAGGGGTGATCTTATAGAGGTCTATAAAATAATGAGGGGCATAGATAAGGTAGATAGTCAACATCTTTTCCCAAAGGTAGGGGAGTCTAAAACTAGAGGGCATAGGTTTAAGGTGAGAGGGGAGAGATTCAGAAGGGCCCAGAGGGGCAATTTCTTCACTCAGAGGGTAGTGAGTGTCTGGAATGGGCTGCCAGAGGTAGTAGTAGAAGCGGGTACAATTGTGTCTTTCAAAAAGCATTTAGATGGTTACATGGGTAAGATGGGTATAGAGGGTTATGGGCCAAGTGCGGGCAACTGGGACTAGCTTAATGGTAAAAAACTGGGCGGCATGGACTGGTTGGGCCGAAGGGCCTGTTTCCATGCTGTAAACTTCTATGATTCTATGATTCTATCACAACAGTGACCACCCTTCAACAATAATTCCTGTTTTAATTTCAGATTCCCAGCATCCGCAGGATTTTGCTTTTATCCCAAATACTTCATTCGCTGCAAACTGCTCTGGAACATCCTAATAATAATCTTTATTATCGTCACACGGAGGGTTACATTAACACTGCAATGACGTTACTGTGAAAATCCCCTAGTTTGCACACTCCGCCTGTTCGGGTACACTGAGGGAGAATTCAGAATGTCCAATTCATCTCACAAGCACACCTTTGGAGGAAACCCATGCAGACAAGGGGAGAACGTGCAGACTCCGCACAGGCAGTGACCCAAGCCGGGAATCAAACCTGGGACCCTGGCACTGAGAAGCAACAGTGCTAACCACTGTGCTACCGTGCCGCCCTGAGGCTGTGGAAGGAGCTAGGGAAAGGTAGAGTTTATTTTTTTGCTCTCTCCAACATTCACCTGGGAACCGAGATGCTCGAACAGTTATCAGTCTAGCACCTGTACACAAGACAGTGGCTGGAGAGAGCTGGGAAATGCTTGATGAAAAACTCCAAGGCTCGCCTAGGTCATCTTCTCTCATTCCGGCAGTCACGTCGTGGGCTGGATCGGGTTGGCAGAGCGATGCCAACAGCGTGGGTTCAATTCCTCTGCCAGCTGAGGTTATCCATGAATCCTTCTCAATCTCACTCCTCTCCTGAGATGTGGTGACCTTCAGGTTAAATCACCTCCAATCAGCTCCCTCTGACAAAGGGGAGAGCAGCCTATGGTCCTCGGGGACTATGTCCACTTCCATTTTTCAGTTAGTTCATCCATTAGTAATGGAATTATTCACCAACCATAGAAATTAATCCCTGTCAACTATCTTCAAAGTACCCATACTGAAGGCAATGAAACGCTCCAAATACATCAATAATTTGCATTTGAATAGTGCCTTTGATGTCAGAAAACATCCAATAATACTTCAAAAGAGCATTAATCTGATACCAAGACAATGATGTGTTAGGAGAGATGGCTAAATTCTTGGCCAAAGATGTCTATGGAAAGCATAGATCCAAAGTTGTTCTTCCTGTCCCTGTGACATAGTGTTCAGAGACTTGAGTGATGACATTACCCCTCTCATACAGGAGAGCTGGATTTTGACTCCAATCCAGACAGACCCCACATGAGCACTGCCTCTGAATACTGGATTGATATCCAGTCGGGAGATTCATATCCAATAGGTCAGTGTTTTCCAAACATTTTTTCTTGGGATCCACTTTTGCCAACCGGCTGACCTTTGGGACCCACGCCGGCTGAGCTTCGCGGCCCATGCCGGCCGACCTTCGCAACACATATCACGTTTGCTTACCTTGAAGGTGCACAAGGGAAGAGGGAAGTGTGCATATCAGGTGCAGATTTCAGCCGGTTCCTTGTGCCATCTTCATCTTTGTGGAAACAAAAAATCCAACCTCGCACAAGTAGGCCGTCATGAAGGGCAATAGCAACAAAATGCTTGTTTTACTCAGCACAGGATACTCCTGGGAAATACGCACATTGGGCTTTGCATCCTTATTTGTATTGGCACAATTGACAAAACCATACGTCAAGAAATGTTCCCAATTTATGTTTCTTCATTGTAGGCCGTTAATCAGAGGCAACGGAGCTCCGCACAGAGCTAAGACTAGCACTGCTCTGTCCTGCCCTGGGCTCTCCTGAGCAGCTCTCTCCATCAGATTCTGTTGTAAGATCCTGTCCAGTAGGTACACTGCCTATTTGTGTCTCTCCCCATCTCTTACCTGTGAGACAATGATTCATTTTCACAGTCCTCTTGCCTTGCTTGCCAGCAGCTAGAAAATGGAAGCAATTCTCCTCCGTGATTTGGTGCCCAAAGCAGGTGCAGGGTGCTTGGTGTCAAGTGTACATGCAGGGCACGTGACCTGCTCACTGCTGCTGCTTCTTGCCGGAAGACTGGACACAGCCAGTGGCCGCCATTGTTTCTTTTTTTTAAATTTGTTCATGGGACGTGGCCATCGCAGGCTGTGCCAGCATTTATTACCCATCCCCAATTGCCCTTGAGAGGGCAGTCAAATGTCAACCACATTGCTGTGGGTCTGGAGTCACACGTAAACCAGACCAGGTAAGGAAGGCAGATTTCCTTCCCCAAAGGACAATTTAAAATTTAAAAGCCTGTAGCGGCCGTTGGGCGCTTCTCTTGCGATCATGACCACTATGGGAATGGTGTGATCGATCATGAACACTCCGTGACTCTCCCAACATCCATCTGTGACCCAGCGGCGGGTCGCGACGGGCACTTTGAAAAGCCCTGCAATGGGCGAACTCCCTCTATTTTAAAGGGCAGATGAGATTCTTCAATGTCGCGTAGCTAGGGTGCGATAGCCCCTGTGACACAGTGGGTAGCGTCCCTACCACTTGGGCAGAAGCTCTGGCTTCAATTAAGTCCGACCCGGGGACTCGATTGCCACAGCAGGCGTGTTAAATAACTTGCCCAAATTACCAGGCTGTAAATTCCTCCAATCGGGCCGGTGGTAAGGGTGGGCGAGTTTCCCGGTCGGCCATTCCGCAGAAGGCAACGATAAACCACTTCGCCAAGCTTAATCACGGAGAAATCCCATAAAAACGGAAAATGCTGGAAAAACTCGGCAGGCCTGGCAGCATCTGGGGAGAGAGAAATGGAGTTAACGTTTTGATTCTGCCGGACCCTCCCAAGGGTCTTTTCTGTTTCGATTTCAGTTTTCCAGCATCCGCAGTATTTTATTTTTAATTCAGGAAGTCCATGGTCGTCGACATTCTCTAACGGCAATGATACCTGGCAGGGGAAGGAGCAGGGAGGCCAGTTGGGAAGACAGGCAGGAGACTCCCGAAGCTTAAGGTGCGAGACTTGAGATTGGAAACTGCAGAGCATGCTAGGAAAACTAGAAACGTCGAGGAATTCAGTGACGCCTTTCCGCCTGTCAGGAGGAAATGTTGCGGCCACAAGGCGACGATGTTCAATGCCGAAGAAATTCTGTAACTCAGGGAATTGTTGTGATCGGGCACAGCGCCGATTGAAAGAGTGATGCAAGAAGTAACTTTCAGAAGGGAATTGGGAAAGAGGAAGGGTTTGCAGAGATGTGGGGCAAAGTGGGGATTAATTGGATTGCTCTTTCAAAGATCCAGCAGGGGTGGGACGGGGCGAATGGCCCTATTCCACAATTATTCAAATCAGAATCCCTTTACGAAACCCCACATACTGTAACTTCAGTGGGAGGTATTATCACCTGATATGCTTTAAAATCTCTCCCCCACCCCCAGGTTTGAGATGTGTGAAGTACACAATAAAATATATGCTTTCAGTGGTGACAGCCTAATGATCGTCAAATAATTCCCATTCTCCTCCGTCACTGTCGACACTGTAATTACAGCTCGATGTTATTAAGCTGTCACAGTGCGAGTTTCACTTTTACACCCTACCTTGGTCGCACACAAAGTATCTTTGTGCTGCTAAAGAGAAATGTAGCTTAACCTTCTGATCTGTGTAAACCGTAGTGCAGGCTCCTCCACCATTGGCACTGAAAGGGGGTCCCAAGTCTGCATGGGTGGGAGGCAGCAAGAGATCCCAGGTCCACATGGGTGAGTGGCAGAAGGAGGTCCCAGGTCCTCATGGGTGAGTGGCAGAAGGAGGTCCCAGGTCCACATGGGTGAGTGGCAGAAGGAGGTCCCAGGTCCACATGGGTGAGTGGCAGAAGGAGGTCCCAGGTCCTCATGGGTGAGTGGCAGAAGGAGGTCCCAGGTCCACATGGGTGAGTGGCAGAAGGAGGTCCCAGGTCCACATGGGTGAGTGGCAGAAGGAGGTCCCAGGTCCACATGGGTGAGTGGCAGAAGGAGGTCCCAGGTCCACATGGGTGAGTGGCAGAAGGAGGTCCCAGGTCCACATGGGTGAGTGGCAGAAGGAGGTCCCAGGTCCACATGGGTGAGTGGCAGAAGGAGGTCCCAGGTCCACATGGGTGAGTGGCAGAAGGAGGTCCCAGGTCCACATGGGTGAGTGGCAGAATAGATCCCAAGTCCTCAAGTACAGCCTCCAAGAGCTGGCAGCCCAGTAAAACGGCTGGCATGACTCAGCAATGCCACTTCTAGAAGTGGACAATGCTGAGGCTGCAGGCAGAAGACGAGGCCGTCTTGGTGTCGAGGTGCAAATTGGATGGGCTCTTGAGGGATGTAAACTTCCTAAGGACTACTATACAGAGAGCTGGCATGGTGTAAATATTGGGCCCAAACCGTCTGTGGTGTAATGTACTCTGGCAAGATGCACCACACTTCTGAGGCACATGGGCTGAAGGGTCAGCCTCAGATTGGTCCTCATGCCCCTGGGGCAGGACTTGAACTTTGACCTGTCGCCCCCGAGGTAAATGGGCTACTCAGTGGGCTTCACAAGCTGATAGTTGTTGTGAAGGTGCTGAAACTGATGAGAAAGGAAAGCCATAGAACCATAGATGCAGAAGGAGGCCATTCGGCCCATTGAGTCCCCATCA
Source organism: Scyliorhinus torazame (assembly GCF_047496885.1). Lineage (NCBI taxonomy): Eukaryota > Metazoa > Chordata > Chondrichthyes > Carcharhiniformes > Scyliorhinidae > Scyliorhinus > Scyliorhinus torazame. The sequence goes on from NC_092715.1 coordinate 25,586,308, forward strand.
ACCCTTGGAAGGAATACCCTACCTAGGCACACCCCCACCCGACCCGTAACCCAGTAACCCCACCTAATCATTTGGACACAAAGAGGCAATTTAGCGCAGCCAATCCACCTAACCTGCACATCTTTGGACCATGGGAGGAAACAGGAGCACCCGCAGGAAACTCACGCAGACACGGGGAGAACATGCAAACTCCGCACTGACACCCGAGGCCAGAATAGAACCCGGGTCCCTGGAACTGTGAGTCAGCAGTGCTAACCACGGACTGCCATGCCTCCCTTTGTCCTGTTTTCTTGTTGATGGTATTGGTGGGAGCGTGCTAGTGGCTCCATCACATCTACACAATTGAGAAAGAGTCTTTCTCTCGGGGAATCACAGACGTCTCATTCATTTTCTCGAGTGCTGCAGGGTGAACTGTTTCACAGAAATTGCCACAATCCTAAAACTGTATCAGAACATCATTAACCACAAGGGTGGTTCGCAACAGGGGTCGGGACACTTGCTGCAGTTTCACACAAGGGAATGTGATAACGCAGCCTCTGTGAACACAGGCTTCCACCTTCCCCCTCCCATACAATAACCGCAATCTGCTTTCAGAACAATAGGAGCACTTAGGATCGACATGCAGAGCGGCTCAATCGACAGAATGCAAGGCATCTCTGCATTAGATCTTGGCACCCCCCCCAACTTCTGGTCCCTTAATTGCATCTGGTTTCCATCACTGCATTCCATTCAGCGCGGTAGCACAGTTGCTTCACAGCTCCAGGGCCCCAGGTTCGATTCCCGGCCTTGGGTCACTGTCTGCGCGGCGTCTGCACGTTCTCCCCCGTGTCTGCGTGGGTGTCCTCCGGGTGCTCCGGTTTCCTCCCACAGTCCAAAGGTGCGCAGGTTAGGCGGATTGGCTGTGCTAAAATTTTCCCTTCGTGTCCAAAAAGGTTAGGTGGGGGTCAGAGGCCGGAGAATGGGGGACCCGGCGTCGGTCCCGATGCCACGCGTGGATGTGGATTCACCGCCCCGGCGCCGGACGCAATGGAAGTGAAATTAAAGTGACGGAATCTCCAAGAAGGAGCATTATAAAAAGGGGAAAGGGAATAATCAGGAATACGTTTGTGTTTCGTGACTCACGGGTACCTTTTAGCTTGTTCCCCGTGTGTTGCAAAGGGAGTAACTAAAGGACAAAAGGCAAGTAGGCAAGGTGCATAAGAACCTGCTGAAGATTCATTGACCCAGGGGCCCGGTAGAAGGAATCTACGGACCCGGCAGGATTGGAAAATTCTGCCAGTGGGAGGGCCTGTAGAATTCACCCCATGGGCTCAACTCCCACCCTAGAGGCATAGGGGTGGCATGGCAGCACAGTGGTTAGCACTGTTGCTTCACAACTCCAGGGTCCTGGGTTCGATTCCCGGCTTGGGTCACTGTCTGTGCGGAGTCTGCACGTTCTCCCCGTGTCTGCGTGGGTTTCCTCCGGGCGCTCCGGTTCCCTCCCACAAGTCCCGAAAGACGTGCTGTTAGGTGAATCGGACATTCTGAATTCTCCCTCCGTGTACCCGAACAGGTGCCGGAGTGTGGCGACTTGGAGCTTTTCACAGTAACTTCATTGCAGTGTCAATGTAAGCCTACCTGTGACAATAAAGATTATTATTATTATTGAGCCAAATGGCTCAAAGGTAGGGAAATGCTGGCACCTATTTCCCTGCCCTCATAGTTTCAGGGCCGGTGCAGTACGCGGTGTGTGTGGGAGGGGGGGGTGTGGGGGAGCTGATCAGTTCCACACCTGTAGGAGGGGCTGTTTCACAGGTGAGGTCTGCAGTAAACGGCCTGTCTGTCCTCCCAGCTGGACATCAAATATCCCACATCACTATTTGGATAAAGGAGTAACAGGGTTCTCCCTGGTGTCCTAACTAGTATATCCCTCGGCCAACATCATTAAAAACACAAAAGCATAAGGGAGCTTGGTGTGCGCGTAGTGACTGTCCTACAATAGAGACTACGCTTCAAATATCCTCAATTGACGAGAAAAGGTTTTCAGATTTCCCGAGGCTGTGAAAGATGCTATACAAATGCAAACCCTCCTTTATTTCCCCTCCATAATTGTGAGCACTTCCTCTCAGCATCTAATCAGTGCGCACCAAGTTCCCACAAGCGGAAATTAAATGATTGATTAGTTAATGTGGTTGAGGGTTGCTGTTTGGAGGTTAGATGTTGTCACGGCCAGCTTTGCTACTCTTCTTACAATAGCTCCACGGTATGTTTCAAATCCACCGGCGAGGGCTGATTTTAACAATGACGTCGGGGAGGCAGTACCGCTGACAGTGCAGCACTCTGTCGGTACTGCACTGGGGTATCAGCCTACATTGTGCGCTCATGTCCTTGGAGAATGCCTTTGACCTATGACCTTCTGACTCAAGAACAACAATATATAGCAGAGTGAGTAACAATGGATCAAACAGTAACAGGGAATATATACAGCGCTGTAAGTAACAGTGGAACAACCGTGGAACTACAGTAACAGTGGTTCATCACAGACGGCGTGAACGGACCAACCCCACGGCTAATTCTGGCCCCTACAGGAGGCCAGCATGGGACTGGAGCGGTTAACGCTGCTCAAGCTGCTGATCCCGGCGCGGACTGGGCGCCCGAGGATCCGCGCCTGCGCAGTGGCTTCCTTCAACGCGCCGGCCCCAACACAACATGGCGCAGGACTACAGGGGCCGGTGCATAATAAAGGAGGCCCCCAGCCAGTGAGCCCCCCCCCCCCCCCCCACAGGCCGCACCCCCCCCCCCCCCCGACCCTTCCACGCCGAGGTCCCGCCGGCTGAGAGCAGGTGTGGACGGCGCCGGCGGGACCCGCCGTTTTCGCGACAGCCGCTCAGCCCCTCCCGGGCCGTGAATCGGCGCGCCGGCCGCGTAGAGCGGCCCCCGACCGGCGCCGCGCCAACCACGCCAGCACCAACGGCGCCGATGCTCCGCTCTGCGAAGGCTCGTGTGCCGCGTCGCGGCGGCCTGCCGCGATTCGAGCCGGTCGTGGGGATTCACCGGTCCGGCCCCGGACTGAGGTAATCCCGTCCCCCCATTTTAAACAATGAGAGAGAGGCAATCGCGAGGTTGGATGCTGCCATTGACAAAGTGTTTGTCTGCATCCTGTTCACGAATGAGAAGGATCAAGAGGGAGTGGGAGGTTAGAAGAACCTCCTTCGATATGAGAACAAAATCTTCATGAAACACTGGTCAGTCCTCCACTGGAGCGTTGTGGCCCATGCTGGGCACTGTACTTTGAGCAAGAATGTGAAGCTCTTGGAGGCAGTGCAGCCAGAGCTCTACTCGAACGGTGCCAGGAATGAGGCAATTCAGCTGTCAGGAGGGACTGGAAGAGCTGGAATCGTTCTCCTTGGAGCAGAGAAAGTTAAGAGGAGCCTTACTGGAGCCGTTCAAAATCCTGAGCTATTTTACAATAAAGTAGTGAGGGAGAAATTGTACCCTCTGATTGATTGGGCGGAAGGGAGGGGAAGGAGGTTGGGTGGGGGGGGGGGGGTAAGGGGTCAGTAACATAGAAAATAGGAGCAGCAGTAGGCCATTCGGCCCTTCTAGCCCGCTCTAGCATTCATGATGATGGATGATCCTCTCCTTCAGGGCTCTCGTCATAATCCTTAACACCTTTAGAGTCTAGAAATCTAACGTCTTATAAGCAATTCCACCGAGCTTTGCAGAGCTGCGGAGAAAGAAATGTGGTGGGGTGGGGGGAGGTGGCGGGGGGGGGTTAAGGATGGAACCGACACAAGAATCCAAGGCCAAATGGCCTCCTTGTGCAGTGTGTGATTCTATGCGGGGGAAGTGGCTCGGTTTCAGAACAAAGTCAAGACACTCGCCTTTGGCTGCTTTGCTGTGCAAATCCAGACGAGCCCTGGAATTAAAAGGCAGGTTTGGGATCATTCTCAGGACTGGCAGCAGTTTTCCTGACAGGCATCGTTCCGCTGCCCTGCTCGAGGTGCAGACTCTCAGGTCGCGCTGCCGTTCAGTCCGCCAATTAAGCTCGACACCAGTGTTCTGTCATGCAGGCACCATGGGGTGCCAGGCAGGTGAAACCGGGCCAGGAAACAAAACTGAGATGACTTGTGATTTGGCTGACCTGTTGCGAAAGCCATCAGCGCTCTGCAATCTGCCATGCGTGAAGATGCATTTCACACAGCCAAAGGACGGCCAAACCTAATGGGTCTTTTAATGAAGGAAACATTGCAAAGCTTCTAGAAACCCTTGCATGAAATGGGATGTTACGAGGGGTTCACTAACAGCCTGAAGTTGCCTTTGATCGGGAAGGCTGGGACACTGGGGCACGTATTCCTTTGTGCGGCCTGGGAAGGAATGCGGCAGCTGCCGGGCCGCGAGACGGGCTGGATGCAAGGCCTGATCCTGATTCTGTTGAAATAAATCACAAGACCGTAATCACACAAAACGCATCAATGCAGCCCTCACCCTTAAACCCTGTCACTCCCAACATACCCCTTATGCCACATCCATGCCAACCCCTGCCTCCCTCCCACTCTATGCCCCCATTATGACTGTGTCAAGTTAGTGCCCATCTATTAGTGCCGTAGCACGGTAGCACAAGTGATTAGCACTGTGGCTTCACAGCGCCAGGGTCCCAGGTTCAATTTCCCGCTGGGTCACTGTCTGTGCGGAGTCTGCACGTCCTCCCCGTGTCTGCGTGGGTTTCCTCCGGGAGCTCCGGTTTCCTCCCCACAGTCCAAAGACGTGCAGGTCAGGTGGATTGGCCATGATAAACTGCCCTTAGTGACCAAAAAAGGTTCGGAGGGGTTATTGGGTTACGGGGATAGGGGGGAAATGAGGGCTTAAGTAGGCCGGTGCAGACTCGATGGCCCGAATGGCCTCCTTCTGCACTGTATGTTCTATGTTCTATCCACCCACCATGGCCCCCATATAAACCCATTCCCCCCCTCCCCCCCCCACCTCAGGACCAGGTAAGTGTGGGGGTTTCAGGAGAACGAGGGGTGGTAAGGCTTTGGGTTGGGCGGGTGGTGGCATGGGGACGGTTGACAGTGGAGGTAGGGACTTTGGTCAAGAGGCCAAAAGGGGAAGAAACCGCTGCAAGGGCAACAGCTTTTAATGGATGGGCGTGCATGGGAGGGGGGGGGGGGGGCGCTTTATGTTGAAGGGAGGTTGTCGATGGTGGCACAACCCCCCCCCCTCCACCCCCCCCCCCCCACCGCCCACCCCACCTCATCGCTGCCACCCGAGGGTCATGGGTCATGCTTTGGGCTTCCCTCGCTCCTGAGCACCCCTCAGTGGAGCTGGTGGGACATTCCCCTTCAGTCGTCATTAATTAGCCAATCAAGGGCCTCAATTGGGGCAAAGGTGAGTGGGCTGGCCTGCAGCACACCCGTTCCACTGTAAAACTGCAAAGAGGTGAGGCCGGGTGGGGGCCCAATGGGAAGGCCATCCAAAGAATCTTACCGCCACCCCTCTCCCCACCTGCAAACCTGCCGACGGGGGAATGTAAAATTCTGCCCAGGAATGTTCGGTGTCCCGTGAGAGGGAATAGTTGATTTGAGGAACTGCGCCTCTGACAGTGTAGGGCTCCTTCCTTACCGCACTGAAGCGTCCAACAGGATTTGGCTCGAGTTACACTTTGATCTTTAAATGAAAATGGCTTATTGTCACAAGTAGGCTTCAAATGAAGTTACTGTGAAAAGCCCCTAGTCGCCACATTCCGGCACCTGTTCGGGGAGGCTGGTACGGGAATCGAACCGTGCTACTGGCCTGCCTCGGTCTGCTTTCAAAGCCAGCGATTTAGCCCAGTGTGCTAAACCAGCCTCTTACATCTGCTGACTCTGTGGAAGAGCAGCCGTCACTGAGTCAAGGCAGTTATTTCTTATATATATCATGTTCAGTAATTGTTTGTCACCGTTCTGAAGTGTGCACTGATGCATTGGGCTGGGATGATGGAGAGACTGCTAGTCAAAGCTGAATGCCTCAAAACCACTTATTACTGTTCTGGTACCTGCATTTCCAATATTACTCCAACAAAGGCAAGGAACTACAGTTTAGAACCTTCAATAATTCACTTATTTTTTTTATTCATTCTCAGAACTGTGGGTGTCTCTGAAAAGGCCAGCATTTATTGCCTGTGATAAATGCAATAATTGGCAACCACCCGTTCGCTAACTGACAACATCGGGTTCAACAAGAATTCCAAACTATAACCCGAGAACTATAAACAATGTCTTCATTCCCAGCACTAGGATCGGAACCGGCTTCAAAAGCCCATGGTCTGAACCGAGATCCCATGCTCGTTACCCGTTGGTCGATCAGGTCACATGACCCGCCTGATGCACACCCCCCCCCCCCCAGCTACCACATCCCTCTCCTTGTTACATAATACATTGATAACTCATACAGCTTTCTCAACATGAGCAATAATGAACAATGGTTTAAAAATCACAAACTCAGTCTGTCAGGGGACTTTCCCTTTCTCTGGAATCGATGCAGCGCACCTGGTGGAGGTTTCCCCGTAGAGGTAGCTTCGGTTGGACCTGCTGCACTGGATCCTCTCTTGGTGCCAGCGCATCACTTTTCACTATTTTCTCGGCCTCTCTAGGCTGCTTCACTGCCTGGGCAAGCAACAGCACTCCACGTTGGCACAATTGGATCAGGCAGTCAAACTGGCTCCTGGGACGGCTCCCAAGTGATCGATGTGTTTCTTCAACGTCTTGTCCTGTACTTTCACTTCCCAGGACAGTCTTGGGCGCCACAACGCCCGGGAACCAGCTTGATCCACTTCCAAAATTCGTTACAAAAACTGGAACGCCGATCTTTTTCCACATTTGCCGAAACACGGTTCCGTTTCTGGCAACTCTGACTTGTTTTCACCCTCCCTGCCAAATCTAGAACTAGCAGACTCAACCTGGTGTTGACCCATCAGAAGCTTAGCAGGAGCTATGCCGGTGGTGGTATACGGGGTGGTTCTGTAGGCTAACCGGAACCGTGATATCTTGGTTCCTAGTGATGCAGGTAATTGATTCTTCATACCAGCCTTGAACGTCTGAATTGCTCCTTCAGCAAACCCATCTGACAAAGAGTGATATGGTGCAGTCCGGATATGTTTTATCCCATTAAACATCACGAACTGCTGGAATTCCGTACTTGTGTAGTGCGTTCCATTGCCCGAGACAAGCACTTCTGATGGGCCATGAGAGGAGAAACAGTGGCGTAGTTTCTCAGTTGTGGCATATGAAGTTGTAGACTTCATTTCAAATACCTTCATCCATTCCGAATGGGCCTCCACCAGCAAAAGGGCCATTATTCCCATCAAGGGGCCAACATAATCTCGGTGAACTCTCGCCCACGGTAGAACCGGCCATTTCCAGGGGTGCAGGGGAGCAGCGACTGGCAACTTCTGGTATGACTAGCATTGGTCACATTGTTTCACAACCCTTTGTGTACCCGCAGCGATGCCAGGCCACCACACGTAGCTTCACGTTAGCATTTCCATCTTGCACACATCCAAATGGGCGCTGTGCAAATTCTTCAAGGAACGATTCTCTTCCTGGTATGGGGACGACCATTCTCGTTCCTCAAAGGCTGACACCATCGTCCCCAATAAGCTTATCTTTCCTGAGCTGATGAGGCTTCACTTCCTCCAAAGCTTTCTCGGTCTGCCATCCATTACAGAATCATATGTTTAACCTCCGATAACAGTAGATCTCTATTAGTCCAGCGTTTAATTTGCTGCGCTGTCACAGGTAAGGATGCCAGAACGTTTAAGGCCAATACAATTTCTTGCGGTACTAAGGAGGGTGGCGGCATGCTTTCCTGTAACGGAAGGCTATGTGAGCCCCTGGCCGATGTTCGAAGATATATTCGTAGGTTGATAAGAACAATGTCCAATGCTGTATCATAGCAGAAGCAATTGGTGGAATCACTTTGTCTTCCCTGAATAGCCCTAAAAGTGGCTTGTGGTTTGTGATGAGAGTGAAATGCCTCCCGCGTATGTATTGCTGAAACTCCTTGATGCCATAGATAATAGCCAGGCCTTCTTTTTCTATCTGGGCGTATCGTCTTTCCACGTCTGCTCAGGTCTTGATACTTATCATTGGGTCTCTCCATTGTCTTGGACAACACAGCCCTTACCCCATATGGCGATGCATCACATGTAAGTCCTATCTTCTTAGGGGGGTTGAAATGTACCAATAAGCATGAAGGTGAAGTGCTTGCTTAACTTGGTTAAATACCTCTTTCTGCGGTGCTTTCCGACACCAGCTCTGGTGCTTCTTGAGCAGCATATGCAACACTGTCAGTGATGTTGATAGATTTGGGAGGAACCACCCATAATAGTTGACCATCATCAGGACAAATCTAATGAAGTGTTCTTCGGGGCCGCTGCTTTTTTAACCACTCTCACTATGTCCTCTACACCCCTGTGTATCCACCCGATTACCAAGATAAACCACTTTGTTTGCTTGAAAGGTGCATTTCTCTCTTTTTAAGCGCACTCCAGATCCTGAGTTCAAATCTCAGCAGTGTCTTCATACCCCAGGTCAAAGCAAGTAGCCTGTGAAGAAATGCTCCCACTCGCCTCTTGAAAGATTTGTCCAAATTGGCCAAATGTTCCTCTTCATTTAAAATGCCGTCCAAATAAAGAACAACCCTGGGAAAACCCTGCAGCAAACTCTCCACACTTCGCTGGAAGGTGGCACATGCCGATGAAATCCCAAATGGGAGACACGTATATTGGTAACACCCCTTGTGAGTATATATGGTGACATATCCTCTTGATACGTCGCTCAGTTCTCACTGTTGGTATGCAAGGCTCTTTTCAACTTGGTATACGTCAAACCTCCAGCCAACTTGACGTATACACCTGCTATTTGGGGGATGGGGTACTTATCTAATTTTTCTGCCTGATATGCCATCAACTTGTAATCTCTGCAGTAACGGATGGTCTTATCTGGTTTGACTACTGGCACAGTGGGTGCTGCCCACTTTGCGAGTTATATAGGCCTGATGATGCCCAAATCTTCCAGTTCTTTTAGCAATGTCGCTACCTTCTCTGCTGTTGCGTAGTGCACAGGTCTTTCAGGTCCACATGTATTTTTGCTTGAAATCCTTTGATCTTTCCCAATTCCTCCTGGAATACATCTTGGTACGTTTTTATGACTTTGTTCAGACCCCCAGTTTAAATTTTTAAAATTCCAGCCTGTTCAACGTGATCTCCTGGAGCCAGTCACACCCCATTAACTCAGTCCTGGTATCAATGATGGCTGTGCAGACTGCTGTCTATAACTCACGAGTCATGGTCACCTCCTACTATTTTTATGGCCTCTGCGGTACATGCTTAGCTGCAGTATTCTTCAACCTCAGGGGTTGAACCCCTTCTTGGAAAGACCAGTAGGTCTGTTCACTCACGGCAGGAGCTGGCGCCCTCTCCCCACCCCGTGTCCACTTCCATCTTCAGCGACTGGCCGTTCACGAACGACACCACTGACATGGAGCCAAACAGGCGACGTAATGTGGCGACGAGGGGCTTTTCACAGTACCTTCATTGCAGTGTTAATGTAAACCTACTTGTGACAATAATAAAGATTATGTAACAATTGGTGACCACCAGTTCGCTAACCAGCAATCTGTCTCTTAATATGTCATTCAACGTTGACCCAAAATCGCTATGTTCCACTGCGGTTCATTAAGAATTCCAAACTATATACAGAATGCCAGAAAAAATGTCGTTATTCCCAGCACCAGGATCACAACTGACTTCAGGAGCCCATGCTCAGCACTGAGACCCCTGCACTCGTTCCCCATTGGTTGATCGGGTCACATGACTCTTCGATGCATGTCCACTTAAAGAGCCTAACTACTACATTGCCCATGCCTAATTGCCCACGAGAAGGTGGTGGTGACCTGTCTTCACTCACATCCCATACAGAGATGAATACATAGAATGAGTAGTGGAGATCAATAAGGGTTAAGAAGTTGTGGATATTCAGTCGTGGAGCATATTTATGGGTTTGATGAATAGAATTGTCGTTTGGCTCGTTGGTCTAGGCGTATGATTCTCACTTAGGGGCTTCTATTTGCGGTAAAATGCGAGAGGTCCCGGGTTCAAATCCTGGACGAGCCCTGTTTTAGGGGCAGCACGGTAGCATTGTGGATAGCACAATTGCTTCACAGCTCCAGGGTCCCAGGTTCGATTCCGGCTTGGGTCACTGTCTGTGCGGAGTCTGCACGTTTTCCCCGTGTGTGCGTGGGTTTCCTCCGGGTGCTCCGGTTTCCTCCCACAGTCCAAAGATGTGCAGGTTAGGTGGATTGGCCATGATAATTTGCCCTTAGTGTCCAAAATTGCCCTTAGTGTTGGGTGGGGTTACTGGGTTATGGGGATAGGGTGGAGGTGTTGACCTTGGGTAGGGTGCTCTTTCCAAGAGCTGGTGCAGACTCGATGGGCCGAATGGCCCACTCTGCACTGTAAATTCTATAAAAATTCACGGGCGAAATTCTCCCGAAACGGCGCGAAGTCTGCCGACTGGCGCCCAAAACGGCGCCAATGAGACGGGCATCACGCCGCCCCAAAGGTGCGGAATGCTCCGCATCTTTGGGGGCCGAGCCCCAACATTGAGGGGCTAGGCTGACGCCGGAGGAATTTCCGCCCCGCCAGCTGGTGGAAACGGCCTTTGTTGCCCCGCCAGCTGGCGCGGAAATTTCATCCCCGGGCGGCGCATGCGCAGGATCGTCAGCGGCCGCTGACAGTTTCCCGCGCACGCGGAGTGGAGGGAGTCTCTTCCGCCTCCGCCATGGTGGAGACCGTGGCAGAGGCGGAAGGGAAATAGTGCCCCCACGGCACAGGCCCGCCCGCGGATCGGTGGGCCCCAATCGCGGGCCAGGCCACCGTGGGGGCACCTCCCGGGGCCAGATCGCTCCGCGCCCCCCTAGGACCCCGGAGCCCGCCCATGCCGCCTTGTCCCGCCGTTCAAAAGGTGGTTTAATCCACGCCGGCGGGACAGGCAATTTATCGGCGGGACTTCGGCCCATCCGGGCCGGAGAATCGAGCGGGGGGGCCCGGCAACCGGCGCGGCACGATTCCCGCCCCCGCCGAATATCCGGTGCCGGAGACTTCGGCAACCGGCGGGGGCGGGATTCACGGCAGCCCCCGGTGATTCTCCAACCCGGCAGGGGGTCGGAGAATGACGCCCCTCGACTCTGGGATTAGGGGCAATAAAGTAGAGTAAAGGCCAATTACCGGCCATGACGTTATTGATGCAGCTGGCTCGAGGACCATATGGTCTGCTAATGCAATGATTTCCCCTGTTCCCAGTTATGTGGATTTTGCTGTCTCCATGTTGTTTGTTTTTATTTGTCAATGGGATGTGGGTGTCAATGGCTAGGACAGCACTTATTGCACATCCCTAATTGCCCTTGTGAAGAGCCACCTTCTTGAACTGCTTCTGACCCTATGATGGAAGGAAGGCCATTGATGAAGCAGCTGAAGATGGTTGGGCCTCGGACACTGCCCTGAGGAACTCCTACAGTGATGTCCTGGAGCTGAGATGATGCGATGATTGATCTCCAACCACCACAACTATCTTCCTTTGCGCAAGATCTGATTTATTTTCATATATTTTTAAAGTATAATAGTGGTTTTAAGAATGGAATATAGGACTGTATAATTAGTATGAAATAATAACCATGCCACACAAGTGCCAAGCAATCACCATCTCCAATGAGACACAACCTAACTATTTCTACCTGACATTCAACAGCATTACCATCGCTGAGTCTCCCACTATCAACATCCTGGGGGTTACCATTGACCAGAAACTGAACTGGACTAGCCATATTAATACTATGGCTACCAGAGCAGGGTCAAATGTTAGGGATTCCGCAGAGCATAACTCATCTCCTGACTCCCCAAAGCTTGTACCCCATCTACAAGACACAAGTCAGGAGTGCGATGGAATACTCTCCACTTGCCTGGGTGAGTGCAGCTCCAACAACACTCAAGATGCTCAATACCATGCAGGAGAAAGCAGCCTGTTTTATTGGCAGCCCGCCTACCATGGTGGCAGGGTAGCATAGTGGTTAGCACTGTTGCCTCACAGCACCAGAGTCCTGGGTTCGATTCCGGCCTTTGGTGACTGTGTGGAGTTTGCACGTTCTCCCCGTGTCTGCGTGGGTTTCCTCCGGTTTCCTCCCACAGCTCAAAGATGTCCAGGTTAAGTGGAGTGACCATGCTAAAGAGCCGCTTAGTGTCCAAGGATGTGCAGGTAAGTCTGCAGGGTTATTGGGATAGGGTGGAGTGGGCGGAGGAGTGGGCCTAGCTAGAGTGCTTTTCGGAAGGTCACCGTGACTCAATGGGCTGAATGGCCTCCTTCTCCACTGTAGAGATTCAATGATTAAACATTCACTGACTCTGCTGCTGATGCACAGTAGCAGCCGTGTGTACCATCTACAAGATGCACTGCATGCAGCCACCAAGGTTCCTTAGACAGCACCTTCCAAACCCACGACCACTACCATCTAGAAGGACAAGAGCAGCTGATACCTGGGAACACCGCCACCTGGAGATTCCCCTCCAAGCCACTCACCACCCTGACTTGGAAATATATCGGCCGTTCCTTAACTGTCGCTGGGTCAAAATCCTGGAACTCCCTCTCTAACAGCACAGTAGGTGTACCTACACCTGAAGGACTGCAGTGGTTCGAGAAGGCAGCTCACCAGCACCTTCTCAAAGGTGATTAGGGATGGGCAATGAACGCTGGCCCAGCCAGCGAAGTCCACATCCCAAGAAGGAATAAAAGAAAGTTGTTTGTTGAACCAATGAATGCGTTACACATACAGGCTCAATGAAAATCTGAGCACGCATAGCTTTTGTGTCGTTTCTCATTAAAGGGCTGGTACTGCGTTGCTGCATTGACAGCATGGGTGCTGCACAGTTTGAAGCAGCAACCAGGATTAGACCAGGAGAGGGGTCCAACTCAGCAACAGCAGTTTTGAACACAGCAAGCTGCTCCTTACAGCAATGCGATCATTTTAATAAGGACAAGAGGAGTCCACACCGAGTAAAATGAGCAAAGTTTTATTTACGCAAATGTTGCGTCCACTACCCGATGGATCCCTGCTGGGTTCCTGCTGAGGTCGCTGCCTCACTTGCCGACCTTATATACATGGGATACCCCGCCCGCAGCGGGGGAGCTCGTACTCCACAAGGGGGGTGCGAGAATCGCGACGCCGGCTCGCTGATTCTCCGGCACCGATGTTTGGGCACCCACAGGATCGCCGCTGTGCCAGTCGGGGGCCGTTGGAAGCGCCCCCCCCCCCGCCCCCCTGCGATTCTCCGGGCCTCAACGGCCCGGGTGCCCGCTGAGTTCGGCCGGGTCCCGCTGTGTGGGTTACGTATGGTCCCACCCGGCGGGACCTCAGGATTCTGTGTACGGGGGCCCTTCTGGTGGGGGGGGGGAATCCGACCCCGGGGGGGGGGGGCCTCCATGGTCGTCTGGCCCGCGATCGGGGCCTACCGATTGGCAGGCGGGCTAGTTCCTCCGCGCCGGGCCCCTGTCGGGTTCTGCCACATTGCCCGGGGGCCGGCGTGGAGACGGGAACCCACGCACATGCGCGGACTCGCGCCGGTCGTGGCGCGGTCGCTTTCGGGCGCCGGAGCTGCGGAGACCACTCCGGCGCTATACTAGCCCCCGAGGGAGGGGTGGATAGCTGCCAGGTGAGGCCCGTTGACGCTGGAGTGGCCGCAGGATTGGAGAATCCCAGCCCCTATGTTCCGTGCAGGATACCACAATAATGACCAGATATTTATATCTCAATCAACGTCACAAAAACAGGTTACCCGGTCATCATCACATTGCTGTTTACGGGATCTTGCTGTGCACACATCGGCTGTTTGGTTTCCGACATTACAACATGTGGAATGCAGTTAGCTCCCACGCACAGCGGAGTGATAATTGCCCGTTCATCTGTTTTTGTGATATTGATTGAGGGATAATAACTGGTCAGGACACCAGAGAGAACTCCCCCGCCCTGTTTCAAAATAGTGGCCATGGGATGGATCTTTTACATCTGCCTGAGAGGGCAGGTGGGGCTCTGTAAACATCCCCATCTGAAAGACAGTACCTCCGACTGAGCACTTCTCCCTCGGTACAGAACCAGGCGAGTCAGTCCGGATGATGAGAGATATTAAATTCTGAGTGTCTGAAGCAGCCTTTGTGTGGTGGTGAATGCTAGATTCCACCTTCCCTCATTATCCAGCCGAGAAGCAGTTCTCACTCACATCATCCACATTTATCTTTAACCCCTCAAGAGGTTTTTCCACTGCAGCTGTCAAAAGCAACATACAAATTTTGTGTGTTTGTGTGTGTTTATATGTGTATGGTGTCTGTGTGTGTATTGTTTGTGTATTTATCTGTGTTTATGTGTGTATGGTGTGTGTGTGTATTGTTTGTGTATTTATGTGTGTTTATGTGTGTATGGTCTGTGTGTGTGTGTTGTTTGTGTATTTATCTGTGTTTATGTGTGTAAGGTGTGTGTGTGTGTTGTTTGTGTATTTATCTGTGTTTATGTGTGTAAGGTGTGTGTGTGTGTGTTGTTTGTGTATTTGTGTGTGTGTGTTTGTGTGTGTTTATGTGTGTAAGGTGTGTGTGTGTATTGTTTGTGTATTTATGTGTGTTTATGTGTGTATGGTGTGTATATTGTTTGTGTATTTCTGTGTGTGTGTTTATGTGTGTGCCTATTTTTGTGTGCTTGCGTTTCTGTGTGTTTCTATGTGTATTTATGAGTGTGTGTGTGTGTTTGTGTGTGTGAGAGAGAGTATGTCGATGTGTGTGTTTGTGGGTGTCTGCGTTTCTGTATCTGTTTGTGTTTGTGTGTGTCTGTGAGCATGTGTGGGAGCTTGAGTGTGTATGCATGCGTGTATTTGTCTGTGTGTGAGTTCTTTTGTGTGTGTTGTTATGGGCCAGGGTTTAAAAACTCCAAAATGTATCATGGAGTTCACCTGACCTATAACTTTTGTTGAATTTTGCTCGGATGAGCATAAGAGCCATCACTTAAGGTGCGATTCAACAGTCTTGCTAAACACTTTAATCAAAATAAGCTTTATTCTAAGAACTTAGTTAACATTTATGTAAACACAGCAAGAATTTTGATCAATTACAAACATAAAGACACCCCACAGCTACAGTAATCTATGTATAACACTTAATGAATTCCCCCTTAACTGTTCCAATTCAAAAACAAAATCCCATAAACCAAAAACCCCTTTTCAAGGGCATGGCCCAGCACTCTGCATTCTCACTTGAATAAGACTGGCTTTTCCTGAGATTCTGACCCCGTCTCACCAGCAGGTTTAAACCCTTCGGAAAGCAAACTATATCTTTTAAATTACCAAAACAGCAGGCAGCTATAATCAATGGGTTTTTACTGGGACAGATATTTAAAATGAAAGTAGAGAGAGACAGGTCAAAACACTTCTGTTCTCTGTCTGAGTCCACAGCAGCCAAATGTGAAAGCGAAAGTAAAAACAGCTCTCAGAGCCACAGCCCATACAATGACATCACTGAAGCCATGTGATAAGACAAAAACCTTTAAAGGGACACACACATGATTGTGTATTTTTGCATGTGCGTGCATATCTGTGTGTGTTTGTGTATATTTCTGTGTGTGTGTGTGATTTTGCGCATTTGTGTGTGCTTTTGAGTGTGTATGTTTGTGTGTGTGTTTTTGTGAGTGTGTGTTTCGCGTGTGCATCTGTGTTTCTTTGAGACAGTGGGCTGGATTCTTCGCCGGCGGGATGCTCCGTTTTGCCGGCATCTCGGCGGTTTCCCGACGGCGTGGGGTTGCCCCACAATGGGAAACCCCATTGACCAGCTGGCGAAACGGAGCATCCCGCCGGCGGGCTGAATCTGAAATGTGGCGGGAGGAAGAATCCAGCCCAGTGTGACTGTGTGTGTTTGTGAGTGTCTGAATTTCTGTATTTGTTTGTGTTTGTGTAGGTGTCCGTGAGTATTTATATGAGCTTGACTGTGTAAGCATGTGTGCATCAGTCTGTGTGTGTTTTTGTGTGTATTTATTTTTGCACGTGTTTGCGTTTCTGTGTATGTTTTGAGTGTGTGTGTTTGTGTATGTGTTTATGTGTGTGTGTGCCTGTGTGTGCGTGTGCATATGTCTGAGTAAGTGTGCTTAGAGCCATAGAGTCATAGAGGTTTCTAGGCCCTTCAGCCCAACTTGTCCATGCCATCCAGCTTTTACCACTAAGCTAGTCCCAATTGCCCGCATTTGGCCCATATCCCTCTATACCCATCTTACCCATACAACTGTTGAAATGCTTTTTAAAAGACAAAATTGTACCCGCCTCTACTACTGCCTCTGGCACCTCCTTCCAACCACTCACCACCCTCTGTGTGAACAAATTGCCCCTCTAGGCAATTGCCCCTCTCACCGTAAACCTATGCCCTCTAGTTTTAGATTCCCTACCTTTGGGAAAAGATGTTGACTATCTACCTTATCTATGCCTCTCATTATCTTATAGACCTCGATAAGATCACGCATAAGCCTCCTACGCTCCAGGGAAAAAAGTCCCAGCCTCTCCTTATAACTCAGACCATCAAGTCCCGGTAGCATCCTCGTAAATCTTTTCTGCACTCTTTCTAGTTTAATAATATCCTTTCTATAAGAGGGTGACCAGAATGTGTTTGTGTGTCCGTGTGTCTGTGTGTGTCAGTGTTTGCGTGTGTCTGTGAGCGTGTGTGTGCTTGTTTGAATGTGTGTGCCTGTGTGTGTATGTGTGTGTGTGTCTGCATGTGTCTGTGAATGTGTGTGTTTGTGCCTACATATTTGTGTCAGTGTGTGTGATTGAGTCTGTGTGTTTACATGCGTTTGTGTGTGTCTGTATGTGTTTGTGTGTGTCTGTGAGTGAGTGTCTGTATGTGTGTGAGTCTGTGTGCATGTGTTTGTATTGAATATGTGTGTGTCTCTGTATGTGTTTATGTGTGTCTGTGAGTGTCTGTTTATGTGTAGGCATGTGTTTCTGCGTGTGTTTGTATGCGTCTGTGCATGTGAGTGTTTGTGTATATGCATGTGTTCGTGCATATGTTTGTATGCGTCTGTGCATGTGTGTGTGTGTCTATGTGTTTGTGTGTGTGTGTGCATTTGTGAGTGTATGTGTTTGTGTGTGCATGTGTTTATGTGTGTGTCTGTATGTATGTGTTTATGTGTGTGGGTGGGTGTTTATGTGCATATTCGTGTGAGTTTGTGTGTGTCTGCATGTGTTTATGTGTGTATTTGTGTGTGTTTGTGTGTGTATCTGTTTGTGTGTGTTTGTGTGTGTCTATGTGTTTGTGTGTGTGTATCTATGTGTTTATGTGTATGTGTTTGTGTGTTTATGCGTGTGTTTGTGTGTGTTTATGTGTGTGTTTTGTGTGTTTATGTGTGTTTGTGTGTGTGTATCTGTATGTGTTTATGTTTGTGTGTGTTTGTGTGTGTGTATGTGTTTGTGTGTGTGTTTGTGTTTGTGTGTGTGTATGTGTTTGTGTGTGTGTGTGTTTGTGTGTGTGTATCTGTGTGTGTTTATGTGTGTGTGTGAGTGTGTGTTTGTGTGTTTAAGTGTGTATTTGTGTGTGTGTATGTGTTCAATCTACTGAGGACCAGCTCCTTGACAAAGTTCAGCATCAGAATGAAGCGATGCCATGTCAAAGCTAACAGGCTGTAATTTATTCCATTGACTGCAGCCACCTCTCAAGCTGTCAGAGAAATTGAACCTTCTGTTTGCTGTCGGTCTGAGTGCCAAGGGTCCTGTCATAAGCCCCCTGTGCAGTTCATTACAGCACCTCATCTTCTAAACGTTGTGCAGCTGAAGCCCTTTAACCTCAAGTACAGGGAGGTGGGCAATTTGTAACTCTCCCCACCAGGGGCCCAAGGGAGTTAAAATCAAGTTTCTGCTCTCGCTGCACCGCTCCCACCTGGTGGCAATTTAACTGTTGAGGTTTCCAGCGTCAGCTCTGTGCCGAGTGTCTCATCTCCTGCCCCAGCGGAACAAAAAGGGTGTCAGAATTAGGAGCTGGTGACAGGCCCTGTGGCCCTTCGAGCCGGCTCCACCATTCAGTACATCCATGGCTAATTTGGTTGTGGAGTTGACTCCACTCTCCTGGCTGCCCCTTCACCCCACCCCACCCCGCCCCCCTGGCTCGCTTGTCGATCGGATATCTGTCGAAATCGGCCTTGAATAAATTCAAAGGGGTTAGGCAGAGTCGACAGGGAGAAACCGTTCCCGCTTGTGAATGAAATGGAACTGAAAATCGCTTATTGTCACAAGTCGGCTTCAAATGAAGTTACTGTGAAGAGCCCCTAGTCGCCACATTCCAGCACCTGCTCGGGGAGGCTGGTACGGGAATTCAACCGTGCTGCTGGCCTGCCTTGGTCTGTTTTCAAAGCCAGCGATTTAGCCCTGTGCTAAACCAGCTTGTAAAAGGATTGAGAAGAGAGGGCACAGATTGAAAGTGATTTGAAAAAGAAGCCAATGTGGTGGCCCGCACATTGAGACCCGAGTGATTTGGGTCTGGAGCACACGGCCTGGAAGTGCAGCAGAGGCTGGTTCAATCGAGGCACGCAAGAGGGCGTTAGGTGATCATTTGAACAGAAACAAGGTTCGGGGTACAGGGAAAAGGTGGGGGAATGGCACTAGGTCATGACACTCATTTGGAGGGCTGGTGGAAACAGAATGGGCCGAATGGCCTCCTTCTGCTTCATAACAATTCTTAGTCTTTAACTGTTCCCCTAGTGCCCACAAGTTCTACCTTTTCAAATCCCCTCAGGATTTTATGTGTTTCAATAAGATCACCTCACGTTCTTCCAAACTCCAATGGGAATCGGCCCAACCTGTTAACCTTTCTTCATAAGATAAGCCTCTCATACCAGCAATGAGTTCAGTGAATCTTCTCTGAATGCTTCTGATGCAATTAAATCTTTTTCTAGATAAGCAGACCAAACTTGTACACAATATTCCAGGTGTGGCCTCACCTGTACAATATAATTCTCCCATTTTTCTATTCCAGTCCTTGTTGCAACATCCTATTTGCCTTCCTAATCACTTTCTGTGCCTGCTTACTAAATTTATGTGATTTATAGATTCATAGAATTTACAGCGCAAAAGGAGGCCATTCGGCCCATCGAGTCTGCACCGGCTCTTGGAAAGAGCACCCTTCCCAACCGCACACCTCCACCCTATCCCCATAACCCAGTTACCCCACCCGACACTATGGGCAATTTTGGACACTATGGGCAATTTAGCATGGCCAATCCACCTATCCTGCACATCTTTGGACTGTGGGAGGAAACCGGAGCACCCGGAGGAAACCCACGCACACACGGGGAGAACGTGCAGACTCCGCACAGACAGTGAATCGAACCTGGGACCCTGGAGCTGTGAAGCAATTGTGCTAATCGCTATGCTACCGCGCTGCCCACAAGGGCTTCCCAAAGCCTATGCACCACTCCGGAGTGGAATAATGTCCACTTGCCTGGATGAGTGCGGCTCCAACAACATTCAAGAAGCGCGACACCATCCAGGACAATGCAGCCTGCTTGATTGGCACACCATCCACCAATTTCAACATTCACGTCCGCCATCACTGAAGCACAGCGGCAGCCGTGTGTACCACCTACAAGATGCGCTGCAGCAACTCGCCAAGGTTCCTCAGACAGCATCTTCCAAACCTGTGACCTCTACTACCTGGAAGGACAATGAGGTGGAGATGCTGGCGTTGGACTGGGGTGGGCACAGTAAGAAGTCTTGCAACACCAGGTTAAAGCCCAACAGGTTTGTTTCGATTCACTAGCTTTCGGATGGTAGCTCTTTCATCAGGTGAGTGAAGAGGTAGGTTACACAAACACAGCATATGTAGACAAAGCTAATGATGCAAGATGATTCTTTGAGTGCAGGTCTTTGCAGGCAATTAAGTCTTTACAGGTCCTGACGGTATGACTGGAGGGAGGGACAATCACAGGTTTAAGAGGTGTGAATTGTCTCAAACCAGGACTGTTGGTAGGATTTTGCAAGCCCAGGCCAGATGGTGGGGGTTAAATATCGGGAGGCATCAATCCAAGATCCCGGTTGAGGCCATACTCATGTGTGCGGAACTTGGCTATCAGTTTCTGCTCGACAGAAGGACAATAGTAGGAAGATGCATGTGAACATGCAAGTCACCACCAAGCCACACACCATCCTGACTTGGAACCTGTCATGAATGCTGGACTTTACAAAGCCAATTATGTTTTAAAATGTCTCTGTAACTCAAGGTGAAAGATTGTTCTGGAAGTGAGGTGCTGAATTGCTGGTAAACACCTCAGTTGAAAGAAGTGCCCATCTGACTTCTGGTTGCCATGGGGATGAGAGCCAAGAAAGGATAGGGAGTCAAAGAAATACCCCACTGAGGTGTCGAGTTGCAGTATTTCTCGCACCTCTCGCAAAAACCGACAGAAGTGGCGGATATCAGCTCCTGAAAGACAGGTTGGAGAGAACTGGAACACTCCCAGGAACAGGCCTTCTTAATTCTCTCGGAAGTTACACGGAGCGACAGTAAAGCTCTCACTGGTGTGATGAATATCTCGGTCATGGTTCATGTTAATATTTTAGAGTTAATGTTTAGTTCTGAGAAGATTAACGTTTAAATGTGGAAAACGGGATCAATGCAGCCAAAGCAGCTTGAAGATTGTTACACTTAAAAGGTTGGGACCCTGGTGACTGAGGGCGTAATTCTCCGTTTGGGAGAAAGTGTTGGCGCTGGGACTGAGCGGTTCACATCCCCAGACTGCAGCAATGACGGTCTGAGCCAGGCCACCCCGATCCCGAGGGAGACACCCCAAGTCCACGGGCTTGGCACCAAGTCACCCCCCACTACTGCCCCCAGCCCGGACAGCCAGCCCCCAGCAATCCCAACAGTTGTCAAAGGGGTTTTCAGTGTTTGTTCAGCCTCCCGCTCCCCCTCCGTAGCCACGGGCGCCCAGTCCATGTTTGTCAATACTCGTAGTAATTCATGCCCGCGAGGCATCCGCCTGAGAGGAGCGGAACATGTGTCCAACCCGTATTTAAATGTATGCAAATGCTGGTTTTGCATGCTGCCGCGGGCGCAGAGCGCAAACCTCATTGCCGCCACCAGTAAGGGACTGGAACTGGAGCACGCCACCTGAATCGCTGCTGGGCTCGGACCTCGATTTTGGCGGGATGCCCAATTCTCCGCTCAATTGCGGATCGCATTTTCGACGTCGCGAGGCAGAGAATTTCGCCCAAGAGGTTAACAGCTAGAAAGCTAAGAATACGAAACAGTAGGTGGACTTACTTATTTTTTTGTGGGCATCGTTGAGTAGGCCAGCATTTATTGCCCATCCCTAATAGACCTTGAGAAGATGAGAAGGTGCCCATCCCTAATTGACCTTCAGAACCGTTGTACATCATGTGGTGTAGGTGCACCCAAAGTGCTGTTAGGGAGGATGCTCCAGGATTTTGACACCGAAACAGAGGGGTGGGGTGGGGGGGGGCTCAGGTCAGGGTCACAGGTCAGTGGGGGGATGGTTGGGTTTGGTTGGCGTGAGGGGGATTGGGTCAGGTCAGTGCGTTGGTCGGGGGTGGGGAAGTCGGGTTGGTTCTGCAGGACTGGGGGGTGTCGGAATGGGGTAGGGGGTGCAGGCCTCCTGGGGGTGGGGGGAGTGATCCTTGGGAGGGTTGTTGTGTTGGGGGAGGGGTAGACAGGCGTCTGGATGTCCTCTCTGGGTCAAGGGCTTGGGGTGTTCCGTAGGAACATAAGAACATAAGAACTAGGAGCAGGAGTAGGCCATCTGGCCCCTCGAGCCTGCTCCGCCATTTAATGAGATCATGGCTGATCTTTGTGGACTCAGCTCCACTCTCCGGCCCGTACACCATATCCCCGAATCCCTTTATTCTTTGGAAAGGTATCTATCTTTTTCTTAAAAACATTTAAAGAAGGAGCCTCAACTGCTTCACTGGGCAAGGAATTCCAGAGATTCACAACCCTTTGGGTGAAGAAGTTCCTCCTAAACTCGGTCCTAAATCTACTTCCCCTTATTTTGAGGCTATGCCCCCTAGTTCTGCTTTCCCCGACCTGTGGAAACAACCTGCCCGCATCTATCCTATCTATTCCCTTCATAATTTTATATGTTTCAATAAGATCCCCCCGCATCCTTCTAAACTCCAATGAGGACAGTCCCAGTCTACTCAACCTCTCATCATAATCTAATCCCCTCAACTCTGGGATCAACCTAGTGAATCTCCTCTGCACCCCCTCCAGTGCCAATATGTCCTTTCTCAGGTAAGGAGACCAAAACTGAACACAATACTCCAGATGTGGCCTCACCAACACCTTATACAATTGCAGCATAACCTCCCTAGTCGTGAACTCCATCCCTCTAGCAATGAAAGACAAAACTCGATTAGCCTTCTTAATCACCTGTTGCACCTGCACACCAACTTTTTGCAACTCGTGCACCAGCACACCCAGGTCCCTCTGCACAGCAGCATGTTTTAACATCTTACCGTTTAAATAATAATCCATTCTGCTGTTATCCCTCCCAAAATGGATAGCCTCACACTTGGCAACATTGAATTCCATCTGCCAGACACTAGCCCATTCACCTAACCTATCCAAATCCTTCTGCAGACTTCCGGTATCCTCTGCACTTTTTGCTTTACCACTCATCTTAGTGTCGTCTGCAAACTTGGACACATTGCACTTGGTCCCCAACTCCAAATCATCTATGTAAATTGTGAACAACTGCGGGCCCAACACTGATCCTTGAGGGACCCCGCTAGTTACAGGTTGCCAACCAGAGAAACACCCATTTATCCCCACTCTCTGCTTTCTGTTAGTTAACCAATCCTCTACCCATGCTACCACTTTACCCTCAATGCCATGCATCTTTAGTTTATGCAGCAACCTTTTGTGTGGCACCTTGTCAAAAGCTTTCTGGAAATCCAGATATACCACATCCATTGGCTCCCCATTATCTACTGCACTGGTAACGTCCTCAAAAAATTCTACCAAATTAGTCAGACACGACCTACCCTTTATGAATCCATGCTGCGTCTGCCCAATGGGACAATTTCCCTCCAGGTGCCCTGCTATTTCCTCCTTAATGATAGGATTCCAGCATTTTCCCTACAACCGAAGTTAAGCTTACCGGCCTATAATTACCCGCTTTCTGCCGACCTCCTTTTTTAAACAGTGGTGTCACGTTTGCTACTTTCCAATCCTCTGGGACCACCCCAGAGTCTAGTGAATTTTGATAAATTATCACCAGTGCGTCTACAATTTCCCTAGCCATCTCTTTTAACACTCTGGGATGCATCCCATCAGGGCCAGGAGACTTGTCTACCTTTAGCCCCATTAGCTTTCCCAATACTGCCTCCTTAGTGATTACAATCATCTCAAGGTCCTCACCTATCATATCTTTATCAGGGATAAAGAGGGATCAGCCTGGGTATTTACAATAACTAATCAGAATTTCGGAGAGGTTTTAACTCTTCAAACCTTTTTAGAGTAGTTATTGATATAATCCTGGTGGAACCAACCAAGTTTAGTGATTTAAATTGCATTTTTTGATGGGTCCCAGTGCAGGAAGGAGGTTAGCAATTCTGATAAATTGCTTTGCAAACATTTACCTGTAACATTCTGAGATGGATTCTCCAGAATATCTTTGGCTTACCCCCCAAACCCAATGTTGGGCAACTCAGAAGTTATGGTCCGTAATGGGCAGCATGATAGCACAGTGGTTAGCACTGTTGCTTCACAGCACCAGGGTACCAGGTTCGATTCCCGGCTTGGGTCACTGTCGGTGCGGAGTCTGCACGTTCTCCCCGTGTGTGCGTGGGTTTCCTCCGGATGCTCTGGTTTCCTCCCAAAGTCCCGAAAGACGTGCTGTTAGGTGAATTGGACATTCTGAATTCTCCATTTGGCCCATTGAATCTGCACCAACCCTCCGAAAGAGCACTCTAGCCAGGTCCACTCCATGACAACCCTGCCCTATTCCCATAACCCTGTAACCTAGCCTGCACATCCTTGGACACAAAGGGACAATTTAGCTTGACCAATCCACGTAAGCTGCACATCTTTGGACTGTGGGAGGAAACCGGAGCACCCGGAGGAAACGCACGCAGACACGGGGAGAACGTGCAACTCGACACAGACAGTGACCCCAAGCCGGAATCGAAGCCGCATTCTTGGCAATATGAGGCAGCAGAGCCGCCCTTTAATTGGCCTTCATAACGAGAGGATTTGAGTACAGGAGCAGGGATGTGTTGCTGCAATTATACAGGGTCTTGGTGAGGCCACCCCCGGAATATTGTGTGCGGTTTTGGTCTCCTTATCTGAGGTAGGATGTTCTTGCGATAGAGGGAGTGCAGCGAAGGTTTACCAGACTGATTCCTGGGATGGTGGGATTGATGTATGAGGAGAGATTGAATCGGTTAGGATTGTATTCGCTGGAATTCAGAAGAATGAGGGGGGATCTCATCGAAACCCATAAAATTCCAACAGGACTGGACAGGATAGATGCAGAAAGGATGCTCCCAATGGTGGGTGTCTAGAACCAGGAGTTCCTGGTTCGCCACGCTCCAGTTCCAGTCCCTTACTGGTGGCGACAATGAGGTTTGCGCTTTGCGGCAGCGGCAGCATGCAAAACCGGCATTTGCATATATTTAAATGTGATTAGCGGGTTGGACACAGTACACTCTTCCGGAATGTTCCGCTCCTCTCAGGCGGAAGTCTCGCGGGCGTGAATTATTACGAGGATTCGGTATAGATCATTTAGGACTAAGATGAGGAGACATTTCGTCACCCAGAGAGTGGCCGGCCAGTGGAATTTGCTACCACAGAAATCAGCTGAGGCCAAAGTGTTTGCAAGAAGCAGTTAGATATGGCACTTGGTATGATGGGGGATCAAAGGATATGGGGGGGAAAGGGGATTAGGCTATTAGATGATCATCCCTGATCATAATGAATGGTGGAGTAGGTTCGAAGGGCTGAATGCCCTACTCCTGCTCCTATTTTCTATGCTTCTATGTTTCTAACTGGATTGTAACAATGTGAAGAGCAGTTTAACCGTAGCTACCAAAGCGGTTTAAATGGGTATGGATACAGGAATCGCCAGAATAATGGGTTGTCAGGACTGTAAAGAGCTGAGGGAGAGGGGAATTTATCAGGATTTGCCTTGCTAGTGGCAATGGTATCCGGGAAACCTCGGTGGGAGTGTAGTGGTTGGCGATGGATGCTGGAAGATCTGACTTGCTGTGCCAGGGAGCAATCGAGTTTGGCGAAAGAGTTGGGAGAAGCTATTGGATTGACCTTTGATGTAATAAAAACCAGCATACAGTTAAACAAAGTTACCTTTTGTTTAACTGACATATCATTTGCCCGTTATGAGTTATGTTGATTTAGTTATTTGAGTTACGGTGATTTTAGCTTGTTTGTTGCAGTAAAGGTCATAAAAAGTGATATCTTGCCCAATGGCTTTTTCCACTGGGTCATTTGGGAATTTAATTTCCTTTAAAAAGCTTCAATCTCTACGGGGTTGAAAACAAAATAAATCGGTGTTCCTTCACTGTGGCTCAAAATCCTGGAAATCCCTCACTAACAGCACCATGGGTGTACCTATGCCACATGGACTGCAGCGGTTAAAGAAGGCAACTCAGCACCATCCAAGGACATGCAGGTTAGATGGATTGGCCATGATAAATTGCCCTTAGTGTCCAAAAAGGTTAGGAGGGGTTATTGGGTTACGGGGATAGGGTGGAAGTGAGGGCTTAAGTGGGTCAGTGCAGACTTTTGATGGGTCGAATGGCCTCCTTCTGCACTGTATGTTCTATGTTCTATCGTCTCTGGTATGTGACTTGGAGGGAACATTCTAGGTGGTGATACATCCAGGAATGTGGTAGAAAAATGTTGGAACCTCTCCCATCGCTATCCATAGTTCCCGACGACAACATGGACAGGCAAGTTGGACTCCCTAAAGATCTGTAACACATATGCACTCCTTGCGCTAGTGAGTTACATGTTCTAACCACTCTCCGGGTAAAGACATTTCTCTTGAAAACCCTATTACTTTATTTTTATGGATCCTGGTTTCACATACAATCTCCTCCATACACATGGCACGGTGGCGCAGTGGTTAGCACTACTGCCTCACAGCGCCAGGGACCTGGGTTCAATTCCGGCCTCGGGGCAGCACCTGTGTGGAATTTGCATTTTCTCCCCATGTCTGCGTGGGTTTCCTCCGGGTGCTCTGGTTTCCTCCCACAGTCCAAAGATGTTAGGTGGAATGCCCACGCTAAATTGACCCTTCGTGTCCAAAGGTTAGGTGGGGTTACAGGAATGGGGCAAGGGAGTGGGCCTCGATAGGGTGCTCTTTCAGAGGGCCGGTGCAGACTTATTATCATAGAATTTACAGTGCAGAAGGAGGCCATTCAGCCCATCGAGTCTGCACCGGCTCTTGGAAAGAGCACCCTTACCCAAGGTCAACACCTCCACCCCATCCCCATAACCCAGTAACCCCACCCAACACTAAGGGCAATTTTGGACACTAAGGGCAATTTATCACGGCCAATCCACCTAACCTGCACATCTTTGGACTGTGGGAGGAAACCGGAGCACCCGGAGGAAACCCACGCAGACACGGGGAGGATGTGCAGACTCCGCACAGACAGTGACCCAAGCCAGAATCGAACCTGGGACCCTGGAGCTGTGAAGCAATTGTGCTATCCACAAGGCTACCGTGCTGCCCCTTGATGGGCCGAATGGCCTTCTTCTGCACTGTAGGGTTTCTATGAGGCGCCTCAGTTTCTCTTTCCTGATGGAGGGCCTCGCAGATCATTCCAGGCAAGTTTTCTTCCATCTTCTCCAGTACCACGCCCTTTGTACAATAAGGAGACCAGAATTGCTTACAGGAACTCCAAATGTGAGCAAAGCAAGTCTCTTGTACAAGTTTAAGATAACTTCTCTCTTTATCAATTCCATCCCTTCGTTAATGAGCGCAGCCACGCAATAGCCATTATCCACATGTAGAAAAATGCATTGCCATCGAGATGAACAAATTAACAAAGCGATGCTGATGATCAGCTTCTCCAACAGAATTGCAATCAGTGTTCTCTCTGCAACTTGAAAAGGTCACAAAGAAGTTGAATAATGCCAAAAGCTGATTCGGTCACATGTACAGAAGGATGGGGAAGGTTTGCTGGACAAGAGTCATGCATTCATACAGAGTCGCATTCATCTGGTCTCTCTCACAGCTCACAAGTACGAAGAATAAGACCATAAGACATAGGAGCAGAATTAGGCCACTCGGCCCATCGAGTCTGCTCCGCCATTCAATCATGGCTGATATTTTTCTCATCCCCATTCTCTTTCCTTCTCCCCATAACCCCTGATCTCCTTATGAACTAAGAACCTATCTATCTCTGTCTTAAAGACACTCAGCGATTTGGCCTCCACAGCAAATAGTTCCACAGATTCACCACCCTCTGGCTGAAGAAATTCCTCCTCATCTCAGTTTTAAAAGATCATCCCTTTAGTCTGAGATTGTGTCCTCTGGTTCTAGTTTTTCCTACAAGTGGAATCATCCTCTCCATGTCCACTCTATCCAGGCCTCGCAGTATCCTGTAAGTTTCAATAAGATCCCCTCTCATCCTTCTGAACTCCAACGAGTACAGACCCAGAGTCCTCAAACGTTCCTCATACAACAAGTTCTTAATTCTAGGGATCATTCTTGTGAACCTCCTCTGGACCCTTTCCTAGGCCAGCACATCCTTCCTTCGATACGGGCTCAAAACTGCTCACAATACTTTGGAACGCAATAATTCTTGCATTACGTGCTACCTATTCCAAAGCATCAGCAAAGTACTTTTGTATTTGCTGCCATTGCAGGAATCGTTGCAGCCAGTTTACACACAGCAAGTTCACAAACAGTGACCGTATCGTCTGTAACTTTTGAAGTGATGTTGGTTGAGAGATGAATGGTAGCCAAGGATAGAATCATGAAGAACTCACCTGCTCTTCTTAGCAACAATGGCACGGGACCTTTCGCACCCACCTGAAGGGACAGACAGTGCCTCAAGTTGAGGTCTCGCCTGAGAGATGGCACCTCCGACAGTGTGGCACCGCCTCATCAGTACTGCGCTGGAGTGTCAGTGTGGATTGAATGTCCAAGACTCTGGTGTGGGATTCAAACCCACAATCCTCTGACGAGCATGAAAACCGTTTCTCCCACAGCAAACTCCCACCTGGTAAAATGATTAACCACTCGATTTAATGATGAGCTGAAATTATAATAGGCGAGACACTGCAAAATTATTTTCCCTGGTGAGTGGGTCAAAGAGGAGGACAAAAGTTTGTAACTAGACTATTCAGGAGCAAAGCTCTCTGTCACACAGAGAGTAGGAACCTCGATTGGCTGTGGGTAACTGAAGCTTTGAAGACTGAGGTTAATAAGATTATTGTTGGTTAAGGGAATCAAGGGAGCAAAAGTGAGACAATGGAGTTCGATGGGCCATGATCTAGTTGAACAACAGAGAAGGCGAAAGGGGCTGAATGGCCTCCTCCTATTCCCAATGGTCCTAAACTGTTTTCCAATATGTTGGTTCAGGGAGAATATTGGGCAGGTCAGCAGCAGTATTCCTTTGCTCATTCCCATAGCATGCCATTGAATCTTTCACCCCACCATTGATAACAGGAGTGAGGGGGCACTTTTTTCCTGGCTGAGGAATGTCTCACTTGGGTTCTTATAGGGTTCAGTGCTGGGACCCCAGCTATTCACAATATACATAAATGATTTGGACGAAGGAATTTCATGCAATATCGCCAAATGTGCAGACGACATTAAGCTGGGTGGCAGTGTGTGCTGCGAGGAGGATGCAAAGAGGTCTCAGGGTGACTTGGACAGGCTGGCTCAGTGGGCAAATACTTGGCAAATGCAATATAATGTGGGTAAATGTGAGGTTATCCACTTTGGTGGCAAAAACAGGAAGGAGATTATTATCTGGATGGTGGCAGTTTAGGAAAAGGGGAAGTGCAATGAGACTTGGGTGCCGTGGTGGAACAGTCGCTGAAGGTTGGCGTGTAGGTACAGCAGGCAGTGAGGAAAGCTAATAGCATGCTGGCCTTCATAGCGAGAGGATTTGAGTATTGGAGCAGGGATGTCTTGCTGCAGTAATCCAGGGCCTTGGTGAGGCCACACCTTGAGTATTGTGTGCAGTTTTGGTCTCCTAGTTTGAGTTTGGACATTCTTGCTATTGAGGGTGTCCAGCGAAGGTTCACCAGACTAATTCCTGGATGGCAGGACTGACATATGACGAAAGACTGGATCGACTGGGCTTGTACTCACCGGAGTTCAGAAGAATGAGAGGAGATCTAAGAGAAACATATAAAATCCTGATGGGACTGGACAGGTTAGATGAGGGAAGAATGTTCCCGATATTGGGGACGTCCAGAACTAGGGGTCACAGCCTAAGAATAAGGGGTAAGCCATTCAGGACTGAGATGGGGAAGAACTTCTTCCCTCAGAGAGTTGTGAAGTTGTGGAATTCTCTACCACAGAAAGCTGTTGGGACCAGTTTGTTGGATATATTCAAGATGGAGCTGGACGTGGCGCTTGCGGCTAATGGGATCAAGGGGTATAGAGAGAGAACGGGAGTGGGATACTGAATTTGCATGATCAGCCATGATCATATTGAATGGTGGTGCAGGCTCGAAGGGCCGAATGGCCTACTCCTGCATCTATTTTCTATGTTGATTTGTCCCCCAAGGAGGGGCAGAATTTTACACCCCACGATGGGGGCAGGGCCATTCAAATACATTGAGTACTAGCGAAACTATCTTGTCCAGGAATACAGTTTATCTTGGGTCATGATATAGCTGGATCGCAGGTGGGAGTGATGCCGCCTGTGGTTGATAAGCCAGTGGAAAATCAGACAACTGAAGTGTTGAAGGACGAATATCCTGGGATTTTTCCGGATTGTGTAGTAACAAGGTCGCAAAGTCACAGGTTAAGACAAGAGGAGAAATCAAAGAGTGAAGATGAAGTTGAAGTGCATGTATAATTTGTCAAAGGAATGATCGGTGATAGTGGACATGTTTTCACGGTGGGTAGAGGCTTTTCCAACCAAAAGAGATGATGCTAGAACAATGGTAAAGCAACGGAATGAGGTAGGAAAACCTCTCTGTCCCGCATAGGAATCTAATAAAGCTGACCCCCTTTCGGAAAAAAAAACAGGGGAGTAAAAGTAAATAGAAGATTAAGGTAAAAGCGTAACAGTGAGTTCCTGGAGAGAAAGGGAATTCAGATTTTCTGTAGCCGTGAGATAAGGCTAACGGTTAACTGTGATATTTGTGAGCTGTGAGAATCTGTGTGTTTTCTTTCACCAATTAATTTTAGTCAAAGCATGAAGTGGGTTGTATTTTTTATCGTCTGTCTTTGTGAGTCAGAGATTATAACTTAAGTGATTTGTGTTGCGATTTCTCTAATGAACGGAAACATTGGAAATTACGATCAGTTTAAAAGAAAGAAAGTGCCTTTACGAATAAAAGTGATTGAATATGAATAAGTTTTTAGATTACGTGAAAAGGCGTAAATGGCATCATTCCAAATTCTCCTCCCCTTAGATTCTGCAGGAAACATTAACCATTTCAGCAGACAGTTGATCTTTTCTGAATTGACAAAGAAAAAATATACGTCTCTAAGAATAGCTAATGCCTATAAAATCAATCATTGGAAATTGACTTAAATGTGTGCTATTTATAGCCCCTCCCAGGGGATGTTTTGCTGCTTCCAAAATACTCTTATGATGCATCTTTGTCAGCTTTGAAGCTTTGGGATTGCAGTCCCACCCGGCATAAATGGGGGATGGGTTCCCAATAATGATAATCATTTGAATGAAGGAAATGAGTCCCTCGAACACTGGTTAGCAAATAGAGGGAAAGAGGCTATCATGCAAGGGGCCAAGAAGCATTTAACCCCCAGGAAGGATGTACTGCAACTAGCGACACCTGACCCTATTAGGCAGGCAGACACTCTGCAAATTAGGAGCGGTAATACATCGCATTGATAATGGAATGTTTATAGAACTGTCTCAAATATGAGCTCATCAGCTGTAAAATTTAATAACTTCTGAGCCCACGCCCAATCGCTCTGTGTCTGTTTTCGATGCTGGAAGCTGAACGTTAACCCCTACAGTACCACTGTTAAAAAAAATTTTTTTTAAACTGCAGGAAGTCTTACAAAAGATTAATGACCCTTGGGCACAGCTATTAAAACACCTGATAGAGTCCAAATGAGAGCATATAGTGACCCACTGCACGGCTTGGTATGCTCGTGAAGATGAGCACACATACAATTTACAAGCGCAATGTCACTTAGGAAAGCAGACATCATCGCATGTCACTCCTTTTTATTTTTCGGTGTTGTGGGATTAGGAATGCTAGTACAGTTGACCTATAGTCAGAGGGACCTTTTGAGGATGGGTTTAACTTCAGAACCCCATTTAACATTTGCCGTAAGACATCCCGCTAAGGCAAAGCAAATAGGAGAAGTGATCAAAGAGGCCAAAGAAAAAAAGTAATACATGGGACTTATATTGAAATGGACGGATGGAATTGCCTGATAGCATTTTATGGCAAACAGGAGGGCAAAGTGTCCTGGAAAGAGGAGCAATGGCCCACTACATTTGAAAGACAACAACCTCCCCGAGAGAGCCATCATTTACTCCTTTCAATCCTGGCCCAGGTACTGCCACATCTATGGGCCCAACATAAAAGTCATGTTGGAAAAGTACATTCTGCCCAGTGCATAGGGTACAGTTACAGAAGAACGTTGCCCTGCCCTGCCTAAAACTATACAGGTTGGCACCGGAAGCAGAGAAAGGGATAGAGGGAGTGATCAATGCACTATTACAGCAAGGGGTGCTGAAGAGAACACAAAGCCCCCGTAACACCCCATACTCCCCTTTCCAAAGGTAGGAAGACCCAACAAGTGGTGGTTTGTGCAAAATCAATAAAATTGTTATCACTATTGCTCCATTGGTGCCGGACACAAATGTCATTTCGTCTTCGATACCACCAACAACGGATACTTTCTCAGCCTTTTTCTCCATACCATTGCACCCGGAAAGTCAACATCTATTTGCTTTATATATCGGAATTAACAGTATTAAAAGAGTCTTGGACGAGTGCCGGTTGTCTGCAGGCTCAACATTCCCTCAATATGATGACAATTTATTGATAGCCTCAGAAGGAGGGCTTGTTTGTCAACAGAATACCTTTTTGTTATTATCACATCTGGCAGAAAGAGGGCATAGGATCTCAATGGACAAGCTGCAATTCTGTCAGGAGACAGTTCAGTATTTGGGATTTCAGTTGCAGCAAGGACAGAGGAGGCTTGGGTCTGAAAGAATACCGGCTGTAACAAGGGTACCAACTCCACGCACGAAAAAGAAAACCTTTATCTCCCTCGGAATGGTGGGCTATTGCAGGCAGTGGATCCCGGACTATAGAGAGATGGACGCAGTACTGCGCAAGGCTGCCCTACAGGAAGCCCCTTCAGTTGTTACTGGATCCCAGAGAGGGAGCAAGCATTTCATAATTTGAAACAAGCCATGATTAGCGCCCCTGCCTTGGGACTTCCTAATTACGTCAAGCCCTTTACTCTTTATGTGAATGAAGCAGGGGGATTTGCAACAGGGGTCCTGGTGCAAGAGCATTGAGGAGGGAAAAGATCCCTTGCCTATTACTCGGTGTGGTAAACGGTACGCCAAATTGCTTAAGAGCAGTAGCAGCCACAGCGGCCATAATAGAAAAAAAAAATCATCAGTTTTGCTGCTGCTTAATTCACCCGCAATGCAGCATTTTACTGCGGCTCGACACACTGGGTAATTCTCTCTAAAACCCACTTTACCTACAAGCGAGCGCCAGCTGTCAACCCTGCTACACTCTTACCCGCGCCCTCGGAAACAGAACATATGTATGATCATGACTGTTTACTATTGGTTGAAGCCACCTCAACCGCTTGACCCGATTCACCCACGAGAAAATCCAGACATCATCTTTCTCACCAATGGGTCAGCAAACCGACCAAATGATATGACCCTCCTGGCCGGCTATGCAATAGTAACTCCATTCAAGATAGTGGAAGCTTTTGCTCTGCCTTCGGGAACGTTTGCTCAAGCGGCCGAATAGTTTGCCCTTACTAAAGCATGTATTCTAGCTAAAAATAAAACAGTCAATATTTCTACTGATTCCCGATCTGCTTTTGGGGTAGTACATGATTTTGGCCAATTATGGAAAAGCAGTGGATTCATAACTTCCTCCGGCCAACCTATTAAACATGATAAATTGGTTTTAAATTTACTAGATGCTGTTCAGCTGCCCAGCAAGATAGCCGTTTTAAAGTGTGAAGCGCATACTATCGCAGATGATGAAGTCTCATGCGGCAATAGATTTGCTGATAAAATAGCAAAAAAAGTGGCTCTCAAACAGCAGCCACAACTACAAGCTTCTGCAGTTGAACCTCCGTCCACCATAACAGAACCAAAGTTAAAAAAGGCACAGGAGCAAGCCTCTCTACAGGAGCATCACTCTTGGCTAAAAGCAGGTTGCTATCAAGACAATTTTGATAGGTGGATAAGGGCTTTGAAAATAAACCAAACGTATGAAGCTCTCAGAGAAATTATACTTTTGGAGGAGTTTAAAAATTCAATTCCCGATGTAGTGAGAACTCATGTGGAGGAACAGAGGGTTAAAGCTGCGAGATTAGCAGCGGAAATGGTGATTATGAATTAGTTCATAAATCAAAGTTTGGTTTCCGACATCAGTTTCAGGCTGTGAGGGATAGAAACTGGGGACATGAGAAATACTCAAGTGGTAAAGGTAAAGGTGATCTGATGGGAGATAATAAGGAGAGTGTAAAAAGTTTCAAATGTTTTCACTGTAATAAACTAGGCCATGTAAAGTCACAGTGTTGGTGGTTGAAGAAAAGCACTGGGAAGGCTGATGTGGGGTTTGTTAACGTGGCAAAGGAAAACCCAGGTGAAGCGAAGGAGATGCAAAAGATTGTACAGCCTGATCAAGAGGTGATTGATAAGAAGGTGCCAGATCTTTTTAAAGAATTTACTTGTGTCGGTAAAGTTTACTCATGTGTATCAGGAGGAGCAGGTAAAGAAGTCACAATTTTAAGAGATACGGGAGCTAGTCAATCTTTGCTGGTAGGAGATGAGGAGTAATGTAGTCTGGGAAGAATGTTGCCAAAAAAGGTGGTAATATGTGGAATTCAGCGTGAGAGGAATAATGTTCCATTGTATAAGGTAAGATTGGAAAGTCCAGTGAAGAGCGGTGTAGTGGTAGTAGGAGTACTAGAGAAACTATCTTGTCCAGGAATACAGTTTATCTTGGGTAATGATATAGCTGGATCGCAGGTGGGAGTGATGCCTCCTGTGGTTGATAAGCCAGTGGAAAATCAGACAACTGAAGTGTTGAAGGACGAATATCCTGGGATTTTTCCGGATTGTGTAGTAACATAGAACATAGAAAATACAGCACAGAACAGGCCCTTCGGCCCACGATGTTGTGCCGAACCTTTGTCCTAGATTAATCATAGATTATCATTGAATTTACAGTGCAGAAGGAGGCCATTCGGCCCTTTGAGTCTGCACCGGCTCTTGGAAAGAGCACCATACCCAAACTCAACACCTCCACCCAACACCAAGGGCAATTTGGACATTATGGGCAATTTATCATTGGCCAATTCACCGAACCCGCACATCTTTGGACTGTGGGAGGAAACCGGAGCACCCGGAGGAAACCCACGCAGACACGGGGAGGACGTGCAGACTCCGCCCAGACAATGACCCAAGCCGGAATCGAACCTGGGACCATGGAGCTGTGAAGCAATTGTGCTATCCACAATGCTACCGTGCTGCCCTTAAGAACAAATAAATCTACACCATATCATTTTACCGTCATCCATGTACCTATCCAATAGCTGCTTGAAGGTCCCTAATGTTTCCGACTCAACTACTTCCACAGGCAGTGCATTCCATGCCCCCACTACTCTCTGGGTAAAGAACCTACCTCTGATATCCCTCCTATATCTTCCACCTTTCACCTTAAATTTATGTCCCCTTGTAATGGTGTGTTCCACCCGGGGAAAAAGTCTCTGACTGTCTACTCTATCTATTCCCCTGATCATCTTATAAACCTCTATCAAGTCGCCCCTCATCCTTCTCCGCTCTAATGAGAAAAGGCCTAGCACCCTCAACCTTTCCTCGTAAGACCTACTCTCCATTCCAGGCAACATCCTGGTAAATCTTCTTTGCACCTTTTCCAGAGCTTCCACATCCTTCCTAAAATGAGGCGACCAGAACTGTACACAGTACTCCAAATGTGGCCTTACCAAAGTTTTGTACAGCTGCATCATCACCTCACGGCTCTTAAATTCAATCCCTCTGTTAATGAACGCGAACACACCATAGGCCTTCATCACAGCTCTAGCCACTTGAGTGGCAACTTTCAAAGATGTATGAACATAGACCCCAAGATCTCTCTGCTCCTCCACATTGCCAAGAACTCTACCGTTAACCCTATATTCCGCATTCATATTTGTCCTTCCAAAATGAACAACCTCACACTTTTCAGGGTTAAACTCCATCTGCCACTTCTCAGCCCAGCTCTGCATCCTATCTATGTCTCTTTGCAGCCGACAACAGCCCTCCTTACTATCCACAACTCCACCAATCTTCGTATCGTCTGCAAATTTACTGACCCACCCTTCAACTCCCTCATCCAAGTCATTAATGAAAATCACAAACAGCAGAGGACCCAGAACTGATCCCTGCGGTACGCCACTGGTAACTGGGATCCAGGCTGAATATTTGCCATCCACCACCACTCTCTGACTTCTATCGGTTAGCCAGTTCGTTATCCAACTGGCCAAATTTCCCACTATCCCATGCCTCCTTACTTTCTGCATAAGCCTACCATGGGGAACTTTATCAAATGCCTTACTAAAATCCATGTACACTACATCCACTGCTTTACCTTCATCCACATGCTTGGTCACCTCCTCAAAGAATTCAATAAGATTTGTAAGGCAAGACCTACCCCTCACAAATCCGTGCTGACTATCCCTAATCAAGCAGTGTCTTTCCAGATGCTCAGAAATCCTATCCTTCAGTACCCTTTCCATTACTTTGCCTACCACCGAAGTAAGACTAACTGGCCTGTAATTCCCAGGGTTATCCCTAGTTCCTTTTTTGAACAGGGGCACGACATTCGCCACTCTCCAATCCCCTGGTACCACCCCTGTTGACAGTGAGGACGAAAAGATCACTGCCAACGGCTCTGCAATTTCATCTCTTGCTTCCCATAGAATCCTTGGATATATCCCGTCAGGCCCGGGGGACTTGTCTATCCTCAAGTTTTTCAAAATGCCCAACACATCTTCCTTCCTGACAAGTATTTCCTCGAGCTTACCAATCTGTTTCACACTGTCCTCTCCAACAATATCGCCCCTCTCATTTGTAAATACAGAAGAAAAATACTCATTCAAGACCTCTCCTATCTCTTCAGACTCAATACACAATCTCCCGCTACTGTCCTTGATCGGACCTACCCTCGCTCTAGTCATTCTCATATTTCTCACATATGTGTAAAAGGCCTTGGGGTTTTCCTTGATCCTACCCGCCAAAGATTGTTCATGCCCTCTCTTAGTTCTCCTAATCCCTTTCTTCAGTTCCCTCCTGGCTATCTTGTATCCCTCCAATGCCCTGTCTGAACCTTGTTTCCTCAGCCTTACATAAGTCACCTTTTTCCTCTTAACAAGACATTCAACCTCTCGTGTCAACCATGGTTCCCTCACTCGACCATCTCTTCCCTGCCTGACAGGGACATACATATCAAGGACACGTAGCACCTGTTCCTTGAACAAGTTCCACATTTCACTTGTGTCCTTCCCTGCCAGCCTATGTTCCCAACTTATGCACTTCAATTCTTGTCTGACAACATCGTATTTACCCTTCCCCCAATTGTAAACCTTGCCCTGTTGCACGTACCTATCCCTCTCCATTACTAAAGTGAAAGTCACAGAATTGTGGTCACTATCTCCAAAATGCTTCCCCACTAACAAATCTATCACTTGCCCTGGTTCATTACCCAGTACTAAATCCAATATTGCCCCTCCTCTGGTCGGACAATCTACATACTGTGTTAGAAAAGCTTCCTGGACACACTGCACAAACACCACCCCATCCAAACTATTTGATCTAAAGAGTTTCCACTCAATATTTGGGAAGTTAAAGTCGCCCATGACTACTACCCTATGACTTCTGCACCTTTCCAAAATCTGTTTCCCAATCTGTTCCTCCACATCTCTGTTACTATTGGGGGGCCTATAGAAAACTAACAAGGTGACTGCTCCTTTCCTATTTCTGACTTCAACCCATACTACCTCAATAGGGTGATACTCCTCGAACTGCCTTTCTGCAGCTGTTATACTATCTCTAATTAATAATGCCACCCCCCCACCTCTTTTACCACCCTCCCTAATCTTATTGAAACATCTATAACCAGGGACCTCCAACAACCATTTCTGCCCCTCTTCTATCCAAGTTTCCGTGATGGCCACCACATCGTAGTCCCAAGTACCGATCCATGCCTTAAGTTCACCCACCTTATTCCTGATGCTTCTTGCGTTGAAGTATACACACTTCAACCCATCTCCGTGCCTGCAAATACTCTCCTTTGTCAGTGTTCCCTTCCCCACTGCCTCATTACATGCTTTGGCGTCCTGAATATCGGCTACCTTAGTTGCTGGACTACAAATCCGGTTCCCATTCCCCTGCCAAATTAGTTTAAACCCTCCCGAAGAGTACTAGCAAACCTCCCTCCCAGGATATTGGTGCCCCTCTGGTTCAGATGCAACCCGTCCTGCTTGTACAGGTCCCACCTTCCCCAGAATGCGCTCCAATTATCCAAATACCTGAAGCCCTCCCTCCTACACCATTCCTGCAGCCACGTGATCAACTGCACTCTCTCCCTATTCCTAGCCTCGCCATCACGTGGCACCGGCAACAAACCAGAGATGACAACTCTGTCTGTCCTGGCTTTCAACTTCCAGCCTAACTCCCTAAACTTGTTTATTACCTCCACACCCCTTTTCCTACCTATGTCGTTGGTACCAATGTGCACCACGACTTCTGGCTGCTCCCCCTCCCCCTTAAGGATCCTGAAGACACGATCCGAGATATCCCTGGCCCTGGCACCAGGGAGGCAACATACCTTCCGGGAGTCTCGCTCGCGACCACAGAATCTCCTATCTATTCCCCTAACCATTGAATCTCCTACAACTATTGCTTTTCTATTCTCCCCCCTTCCCTTCTGAGCCCCAGAGCCAGACTCCGTGCCAGAGACCTGACCGCTAGGGCCTCCCCCCGGTAGGTCATCCCCCCCAACAGCATCCAAAACGGTATACTTGTTTTGAAGGGGAACGGCCACGAGGGATCCCTGCACTGTCTGCCTGTTTGTTTTTTTCCCCCTGACTGTAACCCAGCTATTCTTGTCCTGTACCTTGGGTGTGGTTACCTCCCTGTAACTCTTCTCAATCACCCCCTCTGCCTCCCGGATGATCCGAAGTTCATCCAGCTTCAGCTCCAGTTCCCTAACACGGTCTTTGAGGAGCTGAAGTTGGGTGCACTTCCCGCAGGTATAGTCAGTGGGGACACCGGTGGTATCCCTCAAGGTCGCAAAGTCACAGGTTAAGACAAGAGGAGAAATCAAAGAGTGAAGATGAAGTTGAAGTGCATGTATGATTTGTCAAAGGAATAATCAGTGATAGTGGACATGTTTTCATGGTGGGTAGAGGCTTTTCCAACCAAAAGAGATGATGCTAGAACAATGGTAAATATTCTGGTAGCAGAGAATGGTTAAAGGAAATAATACCTAAGTTTGGGACACCAATGGGCATTAACAGTGACAGAGGAACTCATTTCACCAGCAAATTGACCAAAGCCCCAACAGAAGCCATGGGATTTGATTGGAAATTGCATATCCCCAATCAGCCACAATCCTCCGGAATGGTGGAAAGGGCGGATGGAATAATTAAAAAACTGTAGTTACAAAAGTGTGTCAACAAAATGGGCTGCTATGGCCAGATGCCACACCCATAGTGATGTATGCCCTGAGAAATCAGAGAAATCGTAATACGGGTTTAACCCCGTATGAGATATTAATGGAACGACCCATGACAACTGAAACTAAACCCCCAATGACTCCAGCGGCAGTAACCTTAATATGGGCAGATGAGGCATCACTAAAATATGCCCAGGCCATGTGTGAA
This sequence comes from Scyliorhinus torazame, assembly GCF_047496885.1. Taxonomy (NCBI): domain Eukaryota; kingdom Metazoa; phylum Chordata; class Chondrichthyes; order Carcharhiniformes; family Scyliorhinidae; genus Scyliorhinus; species Scyliorhinus torazame. The sequence continues at coordinate 25,625,692 of NC_092715.1, forward strand.
ACCGCTGAAAAAAAAAACAAAGGAAAAAAAAACATGAAAAGGTGCAAAAGGCTCAGATGCATCCAAAAGAGGGAAATACACACCCTTTAAACCTGGAGATCAAGTATATGTGAAAGCACTAAACAAAGATTATTCTTCTCCTAGGTGGAATGGACCCTACCAAGTGCTGCTAAGAACCCGAACAGCCATTAAAGTAAAAGAAAAGCCAGATGGGATCCACGCAACTCGTGTAAACTACATCATACGGAACTTTGAGAGTACTAGCGAAACGCTGACCTGAAGAGAATGACGGCGTTGATGTTTTTATATTATCATATTAATCCAACATCATGTAGAGGGTAAACTGCATACTAACACCTTAATATGCATGTCTCACTCATACGCAGTGAGGGTAAATAAATTCAGTTGTTGGGTTTGTACACAAATTCCCAGATGCTTGGGGGAGGGCTTCCCTGTGCGACCTATCCCATTTTCCAGTAAAGAGATAGCAGAATGGGCTTGAAGACAAAATAATACAGGACATGGGTAAGATACACAGGATATGTTCGATTGGAGATTAGCTGGATACGATATGAATAGGTTTAAAGGATGGTGGGGGCCTAGGTTTAATGTTACACGTCAAACGCCCTGTTTGATCCTTCCCAATTACACTGGAGTCCCAAAGGGTAGCATATGCTTTAGGAAACATAAAACATATGGGACCTACCCAGTCGGCACAAGTCAGTGTGATCAGACCTTGAATTGGCAGCCCCCAATGTTCCACCTTACAGTTAAAGGACTATTCATCTTTGATTGGTCAGGAGTTGAAAATCAAATGAGTGGAGGCTTCTGGGAAGGGGATCGATTAGACTAATGATGACTGATAGTAAAGGAAACCTGACCGCATATAATGGCACGTATTTTATCTGTGGCCACACCAGAACATTGGGAAGGCTCCTGCTATTTTGGATAGGTAGTCCTTTATGTGCATCGCATTCAGCAATTGCAGGACCATCCCCATCACAGGACGACACAAAGTATTATGACATGGGCACAAATGCTGGGAATAATGATACCACCATTAGGAATAGCCACTAATGCATACGAACTACGAGATATCCTGCCGACTACACTAATTTGTTGTGGAAATCATAATAAAGACAAATTCCTTGAGGTTCGATTTAAGGAAATTTATTTACACAAATATACTTGTGGAGAGAGAGTGTTTCAGCTGCACAGCCAAGGCTCTGCACTCTGAGTTATGCAGTCAAAAACTATTATATTTATAGGTTGAAATAAACAATTTTGAAGAGATAAAGCTTGGGAACATACGCAAGAGGAAATATGAATGTTTTGCCCTTGGTTTAAAAACAATTTGAGTACGCATTTTGTTGTCCTTCGGAAGAACAACTTATTATCATAATAAGGCCGAGTACAAAATACTAAGCAGTATTTAGTTTACCTTACTTGACCTACTTATTTTCGCTCAAAAGCAGTGTTAAAATATAGTTAATATTCCCAGCATGCTTCTAAATTGGTAACTCATTAACTTCCCTTCCACAATTTGTCAGGAATGGGAGATCCCGCTGACGGGAGAGACTGTAAAATTCCGTCTGAGGGAAGGGGCTAGATTTTCCATTCCCGCCCACCGTGGAATTTGTCGGGGGCGGGATGGAAAAGTTGGCGGACTGCTGAAAGGCCCGGGCAGGAATTTCCAGAACTGGGGTGGGTACAACCGGAAACGCCTACCCTTGGGGCGGGGCAATTACTGCCCATCCCTAAGTACCCTTGCGAAGGATGTGGCGCGCTGCCTGCTTGAATCGCTGCAGTCCCTGTGGTGTAGGAGCACCCACAGTGCTCATTTATCTCCAGTGCTTGCTCAGGCCTTTCAGAGGGCAGTAAAGGCTCAACCACATTGCTGTGGGTCTGGAGTCACACGTAGGCCAGGCCAGGTAAGGACGGCAGATTTCCTTCCCTAAAGGACATTAGAGAGGCAGATACATTTTTGATTACAAAACTGGCAAATGCTTTATCATTACCAATGATATCAAGTGCTTTATTCCTAATTCAATAATTATTTGAATTTAAACTTTCTCAGCTGCCATGGCGGGATTTGAACTCACGCCTCACGAGCATTTGGCTCTTTGGATTACTGTCACAGAAGCACGGAATGGTTGCACAGCACAGAAGGAGGCCATTGGGTGCACTATGTGGGTGCTGGCTGGCTGAAGGATCAATTCAGTCAGTGCTATTCCCCCGCCTTCTCCTGGTAGCCCCACACGTTTTTCCTTTTCAGATAACCGATAACAGATTGGGCGGCACGGTAGCACAGTGGCTAGCACTGTAGCCCCGAGAACGAGACACAATCCTGCAGTTGAGGCATAACCAGTGTTCTATGCCAGTTTAACATAACTCCCTTGCTCTTCTGCCGCGGCACGGTGGCACAGTGGTTAGCACTGCTGCCTCACAGTGCCAGGAACCCGGGTTAAATTCCAGCCTTGGGCGATTGTGTGGAGTTTGCCCATCCACCTCATGTCTGTGTTGACCTCCTCCGGGTGCTCCGGTTTCCTCCCACGTTCCAAAGATGTGCAAGTTAGGTGGATTGGCCATGATAAATTGCCCCTTAGTGTCCAAGGATGTGCAGGTTAGGGGGGGAGGAGTGGGCCTCTTTCAAGAGGCCCACTGTGTTATCATAGAAGAGTAGCATGCTCTTTCAGAGGGTCGGTGCAGACATGCCGGGATAAATGGCCTCCTTCTGTGCTGTAGAATTCCATAATTCTACTCTATGCCCCTATTTCTCATGTCTAGGATACTGCATACTTTCTTAGCTGCTCTCTCAATCTGTCTTGCCACCTCTAACGACTTATAGAACATAGGACATACAGTGCAGAAGGAGGCCATTCGGCCCATCGAGTCTGCACTGACCCACTTAAACCCTCACTTCCACCCTATCCCCGTAACCCAATAACCCCTCCTAACCTTTTTGGACACTAAGGGCAATTTAGCATGGCCAATCCACCTAACCTGCACGCCTTTGGACTGGGGGAGGGAACCGGAGCACCCGGAGGAAACCCACGCACACACGGGGAGAACGTGCAGACTCCGCACACACAAGTGATCCAGCGGGGAATCGAACTTGGGACCCTGGTGCTGTGAAGGCACAGTGCTAGCCACTTGTGCTACCGTGCTGCCCTTGAAGACCAGGTCCCTCTGTTATATATAGACCAGGTCCCACTGTTCCTGGGCCACCTTTAGCTTGTAGACTTTATTTCATATTTTCTTTCCACGTTCTTTCTGCCAAATGAATCACTTTACTAATCCAGTAATGTTACCGCTCTGCGAAATACTTGAAGGAGTTAAATGGTGGCTCTTTCAAAGAGCCAAATAGCCTCCTTCGCTGCAGTAAAATTCTACATTTGCTGAAGAAACAACCAAGGAGCAAGATTATCAACAGAGATGCCAAGAGAACGAGTGAGAGCTCTGGTAGAACAGGATCTGATTCATCTCAAGTGGTCATTGAGGCAGAAGCCATCGTATTGAATAATGTGCTTTGGGTAAATACATAAAAAGGACGAATTGAAAAAGTGTTTCAGGAAAGAACAGGACAGTGACATCCATTGTGTCATCATGTCTAAATGCAGCAAAGCCTGGGCAATATTCAGGCTTGAAAGGCTTGCCTGGGTGCACCTCTAACAACACTGAAGGAGCTTGACAGCATCCAAGGCATAGCAGCCCGCTTGACTGGCATCCCATCCACCACCTTAAACATTTATTCCCTCCACCAGCGATGCACAGTCCCATCTATAAGATGCACTGCAGGAATTCACCAAAGTTCCTCAGACAGCACCTTCCAAACCCACGACAACTATCACCTGGAAGGGCAAGGGTGGCAGATACGTGGGAACATCTCCGCCTGACCTGGAACTATATCACTGTTCCTTCACTGTTGCTGGGTCGAAATCCCATAAAACCATAGAAACATATAAAATAGGAGCAGGAGGAGGCCATTTGGCCCTTCTAGCCTCCCCCGCCATTCATCATGGTCAAGCTGATCATCCAACTGAATAGCCTAATCCCGCTTTCCCCCCATATCCTTTGATCCCCTTCGCCCGAATCACTATAAGATAGAGGAGCAGATGTAGGCCGCTCGGCCCATTGAATCTGCTCTGCCATTCAATGAGATCATGATGGATCTGATAGAATAATAAAAATCTTTATTATTGTCACACGCAGGCTTACAATATCACTGCAATGAAGTTACTGTGAAAAGCGCCCAGTCGCCACACTCTGCGCCTGTTCGGGTAAACAGAGGGAGAATTCAGAATGTCCAATTCACCCAACAAGCACGTCTTTCGGGACCTGTGGGAGGAAACCAGAGCACACGGAGGAAACCCACGCACGCACAGGGAGAACGTGCAGACTCCGCACAGACAGTGACCCAAGCCGGGAATCGAACCTGGGTCCCTGGCGAAGTGAAGCAAGAGTGCTAACCATTGTGCTGTCGTGCCGCCACATTAGTGAGCCAGCTGGGTTTTTACGACAATCGACAATGGTTTCCTGGTCAACTTCTAGACTTTTAATTCCAGATTTTTATTGAATTCAAATTTCACCAACTGCCATGGCAGGATTCGAACCCGGGCCCCCAGAGTGGGACTCTGGGTCATTGAATAATCAATAAATCTGAAGCTTAGGAAGAAAGACGCAAGGGCTTGAAACAAACAAACCGTAACGTTAAATGTTTCATTAAATTCTCTCCTGATTTTTCTGTTACTTACTTTGACTTGAGACCCATTTAATTAATTTGTTTTTGCTGGCGAGGTCGGAGGTGAGGAGGTTGGTGGAATTGTAAAGGAAAGCCGGTGACACAGATACTCCAGGGCCAATAAATGTCATGTATTGATTAACTGCTTGGCTGTTGAGAAGGGAAAATAATTAGAAGTTAATTCACGGAATCGGCTGAATGCGCTGATCACAAAAACATGTCAATCAGAATCTTTGGGCATGAAAGCAGATAATTAACGTTTTCAGAGGGAATCATTTACTTTTTACATCCTGGAAAGCTGAGAGGTGGCCAGGTCCTTCAGTTAAGCACAGGCCTGACTTACAGGCCGTGATGGCCTCCCCCAGCATGATGCACTCCATCGCCAGCCCTCCCCTAAGCCACCCTCCCCTCTTATCCCCAAGGGAAGTGTGAAAAATCGGATATTTCCTCCTTGAGCTACACATTGTGCAGGGTGATGTGATCAATCAGTGGATGGATTAAGGCAGGTCGAATCTATAACCACTTACAATAATTGAGGGGGTCAAGAACAACTGGGTTTCGAGATTGAATGAAATTTGAAGCAAAGAGGGTGGAAGGCAATGCACTGGTAATTGAGCCAAAATCTCAACGTCAAAGTCCAAGGCGAGACTGGATCGATTGATTTCTCAGGATAACAGACCGTTCATTCGACATTAAGGTGAGGAGAAATGTCTTCACTCACAGCGTTGTGAATCTTTGAGACCTTCTACCCCACCAGTTGAGAGGGTGCTCAACTGTTGAGTATATTGAAGGCTGAGATTGGTAGACTGATGGCTACTAGGTTCCCTCATATAGGGACAGTGTGGGAAAGTGGAGTTAGGCACAAGGTCAGTCATGACCCTATTACATTGATGAGCAGTCCTGAGGATACACCTGCCTCCTCCTGCTTTTCTCCCTTTTGTTATATTCTGACTTAAGGAAAAAAAGTTGAAGTGATGTAGGAATAGAGGTGATAAGAAAAGTTTAGAAACGTTTCGGGCAACACGGTGGCATAATGTCCAAAGTTGAAATGAAATGAAATGAAACTCGATTATTGTCACAAGTAGGCTTCAAATGAAGTTACTGTGAAAAGCCCCTAGTCGCCACATTCCGGCGCATGTTCGGGGAGGCTGGTACGGGAACTGAACCGTGCTGCTGGCCTGCCTTGGTCTGCTTTCAAAGCCAGCGATTTAGCCCTGTGCTAAACCAGCCCCTTTAAAAGATTATCTTAAACTATCAGCTTTGAAAATTGCTTATTGTCGCAAGTAGGCTTCAAATGAAGTTATTGTGAAAAGCCCCTAGTCGCCACATTCCGGCGCCTGTTCGGGGAGGCTGGTACGGGAATTGAACCGTGTTGCTGGCCTGCCTTGGTCTGCTTTCAAAGGCAACGATTTAGCCCTGTGCTAAACAGCATAGGCTGAGCATAGATGTGCAGATTAGGTGGGATTAGAGGGAAAGGGCCGGGGAGTGGGCCCGGGTAAGGTGCTCTTCAGGGGGTCGATGCCGACTCGATGGGCCGAATGGCCTCTTTCTGCACTGTAAGGATTCTTCTTCTTCTTCGTCTTCGAGGAGAAAACGTGACGTGTTTTCTTTCTGAAAGAGTGGGCAGGAGTTTACAGACCCCCCCCTCCCTCCCCCCTCTCCCCACCCCCGACGGCGTGTTCGAAGGCGGGAGCACTCGGGAAACGCAGTGCGCGGCCTTCCCATCCGCCCCCGACCTGTCTCCCATTTCATGTGACGGGGAGACTACCGGCAGCGCAACCAACCTCAAGCCTTCAAGTGACCAATCAATGGCTGATGCTCCAGACTTAACCTGAAGTCCAGCTTCTGTCCAAGGATTGGTTGCCAGCTCTCGAAGTAAATGGGGGTGGACGTGAACACCTTAGGCAATTAACCCTGCCCCCAGAGTGGGTAAGGGGCAGTCAAAGTTTTGGTGGGCTTGCTCCCTATCAATTTTTCAGTCGGAAGGAGCATAGGATACAACTCCTGGTAAAATCGAGCCCATTAACTTGTCTCTCTCTCCACAGATGTTGTCAGATCGGCTGACTATTTCCAACATTTTCTGTTTTGTGTCAGATTTATTCAATTTATTTTTGCTGTGATGGGTTTATATGGAACTCATGAGTTGGCAAGTTACTAGTCCTGCATTATATCCAATTACCCGCGCTGCTACAATAGCCATTGAGGTTCTCTCAAACTATTGAATCTTAGGATGTTTTATAATGATTGAAAAAGTCAAATCTCTTCCAGGACTTAATCTTGTCTCTACATCTTAATAACAGGTCCAGGGAACAGGACAAGCATTGGGCCTACACACTTGCTGTACCACTGCAAAGCTCATAGCGCAGAGGCAAAGTATTAAAAGATTATAATCTGCAGCCTCAGCCAAATGCGCAAAGTATTACATTTTGCAGAGTCCTCTAAGTGTCTGCTCATAGTCTAATCTTCTCCGTGCTGCCCCTTAGCGACAGTGCATGGGGGCTAACTATGACACTCCACCACTCCCCACCCCCCCACCCCTTGAAGAATTTCTAAGCCAGTGGTGTTTCGGATGATGCTCACTGAAGAAGACAAAAGCACCGATTCAGGAAGAGACTCAGAGGAAAAAATGTACTTGACCTCACCATTCATGTTCTCGGGACACCATCTGCCCGCATCACTGCCCCCTATCCCAACCCTCCTGCTGGGCCCGCACCCCCCTCCTCCCCACTCTCACCCGACCACATTGAAATGCCTTTTGAGGTTCAGTCATAATTACTGTTGACTTCGTGAAGTCAAACTCGGAGGTTTTTCGGTACCGCCAGTGGCGGGCATCTTCGTGATTTCCCCAATCCCGCCGGCGACGATGCCCACCGCTGGTGGAACAGGAAAATCCTGGCCAGCGAGTCATTACAGCACACGAAAGAGGCCACCCGGCCCGTCGAGTCCATGTCAGCTCTCAGTGAAGCGGTCCAGTCCGTCTCATTCCTGCACCCTGCCCCTGCAGGCTCCGAAGCTAATTTCCCTCACGTTCCATTCCGACTTCCTTCTGCAATCATTGATGGCCTCCGCTTTGACCACCCTCGCGGGCAGCGAGTGCCAGGTCATTACCACTCTCTGCGAAAGGAAGGTTTCCCTCGCGTTCCGCCCTCGCATCTCTTGCCCGAAACCTTAAAGCTGTTCCCCCCCCCCCCCCCCCCCCCCCCGCTGAACCATCGTACAGTTAGCAGGTGCCTTGCACAGGGCGTGGAACCACAACCGAAGAAGAAGGCCAGAGGTGTTAACGCTTTGGCCTTCGCTGGTGAAAAGGGCGGAAAGCGTTCAACTGACAGGCCAGGGGGTCAGAGGCCGGAGGGGTAAGCCACAGCGGAAAAGGTTAGTCAGGTGGGCAAGCAGGAGGCACGGGCGATATGCAAGGTGAGGCTTGGCTCTGCCCACTGACATGCCGCTGATTTGTAAGAGCGTTAGGTTTATGCGCTCCTTCAACAGGAGTTTTACAATGCATTGTGAAAATGAAAATCGCTTATTGTCACAAGTAGGCTTCAAATGAAGTTACTGTGAAAAGCCCCTAGTCACCATATTCCGGCACCTGTTCGGGGAGGCTGGTACAGGAATTGAACCGTGCTGCTGGCCTGCCTTGGTTGCTGTAAAAGACAGCGATTTAGCCCAGTGTGCTAAACCAGCCTCTGTTGGTCCTTCAACTCTGCAACATGAATAAGAAATTATTTTGTAAATAATTGGACACCATTAGACAGACCGCAAGACAACTGCCGGGTAATTTAGAAAGAAGCGGAATGCGATTAACTAAATTTACAAGGTTTTACTTTGGTTAGCAGTGCTCAGTTTAAAGATCCCCGGAGCTTTGATCTTCATTTCCTGATCACGTGCCGTCTAATCGCAGGACATCTACAATTGTTGCTGCCATCACATTTTCAAGGTTGGGCCTCTGGTAGTTGAGGATTTTTTGCCGTTTGGCTGAGTCTGCAGCTGTAAGCGAGCTGGACCAGGGAGAAGGGGGGATTCCCGGGAACGGAGAGAGGGAAAATCGAGGGAGGCGAGAAGGGAATTGAGAGAGAAGAGGGCAAACAAAGCTGGGGAAAGGGGAAACTTGGGGAGGGGAGGAAGGGAATTGGAGGGGGGGGGGGGGGTGCGGGGAAGAAGGGAAACTGAGAGTGGGGAAAAGATGCATCCGGGGAAGAGGGGAGTCCGAAGAAGAAAAAGAGGAGAAAAAGAAAGCAACTAAGAGGGGAAATGAGGGAGGAGAAGGAGAAGCACAGGGCTAAATCGCTGGCTTTGAAAGCAGACCAAGGCAGGCCAGCAGCACGGTTCAATTTCCGTAACAGCCTCCCCGAACAGGCGCCGGAATGTGGCGACGAGGGGCTTTTAACAGTAACTTCATTTGAAGCCTACTTGTGACAATAAGCGATTTTCATTTTCATTCATTCAGATTGTTTGTACAAGGCACACTCTAGAGAGTTGACCACGAAAACTTAAGCAGAACTGAGGGAGTGCCACACTCTTTCAGTTAGATGTTAAATGAGGCCTGCCTGCCCTCTTGGCTGAAATATAAAAGCTCCTTGGCTATCATTCTGAAGAGGAGCATGCATTCTTCCTGGTGGCCTAGCCAAAGCAGATGCTCTGGTCTTTGTCACACTGATGTTTGTGCTAACTTCGTCTCTGCGTTTCCTAACAATGTAACAGTGACTACATTTCCAGAAAATACTTTATCAAATTGGTGCCAGGCTGGCACTGCCAGGGCACCCAGGTGGCATCAGCAGTGCCAGGGCAGCACCCTGCCCAAAGGGCAGGCAGTTGGGGTCCTCCGACCTTCACGTGTGCCGTTCCGTCTGGTCCCCATTTGTGGGCGTCAGTGCTGAACGGGCACTTGCCCAAGGTCTCTGAGGCTAAGGGGTTGAATCCCAAAACCTCGGGTACCTCAGGAATCTGCACATTAGAGTGAGGCTTACTGCCTCGCTCTAATATGCAGATTTGCCAAAAGGTGATCCCGTCCATTATGGGCGGGATTCATATTGCAACGTCTCGCGTGATCGCGTTGAATCTCGGGAGGTGCGGCGAGCCGGGTAGATCCCGGGAGCAGGATCACCCGGCTTTCATCGGCCACGCTGCGCTGCGGCGAGCTGTTTTTCGGGCACAGCATGGCCACTGGATCACGAACAGTGTTTCAATTGGCCACCCCTCACTCTTCTAAACTCCAGAGGATCCAATCCTAACCTGCCCAAACTTTCCTCACAAGATAACCCACCCATTCCAGGTATTAATCTAGTAAACCTTATCTGAACTGCTTCTAATGCATCTACGACCTTCCTTAAATAAGGAGACCAGTACTGTACATCGTACTTCACATGTGGCCTCACCAATGCCCTGTACAACGGAAGCATAACCTCCCTATGTTTGTAATCAATTCCCCTCACAATAAACTAGAACATTCTATTCATGTTCCTAATGACTTGCTGTACCTGCATGTTCGCCTTTTTGTCCTTCGTGCACTGGGACACCCAGATTCCTCTCACCTCGGAGCTCTTAAATCTCTCCCCATTTAGATAATAAGCTCCTTTATTATTCTTCCCGTCAAAATGGACGATTTCACATTTGCTCACATTAGACTCCCATTTGCCGGTTCTTTGCCCACTCATTGACCTTAACAATGCATCTGTGCGTCCTCCTTATAAAGGAGAGGAATGCTAAACAAAAAATATCAAAAGCAACTTCTTTCTCAATCCTCCTCAAATGAAAGATAGCAGGTAAAGTGTGAAGGATAATGTGAATCGGCTCATTAACAATCCAACTTTCCTCTGAGGCCACATTAGAAACATGGATGAGTGAGAGCCGATCGACTTTGCAATCGTGTTTAAAAGCTTACCGTCCCCCAATTGCAGTGTGCAGCTTTACCTGGGGCTTTACTGCTGGGGGAGGTGGGAATGTCGTGGTAGTGTCACCAGGCTAGTAATCCTCAGTCCAGACTAATGCTCTGGGGACGAGGGCACACATTCCACCACGGCAGCAGGCGGAATTTAAATCCAGTTAATAATTCTGGAATATAAAGCTAGTCTCAGTAATGGCAATCACGATAATGGGGGCAGCACGGTAGCACAGCGGTTAGCACTGTGGCTTTGCAGCGCCAGAGTCCCAGGTTCGATTCCCCGCTGGGTCACTGTCTGTGCCGGGTCTGCACGTTCTCCCCGTGTCTGCGTGGGTTTCCTCCGGGTGCTCCGGTTTCCTCCCACAGTCCTAAGATGTGCATGTTGGGTGGATTGGCCATGATAAATTGCCCTTAGTGACCAAAAGGATTAGGAGGGGTTACGGGGATAGGGTGGAAGTGAGGGCTTAAGTGGGTCGGTGCAGACTTGATGGGCCGAATGGCCTCCTTCTGCACTGTATGTTCTATGTTCTATGAAACCATCGGCAACACAATTTGATTCGTTTTGGGGAAGGGAATCGTCCGTCTTTACCAGACCTGGCCGACCTGTGATGCCAGACCCACAGCAATGTGGCTGTCTGTTTACTGCCCCTCTATAATGGCCCAGCAAGCCACTCAGCTCGGGGGCAATTAAGGATGGGGAACAAATGTGTCACTTAGCTGCAAATTAGACATCAGCCTGTGGGTCTTTCACTGCCTTCCCCCTCATGTCTAACGGCCCCAGTTTGCTCAGGTACTGGGCCAGCTCAGCGACTGGCGACATTCCAGTGGAAAGATGGAATGAAACTGAGGGTCAGCACATTCGCAGCTTGGCTTCTTCATAGAAACACGGGCCGGGATTCGCCGTCGCCCGACGCCGATATCATAATCGGCGATCGGGCGGAGAATCCCTGTTTACGACCGAAGCGGGGCCGGCGCCTGTTTTCGGATGCTCCTCCCCGCCCAAAAGGGCATCTTCAGTGGGTTCGCCGCACGCTGTTGGGATGACCTCAGGACGTTACCCGAATGCCCTCCCCCAATGGTCCGCCCCTGATGAGCCGGCGTCCCTCAAGGATCAGTGTTGGGCCCGCAGTTGTTCACAATTTACAAAGATGATTTGGAGTTGAGGACCAAGTGCAAGGTGTCCAAGTTTGCAGACGACACTCAGGTGAGTGGTAAAGCAAAAAGTGCAGAGGATACCGGAAGTCTGCAGAAGGATTTGGATAGGTTAGGTGAATGGGCTAGGGTCTGGCAGATGGAATTCAATGTTGCCAAGTGTGAGGCTATCCATTTTGGGAGGAATAACAGCAGAATGGATTATTATTTAAACGGTAAGATGTTAAAACATGCTGCTGTGCAGAGGGACCTGGGTGTGCTGGTGCACGATTCGCAAAAAGTTGGTGTGCAGGTGCAGCAGGTGATTAAGAAGGCTAATCGAGTTTTGTCTTTCATTGCTAGAGGGATGGAGTTCAAGACTAGGGAGGTTAGGCTGCAATTGTATAAGGTGTTGGTGAGGCCACATCTGGAGTATTGTGTTCAGTTTTGGTCTCCTTACCTGAGAAAGAACATATTGGCACTGGAGGGAGTGCAGAGGAGATTCACTAGGTTGATCCCAGAGTTGAGGGGATTAGATTATGACGAGAGGTTGAGTAGACTGGGACTGTACTCATTGGAGTTTAGAAGGATGCGGGGGGATCTTATTGAAACATATAAAATTATGAAGGGAATAGATAGGACAGATGCGGGCAGGTTGTTTCCACTCGTCGGGGAAAGCAGAACTAGGGGGCATAGCCTCAAAATAAGGGGAAGTAGATTTAGGACCGAGTTTAGGAGGAACTTCTTCACCCAAAGGGTTGTGAATCTCTGGAATTCCTTGCCCAGTGAAGCAGTTGAGGCTCCTTCTTTAAACGTTTTTAAGAAAAAGATAGATACCTTTCTAAAGAATAAAGGGATTCGGGGATATGGTGTACGGGCCGGAGAGTGGAGCTGAGTCCACAAAGATCAGCCACGATCTCATTAAATGGCGGAGCAGGCTCGAGGGGCCAGATGGCCTACTCCTGTTCCTAGTTCTTATGTCTCGACGGTGCGGGACACATGTGCTCTCAGTTTTCGTGAACCGGACTGTGTCCAGCATGTCATAGTCGGGGGGGGGGGGGGGGGGGCATGCTGTTGGGCGGGGGAGCTTCGGCGAGGGTTGGGGGGGACGGCTCGGAGGTGGCTAGGGGGGCATTATCAGGCAGGTCGGGCCCACGGGCGGACAGCGCCATGTTGTACGGCGCGACCGCTGCGCAAGAGCTGCCAAGACCCGGCAATTCTCCAGGGAATTTTATCGGGAAGGCTGTGCGTTTACGTGGTGCAGCTACTAGCCCCTCACCGGTCGGAAGACCGGTGCTGGGGCCTCGTCGATTTTTTTTGTCGTAATACCAGACACTTCCTTCCGACATAGCCTCAAAATCTGAAAATCCAGCCCACAGAGTCCAGTAACAATGAGGTGCTCTCCTCCCCTCTCCACCCCGGTCTGTTACACTCTCATAGAATCATTGAATTTACAGTGCAGAAGGAGGCCATTCAGCCCATCGAGTCCGTATCGGCCCTTGGAAAGTGCACCCTACTTAAGCCGCACGCCTCCACCCTACCCCCTTTATCCCCGTAACCCCGCCTAACCTTTTCAGACACTAAGGGCAATTTAGCATGGCCAATCCACCTAACCTGCACATCTTTGGACTGTGGGAGGAAACCGGAGCACCCGGAGGAAACCCACGCTGACACAGGGAGGATGTGCAGACTCCGCACAGACAGTGACCCAAGCCGGGAATCGAACCTGGGATCCTGGAGCTGTGAAGCAACTGTGCTAACCACTATGCTACCACGCTGCCCACTTCCAGTGGGGTTGAAAATGTGGGTGTGGGGGTGTGCGAGCACCCTTCCTGCCACCTATCTGCTGCCGCCTGCTCATGGGCTTTTAGAGGCCATTAACTGGCCAATGAATTATGGGCCTCATCCACCCCCACTTGTATGTCCAGATTCAGTAGCTGCTGCACACAGGTGTTGGGCAAATGGTGGGAGACCTTCCTTTTGGGGCCCCTGAACCCATTGGACGTATCCCACCAAGGCCCTCTCCCATTTGACCCCCATCCCAGGCCTCATAAACCCGGTCGCCCACCCACCTCACCCCTTCATCAAGAGTGCTGACCCTGGAATTCCCTGGGATCCTCGGTGTGGTAAGACCGACTGTAGTTCCAGCAGTGGCCACTGCTCCTGGCTGGTGCTGCTGGGACTACAGAGTGACTGGCTATCCAGCGGACCAGCAGCTTTCTAAGGCGTGGGGGTCTTGTAGCGCTGTGGGTAGCGTCCCTTCCTCTGAGCCAGAAGTTCCGAATTCGATTGCCACCCCAGGACTTGGCAGCCAAGGAAGGTGTGTTTATAACGCGGCCAAACAGGGTGAGTATGTCAACCTGCAAACCCTTCCAAAACACCTCAATGACAGGCGGTAAGAGTGGAAGAGGCTCCCTCGCGCCATAATCCCCTGACGACACACTAGCGACCTGCTCTGGGAATTACTAGCTATGGAAACAGACAAAGTCTGTCCTGCACAACTAGGTTATGTGACTGAAATGTAATATAAATATTACTCTTGCCGAGTTGTATTTAACTTGATGATAAACAGTCAAAAAAGAACAAAGAAAAGTACAGCATAGGAACAGGCCCTTCGGCCCTCCAAGCCCGTGCCGACCATGCTGCCCGACTAAACTACAATCTTCTACACTTCCGGGGTCCGTATCCCTCTATTCCCATCCTATTCATGTATTTGTCAAGATGCCCCTTAAATGTCACTATCGTCCCTGCTTCCACCACCTCCTCCGGTAGTGAGTTCCAGGCACCCACTACCCTCTGCGTAAAAAACTTACCTCGTACATCTACTCTAAACCTTGCCCCTCGCACCTTAAACCTATGCCCCCTAGTAATTGACCCCTCTACCCTGGGGAAAAGCCTCTGACTATCCACTCTGTCTATGCCCCTCATAATTTTGTAGACCTCTATCAGGTCGCCCCTCAACCTCCTTCGTTCCAGTGAGAACAAACCCAGTTTATTCAACCTCTCCTCATAGCTAATGCCCTCCATACCAGGCAACATCCTGGTAAATCTCTCCTGCGCCCTCTCTAAAGCCTCCATATAGTCGAAGCCTTCCAGTTGATGACAAATTATTAATTGAGGAACAAAATAATTTACTTCTGAATTCTTTCACTTTAATACTTTGACTAGTAAGATAATTAACTAAGATTAGATTAAACTAACAATTATGACAATACACTGCACTCTGACCTGGTCATGTCGATCCTCTCGCTGCAGTGAACATAGAACATAGAACATTACAGCGCAGTGCAGGCCCTTCGGCCCTCGATGTTGCGCCGACCTGTGAAACCAATCTAAAGCCCATCTACACTATTCCCTTATCATCTATATGTTTGTCCAATGACCATTTAAATGCCCTTAATGTTGGCGAGTCCACTACTGTTGCAGGCAGGGCATTCCACGCCCTTACTGCTCTCTGAGTAAAGAACCTACCTCTGACATCGGTCCTATATCTATCTCCCCTCAATTTAAAGGTATGTCCCCTCATGCTAGACATCACCATCCGAGGAAAAAGGCTCTAACTGTCCACCCTATCTAATCCTCTGATCATCTTGTATGCCTCAATTAAGTCACCTCTTAACCTTCTTCTCTCTAACGAAAACAGCCATAAGTCTCTCAGCCTTTCCTCATAAGATCTTCCCTCCATATCAGGCAACATCCTGGTAAATCTCCTCTGCACCCTTTCCAATGCTTCCACATGCGTCCTATAATGCGGCGACCAGAACTGCACACAATACTCCAAATGCGGCCGCACCAGAGTTTTGTACAGCTGCAACATGATCTTATGGCTCCGAAACTCAATCCCTCTACCAATAAAAGCTAACACACCGTACGCCTTCTTAACAACCCTATCAACCTGGGTGGCAGCTTTCAGGGATCTATGTACATGGACACCGAGATCTCTCTGCTCATCCACACTACCAAGAATCTTACCTTTAGCCCTACCAAGAATCTTACCTCTGCATTCCTGTTATTCCTTCCAAAATGAATCACCTCACACTTTCCTGCATTAAACTCCATTTGCCATCTCTCAGCCCAGCTCTGCAGCTTATCTATGTCCCTCTGTAACCTGCAACATCCTTCCGCACTGTTCACAACTCCACCGACTTTAGTGTCATCTGCAAATTTACTCACCCATCCTTCTACGCCCACCTCCATTTATAAAAATGACAAACAGCAGTGGCCCCAAAACAGATCCTTGTGGTACACCACTAGTAACTGAACTCCAGGCTGAACATTTCCCATCAACCACCATCCCTCTGTCTTCTTACAGGTAGCCAATTTCTGATCCAAACTGCTAAATCACTCTGAATCCCATGCCTCCGTATTTTCTGCAATAGCCTACCGTGGGGAACCTTATTAAATGCTTTACTGAAATCCATATACACCACATCAACTGCTTTACCCTCATCCACCTGTTTGGTCACCTTCTCAAAGAACTCAATAAGGGGATTTGTGAGGCACGACCTACCCTTCACAAAACCGTGTTGACTATCCCTAATCAAATTATTCCTTTCTAGATGATTATAAATCCTATCTCTGATAAACCTTTCCAAGATTTTGCCCACAACAGAAGTAAGGCTCACTGGTCTATAGTTGCCGGGGTTGCCTCTACTCCCCTTCTTGAACAAGGGGACAACATTTGCTATCCTCCAGTCTTCTGGCACTATTCTTGTAGACAATGACGACATAAAGATCAAAGTCAAAGGCTCAGAAATCTCCTCCCTAGCTTCCCAGAAAATCCTAGGATAAATCCCATCCGGCCCAGGGGACTTATCTATTTTCACACTTTCCAGAATTGCTAACACCTCCTCCTTATGAACCTCAAGTCCTTCTAGTCTAGTAGCCTGTATCTCAGTATTCTCCTCGACAAATTGTCTTTTTCCTGTGTGAATACTGTTGAAAAATATTCATTTAGCACCTCTCGTATCTCCTCGGACTCAACGCACAAATTCCCACGACTGTCCTTGACTGGCCCTACTCTTACCCTAGTCATTCTTTTATTCCAGACATACCTATAGAAAGCTTTAGGGTTATCCTTGATCCTACCAGTCAAAGACTTCTCATGTCCCCTCCTGGCTCTACTTAGCTCTCTCTTTAGGTCCTTCCGAGCTAACTTGCAACTCTCGAGCGCCCTAACTGAACCTTCACGTCTCATCTTTACATAAGCCTCCTTCGTCCTCTTGACAATTGATTCAACTACTTTAGTAAACCACGGTTCCCTCGCTTGAGCACTTCCTCCCTGCCTGACAGGTACATACTTATCAAGGACACGCAGTAGCTGTTCCTTGAACAAGCTCCACATTTCAATTGTGCCCATCCCCTGCAGTTTCCTTCCCCATCCTATGCAACTTAATTCTTGCCTCATCGCATCATAATTGCCTTTTCCCCAGATATAACTCTTTGCCCTGCGGTATATACCTATCCCTTTCCATCGCTATAGTAAACGTAACCGAATTGTGGTCACTATCACTAAAGTGTTCACCTACCTCCTACCTCCAGTGCACACACACTAACCTAAGAAAGAGCGTGAAACTCCTTATATAGTTCCTGTTAGTGTTGCCATCTAGTGATCATCTGTCTGTACTGACTGCACATTAACTAATTATGTATTAACATATACAGAGATCACTACAGGCGCAGGAAGAGAATTGGGGAATTTCGAAGGTCGAACTTCCTCCTGAGTGAGGGCCAGAAGTCTCACCTTAAAGTAATGCCACCATAAGTGGTGGCACAGTCGTATTGTCACTGGAACAGCGCCCTTCATGAGTAACCTCACCCGGTATGAGAATTGAACCCAGGCTGCTGGCCTTGGTCTGCACCACGAACCAGCTCTCAAGCCAACTGAGTGTCCGTGAGATCCATCCGATGTCAAATATATATTGCCTCGGGGTTTGGAAATCTGGTCGGTTAGCAGTCATTAAAGGGTAGCTGCTGCTCCAACATTCTTATTGGACCTGGCAGGTTGGAGAGTTTCTTTCCACCAGGCTGGGAAACCTAGAACCAGGGATCACCATCTCAGCTTAAGGGAGGGTTGGCCATTTTGGAAATGTCTTCACTCTGGAGATTGTGGACCTTTGAAATCCGCTACTGCCGAGGGCCCCGGATGCTGAGGCATCAGGGTCATTTGAGACCAAGTAGTGATCTGCATATCTGTATGTACACAAGGGGTTAATGCACAGGCATAACAGCTAAGTAATCACTAGAGGGCAGCACTAGAGATGGGTATAAAAAGACAGACTCAAGCCAAGATCCGTCTCTTCGTCAGGACAGTGACTAGTGACCAGAGGCAGAGAGAGACAGCTCAGTGCAGGTGTAGTTAATCATAGTTAATTCTTATTCAAGCCTGTTTATTTAATATCTAGTATAAGCATTAGAGAGAGAACAAACTCACAGTTTATTTGTTCATGTTACTCAATAAAATATTTGCTCTAATCGGAAGACTATGAGTGTTAATCAACATAGATCATCCTGGCAAGAAGCAAATGATTAACATATATTGCACAAAGCAAGGTACCATTACTACCAGGAATAGTATTATAACAATCGCTAGATTTTTTGGGACACTAGAGAAACTGAAGGATGGGGGGGTGGGGGAAGTGTAGTTGAGGCTGAGGGCTATCCATGACCCTTGTTGAATGATGGAGCAGACACGAGCCGTTCACGTTCTCACAGCAAAGGGGCAGGATTTGGTTGGGCTTCACAATTCCCGCCTGCAAACCTTTTCAGGAAGATTGAGGTTATTTGCAATTAATTCCAGCCGCAGGGGACTAAAAATGAAACACCGACGAGTAGAAAAGAGGCGAGGAGGAAGCCAGTCTCCGGAGAGCGTCTGACCGTGACCCAGGGAACCCGAAAATGCCTGCTCCTTCATTCAATTGTTGAGGAGCGGATCATTCGCAGAAACATCCTTTCATCGCCTTGATGCTGTTACAGAATTCTCCCGATAGTCAACATTCAGAGTGCAGACACAATCTGCGATGCCATCTGCTCCTGGCTTCACGTTTTTTTTCAATATCTATTTTTCCCATCCGAGCTTTATGCTGAGTGCTGATTTTGTTAACTCGCCATAAAAACCCTTGCCCTGTTCCAATGTATTAATCTTACGATTCATCTTTAACGTTGGGCATACATTCTATACTTCACATTGAGAATGTAACAGTGCAGAATAGAATTCAGCTTTATTTAATCCTAGAGGTTAGATTGTAGTTGTGTCTGAAGGGCTATTTGGACCTCTGGGTGTCTTATCAACTGAAAACATCATAAGGTTGTGCAGTGTTGTTCTATAAACAATGGTTTCGGTTTAGCTTTCAATTCTGGCTCATGGTGGTGGCTGTTACTATTGAGTTCATACAATTTACAGTGCAGAAGGAGGCCATTCGGCCCATCGAGTCTGCACCGGCTCTTGGAAAGAGCACCCTACCCAAGGTCCACACCTCCACCCTATCCCCAGAACCCAGCAACCCCACCCAACACTACGGGCAATTTTGGACACTAAGGGCAATTTATCATGGCCAATCCACCTAACCCGCACATCTTTGGACTGTGGGAGGAAACCGGAGCACCCGGAGGAAACCCACGCACACACGGGGAGGATGTGCAGACTCCGCACAGACAGTGACCCAAGCCGGAATCGAACCTGGGACCCTGGAGCTGTGAAGCAATTGTGCTATCCACAATGCTACCGTGCTGCCCTGAGTGAGTTCAAGAGGACTGAGGTAGCTGATGTTTTCCAGGCTATTCGTTGCTTAGAATGTTCGAATCATTGAATGATGCAGTGCAGAAGGAGGCCATTCGGCCCATTGTCCCTGTGCTGAATCTTTGAAAGGACTGTCTGATTAGATCCCCCACTCCCATTTGTCCTTTTCCCAATTCTTTTCTCCTGTTAAGTATTTATCGGGCATTGGAAAGGGAATTGAATAGACGCTTCAGGGGTGAACATTTTCCAGGGCGACGGGGAAAGTGGGGTTACCGTGGTGAAATTAGTAAGTTGCTAGCAAGGGTTGCACTAGGTGAATTAGAAAGAGCAGCGTACGGGATTAAGATAAGAAATGGCTGTCGATACTGTATCTGCCCCGCAGCCACGACACTGGGGGCAGCCCAGATTTGAGTGGGCACAGCTGTGAGGTCACTCGATTCCCCCTTGCTGGCAGCAGCAGCGGGTTGCAACGCCCCCCCCCCCCCCCCCCCCCCAGTAACCAAAACCGACTGGAAGGAGAAATCACCATCAATTCATAGAATCCCGACAGATCAGAAGGAGGCCATTTGGCCCATCGGGTCTGCACTGGCCCTCTGAAAGAGCGCCCCGCCCAGGCCCAATTCCCTGCAACCCCACCTAACCTTAGGACACTGAGGGGCAATTGAGCATGGACCATCCACCTAACCTTCTGGGCCCCAGTGAACTGAATGGATCAGTTTAACAGCTTAACTATTGTCCAGGACAATTTTTATGACTCAAACAATACTCCAAAGAAAACTAGACTACCGCTCATTATCTTACTGCTCTTTATAGGAGCTTACTCTGCGTGTGTTGACATCTAACATTACAACAGTGCCTATACTTCAAATGTATTTCATTGACTGTGAAGACTTTTGCTTTTTATTTTTTCATGGGGGCAATCATCTCATCCCACTTCATTTGTTGCCCATCCTGAATTGTTTTTGCCTTGCTCACCCATTTCTGAGGTTATTTAAGAGTCAAACACATTGTTGCGGGATCTGGAGTCACATGTTGGCCAGACCGGGTAAGGGCAGCAGATTTCCTTCCCTAAAAGGCATAAGTGAATCAGGTGGGTTTCAATAATTGATACTAGCTGGTGTGGCCGCCATGACTGAGATTCGCTTTCTTCCAAGAGTTATTCACTGAATATAAATTACACCAGGGCTGCCGTGGTGGGATTTGAACCCATGACCCCAGGCCATGAGCCGGGGGCCCTTGGCTGGCTCGGCCAGCTAATTTACCACGGTGCCACTGGCCCCCCCAACGGCATCCAGAGGTGTGACCGCATTATATAAATTCAAGTCTTTCTGGGCTCATGTTTCTGTGTCTTCATCCTCTTCCATGGGCAGATATGGGATTTCCCTCAGCCATTGTAGCTGAGGCATGGCCTTGCCTTGCACCCACCTCCACCTCCCAGACATGCCCCAAAAGCTGCCTGAAGACTGATGAGAGAGGTGAGGCTGACATGGAAAAACTGAATCAGAACACCTTCAGCCCTTGAATCTGTTCTGTCATTCAGTTAGATCATGGCTGATCTGTACCTTAACTTCCTCGAACCATCTTTGTTCTCTAATCCTTGATACCGTTGTTTGGATACAGTGAGAAGTCTTACAACACCAGGTTAAAGTCCAACAGGTTTGTTTCAAACACTAGCTTTCGGAGCACTGCTCCTTCCTCAGGTGAATGAAGAGGTATGTTCCAGAAACATATATATATAGACAAAGTCAAAGATGCCAGACAATGCTTGGAATGCGAGCATTTGAAATGAAATGAAATGAAAATCGTTCATTGTCACAAGTAGGCTTCAAATGAAGTTACTGTGAAAAGCCCCTCGTCGCCACATTCTGGCGCCTGTTCGGGGAGGCTGGTACGGGAATTGAACCGTGTTGCTGGCCTGCCTTGGTCTGCTTTCAAAGCCAGCGATTCAGCCCAGTGTGCTAAACCAGCATTTGCAGTTAATTAAGTGGCTTGAGACAATTCACACCTCTTTAACCTGGGGTTACCCCTGTCTCTGGATCTGTGAACACTTAATTACCTGCAAATGCTCGCATTTAAAGCATTGTCTTGCATCTTTGACTTTGTCTATATATATATGTTTCTGGAACATACCTCTTCATTCACCTGAGGAAGGAGCAGTGCTCCGAAAGCTAGTGTTTGAAACAAACCTGTTGGACTTTAACCTGGTGTTGTAAGACTTCTTACTGTGCTCACCCCAGTCCAACGCCGGCATCTCCACATCATTGTTTGGATAGATAGCAAATTGGCTTCTTAAAAAAATCACCATGATGCAGGTGCTGAATTGCAATGATGATACAAATATAACATATAATCATAATAGACATTCATCAAAATTAAATTAAAGTATAGAATAATTTTAAAATTGCACAATTATGATAATTTGGGCATTGAAATAATTAAAATACATTGCAATCTGCAGATCTGCTTAATTTACAGAACAGAATTGCAAGGTCTACTGCTCTCTGCATTTTGTATTAAAGTCCACAAATCATGTGTTGACATTTTGAGTTCATCAAATCCTCAATCTATTTGTGGGTTTTATAAAGTAGCGGACTGGGTTGTCTCGTCGTCTGTTTGTGCTCCATCTTATTTGTGGAATGGTGTCTTTTCTCCCCAGATCTATTGCTCTTACGTGACTGCTTGGAGACAGTGGACTGGTCCATATTTAAGAACTCAGCGAACAACCTAAATGAGTATGCCACCACCGTCATCAGCAAATGTGTGGACGACTGCGTGCCAAAGAAAGTATGTTCCCCAATCGGAAACCATGGCTTAATCAGGAGATTGATCCCTACTGAAGGACAGGTCTGAGGTGTTCAAGTCAAGCGACCCTGACCTATACAAGAAATCAAGGTACGACCTCCGCAAAGCCATCTGGGATGCCAAGAGAATATCAGAACAAGCTAGAGTCACAGACTAACGTTACGGACTCTCGCCGGTTGTGGCAAGGCCTAAACAACATAACAGGCTACAAAGCGAAGCCGAGCAGTATCTCCGGCAGCAGCGCACCCCTCCCCGATGAACTCAATGCATTCTATGCTTGATTTGAGCAGGAAGCCATCAATCCGCTGTCGACTACCCCAGTAGCCCCGGACACACCCATACCTACCATCACAGCTTCCAAAGTCAGATCGGCCTTCCTGAAAGTGAAGGCCGAAGGGTCCGGACGGGGTCCCTGGTCGTGCACTCAGAGCCTGTGCGGACCAGACGGCAGATGTGTTCGCGAACATCTTCAATCTTTCCCTACTCCATTCTGAGGTCCCCACCTGCTTCAAGAAAACCACCATCATACTGGTGCCAAAGAAGAACCAGGCAACGTGCCTCAATGACTACCGTCCTGTGGCCCTGACATCGATCGTAATGAAGTGCTTTGAGAGATTGGTCATGAGGCACATCAACTCCACACTCCCAGGATGCCTAGATTCATTGCAATTCGCATACCGCTGCAACCAGTCCACAGCAGACTCCATCTCCCTGGTCCTACACTCATCCCTAGATCATCTCGACAACAAGGACTCCAAATCAGACTCCTATTTATTGACTACAGCTTTGCCTTCAACACCATAATCCCAGCCAAGCTCATATAAAAAGCCCCAAAACCTAGGACTTGGCTCCTCCCTCTGCAACTGGATCCTCAACATTCTGACCCATAGATCACAATCAGTAAGAATAAACAACAACACCTCCTCCATGATAGTCCTCAATACCTGGGTCCTGCAAGGCTGTGTACTTAGCCCCCTACTATACTATACACACACAACTGCGTGGCAAAATTTGGCTCCAACTTCATCTACATATTTGCTGATGACACAACCATAGTGGGCCGGATCTCGAACAGCGATGAGTCAGAATACAGGAGGGAGATAGAGAACCTAGTGGAGTGGTGTAGCGACAACAATCTCTCCCTCAATGCCAGCAAAACTAAAGAGCTGGTCATTGACTTCAGGAAGCAAAGTACCTTACACACCCCTGTCAGCATCAACGGGGTCGAGGTGGAGATGGTTAACAGCTTCAGATTTCTAGGTGTGCACATCACCAAAAATCTGTTCTGGCCCATCCATGCCAATGCTATGACCAATAAAGCACAACAGCACCTATACTTCCTCAGGAAACTAAGGAAATTCGGCATGTTCACACTGACTCTTACCAACTTTTACAGATGCACCATAGAAAGCATCCTATCTGGCTGCATCACAGCCTGGTATGGCAACTGCTCGGCCCAAGACCGCAAGAAACTTCACAAAGTCGTGAACACCGCCCAGTCCATCACACAAACCTGCCTCCCATCCATTGACTCCATCTACACCTCCCGCTGCCTGGGGAAAGGGGGCAGCATATTGAAAGACCCCCTCCCACCCGGCTTACTCACTCTTCCAACTTCTTCCATCGGGCAGGAGATACAGAAGTCTGAGAACACGCACGAACAGACTCAAAAACAGCTTCTTCCCCACTGTCACCAGACTCCTAAACGACCCTCTTATGGACTGACCTCATTAACACTACACCCTGTATGCTTCACCCAATGACGGTGTCCATGTATCTACATTGTGGATTTTATGTTTGCCCTATTACGAATTTTCTTTTCATGTACTAAATGATCTATTGAGCTGCTCGCAGAAAAATACTTTCCACTGTACCTCGGTACACGTGACAATAAACAAATCCAAATCCAAAAAACATTTACTTCTGTGTATCTGTGGCAAGAGGCAGTGGCAATGGGAGGTGGGGTTCAAGAGTTTTGGCATCAAAGTCCGGACAGATTGTCGACTCAGTTTTTGAAATTTTCCAATCACACCTCCAGCTCCAACAGATTTTTAGGGAGCGAGTTCCAGATTTTAACAACACTTTGTGTGAAGACGTGCTTCTAGACATCACCCCTGAGCGTCCTAACTCGAATGTTAATGTGTAGGCCCATTGTTCTAGACTCCTCTCCATCAGAATGTCTACCTTTCTGGCCCTATCAAATCTTTTACTCATCTTAAACAGTTAACAAAGTCATCTCTATCCTCAGGGGAAACAGGGACTGCACACCAAACCATGTTTGGGATACAAGCACGTAATGGTTTTTCCACAGGAACAGCCAACGAACAAGCGAAATTTCAGTAGGATGGGAGAGAGGCAAGGAATGAAAAGTCAGGCGTCCCATCAACGTAAATAGGGGAAGGAAATAATGTGAGGGGGAAAAACAGAAAAGGAAGGAGTGAAAACAGGAAAGAAGGAAAGATTTGTATCTCTGTAGTACCTTCTAAAACCTCACGGACATCCCAAAGTGTTTCCCAGCCATTGAAGTGTTTTCGAAGAGTAAGTCAGGACCAGTGTCAGCTGTGGTTCAGTTGGGTTGCCTCCACCAGACATTTGCTCAAGTTCCATTCCAGGAACATAGAATCTAGGCTGACTCTCTGGCTCAACACTGTAGCAGGATCCCCTTTTACCTCCACCCCTGTGGGCTTCTACCAGGCTTGGCACCCCGTCGTCCAAGCCCCACCACTGCCCGGGTGATCCTCTCTCTCACCGGCGGATTCGCTACCACCTGCGCTTGCCTCACCTGAGCAGCGCCCCCAAGAGAGAGAGGAAAGGAAAACCTCTGCCCACCTGTACCTGGCAGCCTTTCCTGAGTGAGCGGGTTCGAAGCGCCCAGGGAATTCCCTCAGTTCTCGACACCGGATTTATGGTAAGGAGTATTTTAATAGAGTGACTTGGCTGGAGCTCGTTGGTGAGGGATTGAAGGAATTGAGACAGACTCCAATTCCAAAATCCAAACACATATATTTATTAGTTGCCAAGATCAACCACCACCAAATACAGAAAACACACAATTATCTTATACTTTAATGACTATTACTATGGAAGGAATACTATTGCAGCACAACGTAAAACTTACATACACAATTTTAGCAATCTTTTAAAAGGACAAAATAGGAGCATGCACCCCCTTTCCCCAAAGCCTCAACCACTATACTAGTCCCGGGAGCTTCGCAAGCTGCTGCGGGATACTTACAATCCAAGGCTGATGTTGTAGGAGCAGAGAGTTCAGCACGAGCAGAAGATCCTAAGAGAGCGAATGGCCGTTTGACCACCCTTTTTATAGTTCAAAATCCAAGTTGTTTCGCTCCAGTCCAGGTTCTTTTGTGTGAGCATGTCAGTTAGCATTTCAAAGTTCCCGCAGGTCCCGCCCCTTCTCCTGATAGCTCCAGGTAGCCAGCTCCAGTCTCTGGGCAGTTTCCCTCCAGGGTAAACTGCTTCCTGCCCGCTCCATTGTCCTGGGAGATCGCAGTCTTCCACACCTCGTTAAGAAGATGGGATTTTCGAGTCTGCCATTCGCTCGAGATTGCTGCCATTATGACCTGATTATGCTGATGGGTTTTTCATATCCGATGGAGACAAGGTCATTATCATATGTAAGGAGTTCTTACCAACACATTGTTTCTTGGCTGGGGGAGTTTCAGGGCTATTAGTATTTCCATTGTGTCCTTTGCTGATCCAATTAGTGCTGTCTGTCTACTGATGAGTTGTAAGTCCAGGGGGGGTTGCTGCAAACATTCCTTTCACACTCACAGACAGCCCTGCAAGCCAAGCTTGCTGGGAAAAATTTGGCAAAGAAAGGTGTCCATTTTACAGTTTCTGAGGTTAAAGTCCGGTTTCGCAGTTCAAGGGGACCAGGGGTTGCCCGAGATTCTTACAACACCGAGGGAGTGCTGCACTGTCAGAGGTCGGGGACGTTTTACACGGGTGTGGCAGGGGTATGGGAACCCAAGGGTTGGCTTAGATGGGTCAGATTCAGATCAGGAAACAGGAGGTAGAACATTAGTCAGTGATGTAATCCACCTGAAAGACAAAAGAAACTAGGGTTAAAAAGCGTCCAGCGGAGGGAACTGATGGGGTTGAACTATTTATATTTCAAAGCAAGGAGTATTGCAAAAAAGGGGCTGGATTCTCTGGACCAAATCGGGGGCGGCGGCGCTTTCGCACCGCCCCCTCCAAAGCGGCGTACTCACAGAGTACGCGGCGCCACGTAGCGACGGCCTCAGGACATGGCCTGAGGCCTGCCCCCCGATGCTCTGCCCCCGACTGGCCGAGTTCCCGACAGCGCGGGACACGTGTGGTCTCACCCGTCGGGAACTCGGCGTGGCAGCTAGACTTAGTCCAGCGCCGCCACAGTCGGGGGAGGGCCGATCCGTGGGCGGGGGGGGGCTTCATCAGGGGCTGGGGCACTGTGCGGGGGGGGGGTGGTCCGGGGCACGCGGGCCGGCCGAAGGGGGCTGGGTCCTCGAGCGGCTGCCGCCATGTCGCACGATGCGGCCGCTGCAGGCCGCCGCCGTGCGCAAGCGCGGCCAGGGACCCGGCAATTCTTCGGGCCGTATCAGCAGCTAGAGCCGGGTGCTCTATGCTGCCTTCTTGCTAGCCCCCGGCAGAATCGGGCAGCACGGTAGCACAAGTGGATGGCACTGTGGCTTCACAGCGCCAGGGTCCCAGCTTCGATTCCCTGCTGGGTCAATGTCTGTGCGGAGTCTACGCGTTCTCCCCGTGTCTGCGTGGGTTTCCTCCCACAGTCCAAAGACGTGCAGGTTAGGTGGGTCGGTCATGCTAAATTGCCCTTAGCATCCAAAAAAAGGTTAGATGGGGTTATTGGGTTACGGAGATAGGGTGGAAGTGAGGGCTTAAGTGGGTCGGTGCAGACTCGATGGGCCGAATGGCCTCCTTCTGCACTGTATGTTCTATGTTACTATGTTATCTATGGTGGCATAAAACGGCACCATTCCCACGCCGGCGTGGGGACATAGCCCCAGAATCGGAGAAGGGTGAGTTAAGGGCACAAGCAGACAGACACAAGGCAGCAGAATGTCATGGCTATAACGGAAACCTGGCTGAAGGAGGGGCAAAATTGGCAGCTCAATGTCCCTGCTTATGGAGTTTCCAGACAGGATGGGTGATAAAAAAAGGAGGGGGGGGGGGGTAGCATTATTGGTTAAAAAGTCAATTACAGTTGTGAGAAGGGTTAAACGGATTAATAAATCTGGCTTTATGGGTTGAGTTTAGGAATAAAAAGGGGTCATCTGTGATTTAGGGCAGCAAGGGCGTCTCATGCCCCCTCCTAGCTCTCCTAAGCCCTTTTTTCAGCTCATGCCTTGCTACCTTGTAACCCTGAAGCGACCCTACTGAACCTTGTTTTCTCATCCTTACATACTCTTCCTTTTTCCTCTTGACAAGACATTCAACCTCTTTTGTGAGCCATGGTTCCCTCACACGGCCATTTCCTCCCTGCCTGACAGGGACATGCCTATCAAGGACACGCGGTAAGCTCCACTTTTCATTTGTGCCTTTCCCTGGCAGTTTCTGATCCCATCTTATGCTCCCTAATTCTTGCCTAATCACATCATAAATACCCCTCCCCCAATTATAAACCTTGCCCTGCCGTATGGCCCTATCCCTCTCCATTGCAAGAGTGAAAGACACTGAATTGTGATCACTATCTCCAAAGTGCTCTCCCACAAACAAATCTAACACTTGGCCCGGTTCATTACCCAGTACCAAATCCAATGTGGCCCCCCCTCTTGTCGGCCTATCCACATATTGTGTCAGGAAACCCTCCTGCACACACTGTACAAAACTGCCCCATTCAAACTGTTCGACCTATAGAGGTTCCAATCAAAATTTGGAAAGTTAAAGTCACCCATGACAACTACCCTGAGACCTCCACACCTATCCATAATCTGTTTTGCAATTTCTTCCTCCACATCTCTATTACTATTTGGGGGCCTATAGAAAACAATGTGACCGCTCCTTTCCTATTTCTAACTTCGGCCCATATTACCTCAGTAGGCAGATCCCCTTCAAACTGCCTTTCTGCAGCCGTTAAACTATCCTTGATTAACAATGCTACTCCTCCACCTCTTTTACCACCTTCCCGACTCTTACTGAAACATCTATACCCCGGAACTTCCAACAACCATTCCTGTCCCTGTTCTAACCATGTCTCCGTAATGGTCACAACATCGTAGTCCCAAGTACCAATCCATGTTCCAAGTTCACCTACCTTATTCCGGATGCTCCTTGCATTGAAGTAGACACACTTCAACCCACCTTTCTGCCTGCCGGTACACTCCTGCGACCTTGATACTCTCCTCAGTACCTCACTACTCTCGACACTGGCTTCTGGACTACAGCTCGTGTTCCCATCCCCCTGACAAATTAGTTTAAACCCCCCCGAAGAGCCGAGCAAATTTCCCTCCCAGGATATTGGTGCCCCTCTGGTTCAGATGAAAACCGTCCTGTCTGTACAGGTCCCACCTTCCCCAGAATGTGCTCCAATTATCCAAGTAACTGAAACCCTCCTTCCTATCCCTGTAGCCATGTGTTTATCTGCACTCTCTCCCTGTTCCTCACCTCATTAGCATGTGGCACCAGCAACAAACCAGAGATGACAACATGGTTTGTCCTGGTTCTCAGCTTCCACCCTAGCTTCCTAAATTTCTGTTTTAAATTCCCATCCCTTCTCTTATCTATGTTGTTGGTATCAATGTGTACCACGACTTGTGACTGCTTCCCCTCCCCTTTAAGGATTCTGAAAACACAGTCCTAGACGTCACGGACCCTGGCACCCGGGAGGCAACATACCATCCGTGAGTCTCTTTCGTTGCCACAGAACCGTCTATCTGTCCCTCTAACTATCGAGTACCCAATAACTATTGCTCTCCTGCTCTCCCTCATAGATTACATAGAACATACAGTGCAGAAGGAGGCCATTCGGCCCATCGAGTCTGCACCGACCCACATTAATCCCTCACTTCCACCTTATCCCCGCAACCCAATAACCCCTCCCAACCTTTATGGACACTACGGGTAATTTAGCATGGCCAATCCACCTAACCTGCACGTCTTTGGACTGTGGGAGGAAACCGGAGAACCCTCCTTTCCTTCTGAGCAACAGGGACGGACTCAGTGCTGGAGATCCGTTCACCAAGACTTACCCCTGGTAGGTCGTCCCCCTCAACAGTATCTAAAACGGTATACTTGTTACTGAGGGGAACAACCACAGAGGATCCCTGTACTGACTGTTTCCTCCCAGCCCCTTTCACCGTCACCCATGTACCTTGATTCTTCGGAGTAACTACATCCCTGAAGCGACTATCTATGACCACCTCTGCCTCCCGAATGATCCGAAGTTCATCCAACTCCATCTCCAGTTCCTTAACGCGATTTCTGAGGAGCTGGAGATAGGTGCACTTCCCACAGGTGAAATCAGCAGAGACACTGACAGCGTCCCTCACCTCAAACATTCTGCAGGGAACATTGCACTACCTTCCCTGCCATCCCCTCCAGATAAAAAAAGAAAAAGAAAAAAAGAGCTTACCTGTTATTCACTCTTAGATTAAAGGAGGTGGAAGGGTGGGGGACAAGTGTAGTGTCTAGGGTTTAGAAACTGCCCAATTTAAATGCAGATATAAATAAAACACTTAACCAGCAACCACTGCGCCCCACAAGAGAACAGCAATCAGACGTTATGGGCCTGCGCAAACAATTTAAATCTTTACTACTTACAGAGCAGCCACTCTGTCCTCACTCCGACCGGATTCAGCTGGAAACTCCCAACAGTAAGTTTAAAACATTTTTTACTCCCCTTCTCAGCAAGCACTCACTCAGCAACCACTGCGCCCCGCATGATAATACCTCAGGGAAAAGAAAAACTACTTACCAGTCACCAGCCAATCACTTTCCTGTAGATTCTTGATTAATAAGGGGATCAGGGGTTATGAAATGAAATGAAAATGAAATGAAAATCGCTTATTGTCACAAGTAGGCTTCAAATGAAGTTACTGTGAAAAGCCCCTAGTCGCCACATTCCGGCGCCTGTTCGGGGAGGCTGGTACGGGGATTGAACCGTGCTGCTGGCCTGCCTTGGTCTGCTTTCAAAGCCAGCGATTTAGCTCTGTGTTAAACCAGCCCTTAAACCAGGGAGAAGGCAGGAGAATGGGGATGAGAAAATATCAGCCATGGTTGAATGGTGGAGCAGACTCGATGGGCCGAGTGGCCTAATTCTGCTCCTATGTCTTATGGTCTTATGGGTGGACTGACTATGGCCTCAGTGTTACTATCCCTCTTACTCACCAATATCTTCATGTCTTTGTTTGATAAAAATCTATCTCTCTCTGCCTCAAAGGTAAAGCCTAAAATGTGACGGTCTTACTAATTTGTATACCATGAGGGATTCAACTTGAAGTGACCCTAGGACAAGGACTTAGAAGTCCAATAACATTGTCTTGGTTTTATGTTAAGTGATGTTTAATTCAACTCATTACATTTATAGCTCGGTATAATTAATTGTGTGTTTTATTCAATGCTATGCTGCGGAGGAACATTGAGAAACATCCAAATTTTAATGGCAGCCAATTATCTTTTGAACCTAACTGGACTTTTTAAGCAATTATCCAGTATGCCCCTCAGGAGTCACAAAATATATTTGGACAAAGAAGATTTTTCTATTCATTCAGACTTGTCCATCTGGAGTACTAACCTTAACTTGTGTCTGTAGAAATGAGATGTAACTGTTCCCAGAAGTTGGTGTCATGTGTTTTCTCTCTTCAGAACCCTAAGCCTGGGTTTTAATTACAGGCCCGGAACAGAGGCCAAAGGAATGAAATTATGGTCTGTTTAATCAGATGTGACTTGAAATGATGGTTGCTCCAATCCACTTAAAGAAACTCAGAGGTAATTAATTTCTTGTTCAGCCCGAAATCCTGGCTGAAGCTAAGCTTGCAAAAATAAAAAGAGACAGTAAAAATCGTTAAATGTTTTATCAGTGCGCACAGGACTGATTTGGGACTGGAACTTTAACCCTTGTGGTGAATGCATTGCTGTAACAATTCACCATGTGCATATCTGTATCATGCTGTTGCCCATGTGGGCTCCACCTATGGCCCATTGTAAGGTATTACCTATGATGTAGCATGTTGGGGCCTGTGTGGGCTCCGCCCCTGGCTCCATCCCTTGAGGGGAGGTATAAGAGCAGTCGCCCTGTGGGCGGCTCCCACTAACAGATCAGTCACAGGCAGGCACTGTTCTAGTTGATTAAAGCCACAGTTGACTTCTACTCCTGGTTTCGTGTGAATTGATGGTCGCATCAACCCTTCGCGCGGGGTTGCCGAATAATTTGCTGGTGAGACGACGTAGGGCCGTAAGAAATAGGAGCAGGAGAAGATTGCGCTGCCCATCCACCATCCAATACGGTCACGACCGCTCCTCGCCATCCACTCCACTCACCTGCCCGTGATTTCCTGAGAGGACAAAAAACTCCGTTCAGCCTTAAATATACTGAACGATGGAACATCCACAACCCTCCAGGGTGCAGAATTCCAAAGATTCGCAACCCTCCGAGGGAAATTTTTTTTTGAGTATTGACGACAAGAGATAAATTGCGTCAAAGCTTTTCATCCGGCACTCATCAGAACAAAGAAAAGAATTGCAATGATTTTTACCACAGGAGAAAAGGGTGTGCTGATTGGTTGGGTTGTCCATTTTGGCGCATTGCCATGGAGAAAGCAGCGGGGAACTGTGGGCTCCCAACAGTGGGTGATCGAGAGGGTCATGTCTGACAAATCTGTTAGAGTTCTTTGAGGAGGGGACAAGGAAGTTAGACAAAGGAGAACCAGTGGACGTGATTTACTTAGATTTCCAGAAGGCCTTTGACAAGGTGCCACATAGGAGACTGTTAAATAAGTTAAGAGCCCATGATGTTCAGGGTAAGATCCTGGCATGAATAGAGGATTGGCTGACTGGCAGAAGGCAGAAAGTGGGACTAAAGGGGCCTTTTTCAGGATGGCAGCCAGTGACTAGTGGTGTGCCTCAGGGGTCGGTGCTGGGACCACAACTTTTCACAATATACATTAATGATCTGGAAGAAGGAACTGAAGGCACTGTTGCTAAGTTTGCAGATGATGCAAAGATCTGTAGAGGGACAGGTAGTATTGAGGAAGCAGGGAAGCTGCAGAAGGACTTGGACAGGCTAGGAGAGTGGGCAAAGAAGTGGCAGATGGAATACAATGTGGAAAAGTGTGAGGTTATGCACTTTGGAAGGAGGAATTTAGAACAAAGAACAAAGAAAAGTACAGCACAGGAACAGGCCCTTCGGCCTCCAAGCCTGCGCCGACCATGCTGCCCGTCTAAACTAAAATCTTCTACATTTCCTGGGTCCCTATCCCTCTATTCCCATCCTATTCATGTATTTGTCAAGACACCCCTTAAACGTAATTATCGTCCCTGCTTCCACCACCTCCTCCGGCAACGAGTTCCAGGCACCCACTACCCTCTGTGTAAAAAACTTGCCTCGTACATCTCCTCTAAACCTTGCCCCTCGCACCTTAAACCTATGCCCCCTAGTAATTGACCCCTCTACCCCGGGAAAAAGCCTCTGACTATCATACACTATTTTCTAAATGGGGAGATGCTTAGGAAATCAGAAGCACAAAAGGACTTGGGAGTCCTTGTTCATGATTCTCTTAAGGTTAACGTGCAGGTTCAATCGGCAGTTAAGAAGGCAAATGCAATGTTAGCATTCATGTCAAGAGGGCTAGAATACAAGACCAAGAATGTACTTCTGAGGCTGTATGAGGCTCTGGTCAGACCCCATTTGGAGTATTGTGAGCAGTTTTGGGCCCCATATCTAAGGAAGGATGTGCTGGCCTTGGATAATGTCCAGAGGAGGTTCACAAGAATGATCCCTGGAATGAAGAGCTTGTCGTATGAGGAAGGGTTGAGGACTCTGGGTCTGTACTCGTTGGAGTTTAGAAGGATGAGGGGGGATCTTATTGAAACTTACAGGATATTGCGAGGCCTGGATAGAGGGGCCGTGGAGAGGATGTTTCCACTTGTAGGAAAAACTAGAACCAGAGGACACCATCTCAGATTAAAGGGATGATCCTTCAAAACAGAGATGAGGAGGAATTTCTTCAGCCAGAGGGTGGTGAACCGGTGGAACTCTTTGCCGCAGAAGGCTGTGGAGGCCAAATCACTGAGTGTCTTTAAGACAGAGATAGATAGGTTCTTGATCAATAAGGGGATCAGGAATTATGGGGAGAAGGCAGGAGAATGGGGATGAGAAAAATATCAGCCATGATTGAATGCCGGAGCAGACTCGATGGGCCGAGTGGACTAATGCTGCTCCTATGTCTCATGATCTTATGGTCACCTGACCCAACAGTGTAGACATGTCCCCGAGGTACTGACCAATCTACAGCCCCCTGGTCACCCAGAGGCACACAGAGGTAGGTACGATAAAGGAGAAAAATAAAGTTTATTACAGTCGCAAAAAGCTTAATAGCACAGAAAGCCTTGAGTAGCCAAGAAATTACAGGGGGGCAGGGAGTGAAGTAAAAATGAAATCAGGAAAGCAAAGAGAGGATACAAAAAAATATTGGCAGATAAAATGAAGGAAAACCCAAAGATGGTTTATTATATTTGCAAGTGAATAGCATGGGGTAGAGCCTAACAGAGATGTACATGGCTGGGCAGAGGATGTGGGCAGGGTTCACAATGAATACTCTGCCTCTGTCTTCATCAAGGACAAGAATGATGCAGATATTCGAGTTAACATAGAATTTACAGTGCAGAAGGAGGCCATTCAGCCCATCGAGTCTGCACCGGCTCTTGGAAAGAGCACCCTACCCAAGGTCAACACCTCCACCCTATCCCCATAACCCAGTAACCCCACCCAACACTAAGGGCAATTTTGGACACTAAGGGCAATTTATCATGGCCAATCCACCTAACCTGCACATCTTTGGACTGTGGGAGGAAACTGGAGCACCCGGAGGAAACCCACGCACACACGGGGTGGATGTGCAGACTCCGCACAGACAGTGACCCAAGCCGGAATCGAACCTGGGACCCTGGAGCTGTGAAGCAATTGTGCTATCCACAATGCTACTGTGCTACCGGAATGTGTGAAATATTAGATGCAATCAGTATAATGAGAGAGGAAGTAGTGGAGGCATCGGCACCCTTGAAGGCGGAATAATCAGCAGGGATGCATGGATTGTATCCCAGGCTGTTGAAGGAAGCCAGGGAGGAAATAGCGGAAGCTCTGAGGATCATTTTCCAATCCTCACGAGGATCAGATGAAGTACCAGAGGATTAGAGGTCTGCGAATGTTATACCGTTGTTTGAAAAGGATGCGAGGGAGAGGCCAGATGGTTATAGACCGGTCAATCTGATGTCAGCGGCCGGCAAATTATTAGGATCAAATCTGAGAGCCAGGATGAATTATCACGTAGAAAAGCAAGGATTGGTGAGGGATAGTCAGCTTTGTTTTATTAGGAGAAGATTGTGTGTTACTTATTTGAGGAAGTGACAAGGAAGATTGATGAAGGTGGTGCAGTGGATGTAGCGCAAGGCAGCACAGTGGTTAGCATTGTGGCTTCACAGCAGCAGGGCCCCAGGTTCGATTCCCCGCTGGGTCACTGTCAGTGCGGAGTCTGCACGTTCTCCCCGTGTCTGCGTGGGTTTCCTCCGGGTGCTCCGGTTTCCTCCCACAGTCCAAAGATGTGCAGGTTAGGTGGATTGGCCGTGATAAATTGCCCTTTGTGTCCAAAAGGTTAGGATGGGGTTACTGGGTTACTGGAATAGGGGGATAGGGTGGAAGTGAGGGCTAAAATGGGTCGGCGCAGACCCGATGGGCTGAATGGCTCCTTCTGATATGTTCTATGCTGTCTGCGTGGATTTCAGTAAGGAATTTGACAAGGTCCCATGTGACAGACTGGTCAGGAAAGTGAGATCCCATAGGATACAGGCAATATGGCGGGAAAGATCCAAAACTAGTTGAGTGACAAAACAAAGGGTAATGGTCATCATGTTTTTGCGGATGGAAAGTGGTTTCCAGCGGTGTTCCACAGGGCCCAGTATTGGGGCCCTTGCTGTTTGTTGTGTATATTAATAGTTTGGACTTAAATGTGGGAGGGACGATTGGGAAATTTGCAGATGACACGGAAATCAGCGGTATAGTTAATAGTGAAGAGGATGGCTTTCAGCTCTTTGGTCGGATGGGCGGGAAAGTGGCAAACGGAATTCAATCCAGAAAAATGTGAGGGAATGCATTTAGGGGGGACAAACAAAGCAAAGGAATACTCAATAAACGGGATGTTGAGAGGGAAAGAGGAAGTGAGGGAACTTGGATTGGATTGGATTTGTTTATTGTCACGTGTACCGAGGTACAGTGAAAAGTATTTTTCTGCAAACAGCTCAACAGATCATTAAATACATGGGAAGAAAAGGGAAGAAAAGAAAATACATAATAGGGCAACACAACATATACAATGTAACTACATAAGCACTGGCATCGGATGAAGCATACAGGGTGTAGTGTTAATGAAGTCAGTCCATAAGAGGGTAATTTAGGAGTCTGGTGACAGTGGGGAAGAAACTGTTTTTGAGTCTGTTCGTGCGTGTTCTCAGACTTCTGTATCTCCTGCCCGATGGAAGAAGTTGGAAGGGTGAGTAAGCCGGGTGGGGGGGGGGGGGGGGTCTTTGATTATGCTGCCCGCTTTCCCCAGGCAGCGGGAGGTGTAAATGGAGTCAATGGATGGGAGGCAGGTTTGTGTGATGGACTGGGCGGTATTCACGACTCTTTGAAGTTTCTTGCGGTCCTGGGCCGAGCAGTTGCCATACCAGGCTGTGATGTAGCCCGATAGGATGCTTTCTATGGTGCAACTATAAAAGTTGGTAAGGGTTAATGTGGACATGCCGAATTTCCTTAGTTTCCTGAGGAAGTCTAGGCGCTGTTGTGCTTTCTTGGTGGTAGCGTCGACGTGGGTGGACCAGGACAGATTTTTGGAGATGTGCACCCCTAGGAATTTGAAACTGCTAACCATCTCCACCTCGGCCCCGTTGATGCTGACAGGGGTGTGTACAGTACTTTGCTTCCTGAAGTCAATGACCAGCTCTTTAGTTTTGCTGGCATTGAGGGAGAGGTTGTTGTCACTACACCACTCCACTAGGTTCTCTATCTCCCTCCTGTATTCTGACTCGTCGTTATTCGAGATCCGGCCACTATGGTCGTATCGTCAGCAAACTTGTAGATGGAGTTGTTCATTCTTACTGATTGTGGTCTGTTGGTCAGAAAATCGAAGATCCAGTTGCAGAGTGGGGAGCCAAGTCTTGGGTTTTGGAGCTTTGATATGAGCTTGGCTGGGATTATGGTGTTGAAGGCGGAGCTGTAGTCAATAAATAGGAGTCTGATGTAGGAGTCCTTGTTTTCGAGATGCTCGAGGGATGAGTGTTGGGCCAGGGAGATGGTGTCTGATGTGGACTGGTTTCAGCGGTATGCAGGCTCAGACGTCCCTGAAGGAGGTACGGCAGCTAGACAAGGCAGATGAGATGATTTCCTTTATTGGGCAAGGTATTGAATGGAAAAGTAGGGATGTAATTGTTTTGTTATACTCTTGACGTAGCATAAGCTGCTTCCTTGATGTGCACTCTGACAAAGGAAGGTTCAGACTTGGAGATAGCTTTAACACGTTTATTAAACTGTTAACAGTTCTCCTACTTTGATTCAACGCTACTGTTAATCCTGTTATAGCTGCTCAGACTAACTAACCAGTTTGCTACAATCCACGTGGTGGGAGTGATGTTCAATCAACCCTGTGTCTGTACTCACTGAGAGTCTCCACTGGAAAGAGACTGAGCATGTGTGCTGTGTCCATTTATATGGGTTGGTGTAATGCCCTCCTGTGGTAGCGTCACCTCTGAGTGTATCATGACTGCCCATTGGTCGTGTCCTATCTTACTGACCTATTGGTTGACTGTGTGTCATGTCGCTGGTGTTTCCTCTAGTGTCCAGCTAGGTGTAGTGTATGTACATTAACCCTTTGTGTACTTACAGTGATGCATATCACCACAGTAATGATGGAATTGTATGAAATGCTGGTGAGGCCACAGCTGGAGTTTTGTGAACAGTTCTGGTCACCATATTATAAGAAGGGCGTGATTGTTCTGGAGTGAGTGCAGAGGAGATTTACAAGAATGTTTCCAGGGCTGGAAAATAATAATAATCTTTATTAACGTCACAAGTAGGCTTCCATTAACACTGCATTGAAGTTACTGTGAAAATCCCCTAGTCGCCATCGTCCCTGTTCGGGGACACTGAGGGAGAATTCAGAATATCTAATTCACCGAACAAGCACGTCTTTCTGGACTTGTGGGAGGAAACCGGAGCACCCGGAGGAAACCCACGCAGACACGGGGAGAACATAGTGATGAGGAGAGATTGGATAGACTAGGGTTGTTTTCCTTAGAATACTGGAGGCTGAGGGTTGACTTGATTGAAGTGACAAGTTACGATAGAATAGACAGGAAAGACATGTTTCCCCGAGCAGTACGGTCAATTACCAAGGGGCAGAGATTTAAGGCGATTGAAGGTTTCGGTGGATATTAGGAAAATATCTTTCAGTCTGAGGGTGAAAAGTGTCCGAAGTTTGCAGAAAGCCTCAAATCATTTAAAACGTACCTGGATCTACACCTCAAGTGTTGTAACGTGCAGGTCTCCAGACCAGGAGCAGGAAGGTGGGATTAGAATGGGCAGCTATATTTTTCAGCGGCCACAGGTACGATGGGCTGAATGGCCTCTTTCTGTGTCATAACTCTTCTGTGGTTCTATTGTTCTCCCTTTGCTTTCTCAATGTCAGAGGTTATCGGACAATGCATGGATGTGCATGGAAGGGCAGGAGGTTGAATGTGTAATCTTCTCATCAGCATTTCTGACAGAACAAACCCAATCTGAAGTAGTGTGGAATGAAAGCTCAACAGTGCCAAGTTAATGCCATCATTCTTTTTTACAAACTTTTGACCATGCTTACTCACTTCTCAGCCTCACCATTTGCTTGTGGGCACCTGGGCGAACTGGATGTGTGGACAAATCCACAGTCTTCTGTGAAGTTTCATTCACAAACTGTGGCCCATTGTTTGAAACTACTAAGTCTGGAATGCAAAGTGTGGCAAAAGGTTTCTTTTGGTCATTTAATAACCACTTCTGAGGTTGCTCCACAAAGACATTTAACCTCAAACCATCTGGTAATAGTTAAAAACTATGAGCAATGTCTTCTCCTTGAGTTTGCGGGAAGTCCATTAGATGATCCCAAGATCTGAATGGTCGATGGCTGGAGTATTTGCGGTTTCAATCTCTGTGACTAAAAGAATGAAACTCCTGGTCCGGTGTCTGACATGAAGTTTGTTTTATGTCCATTTACCACAAAATCTGCACTCTAATTCTTCCCACTTGATCCTGGAATTTCTCCCAAGGATGGCATTCCTGTTTCTTTCTCTTGTTCAACTCCTTGAATGTCTTCAGTTTCTTCAATGATAGAGGTCTACAAAATTATGAGGGGCAGAGACAGAGTGGATAGTCAGAGGCTTTTCCCCAGGGTAGAGGGGTCAATTACTAGGGGGCATAGGTTTAAGGTGCGAGGGGCAAGGTTTAGAGTAGATGTACGAGGCAAGTTTTTTACACAGAGGGTAGTGGGTACCTGGAACTCGCTGCTGGAGGAGGTGGTGGAAGCAGGGACGATAGTGACATTTAAGGGGCATCTTGACAAACACATGAATAGGATGGGAATAGAGGGATACGGACCCAGGAAGTGTAGAAGATTGTAGTTTAGTCGGGCAGCATGGTCGGCACGGGCTTGGAGGGCTGAAGGGCCTGTTCCTGTGCTGGACATTTCTTTGTTCTTTGTTTGTTCTTTGATACGTGATCGTGGCAGTTTCTCCTTTAATTGTTTTCCTAAGAGCTATTTGCTGCAACGGGGCAACCAGCTCTCGGGGCTGGTTAGCACAGGGCTAAATTGCTGGCTTTTAAAGCAGACTAAGGCAGACCAGCAGCACGGTTCAATTCCCATTCCAGCCTCCCCGAACAGGTGCCGGAATGTGGCGACTAGGGGCTTTCCACAGTAACTTCATTTGAAGCCAACTTGTGACAATAAGCGATTTTCATTTCATTTTTCAACAACACGGCCTCCCCTTTGCAGGAATGGCTGTCCACGGGCAGGATTCTCCGTCCCGCCAGCCCCGTTTCCCGGCACGCCGGCAGCAGGACCCTTCGTTCCGGCAGCCGGCCACTGGGGTTTCCCATTGTGGCCAACCCACGCGGTCGGGAAACCCGCGGGCGTGGGGGTGCGCTGCAGGCGAAGCGGAGGATCCCGCCGGTAGAGGATCCCACAGCACATTTTTTTGGTCGGCCCTTCTTTGCGGCATGCAGCCTGTTCCCTGCCACAGTGAGAAATGGTGGCAGCTGGCGTGCCCACTTCTCTATTCCTCAATTTGTGGTGAGGTGTGTTGTAATTTTGATGTGTTATCAACTGGACTTGGATCAGCTGCATTTCTCCACAAGGTTTCTTTTCCCCCTCAAATAAAAATGTTCTGCTTTCTCCTTTCTGCCTGCCTCATTTACCTGCTCAGCTTTCGCTAGGGTCAAATCATCCCTCGACTGTCAAGCATCCAGTAGTGACTCTTCCAAGACTCACACAACAATGCCATCCTTAATTCAGGGTTCCGTAGTCACAATTTTCAGCGAATTGATGGAGAATCACAGTGCAGAAGAGGCCCTTCGGCCCATCGAGTCTGCACCGACACATGAAAAACGCCTGACCTGCCCACCTAATCCCATTTGCCAGCACTTGGCCCACAGCCTTGCATGTTAAGATGTGCCAAGTGCTCACCCATGTACTTTTTAAAGGATTTGAGACAACACGCCTCTACCAACCTCCCAGGCAGTGCATTCCAGACCCTCACCACCCTCTGGGTAAATTTTCTTTTTCCTCAAATCCCCCCTAAACCTCCCGCCCCTCACCTTGAACGTTGTGTCCCCTCGTAACTGACCCTTCAACTAAGGGGAACAGCTGCTTCCTATCCACCCTGTCTGTGCCCCTCATAATCTTGTGCACCTCGATCAGGTCGCCCCTCAGTCTTCGCTGCTCCAACAAAAACAACCCAAGCCTATCCAACCTCTCTTCATAACTTAAATGCTCCATCACAGGCAACATCCTGGTGAATCTCCTCTGCACCCGCTCCAGTGCAATCACATCCTTCCTATAATGTGGCGACCAGAATTGCACACAGTACTCCAGCTGTGGCCTCGCCAAA
Source organism: Scyliorhinus torazame (assembly GCF_047496885.1). Classification (NCBI taxonomy): domain Eukaryota; kingdom Metazoa; phylum Chordata; class Chondrichthyes; order Carcharhiniformes; family Scyliorhinidae; genus Scyliorhinus; species Scyliorhinus torazame. The sequence goes on from NC_092715.1 coordinate 25,666,339, forward strand.
GTTCTACACAGCTCCAGCATGACTTCCCTACTTTTGAATCTATGCCTCGATTGAGAAAGGCAAGTGTCCCATATGACTTTTTCACCACCCTATTAATCTGCCCTTCCACCATCAGAGATCTATGGACAAACACGCCAAGGTCCCTTTGTTCCTCAGAACTTCCTAGTGTCAGGCCTTTCATTGAATACTATCTTGTCAAATTACTCCTTCCAAAGTGCATCACCTCACACTTTTCAAGGTTAAATTCCATCTGCCACTTATCCGCCCATTTGACCATCCCGTCTGTATCTTCCTGTAACCCAAGACACTCAACCTCACTGTTTACCACCCAGCCAATCTGGTGTCATCCGCAAACTTACTGATCCTACCCCCCAGATAGCTCATTTATCAAGAAATCGACCCTCGCTCCAGCTGTTTGGCTGCACCTTTTAAATGTTGTTCTCTATGTAGGCATTTTTGCAAAGACTGAATAAGGTATCAAAAGCTTTAATAACTTCTTAATACCGTGTCTTTGTTTATGCCATCTGGCCATAACGTCATCTGCACTACTGCCTATGGTATAGAATAAGATACTGACCTGCTATTGCTGGTAATCTCTGTTGGTCCTGGTGCTGCTCTGTATCTGGAAAACTTGCGACACCAGTTTTGCCACTTCTCAGCTTCATCTGGACCTTCCACATCCTCTGGTAAATGTAGGATTTTTTCCAAGTCTTCCTTTTATTGTTACCTGTTCTGGAGTTTGGTGGAAGATTTGCCACACTGTCCTTGTCCTGCAGTTGGTTATGTTGCTGCTCCTTCCAGTCACTGGGATCTTTACTTGTTGCTCTTTTTGTCGTGTTTTTTCACTGTCACCACCTGTCATTGCTAATTTAGGTGTGGTTGCCGTGGATCTAGACTTACAGATAAAGCTGGAGGAAATGCTGTTAGCAAACTCTACATTGGATGAAGGTGTGGGCTTAAGTGAGAGGCTCTTTCCAAGGACTGGTGCAGACTCGATGGGCCGAATGGCCTCCTTCTGCACTGTAAATTCTATGATTCTGTTTACTATTTACAAGGTAGGCTCTGCACAAGGCTCTACATAGAACTATCTCTCTCTGTGCTCCGTTATCCTGCGATCTTACATCACTGCTGATATTTCCATATTTATCATTTACCCTCAACACTACAATCTCCCCACTGCCCTGGCCAACAGTTATTCCTTAACCGTTATCACTCAAAACAGATTATCTGTTCAGTATCAGATTGCTGGTTGTGAGAGCTTGCTGTGCACATACATTGACTGCCATGTTTCCTATATCATACAGAGGCGACACCTCAAAGGGAGGGTGTAAAGGGAAATCCTATGGTCATGAAAGTTGTCATATCAAAGCAGCGTCTTCCTTCTGTGACTTCTCAGGCAAGACCGGTAATGTAGCTTTGCTGGTGAATGTTAACACAGATGAGCATTCTTTTAATTAATTCATGGAATGTGGGTAGCCATTGCTGACGAGGTTAAAATTTGTTACATGCCCCAAATTGTCCTTAAGGAGGCGGTGGTGAGTCGTCTCTTCGAACACAATTGAGTCGGCATTTCCGGGGGAAGTTCAGAAGGCGACCTTCCACCGCCCCTTTCTCAAGGGCAATTTGGGTTGAGTAATAAATGTTGGCCGAGCCAGCAACGCCCACATCTTGTGAACGAATAAATGATGAAAAAAAAATAAGTTGAGTAAACAACTACACCATGGTTCTGAAGCCACATATGGGCCAGATCGGGTAAGGATGGCAGATTTCCTCAGATTGGAGAACTAGGCGCACTCTTACAACAATCCGGTTTGTTTCGGGTCACCATTATCAATGCTAACATTTTATAGTCGAGTTATTCAATGAATTAAAGCAGCTGTTACAGTGAAATATGAATTTATTTCATTAGGTTATTGAGCTGGTTTTCCAAGCTACTAGGCCACTACATCCCTACAATAATTGTACTCCTTCCTGAGATAGGTAGGCATCTTGAGCTGTGGAAAGCATTTAACGAGGTGCTGCACCGTTCTGCTTGTTGTGTCGACTGTATCTAGTTACTGTGGTAAATGTCACTGCTCCTGGACTACTCGAAGTCCTCTGCCTCGAGAAGCAGAGCCAATTTCTCTCCGGCTCTGCAGAATCTGTTGCAGGCTGAGAATAATTCATCACTGCTGTGAGCATCCCTCCTTTTCCACTCAAGGACTAATTTACTTAAGTACGCGCTGTTCTTTTGTCGAGCACTTTGCAGAAACGGTATTTAAATGAAATAGGAGATGATATGGACAGTCTGGTGGAAATCCTCAATCTCAATCATTATGCAGCTTGTGAGAGTTCACATCTTGTTATGTGTCATGTGAGAGTACCTTTAAGAAATGGGTGTTTATAAATGGGTGTGTATATAAATATCTGTCGTGAGAGTACCTTTAAGAAATGGGTGTTTACTACTGCAGTGATGTCAGAGAGTGGGTGGAGCTGGGCTGTCTGTCAGCTTTTTACTTTCGTTTTTTGAGCAGGATGCAGGGTGTGTTTTAGTTTTTTTTTCAGAGCTGGATAGCTGCAGTCACAGCCAGAAGGTGTGTGAATCTCTCTCTGTAATCTAAAGACTGTAAATCGATCCTGGTGATTTAAAACTAATAACAGTAATGACTTTAACCTGATGTGCTTCTGGGAAAAGGTATTTTAAGTCTTATGGATGTTAAAAAGAAAGCTTAAAGGATTACTTAGTGTTGTATTCTTTGGGGGTTGTATTTGAATTGATGGTTGCTAAGATGTTCACTGTATGTTTTAAAAAGGTTAACTTGAGTTCATAGAATAAACATTGTTTTGCTTTAAAAAATACTTTTCCATTTCTGCTGTCCCACACCTGTAGAGTGGGCCGTGTGCTCCCCATACCACAATCTATTAAAGGTTGTGGGTCAGGTGAACTCCATGATACAATTTGGGGTTCTCTAAACCCTGGCCCATAACATATGCTCCCTGAGTGCCGCTAAAGCGATGGAGGTGCCACACACTTGCATTTCTCACAAACACGACGAGAGCTTTATCAGGAGATGTGGCTCATACAATCTAAGATGGGGAACTGCAGCCCCCACAAAACATGATGTCAGCACAGATCAGGTGATGCTTCACTAGCAGGAGCGTATTCACTGATACATAACACCCCTCCCCCTTTACTTCTTTCGAACATTGACAACTTACTTAACGGGCGGGTTTTCCAAACGTGTTGCACCCGATGCCATTCTCGTTGCGCCCGGTGCATCATGGGAGAGGCCCAAATCGGGATTCGTGCCGGGCGCAAAACCATGGGTGAGATGCCCGACGCACAGCGCCCAACGCGATCTGGATCACGCCCAACGAATGATGCATTTAAATATGCTCGGCCTATTTCACGTGCATTCTCCCGGCTCGGTGGTCACCGGTCGCACCGGCGACGCCTCAACCAGCCAAATAGTAATAATAATAATAATCTTTATTGTCACAAGTAGGCTTACATGAACACTGCAATGAAGCTACTGTGAAAAGCCCCGAGTCGCCACATTCCGGCGCCTGTTCGGGTACACAGAATGTCCAATTCACCTAACAAGCACGTCTTCGGGCAGCACGGTAGCATTGTGGTTAGCATAATTGCTTCACAGCTCCAGGACCCCAGGTTCGATTCCGGCTTGGGTCACTGCCTGTGCGGAGTCTGCACATCCTCCCCGTGTGTGCGTGGGTTTCCTCCGGGTGCTCCGGTTTCCTCCCACAGTCCCAAGATGTGCGGGTTAGGTAGATTGGCCATGATAAATTGCCCTTAGTGTCCAAAATTGCCCATAGTGTTGGGTGGGGTTACTGGGTTATGGGAATAGGGTGGAGGTGTTGACCTTGGGTAGGGTGCTCTTTCCAAGAGCCGGTGCAGACTCGATGGGCCGAATGGCCGCCTTCTGCACTGTAAGTTCTATGATAATCAATGATAATCTTTCGGGAATTGTGGGAGGAAACTGGAGCACCCGGAGGAAACCCACGCAGACACGGGGAGAACGTGCAGTCTCCGCACAGACAGTGACCCAAGCCGGGAATTGAACCTGGGACCCTGGCACTGTGAAGCAACTGTGTTAACCACTATGCTACTGGTCTCCACAAGCGGAGATAAGGCATGGTGGCCACTCCGGGGGTTTCAGAGGCCATTTGAGCTCTGCCGATGGTCACAGACAATGTTCGGGATGACCCTGGCACCCTGAAAGAGCCAACCTGGCACTGCCAGGGTGTCAGGGGCAGCGCCTGTCTGCCAGGCCGGACGTACCAGGGTGCCAGGTTGGCACTTACAAGAGTCAGGGCCTGAGGGGGGCCATGCCCGCGAAAGGAGAGGTGAAGGGGGTTTCTGAATGGTGGGAGAGTCAAGGGGGCATATAAAGGAACATCCTGAAAGAGGGGGGGGAGCTGAAATGGGTGGGGGGGTGGAAAGGGGGGCCGCCTTCAGTGACTCCACAGCGGAGTCTGCTCACTTGGTAGGGGGGGAGGTAATGCCCATGTTAACTTCTGATTATAAATTGTCTCAGGTATCAATGTATCCCCTTCCATTTTGATTTGTTTACCGTCAGGTTTTGGGAATGCCCAGCAATGTTGTTGATCACGCCACACCGACAAGACGCATAGCTTCAGCTCCTGAAGTTGTTCAGGGACATCGCCTCCTGACGGTGAACTTATTCTACAAACATGACTAGTCTGGTTACAAGTGTTTTTTTCTCGCACATCTGTGGTGTTGGTGAAGTTTGCCGAGCCCAACATGCTTTGGCAATATGGCCTTAATTTCTCTTCTCTGGCATTTCCTCGTTGAGTGTCCAACTGTGTGGCCAGTGACATTGTTATCCCCTTTCAGCTTCGTTCCTTGTGGTACCCATTTTGTGGATCTTCACTCCAGCCCCTCTCAGTGAAGCTTGTTGCTAGCTCCATAGATGTGGCAACTTCCACAGAAACTTTGAGAGTTAATTCACTCACAGTCAGCAGCTTCCTCTCAATAGCTTCACAGTGGAATCCGCATACCAAACTATCACGAAGGATGTACTTCAGCCAACTCCATAGAATCCCTACAGTGTAGAAGGAGGCCATTTGGCCCATCGCATCTGCACCAACCCTCTGAAAGAACACCCCGCTTATAACAGCTCTCCCGCCCTATCCCCCAGAACCCCACCTAACGTTTTGGGCATTAAGGGGCAATTTAGTGTGGTCAATCCACAAACCTGCAAATCTTTGGACGGTGAGGGAAAACCGGGACACCCGGAGGAAACCCAAGCAGACACGGGGAGAACGTGCAAACTCCACACAGGCAGTCACCGACGGTCGGAATTGACCCCGGGTCCCTGGGGATGTGAGGCAGCAGTGCTAACCAACATGCTGACCGGTGTGCCACTGTTCCACCCAGTCTTGTCGGTGTGGGGTCAATAATGTTGCTGGGCATTCTCAAAACCTGATGGTCACCAGATCAAAATGGAAGTGGGCAAGGGCACAGCTGCATCATTTACACCTGAGACAATTTATAATCAATTTATAATCAAAAGCATCTGCTTTTAAAAACGTCAATTGTTATCCTAAATACCCACAGAGAGGGGTTCTACCTATAAATGGATACATTATGGTAAAAGTAGACATAAATGGACAACTCCCTCCCTTCCAATTCTTAATGATATACGGAACAAAAGATCCCCTTATCCACTATACACTCAGAAATGTTTTTTTTCTGCCTGACTGTGGTTTGACTATTTTCCGATTACTGACCTGCACAGAGTCGGAAGACCTTTGAATCTCCGTTCCCACACCACGTTTAGCTTCGCCAGGTGCAGGGACTCGGCAGCTGAGACGCCACCCACTCCACCAGCAAGCAATTCTTCGCACTGTTGTTCTGCTCACTCGCGGTTTTGTTCTGTTTTTTTTTTTAAACCTTCAGCATCGGCGGCTTTCCCTCCGTCCAGCGTGTGAGTCCGCTCTGCCAGAATCTTCTCTCCGCTCTTGACGCCGTCGCCACGTCTCTTGTCTCAATCCTCGTCGCCAGTTTGCCCTTCGGTTACATCCTCTGAGTTTGCCGCAAAGAGAAAAGGTAAGAAGGTGCCACTCTGCTGGAGTTCTCACAAACACGGAGAGAGGCTTATTCGGAGGTGTTGCTCATACGATCTTAAATGGAGAACTGAAGCCCCCACAAAGACACTCTGCTGACGACACTACAGACCAAGTGACGTTCCACCAGCATTCTCTGCCACGTGACACAACTTCACATCACCAACATGGTAGATTTTGCGCCTCTCCCACCGGCGGGAGATTCCAGTCCCGTCAAATGTTACCCCCCCCCCCCCACACCCCACCACCCCCACCCCCCTTCCCAACCCCCCCGGCAGGTTCTCCAGCGCCAGCATGGACAAGACACACAAAATGGCGTAAACATCGGCAGACCCGGACGGTCCCACCAGCGGCCAATGGCGCACCGTATTTGCCGCTGGACAACACGGCGCAGGGATGAGGGAGGAGAAATCCCACCCGCTGATTTTCAGAGCATCCTGATGGAGGGACGGAGAACATTGAATCCTCACGCGCCAATTGATTCAATCTGAAACACAAGGGTCAGGCCTTCACTTGAAACTGATGGCAGCAAATGCAAACATTTTGTTTTGGAATACTGTGAGATCACCGTCCGTCATTTCTCCCTGTGTTACAAAGCAGGCCTTCAGCCGAGGAAAGGCCTTTTGATGCCCTTTAAAGCTCCCTGTTTCTGGTATGTTAATCCTCTCTCAGCAAAGCGCCTGGTTAAATTCTGAATGACCCCAATATTATAGAACAAAGAACATACAGTCCAGAAGGAGGCCATTCGGCCCATCGAGTCTGCACCGCCCCACTTAAGCCCTCACTTCCACCCTATCCCGGTAACCCAATAACCCATCCTCACCTTTATTTTGGACACTAAGGGCAATTTATAATGGCCAATCCACTTAACCTGCACATCTTTGGACTGTGGGAGGAAACCGGAGCACCCGGAGGAAACCCACACACACACGGGGAGGATGTGCTGACTCCGCACAGACAGTGACCCAAGCTGGGAATTGAACCTGGGACCCTGGCGCTGTGAAGCAACAGTGCTAGCCACTTGTGCTACCGTGCTGCCCAATATTGTTGCCTCTATTTTTATTGTCTGTTAACACTCAAGGTTAGATCATCCAATCGCCAGAATTCACAAAGTGGTATTTACCGCACAGCAGCAGTCCTTTCAGCCCATCTAGTCTGTGCCTGAATTCATACTCCATATGGACCTCCTCCCACCATTTCTTTTTGTCCTTTTGTGGGATGTGAGTGTCGCTGGCTGGGCCAGCATTCATTGCCGACCCCGAATTGACCTTCAGAAGATGGTGGTGAGCTGCCTTTGTGAACTATTGTAGAGTCTGAGGTGTAGGTACACCCACTGTGCTGTTAGTGAGGAAGATACTTTGCCCTGGATGGTGTCGAGCTTCTTGCATGTTGCAAGAGCTGCACTCCTCCAGGCGAATGGAGAGTATTCCATCACTCTCCTGACTTGTGCCGTGTAGATGGTGGACAGACTTTGGGGAGTCAGGAGGTGAGTTACTCGCCTCAGATTCCCAGCCTCGGACCTGCTCTGGTCGGTGTTACGTCCTGGTCAGCTTGGTCAGTTGGAATAAGTAGACTCGGGAACGTCCACTTCGTGACTAGTTAAATGTTTATTGTTAAACAATAACGTGGGCTAGATAACCATAAGAAAATTATCAAAATCTACTAACTATTATAAATTATCTAAGAGCTACTACAAATGTGACTGTCCACTATGATGACTATCTCCAGACTCCCTGAGGTAACAGTGTCACGTGGCTGTTCTCTACTGCCACCTGCTGTTTGGAGGTCATATCTATCACTATTTACATGATTGCTTATGCATATCATCACAGTGGGCACAGTATTTATGTGGCTAGTCCAGTTTGTTGTGTTTTGCGTTGTGACACTAGGGGGCAGAGAGGTTTGGAGTATCGGATCTTTATTTACAGTGTATGATCTCTTACATGGCTGTTCTTCTTTCTCTGTTTATGATGTCACGTCCGGTGAAGACTTTAGTACAAGAGAGTTCCACTGGAGTTAATACGCATTAATGCAAACACATAACATTTTCTCTCCGCTTTAACTGAACGTCCCCAACAAGTTCAAAAGAAGTCCAACATGAACAGGAGTCAATATGTCAGATGGTCTGGAGGTCATCGCTCTCGGAATGTTTGATAGCGAACCTCTGGCGCCTTCTTCTTCACACTGGTGGTAACCCCTGGAGTCTCCGTCTTTGCACTAACGTCATCGGTGTTTGGTTTAATCGGCGTTGACGTAGGAACGAGAGGTTGTCCCTGTGTCTGATCAGAAGGTGAGGTGGTAATTTCCTCAACAGTGTCTGATAGTGACAGGGCTGTCGGAAGGTTCATGACTTTGTGGGGTTGAACCTAGCTTTTCCACAGGCCCCGATTCCATTCTTCCAGCCAGCAACTGGTCTACATGTCTTCTCCAGATAACGTCATCGCTGGTCTGGACAGGATAAGGAACAGGTCCATCTGTGCAAGGATTGTGACAGGAACCCATTTCTTCCCTGTGGAGTACTTCCCAGCCCAAACCCCTTGTCCTTGGTGGAAAACTCTATGCTTTCCCGTTGCTCCATTTGTACTTGATGTTGTATGATCTGTTTGGTATTCGGAGGTTTCTACAGATCGAACACAGAACGTAGCTCTCTGTTCACCGTTAGTAAAGCAGCAGGGGTTTTAGGCGTGGAATGTGTGGCATTCCTTTACACTCGTGGAAACTTGTTAAGATGTTTAATCAGTGAACCTGGTTTCTGTCAAGGTATGTTTCATGGTTTGAACAAAACGTTCTGCTAGCCTATTAGCAGCAGAGTGGTACAGTACGAACTTAATATATTGAATACCATTCTCTTGTCAGAAACTTATGAATTATTGGGAGACAAATCGAGGTCCGTTGTCGCATACCAGTTGTTCAGGGAATCCAGAACGACTAAAAGCTTCTCCTAGCTTTTCAATAGTCTTCTCCAGAGAGGTAGATTTCATCACAGCGACCTCATAGATGCAGTAGTGCCAAGGGTAGCATGTACTTTTACACAGGAAAAACATGCTCTAGCTTTCTCTTCAATTTCCGTATTCAGTCCAGGCCACCAGGAATAACCTCTCACTATTTCCTTCATGCGTACGATCCTTCAATGGCCCTCATGAAGCTTCTCTGACACCCTTTTCCCCAATGGTGGTGGAATAATCATTCTTAAGCCCCCATAGATATTATCCCGACCGTACTGACAGCTCTGTACTCTTGGGGCAGTAGGGTTTCAGGTTAGGTGTTCGTTCTGAAGTCTTCCCTCGCATCCTTCACTTCCGAGAGTATCAGATCGCTCCGAGCGTGTTTCCTCACTTGTTTAGAAATAACTGGTGTGTGTTGTCTACTTGTTCAAAGTAGACGATATTCCTTTGAACAGTCTGGCGAATTACCCGGCAGTGGGAATTTTGGAAGTCCATTGGCCTTACCATGTAGACTTGACTGTCGGTGTTCAATGGTATCAATCTGCACAGACTAAAGCAATGCCCATCTTTGCATTCTATGTGTGGCAAGTGACGGAATTCCCGCCTGCGGCCTAAAAATGGTAGTTAAAGGACAATGGCCCGTGTGAACTTTCTCCCGCACAGGAATTGATGGCACTTCTTTACTCCAAAAATGATCCTTTCAATCTGGATATCTTGCTCAAGATTCGAGAAACAAAAGCAATGGATTTTTCTACACCCCGATGGCAGGATGTGAGAGACCACCACTCCTACACTATAAGGAGATGCATCGTAAGCTAACTGGAAGAGTGATGTAGGATCAAAGTGCCACAATTTCAGGTTTAAGTAACGCTTCTTTGGCTCATATGAAAGCGTTATTGCATTGAGCCGAACACATCCACTCCTTGTTCTGGCACAAGGGGTTATAAAGGTATCAGAACTGTTGCCAAGATTGGGACAAATCTTCAACAGTAATTCAACAATCCCAGGAAGGAACGTAACTAGTTAATATCCTGAGGTGCAGGCACATATGCATGGCCTTAACCTTTGAAGGAGATTTGTGAAGGCCAGAGGTGCCAATCACATGTCCCAACCGGACTTTTGGAAGAACTCACACTTGTCCTTCCGGGTTCTCAGACCACAGTCTCTCAATCTCTGGAGCATGGCATCGAGCTGTCGTAGCTGTTCCTCTTCATTTCTTCCAGTGACTAGGATGTCATCCAGACAGCACTGGACTCCGCTCGGTCCACTCAGCATCTGATCCATTGCTCTTTCGAACAATGCAGTAGCCGATGTAATACCAGACGGTAATCTTCGGCACCGGATCAAACATGTATGTGTCGCAATTATCAGGTGTGACTTCTTGTCCACATTCATCTGTAAATAAGCTTGGCTCAGATCAATTTTGCTAAAATGTTGGCCTCCTGCCAATCCCCCAAACAAGTCGCCCATGTGAGGTAACAGGTACTATTCAGCACATAACCCTGGATTTACGGTGACCTTAAAGCCCCCGCAAATCCCTCCGGATCCATCTTTCTTGATGACTGGAACTATTGACGTGGCCCATTCACCGATTCGGTCAGGTTCCAAGACTCCGGACTTCATACGTCTCTCTCCGTCAGCCTACACCTTTGGCCTAATAGCATGTGGTGCGACTTTCCCTTCAAGCGTGTTGCTCAGCTTCCAACTTTTACTTTCAGTTAAACTGTAATGACTTTCCTGCTCCCCAATTCACCCTCGAACACAACAGTGTGCTTCTTTTAAATTTTCGTGAGGCTGGTTCTCCAGTGGTCAACATGTTGACTTCGGCCCAGTTTAGCCGAACCTCCTCCAACCATTTTCGACCCATCAACAAAGAAAGAACAAAGAACAAAGAAATGTACAGCACAGGAACAGGCCCTTCGGCCCTCCAAGCCCGTGCCGACCATACTGCCCGACTAAACTACAATCTTCTACACTTCCTGGGTCCGTATCCTTCTATTCCCATCCTATTCATATATTTGTCAAGATGCCCCTTAAATGTCCCTATCGTCCCTGCCTCCACTACCTCCTCCGGTAGTGAGTTCCAGGCACCCACTACCCTCTGCGTAAAAAACTTGCCTCGTACATCTACTCTAAACTTTGCCCCTCTCACCTTAAACCTATGCCCCCTAGTAATTGACCCCTCTACCCTGGGGAAAAGCCTCTGACTATCCACTCTGTCTATGCCCCTCATAATTTTGTATACCTCTATCAGGTCGCCCCTCAACCTCCTTCGTTCCAGTGAGAACAAACCGAGTTTATTCAATCGCTCCTCATAGCTTATGCCCTCCATACCAGGCAACATTCTGGTAAATCTCTTCTGCACCCTCTCTAAAGCCTCCACATCCTTCTGGTAGTGTGGCGACCAGAATTGAACACTATACTCCAAGTGTGGCCTAACTAAGGTTCTATACAGCTGCAACATGACTTGCCAATTCTTATACTCAATGCCCCGGCCAATGAAGGCAAGCATGCCGTATGCCTTCTTGACTACCTTCTCCACCTGTGTAGCCCCTTTCAGTGATCTGTGGACCTGTACTCCTAGATCTCTTTGACTTTCAATACTCTTGAGGGTTCTACCATTCACTGTATATTCCCTACCTGCATTAGCCCTTCCAAAATGCATTACCTCACATTTGTCCAGGTTAAACTCCATCTGCCATCTCTCCGCCCAAGTCTCCAGACAATCTAAATCCTGCTGTATCCTCAGACAGTCCTCATCGCTATCCGCAATTCCACCAACCTTTGTGTCGTCTGCAAACTTACTAATCAGACCAGTTACATTTTCCTCCAAATCATTTATATATACTACAAAGAGCAAAGGTCCCAGCACTGATCCCTGTGGAACACCACTGGTCACAGCCCTCCAATTAGAAAAGCATCCCTCCATTGCTACCCTCTGCCTTCTATGGCCTAGCCAGTTCTGTATCCACCTTGCCAGTTCACCCCTGATCCCGTGTGACTTCACCTTTTGTACTAGTCTACCATGAGGGACCTTGTCAAAGGCCTTACTGAAGTCCATATAGACAACATCTACTGCCCTACCTGCATCAATCATCTTAGTGACCTCCTCGAAAAACTCTATCAAGTTAGTGAGACACGACCTCCCCTTCACAAAACCGTGCTGCCTCTCACTAATACGTCCATTTGCTTCCAAATGGGAGTAGATCCTGTCTCGAAGAATTCTCTCCAGTAATTTCCCTACCACTGAAGTAAGGCTCACCGGCCTGTAGTTCCCGGGATTATCCCTGCCACCCTTCTTAAACAGAGGAACAACATTGGCTATTCTCCAGTCCTCCGGGACATCCCCTGAAGACAGCGAGAATCCAAAGATTTCTGTCAAGGCCTCAGCAATTTCCTCTCCAGCCTCCTTCAGTATTCTGGGGTAGATCCCATCCGGCCCTGGGGACTTATCTACCTTAATATTTTTTAAGACACCCAACACCTCGTCTTTTTGGATCACAATGTGACCCAGGCTATCTACACCCCCTTCTCCAGACTCAACATCTACCAATTCCTTCTCTTTGGTGAATACTGATGCAAAGTATTCATTTAGTACCTCGCCCATTTCCTCTGGCTCCACACATAGATTCCCTTGCCTATCCTTCAGTGGGCCAACCCTTTCCCTGGCTACCCTCTTACTTTTTATGTAAGTGTAAAAAGCCTTGGGATTTTCCTTAACCCTATTTGCCAATGCCTTTTCATGACCCCTTCTAGCCCTCCTGACTCCTTGCTTAAGTTCCTTCCTACTTTCCTTATATGCCACACAGGCTTCGTCTGTTCCCAGCCTTTTAGCCCTGACAAATGCCTCCTTTTTCTTTTTGACGAGGCCTACAATATCACTCGTCATCCAAGGTTCCCGAAAATTGCCGTATTTATCTTTCTTCCTCACAGGAACATGCCTGTCCTGTATTCCTTTCAACTGACACTTGAAAGCCTCCCACATGTCAGATGTTGATTTGCCCTCAAACATCCGCCCCCAATCTATGTTCTTCAGTTCCCGCCTAATATTGTTATAATTAGCCTTCCCCCAATTTAGCACATTCATCCTCGGACCACTCTTATCCTTGTCCACCAGTACTTTAAAACTTACTGAATTGTGGTCACTGTTACCGAAATGCTCCCCTACTGAAACATCTACTACCTGGCCGGGCTCATTCCCCAATACCAGGTCCAGTACCGCCCCTTCCCTAGTTGGACTGTTTACATATTGTTTTAAGAAGCCCTCCTGGATGCTCCTTACAAACTCTGCCCCGTCTAAGCCCCTGGCACTAAGTGAGTCCCAGTCAATATTGGGGAAGTTGAAGTCTCCCATCACCACAACCCTGTTGTTTTTACTCTTTTCCAAAATCTGTCTACCTATCTGCTCCTCTATCTCCCGCTGGCTGTTGGGAGGCCTGTAGTATACCCCCAACATTGTGACTGCACCCTTCTTATTCCTGATCTCTACCCATATAGCCTCACTGCCCTCTGAGGTGTCCTCTCGCTGTATAGCTGTGATACTCTCCTGAACAAGTAGCGCAACTCCGCCTCCCCTTTTACATCCCCCTCTATCCCGCCTGAAACATCTAAATCCTGGAACGTTTAGCTGCCAATCCTGCCCTTCCCTCAACCAGGTCTCTGTAATGGCAACAACATCATAGTTCCAAGTAGTAATCCAAGCTCTAAGTTCATCTGCCTTACCCGTAATGCTCCTTGCATTAAAACATATGCACTTCAGGCCACCAGACCCGCTGTGTTCAGCAACTTCTCCCCGTCTGCGCTGCCTCAGAGCCACACTGTCCCTATTCCCTAGTTCTCCCTCAATGCTCTCACCTTCTGACCTATTGCTCCCGTGCCCACCCCCCTGCCATACTAGTTTAAACCCTCCCGTGTGACACTAGCAAACCTCGCGGCCAGGATATTTATGCCTCTCCGGTTTAGATGCAACCCGTCCATCTTATACAGGTCACACCTGCCCCGGAAGAGCTCCCAGTGGTCCAGATAACAGAAACCCTCCCTCCTACACCAGCTGTTTAACCTCCTCCAACCATTTTCGACCCATCAACGCTGGACAGTTTTTTTTACTACGTGTACAGGCAAACCTGCTGTTTGCCCATTAAGTTGAACAGTTACTTCAGTGCGACCACTTCTCCTGTGTATGGTCTTCAGCACGATCCTTGATCCCTTGTCAACTTCCACCCTCACTGGCTGTCCATCCAGCAGTGGAGTGCCCCAGTATCAGTGTGTAGTACCAGCAATGGCTGGCACATTCAGTAATAAATCACCCTCTGACTGTGAGTCACTTTGCTTTTTCATAGAATTTACAGTGCAGAAGGAGGCCATTCGGCCCATCGAGTCTGCACCGGCTCTTGGAAAGAGCACCCTACCCAAGGTCCACACCTCCACCCTATCCCCATTACCCAGTAACCCCACCCAACACTAAGGGTAATTTTGGACACTGTGGGCAATTTAGCATGGCCAATCACCTAACCTGCACAGCTGTTTAGCACAGGGCTAAATCGCTGGCTTTGAAAGCTGACCAAGGCAGGCCAGCAGCATGGTTCAATTCCTGTAACAGCCTTCCCGAACAGGCGCTGGAATGTGCCGACTAGGGGCTTTTCACAGTAACCTCATTTGAAGCCTACTTGTGACAATAAGCAATTTTCATTTCATTTCATTTCATTTTGGACTGTGGGAGGAAACCGGAGCACCCGGAGGAAACCCACGCACACATGGGGAGGATGTGCAGACTCCGCACAGACAGTGACCCAAGCCGGAATCGAACCTGGGATCCTGGACCTGTGAAGCAATTGTGCTAACCACCATGCTACCGTGCTAACCACCATGCTACTATGCTGCCCTCGACCCTTTTGTCCAGCATGGACATTCCTCCTTTTATTTTGTTTCAGTACTGCCTTGGTTGGTTATTGCTCCTTGTTTTTACTTAGCGCTTGCTTTTCCTTCCTGTAGACACGCTCTATGTGTCCTTTTTTCCCACGGCTTCGAGATACCATGGCCGGAATTCTCCGGTTGTTGCGGTTCAATTTTCCCACTGGCAGTGCAACCCGGCCAGCTGGTTTCCCAGCGGTGTGGGTGTTCACAGTGGGAAATACTATTGACAAGCGGCGGAAGTTAGAATGCCACCACCAGCGAAAGGCACGCCACCGAGAAACACGCGGCTGGCGGGCCGGAGATTCTCGCCCCATGTCCTTACACCAACACTCAGCAGCAGAATGCACTGGCTTTGCGCATCGGTAACATGTGGAGTCTTGAGATTCTTCGCCGCCGAACATTTTGTATGTTCGAGTACACAAACTCAGTTACTGTGCGTCCTTTGCAGCCGGCTCCACAGAAACAGCGATTTCCATAGCCTTCCGCAGAGTAAGATTACTTCCAATTAGCAAACGATTCTGTATCGCTTCACTGCGTGGACCACAAACAAATCTGTCCCGAATAGTGTCATTCAGCACATCTCCGAACAAACAATATTTTGCAAGTCTTTTAAGCGCAGCCGCGAACTGCGCAATTGACTCCCCCTCTTCTTGGTTTCTTTTATGGAATCTAAAGCACTTGGCAATTCATTGAGCCAGGGAATTTCGACAGCGCAGAAGGAGGTCATTTGGCCCTTCGAGTCTGACTGACCCTTCTATAGAGCACTCCACCTAGGTCTACTACCCATCCCCTATCCCGTAACCCCCACCTGTACATCTTTGGACTGTGGGAGGAAACCGGAGCAGCCGAAGGAAACCCATGCACACACTGGAGAAAGTGCAAACTCCACACAGGCAGTCACCCAAGGTCGGAATCGAACCCGGATCCCCACCGCAGTAAGGCAGCAGTGCTAACCAATGTGCCTCTGTGCTGTCCCCAGGCGAAAAATGTGCTTGCAAAATATCTCCAATCTGCTTGTACATCTTAATGCCTGCCTTCCCAGGTTGCACTAAACTGCGGTGGAGGTTAAACACATTCACCTTGCGGCACCATCGATAACACACGAGGCGAGACGTAGAGAAACTCAATCGAGGCTTTATTGAGCAGACTTGTTCCCCAGCAGCTCAGTTACAGAATGCAGCTGCTGGGAGAAACCGGGTTCTTATACCCCGCCTTTCTGGGTGGAGCCCAGTAGGCGGCAGATCCAATCAGGACCCAGTATCTGTCCACCAATAGCCCCTTGGCATCATGGTGTACCGTATTACCCCTAATACATACCACCACACACCTCCATCATGCTCAGGAAAGTGGCCACCATAATGTCTTCAGCTATTTTGTTTGCTTGCGCAAAATAGTCAAAAAGCTCAGTATAAGAGCTCCATCACTCCACATTTTCGTCAAAGGGAGCCACAATGCCGAACTCTCCCACCATTTTTCTACTCATGGTGGTTTGCCGTGTGCACACTTCGCGGCCGCATTTTTCAGCAGCTGCCTTGATTGCTGCACACACAAGGCAACAACCTGAGCTTTAGCCTTATTATCACAGCCAGCTGTGTAATCTGATCTGCAGATAGATTACCATTACTCCACCTAACCCATTAGTTCTCAGTCGTGCCGCTCCGGGTGAGAAGTTTTCTTTTTACCTTTCCTTTCTCCAACTTTTCTCGGGAAATTTCTTCTCTCCGGGCGGCTAGCCAGCGTATGTTCCTGGTCCCCCATCGCCAGTTTTTATATTGTTTTTCGGAGGTGTGATACCATGGGAGCACGGAGGTTTAAAACTACGGGGCGTTATCTGTACTGTGTGATCTCTTACATGGCTGTTCTCCTCTCTCTGTTTCCCATGCTCGGACTTATGGGTGGCACGGTAGCACGGTGGTGAGCACTGTTGCCTCACAGCGCCAGGGACCCGGCTTCGATTCCCGGCTTGGGTCGTTGTCTGTGCGGAGTTCTCCCCGTGTCTGCGTGGGTTTCCTCCGGGTGCTCCGGTTTCCTCTCACAAATCATAGAATCATAGAATTTACAGTGCAGAAGGAGGCCATTCGGCCCATCGAGTCTGCACCGGCCCTTGAAAAGAGCACCCTACTTAAGCCCACACCTCCACCCTATGCCCGTAACCCAGTAGCCCCACCCAACATTTTTGGACACCAAGGGCAATTTAGCGCGGCCAATCCACCTAACCTGCACATCTTTGGACTGTGGGAGGAAACCGGAGCACCCGGAGGAAACCCACGCAGACACGGGGAGAACGTGCAGACTCCGCACAGACAGTGACCCAAGCCGGGGATCGAACTTGGGAACCTGTAGTTGTGAAGCAACAGTGCTAACCACTGTGCTACCATGCCGCCCAAATCATGAAAGATGAGCTTGTTAGGTGAACTGGACATTCTGAATTCTCCCTCAGTGTACCCGAACAGCCGCCGGAATGTGGCGACTAGCGTCTTTTCACATTAACTTCATTACAGTGTTAATTTAGGCCTACTTGTGACAATAAAGATTATTATTATTATGATGATGACGGAATTTCTGGTGAATACGTTAATACAACAGAGCTTCACTCGAGCTAACAAGAATGATTGTAAGTACATAAGAAAGTTCCATTTCTGTAAATGGTAATCCCCAGGGTGTTATTAGTGGTAAATGCAGTGATGATAATGGCATTGAAGGTTAAGGGGAGATCGTTCGATTCTATCGGAGATTGTCATTGCCTGGCACTTGTGAGGTTCATTGCGAAGTATGTCAATGACTCAGATGACAGGACTGAGCGCAACATATCCATGTTTGTTGATGATTCAAGGTTAGATGATAAATGTGTGGCTGTAAGAGGGGTACAAGGAATCTGAAAAAGAATACAGACAGATGGGTGAGTGGGCAGAACATTGGCAAATGGATTATAATGTGGGGAATTGTGAAAGAATCCACTGATAGCAGCAATGCAAAAGCAGAATAGTTTTGCAAAGGTGAGAGACACAATGAGTTGACATTCGAAGGGGCTTCGAATCATAGAAACCCTACAGTGCAGAAGAAGGCCATTCGGCCCATCAAATCTGCACCGGCTCCCTGAAAGAGCATCCCACCCATGTTCACTTCCCTGTCCACCCCACCCCGGACACTAAGGAGCAAATTAGCATAGCCAATCCACATAACCTGCACATCTTTGGGGGGAAACCGGAGCATCCGGAGGAAACCCACGGAGAAATTGCTCAGTCCACACAGACAGTCACCTGAGGTCGGAATTGAACAGGGTCCCTAGCACTGTGAGGTAGCAGTGCTAATCGTTGTGCCATCCCAGAATCTCAGAAATGTAACTAACGTGCATGTATAATAAGCAATTAAGAAAGCAAATGATATATTGGCCTTTATTTGCATGGGAGGAGGAATCTCAGAGTATGGAAGATCTGCTCCCGTTATATAGGGTTTTGTGGAGTTCTCACCTGGAGCACTGTGCAGTTCTGCTCTCCTTACCTGAGGAAGGATATAGTTGCCCAGGACATGAATCGAAAACTCACAAGATGGATCGCTTAATGAGAGGGCTGTTCCGCGTGAAGAGATTGAGTAAATGGGTTTAACTGCTTTAGGATTTTGAAGAATAAGTTGACCTCATTGGAAAGTATTTAACACCTCCAGAATCTGACAGGACAGATAATGGGAGGATGCTTCCACTGGTTAGAGAATCAGAGAATCTCAGAGTGCAGGAGAGGCTCTTCGGACCACTGACTCTGCACCTACACGTGGAAAACACCTGACTTACCTACTTAATCCCATTTGCCAGCACTTGGCCCCTAGGCCTGAATATTATGATGTGTCAAGTTCTCATCCAGGTTCATTTTACAGGACGTGAGGAACCCGCCTCTACCCCCCTCCCAGGCAGCGCATTCCAGACCCTCACAATCCTCTGCGTAAAAAGGTTTTTCCTCAAATCCCCTCTAAACCTCTTACCCCTCACCTCGAACCTGTGTCCCCTCGTGACTGACCCTTCAACTGCTCCCTATCCACTTTATCCATGCCCCTCATAATCTTGTCCACCTCGATCAGGTCACCCCCCAGTCTTCTCTGCTTCAGTGAAATAATCCAAATCTGTCCAACCACCCTTTCTAACTTAAATGTTCCATCCCAGGCAACACTCTGGTGAATCGCCTCTGCACCCCCTCCAGTGCAATCACATCCTTCCTATAATGTGGCAACCAGAACTGCACGCAGTGCTCTAGCTGTGACCTAATGCAACAATTGGGGTCATGGTTTCCAGGTAAGAGTTTGGCTATTTAGGTGCTGAGATGAGGAGATATTTCTTCATCAAGTCTTTGCAATTCTCTTCTAAATGCCTGTAGATGTTCAGTCATCGAGCATATTTTTACCGATTTCACAATTTTTACAGCTGCACCATGGGAAGCATCCTATCGGGCTGCATCACAGCCTGGTATGGCAACCGCTCGGCCCAAGACCGTAAGAAACTGCAGAGAGTCGTGAACACAGCCCAGTCTATCGTGCAAATCCCATCCATTGACTCTGTCTACACCTCCCCGCTGCCTGGGGAAAGCGGGCAGCATAATCAAAGACACCTCCCACCCGGATTACTCACTCTTCTAACTTCTTCCATCGGGCAGGAGATACAAAAGTCTGAGAACACGCACAAACAGATTCAAAAACAGTTTCTTCCCCACTGTCACCAGACTCCTAAATGACCCTCTTATGGACTGAAATGATCTCTTCACACATCTTCTCCACTGAGTAGCACTACACTCCGTAAGCTTCCCCCGATATATGTATTTACATTGTGTCTTATGTATGCACTATGTTTTTTTCATGTATGAATTGATCTGTCCGGACTGTGCACAGAACAATACTGTCACTGTACCTCGGTACACATGACAATAAATCAAATTCAAAAACATATTCATGACTATATTCTTGAGCACTAAGGAAATTATGGGAATGGGGAGGCAGTATAGAGTTGAGGTCAAAGTTTAGCCATAATGTTATGATTGTAGCGCACAAAGACTCCGTGAGACGAATAGAGTGAAGTCGATGAGGCTTTATTAAGCGTGTCTGTTCCCCAGCAGCCCGATAGTAAACTGGCATGCGGGGGAAGACACCGGCTTCTTATACTTCGCCTTCAGGGCGGAGTATGAGGTCAACGGCCAACCAGGACCCGGGATCTGTCAGCCAATGACATTAGGGCTTCCAGTCCCACATGACCCCCAATACATACTACCACAATGATTGATGGAGCAGAACTAAAGGCTTGTTGCCCCTCTTCCTGTTTCTTACTTCACATGTTTTTATGCAATCTATTCCATCGTCTAATGATGTGGTACTTGAAAAAATTCCCTCTTAGTTCTGAGCTCGTGGCTCTCTTTTACTGATTCACTGGACAATTTGCCGGAACGTTTTCAACATTCGGTTCAATCTCCCCTTCGCATTCCCTGCTTTAGTGACTTAAATCCTTCAGTCGTACGGGACATTCTCTGTCACTTAATGAAGGCAAGGTATCGCTATTGCTCACTAAGCCTCCCACTGCCACTCTGAAGTAGAATTGCGTCAGGTTTACGGCTCAGAAACAGTCCATTCAGCCCAACATGTCTATGCTAGCCGCACCAGACCGCTCCCCCCCCCCCCCCCCCCCCCCCCCGCCCCGCCGGCTCCTTGCATCCTATCAACTATATCCTTCTAATAATTGGGTTTCTCTGATGTGGGTGGCCCTGATTCCCACCGTCGTTGTCCAAGTTCAAATAATATTCCCGGCAGTTTAAATCCTCATCTTCGTGAGTAAACGTGGGAAGATTTGCTGTGTGTCCAATTCTTCTGTGCACAGTTGAAAATACCGTGCTGTAAATGGTTAATTCTCCAACACTATGAAAGAAAAGAAAAACCTCTCACTGCCAATTTTTAGCATGATTGCAAGGAACCTAAGAATTTCTTTTTCTGTGACAGCTCTGTGCTGGATGACTCTCTGATGTAAGTGCTGTCCATTATACTCCTGCTCTCGCCGGCTGCAAATTCACCTTGCAATTCATTTCTGGCATCATTTCCATCTGGCAGTTATCGTCGCAACGGGGTCCATTGCATCTTTCTCAGTCATTGCACTGACTCAATTCGTTCCCTCGCCTTTCACAAACACTAATATTTCAGATTTATTCTGATGGTGAGGTGAAACCTGCTGCTCCGGGTCAGCAAATTCAGAATCTGTCTTCGACTGGCAGCTTGGCGAAACACACATTCACTCATTGTCACTGTTACATACGGAGGAGCAGGCCATTCAGCCCTTCAAGCCTGTTCCGCCATTCATACCATCATGGCTGTTTGGACACTTCAAAAACATTCACACCCACTGTCCCCACAACCCTTTACATTATTGTCAATCAGGTATCTATCAATCTCTGCTTCACACACACATAATGATGCTGCTTCCACGGCCGGTTGGTTAAGGATTCTGTGCCGAGGCAGTGCCGACTTATGCCAGGGGGCAGTCTGAGGGCACTGCCCGGGCATGTCCTCTCCCCCACAGGGGCTTTACTTACCTTGGTGGTCCGATGGGTCCCCCGCGACTGAATCCCATTTTTATACACCTGTCATAAACCTCGCCGACGTGACGTCAATATTCAGTGAGGGGCCATCATATGGGAAGCCCTTTAATTGTAATCAAATTTATTTTAATATATGGCTAAGTTAAACCTGTGCCAGACACTGGTGCAGTGACAACTGAAGTTTTGCATCTCAGTTCTGGACACCGCACATTCAGAAGGACATGAAGGCATTCGAGACAGTGCAGACAAGATTCACGAGAGTGGCTCCTGGGTCGCGGAACTTCAGTTACGAAGATAGATTGGAGAAGCTGTGACTCTCGAAAAGAAGATTAAGAGGAGGACGCATTCAGAAACATGAGGGGGGCTGGCTGGGCAGAGTAGATTGGGATAAACTGTTCCCATTGGTGGTAGCATCGAGAATCAGAGGGCACCGATTTGAGGTCATTAGAAAAAGAAGCCATGGCGACATAAGGGGAGACTTTTCCACACCGCGAGTGGTTAGGATTGAGAATGCACTGCCTGAGAGAGTGGCGGGGGAAGATCCAATCGAGACTTTCCAAAGGGGATTAGATCCTTAGACGGAATTTCGAGCCTGCATTCACCATCAGTGTAAACGTCGTCGCGGGCCGCCAAATCCCGTGAGAATCGGGAAATGGATTTTCCCCACCACTCACTCACCATCACCTTCTCAACGACAATTAGGGATGGGCAATAAATTCTGGCCTAGCCAGCAACGCCCACAACCTGTAAATAAAAAAAAAATAACGTGACCCATGTTTCTGGAGGGAAGAACCAGGCAACGTGCCTCAATGACTACCGACCAGTGGCCCTGACTTCAGTCATAATGAAGTGCTTCGAGAGGTTGATTATGAAGCGCATCACCTCCATACTCCCAGAACGCCTTGATCCACTGCAATTCGCATACCGCTGCAACCGGTCCACATCAGACACCATTTCCCTGGCCCTACACTCATCCCTCGAGCATCTCGACAACAAGGACTCCTACATCAGGCTCCTATTTATTGACTACAGCTCCGCCTTCAACACCATAATCCCAGCCAAGCTCATATCAAAGCTCCAAAACCTAGGACCTGGCTCCCCATTCTGCAACTGGATCCTCGATTTTCTGACCAACAGGCCAACAGACCACAATCAGTAAGAATGAACAACAACACCTCCTCCACAATAGTCCTCAACACCGGCGCCCCACAAGGCTGCGTACTTAGCCCCCTACTCTACTCCCTGTACACACACGACTGCATGGCAAAACTTGGTTCCAACTCCATCTACAAGTTTGCTGACGATACGACCATAGTGGGCCGGATCTCGGATAACGACGAGTCAGAATAAAGGCGGAAGATAGAGAATCTAGTGGAGTGGTGTAGCGACAACAATCTCTCCCTCAATGCCAGCAAAACTAAAGAGCTGGTCATTGACTTCAGGGAGCAAAGTACTGTACACACCCCTGTCAGCATCAACGGGGCCGAGGTGGAGATGGTTAGCAGTTTCAAATTCCTAGGGGTGCACATCTCCAAAAATCTGTCCTGGTCCACCCACGTCGACGCTACCACCAAGAAAGCACAACAGCGCCTATACTTCCTCAGGAAACTAAGGAAATTGGCATGTCCACATTAACCCTTACCAACTTTTACAGATGCACCATAGAAAGCATCCTATCGGGCTACATCACAGCCTGGTATGGTAACTGCTCGGCCCAGGACCGCAAGAAACTTCAGAGAGTCGTGAACACCGCCCAGTCCATCACACGAACCTTCCTCCATCCATTTACTCCATCTCCACCTCCCGCTGCCTGGGGAAAGCGAGCAGCATAATCAAAGATCCCTCCCACCCGGCTTACTCACTCTTCCAACTTCTTCAATAGGGCAGGAGAGAAGTCTGAGAACACGCACGAACAGACTCAAAAACAGCTTCTTCCCCACTGTCACCAGACTCCTAAATGACCCTCTTATGGACTGACCTCATTAACACTACACCCCTGTATGCTTCAGCCGATGCCAGTGCTTATGTAGTTACATTGTATATGTTGTGTTGCCCTATTATGTATTTTCTTTTATTCCCTTTTCTTCTCATGTACTTAATGATCTGTTGAGCTGCTCGCAGAAAAATACTTTTCACTGTACCTCGGTACACGTGACAATAAACAAATCTAATCCAATCCAATCCAATCCAATGTTTTTGAAAATTCAAATGACTTATTTGCCAACATCTACCTTAAGTTTTAAAAAGTGTCTTAAAGGAGCGGGTAGCGAATCAGCGATATTTATGGAGCAGATTCCAGAGCTTGGGGCCATGGCAACGGAAAGGCACAGTCACCACCGGGTGAGCCATTAAAACCGAGCATGCTGCCGAGGCCAGAACTGGAGCGGGGCCGGTTTCTTGGTGCGTCATGGGGGCCGGGGGAGGTTACTGAGATAGTGAGGCCATGGAGGGATTGGAAAATGAGGAAGGAAGAGAGTTTCAAAAACGGGACGAGGTTGAGTTTCAATCTCTGCCAATCACCCACGGTGACGTTGGCAGGAAAACCCAGAGGAAGGGCGAGGGATTGCGACAAATCCAACCTCAATATTCTGCCCAGGGCCCCGAGCTTAATGCCACGGCTGGGAGATGCTGTATTCAAGAATGATTATTCAATCGCTCAAGGAGGATTGATCCCACAACGGCAGACACAAGGAGATGAGGGCGCTGGCAAGTGAGCCAATGGAGACAGTTTTTAATCCTTTTCACAAGGGCAGTAAGTCTAGATAAATATTCATGGATAGAGAACACACTGATGGACTCATGTCAATACTAAATCATATCAATAAATTCTTTGGTACCTCAGCGGTCATAATTTTGACAAAGAGCTGACGATATCGACTTTTCTTCTCACTGTACAAATGCTTCATAAATAACACATTCAGATGCTTCATAAATAACACAAAAGCAACACTTGCAGTTGCTCAACATCCAAATGAATGTGAAAAATACTGAAAATACACAATTCCATCAGAGTTTGAGAATCAGATCGGCGAATGCTCTGCGTGAAGGTCAGGGCGGCTCGTTGGCACAGTGGTTAGCACTGCTGCCCCACAGCGTCAGGGACCGTGGTTCGATTCCAGCCTCGGGTGTATGTCTGTGTGGAGTTTGTATATTCTCCCCCCCCCCCCGTCTGCGTGGGTTTCCTCCGGGTGCTCTGGTTTCCCCCCACAGTCCGACGATGTGCAGGTTAGGTGGGGTCATGGAGGCCGAAGTGGGGCGCTCTTTCAGAGGATCGGTGCTGACTCGATGGGCCGAATGACCTCCTTCTGCACTGTACGGATTTTGCGGAAGGGGGACCCAAGAGGCTAGTTAGTATTAGAGGAGCATAGATATTACAGAGGGCTGTGGGGCTGGAGGGGGTTACAGAGATAGGGAGGGAGTGAGGCCATGGAGGGATTTGAAAATTCGGATGAGAATTTTTAAATTAAGATGTCGTTTGACCAACGTAGATCAGTGAGCAAAGGGGTGATAGGACTTGTTACGAGTGAAGACATGGGCAGAACAGTTTTGGATGTCCTCAGGGGAGTGAAATATTTTTTCCCTCAGTCTTTCTTGGGGCTGTTGCATTTGTTCCCATCTTTAATATGAACCTGTGTCCTCCAGAGAGCTGCACGCCAATTCTTGGTTGATTCTGGGATTGTAGTCAGTTCCACTTGGACTTTCAATCTGACTAACCCATTATCATATATGGGCAGCAGTTGCCGAACAATCCTGAGTGCACTAATAGCTACACCAACAACAAATTGAAGATAATCTATTGTTTCATTGACCCCTACAGTGCAGAAGGAGGCCATTTGGCCCATTGAATCTGGACTGACCTTTGACGGAACACCTCACCTAGCCCACTCTTTCCATATCTCCCTCAGTAAATCCAACTAACCTGAACATTTTTGGACCCCATGATGTCTCATAGCTTCAAATTAAACATGGGCAAAGAAACTTCCTGCTGATTACCACGGACCGACCACCATCAGCTGATGAATCAGTACTCCTCCATGTTGAACACCACTTGGAGGAAGAATTGAGGGTGGCTCGGTAGTACCGCCACAGACCGAGTTGGCCGGGGAGCCAGGAGCAGCACCAGGCATGCCACAAAATGAGGTGTCGACCTGGTGATCTAAGTTCTGTAGTCCTGCCACATCCAGCTGTGAATGATGGTGGACAATTAAACAGCTCACTGGAGGAGGAGGCTCCACAAATATCCCCATCCTCAATGATGGAGGAGCCCAGCACATATGTGCAAAAGACAAGGCTGAGGTATGGGCAGCATGGTAGCATGGTGGTTAGCACAATTGCTTCACAGCTCCAGGGTCGCAGGTTCGATTCCGACTTGGGTCATTGTCTGTGCGGAGTCTGCACATCCTCCCCGTGTGTGCGTGGGTTTCCTCCGGGTGCTCCGGTTTCCTACCACAGTCCAAAGATGTGCAGGTTAGGTGGATTGGTCATGCTAAAATTGCCCTTAGTGTCCAAAATTGCCCTTAGTGTTGGATCGGGTTACTGGGTTATGGGGATAGGGTGGAGGTGTGGGATTGGGTAGGGTGCTCTTTCCAAGAGCCGGTGCAGAATCGATGGGCTGAATGGCCTCCTTCTGCACTGCAAATTCTCTGATTCGCAACAATCTTCAGCCAGAAGTGCCGAGTGGATGATCCATCTCGGTCTCCTCTGGAAGTCTCCAGCATCACAGATGTCCGTCTTCAGCAATACGATTCACTCCACGTGATATCAAGAAGTGTGAGACGGCGCTGGATACTGCAAAGGCCATGGCTCCAGGCAATATCCCGGCAATAGTACTGAAGACTTGTGTTCCAGAACCTGCTGATATCTGTTCCTGTACAGCATCAATGTGGAAAGTTGCCAAAGTGTGCCCTGTACACAAAAAAAGGACAAATCCAATTCAGCCAATTACTGCCCTATCAATCTACTCTCCATCATCAGCAAAGTGATGGGAGGAGTCATCAACAGTGCTATCAAGCGATACTTCCTCAGCAATAACCTGCTCATGGACGCTCAGTTTGGGTTCCGCCAGGGTCGCTCAGCTCCTGACCTGGTTAGGTCAGCATTTATTGCCCATCTCTAGTTGCCCTTGAGATGGTGGTAGTGAGTTGCTGCAGTCCATGTGGCGTAGGTACACCTATTGTGCTGTAGGGAGGGGGTTCCAGGATGTTGCCCCAGCGACAGTGAAGGAACAGTGATATATTTCCAAGTCAGGGTGGTGAGTGACTTGGAAGGGAACCTCCAGGTGGTGGGGTTCCCAGGTATCTGCTGCTCTTGTCCTTCTAGATGGTAGCGGTCGTGGATTTGAAAGGAACCTTGGTGAGTTACTGTAGTGCATCTTGTAGATGGTACGCACAGCTGCCACTGACGTCGTTTGTGGAGGGACTGATGATAGTGGAAGGAGGAGCAATCAAGCGGGGCTGCTTTGTGACGTATGGTGTTGAGACTCAGAAAGGGTGAGAAAGGAAATTCCAAAGCCTTGGACACAGATGTGTATCTGTTGGTAGGATTCAATTATCTTGACCTTGCCTCGATGAGTTCAGCTCCAACAACACTCAAGAAGCTCAACACCATCCATCACAAAGCAGCCGCCGCTTGATTGCTCCTCCTTTCACAAACATTCAGTCCCTCTATATAATAAACAATTGACAATAAACATACAATGTACACTCATCTACCACTAATCTTTACACTAATACAATAACTATGATCTGCTCTCACTCACACTAGCTTTCCTACAGTCTTTCTCCTGGCCTTTTCCTCAACACTCTCCCAGAAGGCTTAGCATCGATGCTTTATATAGTTCTGCATCTAGCTCCCTCTCGTGGTTGACTTGGACATAACATTAACCCTTACAGTTCTGTACATTTCTCACAATGTCACAGGGGAGTAGGGGGCCAAATCGGATATGACTCTTGCTTCTGAGGTATATCTCCCCTTGTTCCTTTCCAGTGGTTGAGTCGATGGACCACAGGCAACTCTGAGCGACTCCAGTTAATTAAAAAAATTCTCACTCTTGTTTTTCTATTTCCTCCATGGCCTTGCCCCTCCCTATCTCTGTAAACCCCTCCAACACCAACAATCCTCTGAGGTATCTGACCTCCTCCCATTCTGGCCCCTTCAGCATCTCCCAGCTTCACCCCTCCGCCATTGCAACCGTGCCTTCTGCCACCTCGTCACCGAAGCTCTGGGATTCCTTCCCTGAACCTCTCCACATCTCACGCCTGCTCCCAAAAACCAACCTGGCAGTGCCAAGGTGCCTGGCTGCCAGAGGGAGTGCCAGGGTGCCAGCCTTCCCTGTCCCTGACCATCCATTGTCTCTAATGGCCTGGGAGACCCACCACCCAGTTGCCATTATGACTGGTCCACGTTTGCGGAAACCAGGACTGAACGGCGACCTGGCGAGATCTCCCAGATGCGGCCGTTAGGTCCCAGGCACTGGGAGAATCCCGTAAATATGTATTTAAATGAGCCTAATGGATAATTTAAATGTGCAGAGCTGGGTCATGCCCAGTGCCGGCTGGGCAGCACTGTGGCACAATGATTCGCACTGCAGTCTCACAGTGCCAGGGACCTGGGTTCGACTCCAACCTTGGGCTCTCCCCTCTTCTCATGGTCTGATTGGTTTGGTCACTCGCGGTTGGTACGGAAAGACCGTCTCGACGAAATCAAAGGTCAGCCTGGGGATTAGAAAATTAAACTGATGGGATATCATAATTGATCGTTCAGTTAATTGTGGAACTGATGGGACATCGGAAAGATGGTTCAGTTCTACGAGTGACAAATCCATCTCGAGTTTCATTGAGGCCAGACTGACGGGTAAAGAAATTAATATTGTCATTTGGTGCCGAAACCCGGGAGCCCTCGGGGCAATAACTAAGGAATTGTCTCAGCTGCGGTTCTTTGCCATGCAGAACCGGTATGCTCTTGACTATCTTCTGGCCCGTGAGGGTTGGGTATGCGCCATAGTGCAGGGCAAGTGTATCATGGGAGTTCAAGACCTAATCGCCAACATCACTAAATTTATGGATCACATACGGGATCACCTGGACAGAATGCAGGACCCTGGATCTTGGGGTAACTGGGGATTCGGAGGTTGGAAGGACTGGTTGATAAATATGGCCATGTATTTAGCAGTGGCACTCGGCTGCATCTTTATGGGCCTGGCCATCCTTAAATGCATGATAGGTAAAATGCAGGGTGCACTGGAACGGATAGAAGCCCCTAGAATCTTGGCTGTTAGGATCCATGAAGGTACAGCGGATGACGGAGTGCTGCAACAGGAATTGGAAATGCAGCGACGAATCTTCTTAGATGAGGGGCCATAGCTACGGGTTGGATAGATAGGTTATCATGAAATGATAAAAGGAGGGAATGAGGAATTGAACAAACGAATGTGATCTAAAATAGTTAGTTCAAATATTATTTACAGTAATGTGGATGTGATCAGTCTAATAGCAGTGAGTTCACAGACAAAGGATTTCAGAAAGCATGGCAAGGAAGGGGGAGGGGTGTCTGGTGGAGGATGGGAAAAGGATGCTGGGTAACAAGAGGCCCAGGGTTAAGGAATGAGAAGTGAGCCAATCAGGATATATGGCCAGGTCAGGAGGGGTATAGGATAGCCTATGGGAATCTTGTATGTGAAATTTGATGCCATTTGAATGTATTTGCAGAGATTCCTTTGTCTCCAATAGCACTCGGTTTGGAGACCCCAGGAGGCAGCTTGTGTTCTGGGTCTTTGTGAAGTGAGTCAGACTTGCAAGTTGGTTAAAAATAAATAATACTGTGCCTACAAATCCATCTCGAGTTTTATTGAGGCCAGACTGACTGGTAAAGAAATTTATATTGTCATAAACATGTGCAGGTTAGGTGGATTGGCTATGGTGAATTGCCCCTTAGTGTCCAAAAGGTAATAATAATAAACTTTATTGTCACAAGTAGGCTTACATTATCACTGCAATGAAGTTACTGTGAAAAGCCCCTAGTCGCCACACTCCGGCGCCTGTTCGGGTACACAGAGGGAGAATTCAGAATGTCCAATTCACCTAACAGCACGTTTTTCGGGACTTGTGGGAGGAAACCGGAGCACCCGGGGGAAACCCACGCAGACACGGGGAGAACGTGCAGACTCCGCACAGACAGTGACCCAAGCAGGGAATCGAACATGGGACCCTGGCGCTGTGAAGCAACAGTGCTAACCATTAGGGGGGGTTATGGGGTCGGGTGTTCTTTTGGAGGGTCAGTGCAGACTCGATGTGCCGAATGGCCTCCTTCTGCACTGGAGGGGTTTTCAGAGATCCAGATGACGACTCCTCACCAGGCACCTTTAATCTGTCGAGTGGCCTCTCACGAGATTCAATGGTCCCGTCCTGAAAACAAGTCCTCGGGTACATCCTACCTTTCATTGTGTGTTGCCTTGCCTTGTTAGTCATCCCTAAATGCATCACCTCACACTTTTCAGGGTTAAATTCCATTTGCCATTGTTCTGCCCATCAGACCAACCAGAACTGGGTTACAACCTTCCTGCCCATTGCATCTGCCCTGCTCCCCTTGCAAACATGATAAATTAAAGCGAGGAGAAATGGACTCAACGCCCAGACCAGGCCTCAAGTCTGTGATTCATCCAAAAGGCGGTATCCACAACAGTGCAGCACTCCCTCAGTCCCGCACTGAGGTACCAGCCTTGATTCTGACTTCGGGTCTCTGGAATGAGGCGTGACCCCATGACAATTGGGCTCAGGGGGTGATATGGTTTAGCACAGTGGGCTAAACAGCTGGTTTGTAATGTAGAACAATGCCAGCAGCGCGGGTTCAAATCCCGTACCGGCCTCCCCGAACAGGCGCTGGGAATGTGGCGACGAGGGGCTTTTCAGAGTAACTTCATTGAAGCCGACTTGTGACAATAAGCGATTATTATTATTATTATTAAGACTGACACCTGATGGAGCAAATGGAATTGAGGTACAACCAGAATGGGCTTCAGGGGCCGAAGGGCCTTCTTCCTCTCCCATGGTTTCTGCCTGAGACAATGGAGGCTGTGGTATTTCTGCTGCTACACAGCACCGCTTGGTGGTCAGGGGCTGCAAGTGCATGCAGCCTCCCACTGCTTTGGTGAGAACTTTGAGCAGCTGTACTTGGGGGCACTTTGTGGCTGCAAAGGTGCTATATGAATGCAGCAACGACAGCTTACACATAGACAGCTCCTGTAATATTATAAGTTGCTACACAGGTACAAAATCAAACAAAATATGACACCAGACACTTAAGGATTTATCATAGCGGGTGACCAAAATATTGGTCAAAGAAGTCGATTTTGGCCAACTTGTTAGGAGCAGTGAGTGGTAGAGAGGTGGAGCAGGTCAGGGAGGGATTTCCAGACATTGGAGCCTGAGGGCATGTCTGCCAATGGTGGTGAGGTTCAAACCTGGGATGCTCAAGGGGCCAGAATTAGAGGGTCAGAGCCGGGGCTGAGGCAGATTACAGAGGTAATAATAATCTTTATTGTCACAAGTAGGCTTACATTAACACTGCAATGAAGTTACAGTGAAAAGCCCCTCGTCGCCACATTCCGGCGCCTGTTCGGGTACATGGAGGGAGAATTCAGAACGTCCAATTCACCTAACAAGCACGTCTTTCGGGATTTTGTGAGAGGAAACTGGAGCGCCCGGAGGAGACCCACGCAGACACAAGGAGAACGTGCAGACTCCGCACAGACAGTGACCCAGGCCGGGAGTTGAACCTGAGACCCTGGAGCTGTGAAGCGACAGTGCTATCCACTGTGCTACCGTGCTGCCAGTGAGAGGGGAAAGGCCATGCGGGTGTGGAGGGGCGGGATTGCAAACAGGAATGAGAATTAAAAATGAGGTTGTCATAGCGCAGTGCATCATATGACATTTAACATGAAGAAATGCACATCAAACACCACCTACATTGCAGTTAAATGTGAAGACGTTTAAAATACATCTTGTCATTGACACAGTGTGACAGCAGCTTTCACTGCTCTTTGAAAGGGAACGATGCAAAAAGTGCAGAGGATATGGGAAGTCTGCAGAGGGATTTGGATAGGTTAAGTGAATGGGCTAGGGTCTGGCAGATGGAATACAATGTTGACAAATGTGAGGTGGTCCATTTTGGTAGGAATAACAGCAAAAGGGATTATTATTGAAATGGTAAAATATTAAAACATGCTGCTGAGCAGAGAGACCTGGGTGTGCTAGTGCATGAGTCGCAAAAAGTTGGTTTACAGGTGCAACGGGTGATTAGGAAGGCAAATGGAGTTTTGTCATTCATTGCTAGAGGGATGGAGTTTAAGACTAGGGAGGTTATGCTGCAATTGTATAAGGTGTTAGTGAGGCCACACCTGGAGTATTGTGTTCAGTTTTGGTCTCCTTACCTAAGAAAGGACGTACTGGCGCTGGAGGGTGTGCAGAGGTGATTCACTAGGTTAATCCCAGAGCTGAAGGGGTTGGATTACGAGGAGAGGTTGAGTAGACTGGGACTGTACTCGTTGGAATTTAGAAGGATGTGGGGGGATCTTATGGAAACATATAAAATTATGAAGGGAATAGATAGGATAGATGCGGGCAGGTTGTTTCCACTGGTGGGTGAAAGCAGAACTAGGGGGCATAGCCTCAAAATAAGGGGAAGTAGATTTAGGACTGAGTTTAGGAGGAACTTCTTCACCCAAAGGGTTGTGAATCTTTGGAATTCCTTGCCCAGTGAAGCAGTTGAGGCTCCTTCATTAAATGTTTTAAGATAAAGATAGATAGTTTTTTGAAGAATAAAGGGATTAAGGGTTATGATGTTCCGGCGGGAAAGTGGAGCTGAGTCCAAAAAAGATCAGCCATGATCTCATTGAATGGCGGAGGAGGCTCGAGGGGACAGATGGCCTACTCCAGCTCCTAGTTCTTATATTCTTATGATGCAACTCGCTCAGTGATTTTAATATCATAGAATTATGGAATGCTTACAGCACGGAAGGAGACCCTTCATCCCATCCAGTCGGTGCTGGTATCTGCAAGAGCAACTCACTTGGACCCACGCCCCTCCCTTTTCTCTGCAGCCCCACAAATCCTTTCTCTGCACATAATGACCGGACACACTTTCAAAAGCCTGGGTCGTAGGTCCAATTCACCTCACAAGCACGTCTTTCAGGACTTGTGGGAGGAAATGGCAGCGCCCGGCGGAATCCCACGCAGACACGGGGAGAACGTGCAGACTCCGCACAGACAGTGACCCTAGCCGGGAATCAAACCTGGTCCCTGGTGCTGTGAAGCAACGGTGCTAACCACTGTGCCACCGTGCCGTGCAACATGCTGCATTGCTCTTGTAGGCGGGTGTAGAGGCAAAATGGGCTGATTGGCTTCCTTCTGCACTGTAAACATTCTACGATTGCATGATGCAACCAGATGTTTAAGTTCAAATCAAGACATTTTGATCTGACTTGTCATTTTGATTAAGGACTGGATTCATGGGCGAGATTCTCCGGCCCGGCGGGGGGCTGGTGTGAATCCCGCCCCTGCCGGTTGCCGAATTCTCCGGCACCGGATATTCGGCGGGGGCGGGAATCGCGCCACGCCGGTTGGCGGGCCCCCCCCCCCTGCGATTCTCCGGCCCGGATGGGCCGAAGTCCCGCCACTAAAATGCCTGTCCCGCCGGCGTAGATTAAACCACCGACCTTACCGGCGGGACAAGGCGGCGCGGGCGGGCTCCGGTGTCCTGGAGCCCCGATCGGGGCCCACGGATCCGCGGGCGGCCCTGTGCCGTGGGGGCACTCTTTCCCTTCCGCCTTCGCCACGGTCTCCACCATGGCGGAGGCAGAAGAGACTCCCTCCAATGCGCATGCGCGGGAATGCCGTCAGCGGCCGCTAACGCTTCCGCGCATGCGCCGCCCGAAGATGTCATTTCCGCGCCAGCTGGCGGGGCACCAAAGGCCTTTTCCGCCAGCTGGCGGGGCGGAAATTCGTCCGGCGCCGACCTAGCCCCTTAAGGTTGGGGCTCGGCCCCCAAAGATGCAGAGCATTCCGCACCTTTGGGGCGGCGCGATGCCCGACTGATTTGCGCCGTTTTGGGCGCCAGTCGGCGGACATCGCGCCGGTTCCGGAGAATTTCGCCCCATATCTTTTACTCAAATCTGGGCGGAAAGTGGCACAGTGGTTAGCACTGCTGCCTCACAGTGCCAGGGACCTGGGTTCGATTCCGGTTTTGGGTGGAAGGCATCAAGTATAAAAGCAAGCAATTGATGCTGCACCCCTACAAATCATTTGTCGGACCACATTTGGCGCATTGGGTTCAGTTCTGGGCACCTTATTTAAGGAAGGATGTTAAAGCCCTGGAGAGAGGGCGGAGGAGATTTACTGGAATGACACCAGGAATGAGGAATGTTCGATACAAGGAAGGATTGGAGAAATTGGGCTTGTTCTCCTTGCGGCAGAGAAGATTGAGAGGCGACCTTATTGAGGTGTTCAAAATTCTGAACAATTTTGACAGGGTAAAGAAGGATATTCTGTTTCCACTAGTTGGCATATCAGTGACTACGGGTCACAATTTCAAGATGGTCAGCAAGAGAGCTCGGAGTGAGATGAGGAGAAACTTCTTCACTCAGAGAGTTGTTGGCGTTTGGAATGCGCTGCCTGGGAGAGTGGTGGAGGCGGATTCCATTAGGAGGCTTCAAAATAGAGCTGGATATATATTTGAAAGGGATGAATTTTGAGGGTTAGGGAGATAGGGCTGGGGAATGGGACCAGATGGGTCACTCTTTTGGGAGCCGGTGCAGACCCGATGGGCCGAATGGCCTCCTTCTGTGCTGTAAATAACAAAACAAACAAAACTTATACAGTGCAGGAAGAGGCCATGCGCCTATCAAATCTGCACCGACCCTCTGACAGAGCACCCCATTCATGCCCACTCCCCCGCAACACCATAACCTCACCTAATCTGCACATCCCAGGACACTAAGGGGCACCTTCTCATGGCTAACCTGCACATCTTTGGACTGTGGCACCAATCCGGAGCACCCACGCAGACACGGGGAGAAAATGCAAACTCCACACAGCCAGTCACCCGAGGCCGGAATCGAACCCGGCTCCCTGGCGCTAACCACTGTGTCGCCCCGCCACCCACCGTGTCACAGGTGGTGGAAGGAAAAGCTCTTTCATCTCTACAACAACTTCGCCAACCTCAGGGTGTTCCGATGCACTCAACAGCCATTGAACTCCTTCCAAAATATACTCACTGTTGTAATGTGGGAAGCACAACAGTCATTCCGTGCACAGCAAGATCCCACAAGCAGCAGTCTGCTAATGGCCAGCCAATTGATGATGAAGAGCCTTTACTGGACTTGAAGCGTGTTACAACCTGCCTGAATGCTATTGGCTGGGAACCATTGGTTACTCTTGGGGCGTATGAGGCTCCTCCGGCCGTTTCCGCCGCGGGAGCCGGGAGTTTCACCCAGTGCCACTGCGAGCCCCTCACCAGTCCAGGAACCAGTGAGTGATCGGCGCCGATTCCTCTGTCATAGAACCCCCGCAAATTCTCTGTTTGAGCCAGCACTCAGCCGCTGAAAGGGAGAATCCAGCCCGCTAACTCTGTTTCCCTGCGGACGCTGCCATACATCCTGGGCTGGATTGTCCGTACCCTGACGCCAAATTCGTGTTCGGCGACGGGACAGAGGTCCGCGGGCTGAGTCCACCATGGAGCACGGCGCGGCCGCTGGAGGCCGCCGCCCTCCGCATGCGCGGCCTCCGACTCAGACGTGCGGGGGGCCGTATTGGCAGCTGGAGCTGCGAGCTCCACGATAGCTGCCTGCTAGCCCCCTGCAAGGCTGTGAATCTGTGGCCTTTTGACGCCAGTTTTCCTCGTGCAAAAGACCACAGTTTTCACAACAGCGTGGGGACATAGTCCCAAAATCAGAGAATCTAGCCCGCTGTTTTTTTCTGTGTTTATTATAGCTGATTGACTCCATTTGGTTGAAGGGTATATATTAGTCAGGGAGAACTCCCCCTCAGAATAATACCTTGGGGCATTTTGCATCCAGAAGGCGCCACTTTCAACAGTGCAGCACTCACTCAGTACTGCACTGGAGTGTCAGCCTAGCTTATGTACTTAAGTCACTGGAGTAGGACTTGCATCTACGACCTTCTGATTCAGTAACCAAGAGGACAACACCTGAGTCATAAAGAAGGATAATAGAGAGCAGGTTTCAGCAAAGGATGATCGTCATCTGCTCTTCACCGAAAATTGTACAGACAACAACCTCAATATTGCTGAAAAAAGCACAGGTTGTCAAAGCTTTTTGCTTTGCAGTGATCAGGATAATTTGCAAGAATACCAGATGTAAAGGGAGCAACAATTTATACTGTGTTGACGCACAGCTGATGGCAATGCTGAGCTGTTCAAATCCCAAAGGGAAACTTGAAGCAGCTGTCAAAACAGATTTTGCAATTGGTATATTATGAGGAGGTTCTGAATTTATTGAATTCCTTTCTTCACTTTAGCTCTTATGTTTTAAAAAGTAAACTTACCCTACCTTTAGCTTACTTACTTACAATGTTTACAACTTGTAGAAAGCCTCCTTTGAACTGAAAGAATCCACTTCACAACTGATGCGCAATCAATTACCCTCAAGACGAAGTGATTCATAACTGAAGGCCTTAATCTGCTAGAACCCTTCCCCAGCAGCTTCGATACAGAAAGCGAAGGCTGCTGGGACGGCACCGGTTCTTATACTCCGCCTCTCAGGGCGGAGCTATGTACAACAGCCAATGGTAGACTCCTGGGTCTAACCAATGGTCATCCACCTCTTAGGTACCGCAATACCTGGTACTCCCACATTCACCCCCTGTTAAAAAAGAGGCCAACGGGGGTGGTGACCAGCGTTAATAGTCGCCCTTTGCATGGTATGACCAGGTATGGAGGTACCGTGATGTCGAGGGAATTTACAAAGTGTTCATAGTGCAGCAATCAGTCGATCGGGTGGCCTGGTCGTCCTTCTGGAGCGTCTGGGCCTCGGCGGTGATTCTGATGAGGGTCCCGGCGGTTGCGACTCCGGGAGCATGGTATCGTCCTCCCTGGGAGCTTCGTCACCCCGAGGCGGCGCTGTTGGGGCAAAAGGAGGACGGGGCAGAAAGCGCCTATAGGGGGCGTCGGTGTGTGGTCGTGCCTAGGCAGGAGCAGCGGGAGTACTGACCCTCCAGTCAGGTGCTGCGGGGAGGGTGGGGGTGGGGGCAATGGTTCGGGTGTGCATGGGGCTCCAGCGGGCGCCAGGTCCCGAAGGGAGACTGTATCCTGCCGGCCATCAGGGAACGCCATGTAGGCATACTGGGGGTTAGCGTGCAGCAGGTGGACCCTCTCGACCAACGGGTCCGACTTGTGCGCCCTCACATGTTTCCGAAGCAGGATGGGTCCGGGTGTCACTAGCCAGGTTGGGAGCGAGGTCCCGGAGGAGGACTTCCTGGGGAAAGCAAGGAGACGTTCATGAGGTGTCTGATTTGTGGTTGTACAGAGCAGCGACCGGATGGCGTGGAGAGCCATCGGGAGGACTTCCTGCCAGTGGGAGACTGGAAGAATCCTGGAACGTAGGGCCAGCAGGACGGTCTTCCAGACCGTTCCGTTCTCCCTCTCTACCTGCCCGTTTCCCCGGGGGTTGTAACTGGTCGTCCTGCTCGAGGCGATGCCCTTGCTGAGCAGGAATTGACGCAGTTCGTCGCTTATAAAGGAGGACCCCCAATCACTGTGGATGTACGCGGGGAAACCGAACAGTGTAAAGATACCCTGGAGGGCCTTGATGACGGTGGTTGTGGTCATGTCTGGGCAGGGGATGGCGAAAGGGAACCGGGAGTACTCGTCAATCACGTTCAGGAAGTACGTGTTGCGGTCAGTGGAGGGAAGGGGGCCTTTGAAATCCATACTGAGGCGTTCAAAGGGACGGGAAGCCTTTATCAGATGCGCCCTCTCTGGCCGGTAGAAGTGCGGTTTGCACTCCGCGCAGATTTGGCAGTCCCCGGTGACTGACCTGACCCCCTCGATGGAGTAGGGCAGGTTGTGGGTCTTGATAAAATGAAAAAAACGAGTGACCCCGGGGTGGCAGAGGCCCTTGTGGAGGGTGCGGAGGCGGTCCACTTGTGCGGTGGCATCAGGAGGCTCGTTCAGCTTCCCCGGACGGTACACAATCTCGTAATTGTAGGTGGAGAGTTCTATCCTCCACCGCAAGATCTTGTCGTTCTTAATCTTGCCCCGCTGTGCATTATAGAACATGAAGGCAACTGACCGTTGGTCAGTGAGGAGAGTGAATCTCCTGCCGGCC
Source organism: Scyliorhinus torazame (assembly GCF_047496885.1). NCBI lineage: Eukaryota > Metazoa > Chordata > Chondrichthyes > Carcharhiniformes > Scyliorhinidae > Scyliorhinus > Scyliorhinus torazame. The sequence continues at coordinate 25,704,180 of NC_092715.1, forward strand.
AGGTAATGCCTCCAATGTCGCACAGCTTCTACTATGGCCTGGGCCTCCTTTTCGAGCGAGGAATGGCGAATTTCGGAAGCATGGAGGGTACGGGAGAAGAAAGCCACAGGCCTCCCCGCTTGGTTGAGGGTGGCCGCCAGAGCTACGTCGGACGCATCGCTCTCGACCTGGAAGGGGAGGGACTCGCCGATGGCGCGCATCGTGGCTTTTGCAATGTCTGCTTTGATGCGGCTGAAGGCCTGGCGGGCCTCCATCGACAGGGGGTAGGTTGTGGATAGGATTAGGGGTTGGGCTTTGTCTGCGTAATTGGGGACCCACTGTGCATAATAGCTGAAGAACCCGAGGCAGCGCGTTTGGGGCAGTGAGGGAGGAGGAACTCCATGAGGGGGCGTATGCGCTCAGGGTCGGGGCCTATGACTTCACTTCGCACTACATAACCTAGAATGGCTAGACGGTCGGTGCTAAACACGCATATATCCTTATTGTATGTCAAATTAAGGAGTTTCGCGGTCTGGAGAAATTTGCGGAGGTGGAGGTTGGTGTCGTGGTCCTGCTGGTCATGGCCGCAGATGGTGACGTTATCCAGATACGGGAACGTTGCGCTGAAGTAATTGAGGGTTCTGGTCGGGCAGCGTGTAGTCGGCTGTGCTGGGGGCCTGGGGCCCCATCCAAGATGGCGTCACCCATGGGTCGCACATGGTGTCCGGGGATGAAGAAGATGGCGGCAGTGAGGGACAAAATGGCGGCGCCCACCCGTCCAGCGTAGTGTCCGGGGGGCAAAATGGCCACTCCCGCGGGTCGCACGTGGCCTTAGGATAGGGGGGTGGCGGTGAGCGCTGGGCGGTCGGGGCCTGAAGGAGGGGTTGCCGATAGTCTCTGGAGACCGCGGCCACGGCACGGGCCTGGCAGACCCCCACATAGTGGCCCTTCTTGCCGCACCCTTTGCAGGTGGCGGTGCGGGCCGGGCAGCGCGGGCAGGGATGATTCGCCTGCCCGCAGAAGAAATAGTGGGATCCGGCGGCATTAGCGGGCCGTCTCGCCGCGCAGGCTTGCGGGGTCAGGGGGAAGGTCTGAGGGGCTGCCGCTATGGGGTGCCACGCAGCCCAGTGGGCCGCCGCGCGATCGGGTGCAAAGGACAGCGCGTTTTTATAGGCAACGTCCATGGACCCTGCCAGGGCCCGTGCCTCTGTAATTCCCAGAGCGTCCCTTTCGAGGAGCCTTTCTCCCAGTGAGCCAGAGGAGACACAGCCAGAGTGAAACAGAACCAAGAGTGAGTTGGGGAATTTGAATGTAGGTGGGAGTTGAATCAAATCAGTAAGGCAGCTCCTTTTAAATTTCAGGAGTTTAAATTAATTTAAATTAAGCTAGAATTGTGCAGTGTAGGTTAACAAGGGCTGCCCCACCCACTCATAAAACTGGTTGGCAGTTAAGTGTCAGTCACTTAAATCTACCTTGATCTAAAAGCAGGTGGGGGAGGGGAGTCAATTCAGGACAGTTTAAAAAGAGCAACTTGTAAACTCACTCCCAGTGAGTTCGCCCAGTGAGCCAGAGAAGACACAGCCAGAGTGAGACAGAACCAAGAGTGAGTTTGGGAATTTGAATCTAGGTGGGAATTCGAAGCTGGGTGAGGAGGAAGTGCTTTTTATCCCTGGTAAGTGACTGGTAAGTAGTGTTTCTGTTTCTTTTCATTGGTATATTTATTTATTTTTTTCTTCGTTGTTTATTTATTTATTTATTTTTTGGGGGGGAAATTGTAATTGTTGAAGTTAACCGAAGGTTTAAGACATGGCAGGAGATCTCAGACCCGTGTCATGCGCCTCGTGTGCAATGTGGGAGCTCAGGGACACGTCCACTGTCCCTGGCTCCTTCACGTGCAAGAAGTGTGTCCAGTTGCAGCTCCTGTTAGACCGCTTGACGGCTCTGGAGATGCGGATGGACTCACTTTGGAGCATCCGCAATGCTGAGGACGTCGTGGATAGCACGTTTAGCGAGTTGGTAACACCGCAGGTGAAAGGGACTGAGGGAGACAGAAAATGGGTGACCAAAAGACAGAGCAAGAGTAGGAAGGCAGTGCAGTTGTCCTCTGCGGTCATTTCCCTGCAAAACAGATATACCGCTTTGGATACTGTTGAGGGAGATGGCTCACCAGGGGAAGGCAGCAGCAGCCAGGTTCATGGCACCGTGGCTGGCTCTGCTGCGCAGCTGGGTAGGAAGAAGAATGGCAGGGCTATGGTGATAGGGGACTCAATTGTAAGTGGAATAGACAGGCGGTTCTGCGGATGCAATCGAGACTCCAGGATGGTATGTTGCCTCCCTGGTGCAAGGGTCAAGGATGTCTCGGAGTGGCTGCAGGACATTCTGGGTGGGGGAGGATGAACAGCCAGCTGTCGTGGTGCACATAGGCACCAACGATATTGGTAAAAAACGGGACAAAGTCCTACAAGCGGAACTTAGGCAGTTAGGAGTTAAACTAAAAAATAGGACCTCAAAGGTAGTAATCTCAGGATTGCTACCAGTGCCACAAGCTAGTCAGAGTAGGAATGTCAGGATAGAGAGGATGAATGCGTGGCTCGAGAGATGGTGCAAGAGGGAGGGATTCAAATTCCTGGGACATTGGAACCGGTTCTGGGGGAGGTGGGACCAGTCCAAACCGGATGGTCTGCACCTGGGCAGGACTGGAACCGATGTCCTTGGGGGGGTGTTTTCTAGAGCTGTTGGGGAGTGTTTAAACTAATGTGGGAGGGGGATGGGAACCGATGCAGGAAGTTGGAAGGACGGTAAAAAGGAAGGACGGTAAGAAGACGGAAAATCGACCGTGGATATCGAAGGAAATAAGGGAGAGTATCAAATTGAAGGAAAAAACATACAAAGTAGCAAAGATCAGTGGGAGACTAGAGGACTGGGAAATCTTTAGGGGGCAACAGAAAGCTACTAAAAAAGCTATAAAGAAGAGTAAGATAGATTATGAGAGTAAACTTGCTCAGAATATAAAAACAGATAGTAAAAGTTTCTACAAATATATAAAACAAAAAAGAGTGGCTAAGGTAAATATTGGTCCTTTAGAGGGTGAGAAGGGAGATTTAATAACGGGAGATGAGGAAATGGCTGAGGAACTGAACAGGTTTTTTGGGTCGGTCTTCACAGTGGAAGACACAAATAACATGCCAGTGACTGATAGAAATGAGGCTATGACAGGTGAGGACCTTGAGAGGATTATTATCACCAAGGAAGTAATGATGGGCAAGCTTATGGGGCTAAAGGTAGACAAGTCTCCTGGACCTGATGGAATGCATCCCAGAGTTCTAAAAGAGATGACTAGGGAAATTGCAAATGCACTAGTGATAATTTACCAAAATTCACTAGACTCTGGGGTGGTCCCAGCGCATTGGAAATTAGCAAACGTGACGCCACTGTTTAAAAAAGGAGGTAGACAGAAAGCGGGTAATTATAGGCCAGTGAGCTTAACCTCGGTAGTAGGGAAGATGCTGGAATCTATCATCAAGGAAGAAATAGCGAGGCATCTGGATGGAAATTGTCCCATTGAGCAGACGCAGCATGGGTTCATAAAGGGCAGGTTGTGCCTAACTAATTTAGTGGAATTTTTTGAGGACATTAACAGTGCGGTAGATAACGGGGATCCAATGGATGTGGTATATCTGGATGTCCAGAAAGCCTTTGACAAGGTGCCACACAAAAGGTTGCTGCATAAGATAAAGATGCATGGCATTAAGGGGAAAGTAGTAGCAGGGATAGAGGATTGGTTAATTAATAGAAAGCAAAGAGTGGAGATTAATGGGTGTTTCTCTGGTTGGCAATCAGCAGCTAGTGGTGTCCCTCAGGGATCAGTGTTGGGCCCACAACTGTTCACAATTTACATTGATGATTTGGAGTTGGGGACCAAGGGCAATGTGTCCAAGTTTGCAAACGACACGAAAATAAGTGGTAAAGCAAAAAGTGCAGAGGATACTGGAAGTCTGCAGAGGGATTTGGATAGGCGAAGTGAATGGGCTAGGGTCTGGCAGATGGAATACAATGTCGACAAATGTGAGGTTATCCATTTTGGTAGGAATAACAGCAAAAGGGATTATTATTTAAATGATAAAATATTAAATCATGCTGCTGTGCAGAGAGACCTGGGTGTGCTAGTGCATGAGTCGCAAAAAGTTGGTTTACAGGTGCAACAGGTGATTAAGAAGGCAAATGGAATGTTGTCCTTCATTGCTAGAGGGTTGGAGTTTAAGACTAGGGAGGTTATGCTGCAATTGTATACGGTGTTAGTGAGGCCACACCTGGAGTATTGTGTTCAGTTTTGGTCTCCTTACTTGAGAAAGGACGTGCTGGCACTGGAGGATGTGCAGAGGAGATTCACTAGGTTAATCCCAGAGCTGAAGGTGTTGGATTACGAGGAGAGGTTGAGTCGACTGGGACTGTACTCGTTGGAATTTAGAAGGATGAGGGGGATCTTATAGAAACATATAAGATTATGAAGGGAATAGATAGGATAGATGCGGGCAGGTTGTTTCCACTGGCGGGTGAAAGCAGAACTAGGGGGCATAGCCTCAAAATAAGGGGAAGTAGATTTAGGGCTGTTGAATCTATGGAATTCTTTGCCCAGTGAAGCAGTAGCGGCTCCTTCATTGAATGTTTTTAAGATAAAGATAGATAGTTTTTTGAAGAATAAAGGGATTATGGTTATGGTGTTCGGGCCGGAAAGTGGAGCTGAGTCCACAAAAGATCAGCCATGATCTCATTGAATTGTGGAGCAGGCACGAGGGGCCAGATGGCCTACTCCTGTTCCTAGTTCTTATGTTCTTATGCTCTTATATTGGGGGAGGTCATACCTGCCACGGAAACATCCCTGATCAAAAGTTCCGTGTGCTCGCTCCCCGAAACTGGCGGGCAGCCACAGTTTCGGCCCAGCACCAGCAGCGCCCGGTAGAAGTCTTCCAATGTTTCCTCGGGGCTTTGCCGCCTAGTCGCCAGCAGGTGACGAGCGTAGACCTGGTTCAGAGGGCGGATATAATGTCCTTCTCGCAGCTTGATCGTGGCAGCATAATTCTCCGCCTCCTCGATAAGAGGGTAGATCCCAGGGCTGACCCGTGAGCGTAGGAGATGTATCTTTTGTCCTTCCGTGGGGGTATCGGCGGCCGTGTCGAGGTAGCCCTTAAAGCACGCCAGCCAATGTTTAAAAATAGCAGCAGAGTTGTCCACGTGGGGGCTGATCTGAAGGCACTCCGGTTTGATACGGAGATCCATCCTTCCAACTGAAGTTGTAGCAGATTAAATTGATGCACAATCAATTACCCTCAAGACGAAGTGATTCATAACTGAAGGCCTTAATCTGCTAGAACTCTTCCCCAGCAGCTTCGATACAGAAAGTGGAGGCTGCTGGGATGGCACCGGTTCTTATTCTCCGCCTCTCAGGGCGGAGCTATGTACAACAGCCAATGGTAGACTCCTGGGTCTAACCAATGGTCATCCACCTCTTAGGTACCGCAATACCTGGTACTACCACAACAACTATTCCTGTTGCTTTATTTAAATTATTATTGAAGTTCCTCTTGGTTCATTAACATATCAAAACCACTTCTTACTGTTGGTTTGTACTCTTATAGTCACTCTGCCTCTTACTTCAATTACCATACTTACAAGCCCCACCAGCCTGTTTTCCAGTACGTAATAATACCACAGTGATATTGCCAAAAGAAAAAATGTCAAATTCCTCGTTTGCTTGTCAACTGCATGAGAAGCGAGTGCTAATTGATTGGTTGGCAAGTGGACTCTGATTCGTAGAGGCGTGACCATTGAGAATGCACCAGTTGACAGATGATTGAGAGTTAACGGCCAAGCTTTGTTTAAATTCAAACCAGGCAGGTTGACACTGATTGGCCAGGGAATTGCCCTGGGGGATGAGCCAAGAGATTGGCTGTTGCCCATGTTGTCTAGTTGAAAAAGGGCACAATGTGTGTACCTGTCCACACCTTGCATTCACCCGATACGCATGATGGGGAATGTTTCATTCTGAATGAATCAGCTAATGTAATCTCAGCTGTCTCTCTCATCCGTGCTTCGTTTGTCACCTGAAGCTCAGGGCGATCAAACTGTTTCAAGATTCAGAACAGCATCCGTGATGGCAGGTGCATCGACACCAGGAATCTGGCAAGGTTTGGTTGGAATGTGCAATATCTTTGGAAAAGATTGAAAATCTTCAAAGTTCAGTGAAAGGAAAAAAAAAAGACTTGAATCAAATTCCATTACAGCTTCACATTCCCTTCTGTTTTAAGGGTCAGAATATTGAGAAATGTCCATTTCAGTGGCAAAGTAAACATGATTACCATGATGCAATGATTTGGCTTAGACGACTGAAAGTGTATAATTGCAGAGCGCTGTTTCCCCAGCCATTTGTCGAGGGTTTTGAAGAACAGTTGCTGCAGTAATATTAAAGTTAATAATGGTGCATTGGTCCAAATTATCCAGCTCGTAATTACTTTTAGTTAAGTGCAATTTCACTTGGCCAGCCTCAAAAACCTCCCACAAATATTCCATTTTCTGCAGATTAATGAGCCTGTCAGGAGACACAGATTCTGGATGAATTCCATCAGTGAATTCACTTAACTTACACTCCTCGATCTCCAACACTGCAGTAATATTTTAGCATCTTGGCGAAATGTAAGCGAGAGCTTTTGCAAGAAATAGAAATCACAAAGATCAATGCAGTGGATAGCACTGTGGCTTCACAGCGCCAGGGTCCCAGGTTCGATTCCCCGCTGGGTCACTGTCTGTGCGGAGTCTGTACGTTCTCCCCGTGTCTGTGTGGGTTTCCTCCGGGTGCTCCGGTTTCCTCCCACAGTCCAAAGACGTCCAGGTTAGGTGGATTGGCCATGATACATTGCCCTGCGTGACCAAGAAAAGGTTAGGAGGGGTTATTGGGTTACGGGGATAGGGTGGATGTGAGGGCTTAAGTGGGTCGGTGCAGACTCGATGGGTCGAATGGCCTCCTTCTGTACTGTATGTTCTATGTTCTAGATGAGGGAGATCACAGACCAACCTCCACGTCCTTCAGAATTGTGTGAAGTGATGCATGGTGAAAAATGCAAGCTAAAATTGGGGGGGGGGGAAGTGGAAGAACCAGAGGAATAGGAGGAGGCCATTCAGCCCCTTGAGCTTGCTCCGCCATGCTTTGTGACCATTTAGATAAACAATGCTAAGCCAGACATCCCGGCGCCAGAGGAAACTAAAAAAAAGCAAACCAACGGCCAACTAGGACACGCCCAGCAACCAGGGAACCCACCCCTCTATTGGAGGAAAATCGATAAGGACAATTGGGAAATGGTCCAATTAATTGGGGCCAAGTTCAAGGCCCGCCCAAAAGCACGTGAAGCCCTTTTGGGGTATAAAAAGGACTCCCCAAGAGAGAATCTCTCTCTTGGCCTTGGCTCTCAGCGAGGAGAGACCTGCCTAACAGCTACACCAGACCAAGTAAGTTCCAAGCCAACGTACGCTACGAGATAGACGCTCCTAGTGCTATCCTGTAAACAGCTCAACCCAGCAGCCTCAGAACCGAGCAACGGCCATTGTTCCTCTGACTGAGTGGGCACCCAAAGCTAAGTCTCGGCTTTTAGCAATAGTGCTAGTTTAGGTTGTAGAGTTTATGCATGAGTAGATTTCACTGCGTGTAAAAAAATGAGCATTGCTTTCGAACTTACTAACTGGTGTATCGAGTCTTTGATCAGTATTCGGGTTTTGAAACTTGTGGCTGTATTGAAAGATACCTGGTGACTCTTGAGCAAATGTAATTAAACAGAGCCAAATTAAGAGGCAACAGCAAGTTAGCAACATTTACTGGCGACTCTGATGGGACTCGACTTAGAAGTGGCCTAACCACTCCGAGGGAACCCAAATTTGAATTGAGAATCCAATTGGAAACAGAAAAACCACAAGCGTAAGAACAGTACTGATCAAACCTCTGAGATTCGGAAGTGTGTTAATGCATGCGTTCTAACAGGGATATAAGGTAAACCTGATAGATTTTGTTGCGTAAAACTGTCGGGAGTTTTGTAGGCCAGAAATTAGCATAAGCCGTACCCGTGTTTACATCACCACTTTATCACCCCCTGTTCCAAATTCAGTCGAGAACCTAGATAGAGAAAATGTCAATGAAGGCAATGGAACGCCTTATGAACCCCCAGGAATTCGAGGTCACAACGACCAGTAGAGTAGGACAGTGTCCCATATGGGAAGATGAGATCAGGACATATCTCAAAGGGAAAGGATGGCCCCTTTGGAGTGAATTCTGCGCCAATGATAAAACAGGTCCCAGGAGTATAGGACATACTTGGTGGGAGAACCTGTCAGAGATTCACAAGAAGAGCTTGGGGAAAGCTCCCAAGCCGATGGCAATCGTGTCCTGCTTGGCACAATTGCGAGACACGGAGGAGGTCGTCAGGACGCTCCGTAGAGAGATAGAGGAGAGAGACAGAAGTAGTGAGGTAGACGTGAGCGAGGTAGAGAAGGAGAATAGAGATTTTAAGGGCAGCTAGCAGCAAGGGACAGAGAGGTGGATGATGCCAAGCGGGCACAGCAGTCTTGTCTCGCGCATTTGAGTAGTTTCCAAATGCAATACGATAAGGCCTACCAGGACACGCAACGTGCGGTCTTGGTAATACAAGAGACCGAGCAACAAGTAGAGAAATTGCAGAAGCAGTGCAATGATCTGAAAGCAGCCCTACGAGCACTCCATACTTCCACGACGGAACAAAGGCAGAGCTCCGTAGACCACGCAAAGTGCCGGAAGCAAATTGCAGAATTGTAATCTCTGCTTTCCGTCCAAAATGGGTTTCAAAGCACATTTGGACCACAATTAGATCAGGAAAACGGGCCCGATAGGCAGGAATTGAATGAGATTGCCCATAGATATGTACATGGGACATGTACGCAGGAAAAATCCTAGAAAAGGAAAGCGCCCCAACCCCCAACCGAACAGGCAGAACACACCCCCATGAATCCTGTGACCACACACCGCAGGGCCGCAGGAGAAGGAGAAGCAGATTTCCTCTATACAACCCATTAACCGTGACCCAATAACGGGACGCGTGTGGAAACATTACACCGTTCCTTCCCACATCAGACCCCCACCAATTTTTCGCGGAAGTCAAACAGCAGACTACCATGTACGGCCTGGACGAAAAGAAGCAAGTGAAGCTCACAGTTTTAAGCCTCGACCCTTCAGTCATGGCAGCCCTTCCCGACTCCAAGAGATGCACACAGTGATTCTTGATGCGATCGGCTACAACAGAGGAGACCCCTTAGAAGGCCTGAACAAGTGTAGGCAAAAGAAAACAGAGCACCCCACAGCGTTTGCTGGACGCTTGTGGGTACACTTCACCGCAGTTTTCGGAGAGTTAGCCCGCGCCCATTTGTCCCCAGATAATATTGCCATATGAAAATCGCTTATTGTCACAAGTAGGCTTCAATGAGGTTACTGTGAAAAGCCCCTAGTCGCCACATTCCGGCGCCTGTTCGGGGAGGCTGGTACGGGAATTGAACCGTGCTGCTGGCCTGCTTGGTCTGCTTTAAAAGCCAGCGATTTAGCCCAGTGTGCTAAACCAGCCCCTTATGGACCCGCATCCTAGTCTCTCACGTGAAAGACGCAGGACAGAAAGCTTGTGCAAATTATGACCCCTCAGATGAGGCCCACAATGAAAAATGGGTTTTGAAAAGGTTGTCCCGCTCTTGTGAGCAATCAGTCCAAAGCAAAACTGCATTTATAAAACCCGATGAAGTGCAGGCAGTTATGAATCCAGTTAAAGCACACCAGAACCCCGCATGGGTAAATGAGGGCAGGAACAGCCCACCCCAGCCCAAAGCTCAAGAATGTTTCAATTATGGACAGTTAGGACACTTTGCACGAGAGTGCAGCACGCCCCAAAAGCAGCAGAGAAGCCAACAGACAGGCAACCTAAACAGGAATAGGGCAAAGCCGATCCATAGAGTTAGCGCGCGTTCAGAGAATGCAGACATGAACGGCACCGACTGATGGTGTTCGGGCTCCCCAACTTGGGTCTGCGACACACATTGGGCCAAGTCCGGTAGACCGGTAGTAGCAGGCAAAGTTCGGGGACACCCCGTAGAATTTCTTTGGGACACAGGAGTGTCCTGCACCACACTCAATTCCTCCACGATGTTTCAGCGAGACACGTGGCCCACAACAGACACCATTACACTCAACGGTTTTACAGGCCATTTACAACAGGGACACATCACAGCCTCTGTAGCGATACAAATAGGGAACATCACAACCAAGCACCCCGTAGTTTTAGTTGATCTGCCCCAGACAGCAGAGCATATCCTTGGGATCAATTTCATGAGCTCCCATAACCTTTCTTTTGACCCAGTTAACAAGTGTGTTTGGAAAATGGCAAAGGCAGCACGAGCCCCCGCCACGCTCACAATAGGAGAGTATGTAAACAGGATTAGCTCAGTAGGAAACTTTTGGTTCGACCCTCGAGCCATTAGTGCAGACAAACAAGTTAGGGCAGTCCTGCAGGAACATAAAGCAGCATTTCCACAGCACAAGCACGACTGTGGCAAATTGGCTGGCTTTGTGAACATTACAGATCCCGACCCTAAACCCCAGAAGCAGTACGGATTTCCCCAGGAAGCAGAGGGAGAAATCGCCAAAGTAATAGAGAGTTTGCTTGATCAAGGCGTACTCAGATCAGTAGCCTCCACAAACAACGCACCAATTTGGCCTGTCAGGAAACCGGATGGATCATGGCGACTGACCATTGATTACCGGGAACTGAACAAAGTCACCCCAGTAGCAGCCCCCACCATAGCCACGAGTCCCGAGACCATGCTCAAACAGGGATTCCAGTCAAATTTTTTTTCGGCTTTGGACATTAGTAACGGCTTTTGGTCCATTCCATTGGCTAAAGCGTGCCAGTACATATTCGCCTTTACATTCCAAGGGCAACAATACACGTGGACGTGCCTTCCACAAGGCTTCCACAACTCCCCCTCCATTTTCCACTGACAGCTGGCAAATGGACTAGCAAAATTTTCCCGCCCCGATTGTCTGGTCCAGTACGTAGACGACTTGTTACTACAGACAGACACAAAGGGAGAGCACATTTCGCTTCTCCCCGAACTCCTAAAAGAAATTGGTTGTAAAGTCAACCCCAAGAAGACCCAGATTTTGAAAGAGAAAGTGATTTACTTGGGAATAGTGATGACTCATAGTAAACGCGAGATCGGGCAAAAGAGAATTGACTCGATCGTCAAATTGCCCCTTCCCCACAATGTCTCAGCCCTCCGGTCATTTTTAGGACTGGTTGGCTACTGCCAAAACCATATTGACGGTTTTGCCACTAAAGCAGCGCCCCTTTCCGAACTTCTCAAGAAGCAGACACCTTGGGAATTTCTTCCACAGCACACGGATGCCGTGGTTGCTTTAAAAAGAGCACTCAGCACAGCCCCCGCACTACAGGTCCCAGATCCACTTTCCCCATACGCAATCGAGGCAGCAAGCACCGACCGAACCCTTTCGACCGTACTCCTCCAGGAACGCCATGACCAATTACGCCCTGTGGCATACGCCTCACGCGGGTTAGACCCAGTAGAGCAAGGAATCTCTGCCTGTGAAAGGCATCTGCTCGCAGTTTTTTGGGCAGTACAATGCTTCGCCTACATTACAGGACTCAACCCCATCACCATCCTCACAGAACACACACCGACACAGCTATTGTTAGACGGCCGACTTAAAGATGGCACAGTCAGCCAAATCCGTGCAGCCCGTTGGACCCTTCTTTTACAGGGACGGGTCATTACAGTAAAAAGAACCAAGACCCACACCTTCCTTGCCGATAATTTGTAGTGTGCAGGCACTCCTCATAAATGTGAGATCATCACCACAAAACACAACAAAGGTCCATTTATTCCCAAAACACCTCCCAGGAAAACAGGTAGTACACCCCAGAGACCCCAGCCCACAGACACGTTCGCACCCCTGAAGATTTATGTGGATGGCTCCTCCACAGTGTTAAATGGAAAGAGAATTACCGGTTGCGGTATTTACGTAGATGAGATTGCATTAAAGTTGCCAGGGCACTTGGCTCACAGGCAGCAGAGCTGGCAGCAATCGCTTATATTGTAGACCACCCCGACTTGTTCCCGACCCCAGCAGACATCTATTCGGACAGCTTGCAATAGTTTGACGGAATTCGTACCCCTGTGGGAAACTAGAGGATTTGTCTCCGCGGACGGTAAACCCCTACCCTCAGCCCCATTACTCCGCCATATCTTAGAGACAGCGAAGGGTAGGAAATACGGCATAATTAAGGTTCGCAGTCATCACCGCTCTTCCCCCCCTGGTAACGTTGAAGCAGATGCCCCAGCGAAGGCAGGCTCCAGGCATGGTTATTTTAGGAACCCCCCCGAAAGCACCCCAGTACAGGTCTCACAGACCAACATTCAGGATTTAGTGAAGGCACAGAAAGAGGACGAGAAGCTCAGCAAAGTTTTAAAGGGTACCTTTCCAGCCCCGTATGATAAATAAAAGAATGCAATAGCCACACATGACGGTGTGATTTTAAAGGATGGCATTTATATAGTTCCCAGCCAAGACAGGAACCAGATCATTTGTCAGTTCCATGACAATCATGGACAACAAGGTATTGAACCCAACCTAGCCCACCTCAGACCACTCTGCTGGTGGCCTGATTTAATAGCCGATGTGACGCACTACATAGAGAATTGCTTGATCTGTGCCCAGAACAATCCGGACAGATATGCGAAAAAGGCTCAACTTAGCCATACCCGTCCCGTTAATGGACCCTGGACAAATCTCCAGATAGACTATATCGGACCCCTACCCCCTTGCAGAAATGGTTATAAGTATGTGTTGGTGGTCGTCGACACCTTCACCATTCACAAAATGGGTGGAAGCGTTTCCATCAAGAACTAATACGGCCAAGACATCGGCTAAAATATTATCACACCACATCTTTACAAGATGGGAACTCCCCCGTAGTATAGAGTCCGATTAAGGCTCCCATTTCACATGACGTGTAATGAAAAACGTCTTAATGTTTTCGGCATTCGACAAAAGTTTCACATAGCATACCACCCCCAGTCAAGTGGTATTGTAGAGAGGATGCACAGGACATTAAAAGCCACCCTCAGGAAAATGGTTCAGCAGAATAACAGCACCTGGGATTCAGTTCTCCCATTTGCTTTAATGTTTGTAAGGAACACGGTATTCACGTCCACAGGATACACCCCCCACACTCTCATGACCGGACGCCCCATGAAAGGGACAGAGTATTTATTAGGACTGGATTTGGCCAGCCCCGCAGTCACAACCCTCATGCATGAAAATGCTGTACAACAATTGTTAGAGAGCATAAAGGCAGCCCAACTCGCAGCAGCTGTGAGACTTGGAACCAGGAAGAAACAGAGCAAGGCTTGTTTCGACAAAACAGTACACGCCACTGAGTTTGCAGTCGGGCAGCAAGTGATGCTTTCCCTATACAACCCCAGTTCATTCCTTTCCCCTAAATTCTCCGGACCGTACTCCATTTCGGACAAAGTCAGCCCCTCGGTATACAAGATTACATATCCCAATGGTAAGTCTGTGTGGTTTCACATAAACCAGCTCAAGGCTTATGGCTCGCAGAATAGCCACACACACCACATCCTGCTCACAGCAGCAGATGAGCACGCCCCGCCCACAGATTATGTTTTCCTACCCTCCCCCAACCAGTCCAGCCCGTCCTCAGACACGACTTCAACTCCACCCCCAGAGGCACGACTCCGCCTCTCCCTTCCTTCAACCAGCAGCGACAGCGACAGTGATAGCGATCACAATGACGATAGCCACAGCACACCATGTTATGACTATACCTCTGCACCAGGCCCCACTCCCAGCGAATCCGAGCAGGATTCCACTGACCCCTTCGAAATTACATATATCAAAGCCCCTGACCCAGACCCACCGCCCGACGATTACGGATTACAACCTAGCAGCTCCAACCTCGACACGCGATTCTGGCACCGAGACAATTCGTTCAGGCTCATCCGGAATGATGAGATGGACCCCAATTCGCCCCAAGCAGCATTAGCACGGTTACTACAGTCAAGAGTTTGGCAGCCGGGAGAAGATGATGACATAGAGTCTGATTCCCACCAAACAAATCCCTTTGCGACCCTGTTCGCTATTGAGCAGTGAGGTGTCCAGATGATGGAGAAAAGGAACCGATGGAGAGACACTTTCTGATGGAACCTGCACCATGTTTGTTGTATGTTTGTCCGTTAGTGTTAATGTTAAGTGTTGTTCGTAAAGTCAAACGTTTTCACGGCCCCATGTCATCACTCCTTAACGCCCCCTGGCTGTTAATGGAACAAGTTTGTCCCCAGACAACAGTTCAGAGGAACTCGTTCGTCAACAGAAACCAGTTTAGAGTGACAGGTTTGTCGCCAGACAACCGTTCAGAGGAATTAGTTTGTCGACAGACACGACTCATAGCTACTCTCCTGATTCGAGAGGCAACCCCCCACGACGACCACATTCTTACCCGTTCTTGCCGGTTGCACAGGCAGTGGAGAAACGGCATTGGTCCCCGTCCTGCCTGAGGACCCCCCTCTGGTCAGCTACGCTTGGGTAGAGCACATACGGCATTGATCACCGTCCTACCCGGGGATTCCACCCATTTCTTACCCGCCGCAGCCCATACGCACCCCATTTTGGCACTTTCAGTTCAAAATTCTTTTGTTTGGTTTTGGCAACCCTTAGGTTGCTTCCGTGTGCTATTTACATCCTAAAACACTGGGATGGTAGATCGTCTAGGCTGCGAGACAGCTCGCACTATGTCAGTATTTTTTTCGGATGTCTTGTCCCAAATATTTGTTTTTTTTTAAAAATGAGGGAGTCACAGATGGTGACCAATTATAAAGGGAAATTGGCAACAAAGGACAGACAGACAGACATACGAGATCTTAAGCAAGATAATAACAGATATTAATCTTGTGTTTACAGAACTCCGGAACCCCAGAGGAAGACAAAGAAGAAGACAGAAAGACAGAAAGACGACCTCCATTTTGTTCACATGGATCTTAGCGGGATCCCTTCAGTTGCGCGCGGACGCTACCCCCCTGACCCCTACCACACAAGCCGTGAATGATTCCCACCCCTGCAATACACAGAACCCCGAGATAGCTAGCCCTGCGACAGCTAACAATACCTCGACCTGATGTGATAAGTTTATCACCTGGTACTCACTATCGTATGTAGTAGAAGCACTCTTAGTACTGGCGATACTTTGCAGAGTCGTGCAGACACTTAGAGTCAGGAAATGGTGAAAGAGAGCCTACCGCTCTTGCACCCCGGTATACACGTTTAGGTCCCTTATTTTCGGATTTCACCAAACCCCCGAACCCCTTGACATGAATTAAAGTGCATCCGTTTCTCTTTAGGTATTTGGTTAAATAAAGAAATGTAAACCTCTGTGTCTGACTGCCAAGCCAGAGAAATTTGTGTGCTGCTATTTTGTACAGTTTAAGATGTTGTAGACTTTTGGAATTGTTTGAATGAGGATAGTTTATTCAGGACAGTTAGAGGTTCCAGTTTTTTTATTTTTCTGTAATGCATGCATTAATGTCATAGCGCCCCGTAGAGTTTTATAATAATGTATGTATTTAAAATGATTTAGGTAAAATTGTGTTTCATAGAATAGGGCAGAGTAGAGCCCCATTTGGTCAGAGGACAAAGACGACGCAGTAATGTGATCCTTCATGCTTCGCATTGAGGATCACAAGGAGGGTGTGTAGCCATCTGGGATGGCCACGTCCTGATTACAAAATGGACACTTACAAAGAATGCAGGAAAAATTGGACAACACCGAAAAAGCAAGCAGTTGCAAGGTCTGTCTGTTGATTAGCGCCTCAGCTCTCAGACAGGACCGGTACTGCTAAGCCATCTACATACTAATGAGCCATCCCTGGGAACAAAAGGCAACATTTAGGTAAACAATGCGAGGCCAGACATCCCGGTGCCAGGAGAGACTAAAACAAAGCAAACCAACGGCCACCTTGGACACGCTCAGCAATCAGGGAACCCACCCCTCTATTAGAGGAAAATTGATAAGGACAATTGGGAAATGGCCCAATTAATTGGGGCCAAGTTCAAGGCCCGCCCAAAAGCATGCAAAGCCCTTTTGGGGTATAAAAAGGACTCCCCAAGAGAGGATCTCACTCTTGGCTTTGGCTCTCAGCGAGGAGAGACCTGCCTAGCAGCTACACCAGACCAAGTAAGTTCCAAGCCAATGAACGCTACGAGATAGACGCTCCTAGTTGCTATCCTGTAAACAGCTCAAGCCAGCAGCCTCAGAACCGAGCAACGGCCATTGTTCCTCTGACTGAGTGGGTACCCGAAGCTAAGTATAGGCTTTAGTAATAGTGCTAGTTTAGGTTGTAGAGTTTATGCCTGAGTAGATTTCACTGCGTGTAAATAAATGAGCATTGCTTTCGAACTTACTAACTGGTGTACCGAGTCTTTGATCAGTATTCGGTTTTGAACCTTGTGGCAGTATCGAAAGATACCTGGCGACTCTTGAGCAAACGTAATTAAACAGAGCCAAATTAAGAGACAACAGCAAGTTAGCAACACACTAGAGGGAGCACCAGAGATGTGATGACATGCAGACACACAGCCAATGGGTCATTACAACAGGACACAACCAATGGGTAATCAGGACACCCAGAGGTGGCATTACCACAAGGGGGCACTTCACAACCCATATCAGGGTTGATCAACAGCATCACACCCAGCACGTGGCTTAGAGCAGGCTGGTAAAGATAGACTGAGTTACTACAGCTAGATTAGCAGAGAGTCGTTCAATAAACACGTTGAACTCATTTCATAGTCTGGAGCTTCCTTTGTCAAAGCAAACATCAAGGAAGCAGCTTATGCTACACGGAGCAGCATAACACAACAGGTCCCAAGTGGCTCCACCCTCATTTTGAAATTGTGGCCCCTGGTTCTAGACTCCCCTACCAAGGGAAACATCTCACCTGTATCTAACCTGTCTATCCCTTCTGTAGGTGTCAATGAGATCACCTCACATTCTGTGAATCTCTTGACGATACAAGCCCAGTTTACCCAATCTCTCGTCATCGGACAATCCCGCCATCAAGTCTGGGGAACCTTCGTTGCATTCCCTCTAAAGCAGCAATAACCTCCCTGAGGTAAGAGGACCAAAACTGCACACAGTGCTCCATGTGCAGTCGAACCAAGATTCTCTATAATTACATGGAAGGTGGAACAGTACAGGCCCTTCGGCTCACAATGTTGCGCTGACCCTTGAAACAACACTTCTCCATTCCCATGTTCCATTCCTCTTGTGAAAAAGGCTAACATGCAATTAGCCTTCCTAATAGCTTGCTGCACCTGCGTGTTAGCTTCCAGTGATTTATTGACCAGGACAGCCAGGTCCCTTTCTGCACTTTCTAATCTCTTATCATTTGACAAAAGGTCTGCACATCTGTTCCTCCTACTAAAGTGAACAACCTCACATTTATTCACATTATATTCCATCTGCCATGTTCTTGCTCCCTCACCTAGTCTGTCCAAACCCTCTTGATGCCACTTTGCCCCTTCCTATCAACACATATTCCCACCCATCTTTGTGTCATCCATGAACTTCTAAATAGGTGTAGTGAAAACTGTCCAGTACCCCACTGGGCACAGCTTGCCAACACCAGAATAACCCGTTTATTGCTACAATCTGTTTTCTGCCAGTGAGCATTACCTCCTATCCCATGCGCTTTTGCTAGCCAACCTCCTGTGGGGCCTTCATCAAAAGCTTTCTGAAATTCCAAGTATATTACATCCACTGACTCCCCTTTATCAATTCTGTCAGTGGCATCCTCAAAAACCTTGAACAAATTCTGCCTCACAGAGCCAGGGACCCGGGTTTGATTCCGACTCGGATGCCTGTGTGGAGTCTGCGCGTTTTCCCCGTGTGTGCGTGGGTTTCCTGTGGGTGCTCCGGTTTCCTCCCACAGTCCCAAGATGTGCAGGTTAGGTGGGTTGGCCATGCTAAATTGCCCCTGAGGATGGGGTTGCAGCAATAGGGCGAGGGATTGGACCTAGTTAAGGTGATCTATCGAAGGGTCGCCGCAGATTCGATGGGCCAAATGGCCCCTTTCTGTACTGTAAGGGTTCTATGGTTCTATGAAGTTCATCAAATGTGATTTCCCATCCATAACTCCATGCTGACTATTCTCAATAGATCGTGATTATACAAGTGTCCATTTCTCACATCCTCCAGAATAGATTATCGTGTTTTTCACTCTCCCCTCCACTCCTAAATAGTGGAGTGACACTTCCCACCTTCCAACCTTGAGGAACCATCCCAGAATCTGTAGAATCTTGGAAGATGATCGCCAATGAATCCATTATCTCCACAGCTACCTCTTTCAACACTCTTAATAGCCTTCAGACTCTTAACTTCTACAATACGATCTTCTTGCTAATACTAACTTCCTTGAACTCCCTATTCCCTTGTATATCCAACTCTGGAAGGTTTCCCGTATCTTCCTTCATGAAAATAGTCCCAAAGTCATCATTTAGCTTCTCTGTCATTTCTCTATTCCAATTATAAATTCTCCTGTCTCTGCCTCTAATGGAGCCACATTTGTCTTGGCCAAAAGCTTTCTTTTTAGACATTTGCAGAAGCTTTTACAGTCCGTTTCCATATTTTTGCTAGTTTACATTCATATTCTCAAGCAAGCAAAGCCGCCATCATCCCAGATGACCATAGGCTGCTTTCCCCTTTGAGGGGGAGAGCTGACTGGTGGTGATTTAACCTGAGGGTCATCACACCTCAGGCGAGGGGCAAGGTTGAGAAGGCGGGACCTTCATGAATAACCTCAGCAGGTACGGGGATTGAAGCCGCGCTGCTGGCTGTGCCCTGAATCACAAACCAGCTGTCCGACCAATTCATATTCCAGACCTCCTTCCTTTATCAATTTCTTGGTCCTCCTTTGCTACGTTCTAAAATCCTCCCAATTCTCATGTTTGCTATTATTTCTGGCAACTTTATTGACCTTTCCTTTTCTTCTTATATGATCTTTAACTTCCTTTATTAGCCAGCTCCAGGGTCCCTGGTTCGATTCAAGGCTTGGATCACTGTCTATGCGGAGTCTGCACGTTCTCCCCGTGTCTGCGTGGGTTTCCTCCGGGAGCTCCGGTTTCCTCCCACAGTCCAAAGATGTGCAGGTTAGGTGGATTGGCTGTGCTAAGTTGCCCTTAGGGTCCCCCCCAAAAAAGTGAGATGGTGTTACAGGGATAGGGTGGAGGCATGGGCTTAGGTAGGGTGCTCTTTCCAAGGGCCGGTGCAGACTTGATGGGCCGAATGGCCTCCTTCTGCACTGTGAATTCTTAGGGCAGCACGGTAGCATAGTGGTTAGCACTGTGGCTTCACAGCTGCAGGGTCCCAGGTTCAATTCCCGGCTTGGGTCACTGTCTGTGCGGAGTCTGCACGTTCACCCTGTGTCTGCGTGGGTTCCCTCCGGGTGCTCCGGTTTCCTCCTACAGTCCAAAGACGTGCAGGTTAGGTGGAGTGGCGATGCTAAATTGCCCCTAGTATCCAAAAAGGTTAGGAGGGGTTATTGGGTTACGGGGATAGGGTGGAAGTGAGGTCTTAAGTGGGTCGGTGCAGACTCGATGGGCCAAATGGCCTCCTTCTGCACTGTATGTTCTATTCTATGTAAATCTGTGGATAATAATACTGGTGCTATTACGGTAAAACCTGACCATCTTGTACAAGGCCCCCCTTCTCCAAAACAGATCCCAGTGCTTCAGAAAGCTGATAACGTCCCTCCTGAACCAGTTCTCCAGCGGTGTGTTCATTCGCTCAGCCCTCCTATTTCTATGCTCACTAGCTCACGGCACTGGGAGTAAAGCTGAGATTATTGCTCTTCAGGTCCTGCTTTTTAATTTTTTTATAGCCACACCACACCTGTCTGATCCCCTTCTGTGGAATCGCCTAACACTATTGCTGTTCTACGCTTCTTCCTCCCCACATGTCCAGTTGAATCACCCATGGTGCCACGGAATTGGATTTTGCTGCGTTTCCACAAGGAGCCATCACTCTGACCAGTATCCAAGACGGAAAGCCGGTTAGCAAGCAAGCAAGTAACGGGGAGGACTCAGTGGACCCCTGCACTGCCTGCCAAGTTCTCTACGATGTCCCAGCAGTCACCCATTCCCTCTCTGCCTGTATGCTCCTAACCTGTATTGAGATTACCTCCTTAAACATGCTACCTTTGATGTTCTCCTCCTCATGTACGTGGAATATTAACTCCAACTTCTGCTCGCGTTCCAAAACCTGTAGTTCAAGCTTCTGCTGGTGAAATTTCCTGTTCATCTGGACACTGGTTGTGACTTCCCACAAACTGCAGGATAAGCATTCCACTGGATCAAGCTGCCCTGCCATACCTTAACTTTAAAAATTATTTGTTATTATGAGAGTTATTAGAATAACTTATCAATTACCCATCGATCAGCTTCTTTCCCTTCCCTCTTCCTCTTGCTTCACATTCCCCCCTCTCCCAATTCCAACACCACATTTTAGGAACGGTGTGAAGGCATTAGAGAGGATGCAGAGAAAATTTGCATTACACGGATGCAGATAGGTTGGAGAAGTTGGACGGTACGCCTTGTTAGAAGGGAAGATAAAGAGAAGATTTGATAGAGGAATTCAAAATAATGAAGGTTCTGCACAGAGTAAATAGGGAGAAACAAATATAATTTATTAATTCCTGAGAGGTGGATATGGCTGGCTACTCCTGCATTTATTGCCCATCCTTAATTGTGCTTGGGAAGGTGGTGGTGATCTGACCTCTAGAACCTCTGTGATCCATGTCGTGTAGCGCTGTTCGGGAGGAATCTTACCCAGTGACAGTGAAGAGACTTCTGCCTTTGTCCTTCTAGATGGTAGAGGTTTGGTGTTTGGAAGATACTGCCTAAGGAACCTTGGCGGGTTTCTGCAGTGCATCTTGCAGATGGTACACACGGCTGCCACTGCTGTTGAAGGTGGTGGATGGGATGCCAATCAAGTGGGCTGCTTTGTCCTGGATGGTGTCGAACTTCTTGAGTGTTGTTGGAGCTGCACTCATCCAGGCAAGTGGAGAGCATTCCATTACACTCCCAGCTTGTGGCTTATAGATGATCAGTCAGGTTCTGGGGAGTCGAGAGGTATTAACCTCTACAGAACTCCCAACCTCTGACCTGTTCTTGTAGCCACAGTATTTATATGGCCAGTCCAGTTCAGTTTCTGGTCAATGGTAACCCCCAGGATGTTGATCGTGGAGGATACAGTGATGGTAACGCCGTTGAATGTCAAGGGGAGATGGTTAGATTCTCACTTATTGGAGATGATCATTGCCTGGCTTATCGACATACTTTACTTTCTGCTTGTCCAGGGAAACATCCCTGTTCGGTTCTTCCCAATGGAGTGGTTAGAAGGCGGACTTTGCTACCACAAAAATGTTGGTTGAGACGCATAGTTTAAATGCTTTGAGAATGAACTAGATGAGTGCATGAGAGAGAAGGGGGGTGGATAGATCTGCTGACAGACCGAGATGAGGCGGGTGTGATAGGAGGAGTCTCGGGAAAACTTGGATCCAACTCCATCTACAAGTTTGCTGACGATACGACCATAGTGGGCCGGATCTCGAATAATGATGAGTCCGAATACAGGAGGGAGATAGAGAACCTAGTGGAGTGGTGTAGCGACAACAATCTCTCCCTCAATGCCAGCAAAACTAAAGAGCTGGTAATTGACTTCAGGAAGCAAAGTACTGTACACACCCCTGTCAGCATCAACGGGGCCGAGGTGGAGATGGTTAGCAGTTTCAAATTCCTAGGGGTGCACATCTCCAAAAATCTGTCCTGGTCCACCCACGTCGACGCTACCACCAAGAAAGTACAACAGCACCTATACTTCCTCAGGAAACTCAGGAAATTCAGCATGTCCACATTGACTCTTACCAACTTTTACAGATGCACCATAGAAAGCATCCTATCAGGCTGCATCACAGCCTGGTATGGCAACTGCTCGGCCCAGGACCGCAAGAAACTTCAGAGAGTCGTGAACACCGCCCAGTCCATCACACGAACCTGCCTCCCATCCATTGACTCCATCTACACCTCCCGCTGCCTGGGGAAAGCGGGCAGTATAATCAAAGTTCCCTCCCACCCGGCTTACTCACTCTTCCAACTTCTTCCATCGGGCAGGAGATACAGAAGCCTGAGAACACGCACGAACAGACTCAAAAACAGCTTCTTCCCCACTGTTACCAGACTCCTAAATGATCCTCTTATGGACTGACCTCATTAACACTACACCCTGTATGCTTCATCCGATGTCAGTGCTTTTGTAGTCACATTGTAAATGTTGTGTTGCCCTATTATGTATTTTCTTTTATTCCCTTTTCTTCTCATGTACTTAATGATGTGTTGAGCTGCTCGCAGAAAAATACTTTTCACTGTACCTCTGTACACGTGACAATAAACAAATCCAATCCAATCCAACCAGCACAGATTGGTGGGTTGAATGGCCTGTTTTTGTGTTGTATTCTGTGACGCTATAACCTTTCAGCTCTGGCGCCATCCTTGTAAATAATTATCCAGTCCCTTTACGGACTGTTTTGTGTGCAGGAAATCTGCTGAGCTAAGACAAGGCACAGAAGTGAGTCTTTATATCCCTGGCTGACTAGCTGCTCCTGTGAACTCGATAATAGACTGTTCCTGGTAGACGGAGGTGCCACTGTGAGGGCACACTGCACCAAGCTGGGTAAAGTGATAATAACCTGCAGCTGGCAGTGTCTACTTTCCGTGACACGAAGACACTTCAATCATCTGGCTCAATAACCCGGAATGTCTATTCTGGAGGGAGCAAGTTGTTTTTTTCATTCAGCGGCCTGGCGCAGCCTTTCCTAATCTGATCCTCACTGTGGGGCGATTCCTGATTTTACAGTGTGCGCCCACGCGAGAATACAAACTTGACTTTGGCTGCAGAAAATTGATCCTTTCGTTTAATACAGTCGTCGAGGTGACATTTCCATTACAGTCACCACCTCGCGCCGGAGTGAAATGCCAGCTCCTTCATCGCAAGTCAAGAGAGGAAAACCATTAGAGTGAAATCAAGTTTATAATTACTTTCCCTCCTAAATATCTCGGGAGATGTGGCAAGATGATTGATCCTGCCACGGTTTGGAATTGACTCCAGCATATTTTGAATTTCCAAAATGCCAGACGGTTATGTCTGAATTTGGCAAAACCCGTTCTGAATTGATGTTGGAAACAGCTCGACTTACCTCCAAACAAAGGATGACCAATCTATTTGAATGCCAAAAACAACCATATAGCTTAGTGTGGAATGCAAGTAGCCCACAGGGTCAACATCCATAAGAACATAAGAACTGGGAGCAGGAGTAGGCCACCTGGCCCTTCGAGCCTGCTCCGCCATTCAATGAGATCACGGCTGATCTTTTGTGGACTCAGCTCCACTTTCCTGTCCGAACACCGTAACCCTTAATGCCTTTATTCTCCCAAAAGCTACCACCCTCCAGCCAAGCTGGAGCCTGTTATGTATCATATCGTAAACCAATGCAGCGTTGTTTAGTGCGTCACATGGCTACGTGGTGACATCATCAGAGGCATTTGGGAGATTTTCCCTCTCTTTCCCTTTAGACTGTGAAAGCCTGACTCGCTGGTTAGGTAACCTAATGTGTGGCAACCTTCCCATCCTTTGTTTCTACTGTGTTTTGTTACCTGTGTGGTAGGTAACATGTGCTACTCAAACCTTGGTTAGTGATGAGGTCTTCTGAATCTCGATGAAAAAGACTCGAATTCGACCAGTAGTAACAAAAGATTTACTGAGTAATTATAACAATAATTGCATGAGTTCTTTACTTTAACATTGATACTAGTGATAAGGTTAACAATGATCTAACGACGGTAACTATACGTAACTCCACTAGCCATCTGAACTAGTCTGCTATTGCCCTGGTCACAGTGCACCCAAGAGAGAGAGAGAGACCCAATGTGCCTGCCTTTTATACCCCTGTTGGTCCAGCCCTCTAGTGACCATGTGGTGCTACTGATTACACATTAACCCCTTGTGTACATGCACATATAGAGATCATTACACACTGCAAAGAAAGAACAGAACAACTAAAACAAAACAGCAAAGACAAAGCTGGCGACGAGGATGAGTCTCCAGTCCAACTAGTCGGGAGAAAAAATTCAGACGCGGGCCTCGAGTCCAGGATCAGTTTTCATAAGACCCACTCCACCATCGATCGAAGCTCGATGCCTCTGGCCATTGGAAACAGGTTTCCCGCTTTTAATCAGGGTGCACGTTAATTTTAAAATGGATCCAAAACATTTCTGACCGTTGCTTTGCTTTTTTACTCGCCCCCGACCACAACAGCGCTCGGAGAGTCGGGGCGGGGAATACGAGAAAAAAACTTCATCCAGCACATCGGCGGAAATACCGGTCATTAAAAGAATCGGTGGGCTCAAACCCTCTTAGAAAACGAGCTCGATAAGCAAATGAGGGGGTAGGCTGTGTAAAAAACTAGCTTACTTGCCGAAGCTGGGGAGTCTTCTTCAGCTGCGCGCCTTTGCATGTGGGGACTGCAGCGTCGGACCCTCAAACTCAATGAGACGGAGAGATAGAGACTTGCTTTCGGAAAGACAACAGCAAAGAAAAAAACGAGAAAAAAAACCCAACATGATAACAACCAAGATTAAACAGAATTAAAGCTGAAATCTTCAGGTATTAGAACAGATAGGCGATGGCAAAAAAAAAAAATGTTTTTTCTTAAAGCTACAGTCCAACCAAGAAAAAAAATTAGAGGGGGGGGGGGGAGTTAAAGAAAGTGCAACAACTTAAGAATAAGTAACTGCGATGGCGGGAAAATGTAACGCTATGGAAACATTCAATGAGAATGTGAAAGCTTGGAGCTCTTATGAAGAGAGGCTTCAACATTTACTTGTTGCAAACAGGTGTTAGGGGCCAGGGCATAGAAACTCCAATGTGTATTATGAAGCTCACCTGACCTATAACTTTTATCTTAAATTTGGCTAGGATGAGCACAAGAGCTTTCACTTTGCAGGTACGATTCATCAGACTTCCTAGGCGCTGTTATCAAAACAAAGTTTATTATAAGAATGTCGTTAACATATATAAAGCTCTTATCAAGAATTTGTGATCAGTTACAAACATGAAAAACACACAACAGCTACCGTAATCTATGTATATAACTCTTAATGAATCCCCCCTTAGCTGTTCCAATTCAATACAAAATCCAACAAACCAAAACCCCTTTCAAGGACGTGGCCCAGCATTCTGTAATCTCATTTGAATGGGATCGGTCCTTTCCCTGAGATTCTGGTCCAGCCTCCAACCAGCAGATTCAAAACTCCTCCCGGTCAGCAACTCTAGCTTTAAAGTTAGCAAGGCAGTTTGCCACGCCCAATGTGCTGTCAGTTCCCTGGAACAGCTTTAAAATAAAAACAGAGAAAACAGGGAAACCTCCTGCAGTCCAAACCAACAAGCCGGAAATGAAACCAAAACCCTGGTCCCCTCCTCTCACCTGACAGCCACAGCCCAGCTCCACCCACAAATTATATCACTGAAGCCATGTGGTCAAGCATGACCTTTCTTAAAGGGACACTCACAAGAAACAGGATACTGGATGAAATTAAAGTAGCAACTTTCTTGAGTGGAATAGAATGGAAAGCTTTCAGCCTATTACAAAGTCTTGTCCACTCTGCAAAGCCTGTTACAAAAACTTGTGAAGAATTCGCTAAGGCCCTTGAAGAACACTTCTCACCCAAACCATTGATCACAGCAGAGAGATTCAGATTTTATCGACGTGGCCAAGGAGAGGGTGAAAATATTCCACAATTTGTAGCCATACTATGGAAACTAGTAAATAACTGTGAGCTTGAGTTGACCCTTGAGGACATGCTGCGAGACAGATTTGTGTGCGGATTAGGCAATTCAGCGATGATTTCTAACGGAAAGCTCTCAAACACTAAAATTGCTGATGAAATAGCAGTGACTATGGAATTGGCAGCTAAAGAAGCTTCCCAAATTGGAGCTCATGCCAAAATAGGCAAGATGAGTAGTGAGAATAGAAGGTCTCTGAACACGCAAGAATGCCATAGATGTGCCCAGGTCGGGCATTCTCTCCAGGATTGCTGGTGTCGGGAAAACAAATGTCATAACTGTGACAAGAAATGCCACATAAAGACATGCTGGGCCAGACATAATCCTTAGACCTCAAAGATGGGTAAGCTCAAGAACTCACCCAAATCCACCAAAAATGTCTATAGAATGGCCGAAGACAATGAAAATTCCCAGGGAGACATGATGTTGAGCAAGATCAAGGAGCTCAAACTCGGTGTATTATCAATGCATGGCGATACACAGAGATTCTGTGTCTAACCGAAACTGAATGGGTATGATATTAAAACGGAAGTAGATACAGATTCCGCTGTTAACTCTCATCTATGAAACTTTATATCAGCAAAAGCTCAAGAACATACCATTAAAGTCATTTGATATAATTTACAGGCAAGAGGTGGTTTCAATGAACGGTTATATCATTGTGCAAGTTGAAGCAAATAGTCAATTTGCAAAATTGCCATTCCATGAGGTAAAAGAAAATGATCCTGCATTTTCTGGAAGAGCGTGGTTGAACAAAATCAAACTAAAAATTGGCAAGCTGTGAACTGATTGGTTGATGGAAAGAACACATTACAGAAACTCTCAGAAAAGTATAAGGCGATTTGAAAAAACTTCATGAGAAATGACCGGAGTTGGGGCACGACTTAAGATAAAACTTGGCAGCATCCCTAAATGCTTAAAGGCAAGAACTGTGCCATATGCTATCAAATCAAAAGTTGAGGTGGATCTTGGAAAATTGATCAAACTTGAAGTCATCGAGTCTGTGACCCCAATTGTTCCAGTTGTCAAGCCAGACGGCTCAGTAAGTATCTGCAGAGACTTTAAAATGATGATTACCCCAGTGCTGTGTGCCGACCAGTTTTCCTTAACATTAATAGAGGACCTATTTGCTGGATTGTCGGGTGGACAGGAGTTCAGTAAGGTAGATTTGTCCCAAGCTTACCTCCAGGTGAAGGTAGCAGCTGAGTCGCAGCCCGGTATAACAATTTTAACCCAGAATATATTGCAACTGAGATCTTTTTTTTGGACTTATCAATTACTGTGGAAAATATGTTCCAAATCTCACTACCCTATTAAAACCACTTTGCGCATCATTATGTGGGAACGAACAATGGACTTGGGCAAAAGCGTGTGAAGAGGCAGAGACAGACCTCAAAAATTTGCTGGCGAAATCGGAAGTCTTGGTTCATTTCGACCTTAATTTAAAAATGCAACTCGCATGAGACACACATTGGCAAATCTGACCACAAGGCTGTGCTCCTGCCCCCGGCTTATAAGCAAAAACTGAAGCGGGAACCCAAAACGAAAGTAAAAACTCACAGAGCCACTGCCCAGCTCCACCCACACAACGACATCACTGAAGTCACGAGAGAAGACAAAATCCCGTACCAGCCGCCCCAAACAGGCGCCGAAATGTGGCGACTAGGGGCTTTTCACAGTAACAACATTTGAAGCCTACTTGTGACAATAAGCGATTTTCACTTCATTTTCATTTCAAATCATCTCTTAAAGGGGCACTCCCATGACAGTGCCATCTTTCTGATGAATGGTTAAACTGAAACTCCATCTGCCTGCTGGAGGAAATGTGGCAACTGTAAGAGCAGAGGAATTCTACCCGGTATCCCAGCCAATATCTATCTCTCAACCCATGATCACAAAAACAGATTATCTGCTCATTATCACGTTGCTGATTGTGTGAATTTTCAGCGTACAAATTGGCTGCCATATTTCCTCTGTTACAATTGTTACTGCACAGCAAAAAGTATTTTATTGGCTGTAAAGTGCTTTGAGACATCTGGCTAAAAGCACTATATGAATGTAAGCCTTTATATCACTCTCATTTGTCCAATAAGGTGAAGGTCTGGGGCCTGAATCATTGACTGGTTAACACTCTTTCCAGTTATTGATTCACCTCCTGAGTGTTTCCACCATTTATACTTCCAATACCTGCAGGTTATTTATTCTTTACATTGTTTTTCTCTATCAACACTAATAAGAAATTAGATTGGTACGGAATCAAATTTAATTTCATGAAAGGTAGTTTGGGGGGGAAAATAAAAATGATTTTCCAATTTTCCAATGGAAGATCTGGCCTCTCTACTCTGCGGCTGAGTGGAATTGAAACTAATGGGTCCATTTATCCTGAGTGACTGGAAATTTCCTCTCCGCTACCTTAATAAGGCTGCTTAACATGCACCTCACTTAGCGAGCATCCCAAAACACTACTGTGTTCTATTCATTGCCCATGTCCTCAGGAAAACCTTGAAGCAAGTGTCAAATTGTGCTGAATTACAAATGGTTTTGTTCTAATACCTGTGCCGGCTAGGGGGAGGGTTGAGGTTGCTCAAGCGTTCTATGTTAGTGTGGCGGCTTGAGGATATTTTCAGATGTGGTCAAGTGAGATTGAAGCTTTTAAAATTGGAGAACACAAATCCAAGCTTGAAGAAACACTCTGAAACTTAGCATTGTGAACCAGTGGGACCTAGCTCAGGGGAGCTTGTAGGCAGGATTAGGCTGTGATACTGACTCTTTGACTAATTTGTTTTTTATTAATTTTGCAGCTGATCCTTTTAATCAAACCAACATCGAGCATTGCAAAGGTTTTTGTGAAAAAAAATAACGCTCTGCTCCCTCCACAGCCTGGTCGCTCACTATCTCTGGGCTTTCTTTCAGCCCAGCAATCCTCTGTGATGGCTTCACTCCCCCACGTCACACTTCTTCAGCAACCCCCACATTTTAATCGCTCCATCATTGGAGGCCATGCCTTTAGCTGGCAAGGTCCTAAACTCCCGACACCTCCATGGTTCTCCACCTCTTTTTTCCCTTTAAGGCACTCATTAAAACTTATTTCCTTGATAGGCTTCTGGCCATCAGTGCGTACATTTGATCATATTCGTACGAAGTGCATTGCTACCATTTATTTTTTAAAATATATATATTTATTCAAATGTTCAACGATTTTCAACAAAACACTCCAACCAAAAAAAAGAATAAAGCACAAAACAAACAAAAATTATACATGAGATTTCCAACAT
The DNA here is from genome assembly GCF_047496885.1 of Scyliorhinus torazame. Taxonomy (NCBI): domain Eukaryota; kingdom Metazoa; phylum Chordata; class Chondrichthyes; order Carcharhiniformes; family Scyliorhinidae; genus Scyliorhinus; species Scyliorhinus torazame. The sequence continues at coordinate 25,733,479 of NC_092715.1, forward strand.
AATACAATGACCCCCATTTAACAAATAAACATGCCAGTAAGGAAAAACGCCCCACTCTAACGTAAACAAAACAGAAAAAAACAAACCTCCCCTCCCCTCCCCCCCTGGGTTGCTGCTGTTGTTGACCTCCACCTAACGTTCCGCGAGAAAGTTTAGGAATGGTTGCCACCACCTGGAGAACCCCTGCAAGGACCCTCGCAAGGCAAACTTTATCCTTTCCAGCTTGATGAACCCTGCCATATCGTTAATCCAAGCTTCCACGCTTGGGGGCTTCGCATCCCTGCAAATTAGTAGGATCCTTCGCCGGGCCACCAGGGCCGCAAAGGCCAGAACACCGGCCTCTTCCGGCTCCTGCACTCCCGACTCGTCCGATACCCCAAATAATGCTATCCCCCAGCTCGGCTTGCCCAGGGTGTTCACCACTTTGGACATAGTCCTCTCAAAGCCCCTCCAGAACCCCTCCAGCGCCGGGCATGTCCAGAACATATGGGCGTGATTTGCCGGGCTCCCCGAGCACCTCACACACCTGTCCTCCACCCCAAAAATCTTACTCATCCTCGCCCCTGTCATATGCACCCTATGGATAACTTTGAACTGTATTAGGCTGAGCCTGGCGCAAGAGGAGGAAGAATTAACCCTACTCAGGGCATCAGCCCACAGATCTTCATCCAGCTCCTCCCCAGCTCCTCCTCCCACTTACCCTTTAACTCCTCCACCGAGGCCTCCGAGGCCTCCTGCAGTTCCTGATAGATCGCCGAGACCTTGCCTTCTCCAATCCAAACACCCGAAATCACCCTGTCCTGAATCCTTCGTGCTGGGAGCAGCAGAAATTCCCTCACATGCCGTCTCACAAAGGCCCTCACTTGCATGTACCTAAAAGCATTCCCGAGAGGTAACCCAAAATTCTCCTCTAGCGCCCCTAGGCTCGCAAAAGTCCCATCGATGAATAAGTCCCCCACTCTTTTAATCCCAGCCCGGTGCCAGCTCAGAAACCCCCCATCCATCCTACCCGGAACAAACCTGTGGTTCTCTCGTATCGGGGACCAGACCGAGGCCCCCATCTCGCCCCTATGTCGCCTCCACTGCCCCCAGATCTTCAGCGTCGCCACCACACCGGACTCGTGGTGTACCTTGTCGGCAGAAGCGGCAACGGTGCCGTCACCAGTGCCCCCAGACTCGTACCCACACAAGACGCCACCTCTAGCCTCTTCCAAGCCGCCCCCTCTCCCTCCACTTACGGATCATCGCCACATTAGCTGCCAAATAATAGTAACATAGATTCGCCAGCGCCTGCCCCCCCCTGTCCCTGCTACGCTCCAAAAACACCCTCTTCACCCTCGGGGTCTTATTCGCCCATACGAATCCCATAATACTCCTGCTTACCCGTTCAAATAAAGCCTTGGGGATGAGGATGGGCAGGCACTGGAACACAAGCAGGAACCTTGAGAGGACCGTCATCTTGACCGCCTGCACCCTGCCCGCCAGGGAGAGTGGCAGCATATCCCATTTCTTGAAGTTCTCCTCCATCTGCTCCGCCAACCGTGTCAAATTGAGCTTGTGCAGGGCCCCCCAGCTCCTAGCTACCTGGATCCCCAGGTAACGGAAGCTCCTCTCCACCCTCTTCAGAGGTAGCTCATCTATCCCCCTTCCCTGGTCCCCTGTATGCACCACAAAGAGCTCACTCTTCCCCACATTGAGCTAATATCCCGAGAAGACCCCAAACTCCCTAAGGATCCGCATAACCTCTGCCATCCCCTCCACTGGGTCTGCAACATATAACAACAGGTTATCAGCATATAATGACACCCGGTGTTCCTCCCCCCCCCCACCGGACCAATCCCCTCCATTTCCTAGACTCCCTCAGTGCAAACAACAAGGGGGATAAGGGACACCCCTGCCTCGTCCCGCGATACAACCTGAAGCACTCCGACCTCCGCTGGTTCGTAGCCACACTCACCACTGGGGCCCTATATAACAGCTTATGAACCCTTCCCCGAACCCAAATCTCCCAAGCACTTCCCAGAGATACTCCCACTCCATCCGATCAAAGGTCTTCTCCGCGTCCATAGCCGCCACTACCTCCACTTCCACCTCCACCGAGGGCATCATGAAATGAAAATCGCTTATTGTCACAAGTAGGCTTCAAATGCAGTTACTGTGAAAAGCCCCTAATCGCCACATTCCGGCGCCTGTTCGGGGAGGCTGGTGCAGGAATTGAACCATGCTGCTGGCCTGCCTTGGTCTGCTTTCAAAGCCAGCGCTTTAGCTCAGTGAGCTAAACCAGCCCCTCTCCCTGGACTCGTGGCAGCCCCAGTCCCTGATCACATTGAAGAGCCTCCGCACATTCGTGTTTAACTGCCTGCCCTTCACAAACCCCGGCTGGTCCTCATGGATCACCCCCGGGACATAGTCCTCAATTCTCGTAGCCAGCACCTTCGCCAACAACTTAGCGCCTACATTGAGGAGCGAAAGCGGCCTGTACGATCCACATTGCAATGGATCCTTATCCCGCTTCAAAATCAACGAGATCAGCGCCCGGGACATTGTCGGGGGCAGGGTCCCCTCCTCCCTCGGCTCATTGAAAGTTCTCATCAGCAGTGGGCCCAGCAGGTCCACATACTTTCTGTAAAATTCAACCGGGAACCCGTCCGGTCCCGGGGCCTTCCCCGCCTGCATGCTCCCCAATCCTTTAACCAGCTCCTCCAGCCCAATCAGCGCCCCCAAACCAGCCACCTCCTCCTCCTCCACCCTCGGGAACCTCAGTTGGTCCAAGAATCGCCGCATCCCCCCCCCCTCCGGGAGCTCAGACCTATACAGATCACCCCTAAATACCTCATTTATTCTCACCGCACTCCGCATCGTATTCCCCCCTCTATCTCTAATTCCACCAATCTCCCTCTTACAAAGCTGATGTGCCAGCATCCGGCTCGCCTTCTCCTCATACTCATATACTGGCCCCTGTATTTTCCTCCACAGCGCCTCTGCTTTTCCCGTGATCAATAGATCAAATTCCATTTGGAGGTTTTGTTGCTCCCTAAGCAGCCCCTCCTCGGGGGCCTCTGCATAGCTCCTGTCCACCCTTAATATCTCCCCCACCAATCTCTCCCTCTCCCTCCTCTCTCTCTTCTCCCTCTGGGCCCCAATGGAAATGAGCTCTCCCCTAAACACCGCCTTCAGAGCCTCCCAGACTACCCCAACCCGCACCTCCCCATTGCCGATGGCCTCCCTATATCTTTGAATACACCCCCGGATCCGCCCGCACACCTCCTCATCTGCCAACAGTCCCACATCGAGGCGGCACAACGAGCGCTGGTCCCTCTCCTCCCCCAACTCTAGCTCCACCAAATGTGGGGCGTGATCCGAGATGTCTATAGCCGAATATTCCGTTTGCTCTACTTTCGGGATTAATGCCCTACTTATTATGAAGAAATCTATTTGGGAATAGGCTTTATGGACGTGGGAGAAAAAAGAAAATTCTCTGGCCACCGGCCTGGCAAACCTCCATGGATCCACTCCCCCCATCTGGTCCATAAACCCCTAAGCACCTTGGCTGCAGCCAGCCTCTTACCCGTCCTGGACCTGGAACGGTCCAGTGCTGGGTCCAGCACCGTGTTGAAGTCCCTACCTCCAGATCAGGGATCCGACCCAACATACGTTTCATAAATCCGGCATAATCCTAATTCGGGACATATACGTTCACCAGTACCACCCGCGTCCCCTGCAACCTACCACTCACCATCTCGTATCGACCTCCATTATCCGCCACAATATTCATCGCCTCAAACTACACCCGCTTCCCCACCTTATCGCAACCCCTGTATTCTTCGCATCCAGCCCCGAGTGAAAGACCTGCCCTACCGGAGCGCAGCGAGTGCAGCTTGGGATTCAGGTCGGTGTTTAAACTTGCCCCCAGGTTCTAGCGGCCTTCATTTTTCGGAGTGGGAGAGAGAGAGGGAGCTGGAGCGCAGTGAGTGCAGCTTGGGCTTGGGATTCAGGTAGGTGTTTAAACTTGCCCCCAGGTTCGAGCGGCCTTCATTTCCGGGAGCGAGAGAGAGAGAGGGAGCCGGAGCGCAGCGAGTGCAGCTTGGGATTCAGGTAGGTGTTGAAACTTGCCCCCAGGTTCCAGCGGCCTTCATTTCCGGGAGCGGGAGAAAGAGAGGGAGCCGGAATGCATTGAGAATCAGGTAGGTGCTTAAGTGTTTGATTTTTCCCTCTATTTAAGTTGGGCGGTTGCTAAACCCGAGACACTACACTTGTAGTATCACCCACCCTTCCACCTCCTCTAACGTAAGGGGGTGCGTGAATATCAGGTAAGCTCTCTCTTTTCTTTTTCTTTTATCCGCAAGTTATAGTTTCAGATTTTCGGCGGGAGCAGTGGCCAGGGGTCTGTCAGGGAGGTAAGATTACACTTTAAAAACTTACCTTACAGGAGAAGCGGCCTTCAGATTTTCGGCGGGAGCAGTGGCCAGGGGTCTGTCGGGAAGGTAAGTAGCTGGGAGAAATTTAACTCTTTGTGGGTTGGTAAGTATTGTGATTGGTAAGTAAAATCCTTATTCCTTTCACTTATTCATTACTTGATATTATATTTGTAATCAGTTAAGGTAAAGTGTAAAAATGGCAGGCGATCCCAGACCCGTGTTATGCTCAATGTGGGAGTTCAGGGACGCGGCCGATGCCCTTGACTCCTTCATGTGCGGGAAGTGTGTCCAGCTGCAGCTCCTGTTAGACCGCATGATGGCTCTGGAGCTGCGGATGGACTCGCTTTGGAGCATCCGCGATGCTGAGGAAGTCGTGGATAGCACGTTCAGTGAGTTGGTCACACCACAGATTAGGATTGGTGAGGGAGACAGGGAATGGGTGACCAAAAGGCAGAGAAAGAGCAGGAAGGCAGTGCAGGTGTCCCCTGCGGTCATCTCCCTCCAAAACAGGTATACCGTTTTGGATACTGTTGGGGGAGATGACTCACCAGGGGAAGGCAGTAGTAGCCTGCCTCATGGCACTGTGGCTGGCTCTGCTGCATAGAAAGGAGGGAAAAAGACTGGCAGGGCTATAGTCACAGGGGATTCAATCGTAAGGGGAGGAGACAGGCGTTTCTGTGGTCGAAAACGAGACTCCCGAATGGTATGTTGCCTCCCGGGTGCATGGGTCAGGGATGTCTCAGATCGGCTGCAGGACATACTGAAGGGGGAGGGTGAACAGCTTGTTGTCGTGGTGCATATAGGCACCAACGATATAGGTAAAAAACAGGATGAGGTCCTACAATCAGAATTTAGGGAGTTAGGAGATAAGTTAAAAAGTAGGACCTCAAAGGTAGTAATCTCAGGATTTCTACCAGTGCCACGAGACAGTCAGAGTAGAAATTCAAGAATAGTCAGAATGAATACGTGCCTTGAGAGATGGTGCAGGAGGGAGGGATTCAGATTTTTGGGACATTGGAACCGGTTCTGGGGGCGGTGGGACCATTACAAATCGGATGGTCTACACCTGGGCAGGACTGGAACCAACGTCCTCGGGGGTGCTTTTGCTAACACTGTTGGGGAGGTTTTAAACTAATGTGGCAGGGGAATGGGAACCAGATTAGGAAGTTAGAGGTCAGTAAAGAGGCAGAAATTAAAGCCAGTAAGGTACTAGATAATAAACTCAATGTGACTAAGGGCAAGAGTAGACAGGGAAGAGATGATGAACACAAAGGGACACGTGGTCTGAGGTGCATTTGTTTCAATGTAAGAAGTGTAGCAGGTAAGGCAGATGAACTTAGGGCTTGGATTAGTACCTGGGAATATGATGTTATTGGCATTACGGAGACTTGGTTGAGAGAAGGGCAAGACTGGCAACTAAATATCCCTGGAGCATCCGCGATGCTGAGGAAGTCGTGGATAGCACGTTCAGTGAGTTGGTCACACCACAGATTAGGGTTGGTAAGGGAGACAGGGAATGGGTGACCAGATGCTTCAGGAGGGATAGAGAGGGAGGTAAAAGGGGTGGAGGAGTTGCATTACTGGTCAGAAATGATATCACAGCTATGATTAAGGAGGGCAAGATGGAGGATTCGAGCACTGAGGCAATATGGGTAGAGCTAAGAAATAGGAAGGGTGCAGTAACATTGTTGGGACTTTACTACAGGCCTCCCAAAAGTGAGCGTGAAGTAGAGGTACAAATATGTAGACAGATTATAGAAAAATGTAGGAGCAATAGGGTGGTCGTGATGGGAGATTTTAACTTCCCCAGCATTGAATGGGACTCATGTAGTGTTGGAGGTGTAGATGGAGCAGAATTTGTAAGGAGCATCCAGGAGAGTTTTTTAGAGCAGTATGTAAATAGTCCAACTCGGGAAGGGACCATACTGGACCTGGTATTGGGGAATGATCCCGGCCAGGTGGTTGAAGTTTCAGTCAGTGATTGCTTTGGGAATAGCGATCACAATTCCATAAGTTTTAGAATACTCATGGACAAAGACGAGAGTGGTCCTAAAGGAAGAGTGTTAAATTGGGGAAAGGCCAAGTATAACAAAATTCAGCAGGAGCTAGGGAATGTGGATTGGGAGCAGCTGTTTAAGGGTAAATCCACATTTGAAATGTGGGAGTCTTTGCAGGGAAGGTTGATTAGAGAGCAGGACAGACATGTCCCTGTGAAAATGAGGGATAGAAATGGCAAGATTAGGGAACCATGGATGACGGGTGGAATTGTGAGACTAGCTAAGATGAAAAAGGAAGCATACATAAGATCTCGGTGACTTAAATCTGATGAAGCTTCAGAGGAATATCGGGAAAGTAGGACAAATCTCAAACACGCAATAAAGAGGGCTAAAAGGGATCATGAAATATCTTTGGCTAACAGGGTTAAGGAAAATCCCAAAGCCTTTTATTCGTATATAAGAAGCAAGAGGGTAACTAGAGAAAGGATTGGCCCACTCAAAGACAAAAGAGGGAATTTATGCGTGGAGTCAGAGGAAATGGGTGGGATTCTTAATGAGTACTTTGCATCGGTATTCACCAAAGAGAGGGACATGACGGATGTTGAGGATAAGGATGGATGTTTAAATACTCTCGGTCAAGTCGGCTTAAGGAAGGGGGAAGCTTTGGGTATTCTAAAAGACATTAAGGTGGGCAAGTCCCCAGGTCCGGATGGAATCTATCCCGGGTTACGGAGGGAAGTGAGGGACAAAATAGCTGGGGCCTTAACAGATATCTTTGCAGCATCCTTGAACACGGGTGAGGTCCTGGAGGATTGGAGAATTGCTAATGTTGTCCCTTTGTTTAAGAAGGGTAGCAGGGATAATCCAGGGAATTATATACCTGTGAGCTTGATGTCAGTGGTAGGCAAACTGTTGGAGAAGATACTGAGGGATAGGATCTATTCACATTTGGAAGAAAATAGACTTATCAGTGATAGGCAGCATGGTTTTGTGTAGGGAAGGTCATGTCTTACAAACCTAATAGAATTCTTTGAGGAAGTGACAACGTTAATTGATGAGGGAAGGGTTGTAGATATCATATTCATGGACTTCAGTAAGGCGTTTGATAAAGTTTCCCATGGCAAGTTGATGGAAAAAGTGAAGTCGTATGGGGTTCAGGGTGTACTAGCTAGATGGATAACGAACTCGCTGGGCAACAGGAGACAGAGAATAGTGGTGGAAGGTAGTGTCTCAAAATGGAGAAAGGTGACTAGTGGTGTTCCACAGGGATCCGTACTCGGACCACTGTTGTTTGTGATATACATAAATGATCTGGATGAAGGTATAGGTGGCCTGATTAGCAAGTTTGCAGATGATACTAAGATTGGTGGAGTTGCAGATAGCGAGGAGGACTGTCAGAGAATACAGCAAAATATAAATAGATTGGTGAGTTGGGCAGAGAGATGGCAGATGGAGTTCAATCCAGGCAAATGCGAGATGATGCATTTTGGAAGATCGAATTCAAGAGCGGACAATACGATCAATGGAAGAGTCCTGGGGAAAATTGATGTACAGAGAGATCTGGGAGTTCAGATCCATTGTACCCTGAAGGTGGCAACGCAGGTCGATAGAGTGGTCAAGAAGGCATACAGCATGCTTGCCTTCATCGGACGGGATATTTAGTACAAGAGTTGGCAGGTCATGTTACAGTTGTATAGGACTTTGGTTAGGCCACATTTGGAATACTGCGTGCAGTTCTGGTTGCCACATTAGAACAAAGAAAGAACAAAGAACAAAGAAATGTACAGCACAGGAACAGGCCCTTCGGCCCTCCAAGCCCGTGCCGACCATACTGCCCGACTAAACTACAATCTTCTACACTTCCTGGGTCCGTATCCTTCTATTCCCATCCTATTCATATATTTGTCAAGATGCCCCTTAAATGTCCCTATCGTCCCTGCCTCCACTACCTCCTCCGGTAGTGAGTTCCAGGCACCCACTACCCTCTGCGTAAAAAACTTGCCTCGTACATCTACTCTAAACTTTGCCCCTCTCACCTTAAACCTATGCCCCCTAGTAATTGACCCCTCTACCCTGGGGAAAAGCCTCTGACTATCCACTCTGTCTATGCCCCTCATAATTTTGTATACCTCTATCAGGTCGCCCCTCAACCTCCTTCGTTCCAGTGAGAACAAACCGAGTTTATTCAATCGCTCCTCATAGCTTATGCCCTCCATACCAGGCAACATTCTGGTAAATCTCTTCTGCACCCTCTCTAAAGCCTCCACATCCTTCTGGTAGTGTGGCGACCAGAATTGAACACTATACTCCAAGTGTGGCCTAACTAAGGTTCTATACAGCTGCAACATGACTTGCCAATTCTTATACTCAATGCCCCGGCCAATGAAGGCAAGCATGCCGTATGCCTTCTTGACTACCTTCTCCACCTGTGTAGCCCCTTTCAGTGATCTGTGGACCTGTACTCCTAGATCTCTTTGACTTTCAATACTCCTGAGGGTTCTACCATTCACTGTATATTCCCTACCTGCATTAGCCCTTCCAAAATGCATTACCTCACATTTGTCCAGGTTAAACTCCATCTGCCATCTCTCCGCCCAAGTCTCCAGACAATCTAAATCCTGCTGTATCCTCAGACAGTCCTCATCGCTATCCGCAATTCCACCAACCTTTGTGTCGTCTGCAAACTTACTAATCAGACCAGTTACATTTTCCTCCAAATCATTTATATATACTACAAAGAGCAAAGGTCCCAGCACTGATCCCTGTGGAACACCACTGGTCACAGCCCTCCAATTAGAAAAGCATCCCTCCATTGCTACCCTCTGCCTTCTATGGCCTAGCCAGTTCTGTATCCACCTTGCCAGTTCACCCCTGATCCCGTGTGACTTCACCTTTTGTACTAGCCTACCATGAGGGACCTTGTCAAAGGCCTTACTGAAGTCCATATAGACAACATCTACTGCCCTACCTGCATCAATCATCTTAGTGACCTCCTCGAAAAACTCGATCAAGTTAGTGAGACACGACCTCCCCTTCACAAAACCGTGCTGCCTCTCACTAATACGTCCATTTGCTTCCAAATGGGAGTAGATCCTGTCTCGAAGAATTCTCTCCAGTAATTTCCCTACCACTGAAGTAAGGCTCACCGGCCTGTAGTTCCCGGGATTATCCCTGCCACCCTTCTTAAACAGAGGAACAACATTGGCTATTCTCCAGTCCTCCGGGACATCCCCTGAAGACAGCGAGGATCCAAAGATTTCTGTCAAGGCCTCAGCAATTTCCTCTCCAGCCTCCTTCAGTATTCTGGGGTAGATCCCATCCGGCCCTGGGGACTTATCTACCTTAATATTTTTTAAGACACCCAACACCTCGTCTTTTTGGATCACAATGTGACCCAGGCTATCTACACCCCCTTCTCCAGACTCAACATCTACCAATTCCTTCTCTTTGGTGAATACTGATGCAAAGTATTCATTTAGTACCTCGCCCATTTCCTCTGGCTCCACACATAGATTCCCTTGCCTATCCTTCAGTGGGCCAACCCTTTCCCTGGCTACCCTCTTGCTTTTTATGTAAGTGTAAAAAGCCTTGGGATTTTCCTTAACCCTATTTGCCAATGACTTTTCATGACCCCTTCTAGCCCTCCTGACTCCTTGCTTAAGTTCCTTCCTACTTTCCTTATATGCCACACAGGCTTCGTCTGTTCCCAGCCTTTTAGCCCTGACAAATGCCTCCTTTTTCTTTTTGACGAGGCCTACAATATCATTCGTCATCCAAGGTTCCCGAAAATTGCCGTATTTATCTTTCTTCCTCACAGGAACATGCCTGTCCTGTATTCCTTTCAACTGACACTTGAAAGCCTCCCACATGTCAGATGTTGATTTGCCCTCAAACATCCGCCCCCAATCTATGTTCTTCAGGTCCCGCCTAATATTGTTATAATTAGCCTTCCCCCAATTTAGCACATTCATCCTCGGACCACTCTTATCCTTGTCCACCAGTACTTTAAAACTTACTGAATTGTGGTCACTGTTACCGAAATGCTCCCCTACTGAAACATCTACCACCTGGCCGGGCTCATTCCCCAATACCAGGTCCAGTACCGCCCCTTCCCTAGTTGGACTGTTTACATATTGTTTTAAGAAGCCCTCCTGGATGCTCCTTACAAACTCTGCCCCGTCTAAGCCCCTGGCACTAAGTGAGTCCCAGTCAATATTGGGGAAGTTGAAGTCTCCCATCACCACAACCCTGTTGTTTTTACTCTTTTCCAAAATCTGTCTACCTATCTGCTCCTCTATCTCCCGCTGGCTGTTGGGAGGCCTGTAGTATACCCCCAACATTGTGACTGCACCCTTCTTATTCCTGATCTCTACCCATATAGCCTCACTGCCCTCTGAGGTGTCCTCTCGCTGTATAGCTGTGATACTCTCCTGAACAAGTAGCGCAACTCCGCCTCCCCTTTTACATCCCCCTCTATCCCGCCTGAAACATCTAAATCCTGGAACGTTTAGCTGCCAATCCTGCCCTACCCTCAACCAGGTCTCTGTAATGGCAACAACATCATAGTTCCAAGTACTAATCCAAGCTCTAAGTTCATCTGCCTTACCCGTAATGCTCCTTGCATTAAAACATATGCACTTCAGGCCACCAGACCCGCTGTGTTCAGCAACTTCTCCCCGTCTGCTCTGCCTCAGAGCCACACTGTCCATATTCCCTAGTTCTCCCTCAACGCTCTCACCTTCTGACCTATTGCTCCCGTGCCCACCCCCCTGCCATACTAGTTTAAACCCTCCCGTGTGACACTAGCAAATCTCGCGGCCAGGATATTTATGCCTCTCCGGTTTAGATGCAACCCGTCCATCTTATAATACAGGTCACACCTGCCCCGGAAGAGCTCCCAGTGGTCCAGATAACCGAAACCCTCCCTCCTACACCAGCTGTTTAGCCACGTGTTTGTCTGCTCTATCTTCCTATTTCTAGCCTCACTGGCACGTGGCACAGGGAGTAATCCCGAGATTACAACCCTCGAGGTCCTGTCTTTTAACTTTCTGCCTAGCTCCCTGAACTCCTGCTGCAGGACCTCATGCCTCTTCCTGCCTATGTCGTTAGTACCAATATGTACAACGACCTCTACCTGTTTGCCCTCCCCCTTCAGGATTCCCTCTACCCGTTCGGAGACATCCTGGACCCTGGCACCAGGGAGGCAACATACCATCCTGGAGTCTCTTTCACGTCCACAGAAGCGCCTATCTGTTCCCCTGACTATAGAGTCCCCTATAACTATTACTCTTCTGCGCTTTGACCCTCCCTTCTGAACATCAGAGCCAGCCGTGGTGCCACTGCTCTGGCTGCTGCTGTTTTCCCCTGATAGGCTATCCCCCCCGACAGTATCCAAAGGGGTATACCTGTTCGAGAGGGGGACAACCACAGGGGATTCCTGCACTGACTGCCTGCCCTTTCTGGTGGTCACCCATTTCTCTGCCTGCACCTTGGGTGTGACCACATTTACATAACTGCGATCTATGACGCTTTCCGCCACCTGCATGCTCCTAAGTGCATCCAATTGCTGCTCCAACCGAACCATGCGGTCTGTGAGGAGCTGCAGTTGGGTGCACTTTCTGCAGATGAAGCCATCCAGGACGCTGGAAGCCTCCCGGACCTGCCACATCTCACAGTCAGAGCACAGCACCCCTCTAACTGACATTGCGTCAATTAATTAAAATTAAAATTTGTCTTTTTTTTTATAAATACTACTTTTTTTTTTTTTAAATTACAAAGTTACTGTCAACTATCTGTTTCCTAGCACTAGATTTCTAATAGAAATGCGATAGCTAACTATAATATCCTCCGATCTCTGGCTTAGATATCCTCTAAATTATAATTAAGTTATAATTAGTTTAATTAGTTCCCAAATAGTCAAAAAAAATTTAGGTTAGAATCCCAACCAGCCACTCAGGTCACAGCTTTTCTGTCCCCCCCGACACACACAATTTGAAAAAAGGTATAAAAGTAAAAATCACTTGCTTACCTTCTGAGATGTTCTCAGGTTCTCTCGCTGACAGAGACTGCTCCTCCACCTCCAATCCTTGGCCTGCACAATGCTAATAATATATAATATAATATGGCACTTACCTTCCACCAATGGGTCTTATTATTAGGTTAGAGGAGGAGGGTGGGTGGGAGACACTACACGTGTAGTGTCTCGGGTTTCCTCGCGAAGGAAGGAAGTGGATGCTTTAGAGAGGGTGCAGAGCAGGTTCACCAGGATGTTGCCTGGTATGGAGGGTGCCAGCTATGAAGAAAGGTTGAGTAGATTAGGATTGTTTTCGTTGGAAAGACAGAGGTTGAGGGGGGACCTGATTGAGGTCTACAAAATTATGAGAGGTATGGACAGGGTGGATAGCAATAAGCTTTTTCCAAGAGTGGGGTTGTCAATTACAAGAGGTCACAATTTCAAGGTGAGAGGGGAAAAGTTTACGAGAGATGTGCGTAGAAAGGTTTTTCCGCAGAGGGTGGTGGGTGCCTGGAAAGCTTTGCCAGCGGAGGTGGTAGAGGCGGGCACAATAGCATCATTTAAGATGCATCTAGACAGATATATGAACGGGCGGGGAACAGAGGGAAGTAGATCCTTGGAAAATAGGCGACAGGTTTAGATAAAGGATCTGGATTGGTGCAGGCTGGGAGGGGCGAAGGGCCTGTTCCTGTGCTGTAATTTTCTTTGTTCTTTGTTCTACCCATCTCTTTCTCAGCCAGACCTGATCAGCCACCTTCAAGTGTGTCTACTGGAGCATGACCACGTCTGCCTTCAGTCCCTTTAAGTGCGCGAACACCCGGGACCTCTTGACCGGCCCATTCAGGCCCCTCACATTCCATGTTATCAGCCGAATCAGGGGGCTAGTCGCCCCCTCCAGCCCCCCGCCCCCCTCCGACTAGCCATCCCATTTTTTAGGCCAGCCACTTGCCCGCACCTCCCGCACCCTCCAATCTCCCAGGCGGCGGACCCCCGCCCCGACTCCCTCTTCTACCTCCAGCTCCCCTTTGGCCAATACAGCAGCAACCCAGTCCCCTCCCCCCCACCCCACCCCCCCCTAACCCCCAGCCAGATCACCGTCCAGCCATTTTGCTCCCCCATTACACTCCCGTAAGTCAGCTGACTCCTGCTGACCCCGGCCGCTCCCGTCATTCCAACGACCCCCCAATGTGGGAATCCCCCCACCTCCTCCTGTCGATCAATGGGCGCTCTCCTCCAGCACAACCCTTGCCCCCAGGCCCCGCCCCTCCCTTCCTTAACGCGGGAAAAAGCTCGCGCTGTCCAACCGAGCCGGCCCCGCCTCCCATGGCACAGCTCCTCTTTCTGCGACCTCGCCCCAGCTCCCCAACCCCGGGCTTCCAACCCCCCCTTCATCAGCGGGGCCCTGCCCCTACAGTACCGGCGCCTACACTCTCACACAGCCCCCACATCATATCCACTTACCCCTTCCCATTTCCCCTCTTCCCAACCTGAAACCAGAAGAACACACCCAAAATACAGTAAACACCCCCCACAACAAACCCTCAGTTCGAGTCCAGCTTTTCAGTCTGAATAAAGGTCCACGCCTCATCTGGCATCTCAAAATAGTGGTGACGGTCCTGAAACGTGACCCACAATCGCGCTGGCTGCAGCATTCCAAACTTCACCCCCTTCCGATGGCGAACCGCTTTGGCCCGATTAAAACCAGCCCTCTTCTTGGCCACCTCCGCACTCCAGTCCTGGTAGACACGGATCTCCGTACTCTCCCACCTGCTACTCCGTTCTTTCTTCGCCCATCTCAGGACGCACTCTGTCCATAAAGCGGTGGAACCTCACCACTACAGCCCTTGGCGGCTTGTTGGCTTTAGGCCTCCTTGCCAGGACTCGATGAGCCCCATCCAGCTCCAGGGGCCTCGGGAACGCTCCCGCGCCCATCAGCGTGTTGAGCATTGTAGCTACATATGCCCCAGCGTCGGACCCCTACTCTCCTTCAGGGAGACCCAGAATCCAAAGATTCTTCCTCCTCGACCTGTTCTCCAGGTCCTCAAACTTCTCCTGCTACTTCTTGTGTGGCGCCTCGTGCGCCTCCACCTACACCGCCAGGCCCAAAATCTCGTCCTCATTCTCTGAGGCCTTCTGCTGCACCTCTCGAATCGCCGCCCCTTGGGCCTTCTGGGTCTCCACCAGCCTTTCGATCGACGCCTTCATTGGCGCCAGCATTTCTGCTCTCAGCTCCGCAAAGTAGTTTTTAAGGAACTCTTGCTGCTCCCGCAACCACTGCGCCCACGCTGCTTGAGCTCCACCCGCCGCCATCTTGCTTTTCCTCCCCCGCTCTCTTCGCTGCTCCAAAACCACTTTGGAGCTCCACTCCTGGCCCACTCCATACAGTGCTGGGGGAACCTTACTATCACCTTCCCACACTGGGAACCGTCGTACAAGTGCCGCTGGGGCTCCTCAAGAGGGCCCAAGAGTCCGTTCTTGGCGGGAGCTGCCGAACGTGCAACCTACCTAGGCATAGCCGCAACCGGAAGTCCCATTGCTACCATTTTTAATCCTTTCACGGCAGGTGGCCATTTCTGACAAGGCCAGCAGCTGTCACCCAACCCTAATTGCCCTTGAACTGAGTGACTTGCTCGGGCATTTCTGAGGGCAGTTAAGAATCAACCGCATTGCTGTGAGTCTGGAGTCTCATGTAGGCCAGACCAGGTAAGGACGGCAAATTTTCTTTCCTAAAGGGCGTTAGTGAACCAAGTGGGTTTTCACAACAACTGATGATAGTTCACGGTCACCATTACTGAGACTAGCTTTATATCCCAGAATAATTAATTGAATTTAAATACCACCAGAGCATTAACCTGGGGACTCTGAATTACTCACCCATTGACACCACCCCCAACGCCACCATCTCCTCCTTCATCGTAAATGCTCTTTAAGTGAAGTTGTTCTTGTTTTTTGCACAGTAACTTGGTTCTTAAGCGTCAGTTTGTTCTGTTTGTTGTCTCTCTCATGGCTGTCGCTCAAATGCTACCCTCCAGGACTTGACCAGGTAATCCCTGCTGCTGCTGTAATGTAGAGCTGAGAGAGTTCAACATGGAGATGGGCCCGTGGATAGACCTGACATTTGTACAGCACCTTTCACAACATCTCGTAGCTCTGAAATGTAGTCACTGTTGTAAAGTGACCCGAATTCAAGATGGAGTGTTCTGGGCACCCGTCCAGGGTAATCCAGGAAGATCTTCCCATGCCCTTCCTTAACAATAATAATAATAATAATAGTCCTTATTGTCACATGTAGGTTTACATTGCCACTGCAATGAAGTTACTGTGAAAAGCCCCTAGTCGCCACACTCCCATAAACCGAGAACTGGGCCATAACAGAGGGCAGTTAAGAATCAACGACGTTGCTCTGAGTCTGGAGTCACATGTAGGCAAGGCCAGGTAAGGACCCAGATTTCCTTCTCCAAAAGACATTAGTGAACCAAATGATCCCAACATTATTAAGACCGAGGATAATCGTTCCAGATTTATTCATGGAATTAATTTAAATTTCACCGGCTGCCATCATTGGATCTGAACCTATGTCACCCAGAGCATTAACCTGGACCTCTGGGTTACTAGTCCAGTGATATTACCTCAATGCAACCCTCTCGCCCAGAGATCAATCCCTCAAACCTTTAATAATAATCTTAATTATTGTCACAAGTAGGCTTACACTAACACTGCAATGAATTTACTGTGAAAAGCCCCTGGTCACCACACTCCGGCGCCTGTTCGGGTACACAGAGGGAGAATTCAGAATGTCCAATTCACCTAACAAACACATCTTTCGGGACTTGTGGGAGGGAACCGGAGCGCCCGGAGGAAACCCACGCAGACACGGGGAGAACATGCAGACTCCGCACAGACAGTGACCCAAGCCGGGAATCGAACCTGGGACGCTGGAGCTGTGAAGCAACTGTGCTAACCACTGTGCTACCGTGCCGTCCCATTGGAGAATGAGGCCTAGAGATGCTTGTTTGCTCCATTGGGAGCAGGAGGATCGAGGGAAAAGAATGTTGCCGGGCTTCATTGCAACCTTCCCACAGTGGATGGCAACTGAGGTGCAGGCAAGACGTACCCGCCCCATCAATGAAAATGGTCTTGTTCCCTTTTCCCTCCCTAATTTAGGACAGGGTAGTATCTCCCAGCATTGAATCGCCCAGAGGGGCTCACCTCTGCCGTAATCATGGTGGTGAGACAGGAGCCCTGGCAACTCAGGCCCACTTTATCCAAAGAAGCTGAAAAATACGAGCAGAATAGATTGGCCAGGGAAATAATTGAAATGAGAATGGGAGAGATATTTGAGAGCACAGGCTCGTGGGGACTATTACTTGTTACGACTGGACAATTGGAACTCGGGCATTTCATGGCCTAGGATTTTGAAAATGTTCCTGTCTAAAATAAACAGAAATATATATTCCTGACTCACTTTTCCATTGAGATAAACCTAGTTAACGATGACAGGAACTTGAACTCACACAGCAGCTTTAACACAGTAAAATGCCCCCAAGCCTTTCATGAGAATGTAATCAAATTGAATTTCATCTTGGGACAGGTAAGGAAATATTAGCACGGCTGGGTCAAAGACTTTGGAATGCTTCTTGGGGAATTTACTCTTAAGAATCAAAACTACAATGATCATGTTATATGCTACTTGCTAACTTAGATGCTTCTATCTCAATATATATATTTTTTAAATTTAGAATACCCAATTCATTTTTTCCAATTAAGAGGCAATTTAGCTTGGCCAATCCACCTAGCTTGCACATTTTTTGTGTTGTGGGGGCGAAACCCACGCAAACACGGGGAGAATGTGCAAACTCCGCACGGACAGTGACCCAGAGCCAGGATCGAACCTGGGACTCTTCTATCTGAATTTGATGGTGATTGCTCGATTGTTATTCTCGTGCCATCGGGTGAATCTGTTGTCAGCCAACTCTCAGATGGTAGCTCCCCTGCCTCAGAGATCATGCCCCACTGCAGAGATTTGAACACACAATCTAGACTTGCGGTATCCAGTGCAGAGCTGAGGGAGTGCTGCAGGTGAGATGTGTCTCGGAGGCGTGGCTTCCTTCTTAGGTGGAGGCAAAATATCCCACGTTACTACTTGATGGAGGAGCAGGGGAGTTTTCCCAAGTGTCCGAGCCTATAGTTATCCCTCAACCAACACAGAAAACCGATTGGCAGCAGTTCAAGAAAACGCCTCACCGCCATCTTCTTCAGAGCAACTGGGGACTGAGATGAGGAGAAACGCCTTCACTCACAGGGTGGTGAGCCTGTGGAATTCTCCACCACAGAAGACCGTGGAGGCCAAATCACTGAATATATTGAAGAAGGAAACAGATAGATTTCTAGACTCTAAAGGTGTCAAGGGGTATGGGAAGAGAGCGGGGAGTGTGGCGTTGAGATAGAAGGTTAGCCGTGATCATATGGAATGGTGGAGCAGACTCAAAGGGCCAGTTGGCCTCCTCCTACTCGTACTTTCTACGTTTCTATAAAGTCTCAGGCAAGCGACCACTCACAAGCGATGACGGTGGAAAAGTTTTGATTTATTCTCCTTACAATATACACCGCCTACTCCCCAAAGGGTCTCCCGCGCCCCGCCCACATCTGGGCCGAGGTATTTATGGCCCAGCAGTCCTAGGAATAGGGGGAGCATAGCCCCCCCCCCTCCCTCATCTGTGTAAATCGTACTCAGGATTCCTGAGATTGCAGATCTCCTGTACGGTTATAACACCCCTCCTCCCGGCAAGTCTGATACATCATTTGTTTCGACAGAAGGGGGGAAATCCTTTACCTTCTTTGCCTGAGGTTGTCTATCCAGCTTCCGGCATTCTGGGCCAAATCCCAATGTCTGACTCCTGTTCGGATTGGTCGACCTCCCGCATTTTGGAGTCACAAAGCTCAGCAGCCTCACTGGGCCTCACTGGCAGCTGTTCCAGAGGGAGGGGCTCGACGGCCTTGATCGGTCTTCGGACACCTGTTCCATCCGACTTTGGAGATGGTCCACGTGTCGTTTGGAATCTTTACCATGTACGAGCTCTGTGTACAAGGCTGGCCCGGACCGTTTTATTATTATTCCCGGAATCCACAATGCCCCATCTCCAAAATTCCAGATGTTAACGGTGTCGCCTGCAATAAATTCCCTAATAGGCCTGGCTCGCTTTGTTCTGACCTGTTCCTGCGGGTTGCGAATCCTATTCCCGATGCCCAGCAAAATGTGCATAAGCGATGTCCCATCAAACGGTCTGTGGGCATCACACTGGTGGTAACGTGCGCCGTGGTCCTACAGTAGAACAGGTAATCTCTGCAGAGGCGGACGGAACCATCAGGCTTCATAACCGGCACAGCTGGCGCAGCCCAATCCGCAAATTGCAGAGTGGATGATTCCCAATTTCTCCTAACGGCCCAGTTCTGCATTGACCTTCGGTTTCAAAGCGTAGAGAATGGGGCGGAAATAGCGTGGTTGGACCTCTAGGTCTACAGATATTTTGGCAGAGGTCCCCCGGTTGGTGCCAAGGCCGTCCTGGAATACCACCAGGAAATGTGCCAACACCGCGCCCAACCCGTTTGGGGTACATCGGCATACGTGCTGCAGTCCACCCGGAGATGATTCAGCCAGTCACACCCCAGTAAATCTGGGCCCGAACCTTTTGCCACTGCCAGTGGTAAGTTCCCCAACTGAGCCCCGTATTCCTCGGGGACGTCTGAGGTGCCCGTGATCTCCAATGACTCCCCGGTGTACGTGGCCAGCCGGGGGTCGGTATCTCCTCAGGCCAATCCTGAGCGCATTTGGTCATACAGGTGGCGATTGATCACAGTCCACCTTATCGAGAACCCTCTGATCTGGACCATCACTCGGATAGGCGCCGCCCGTGGCGCCTCCTCCAGCTCGCCGTCAACGAAATGCCTCAGCCCTCTGGGATGGGCATCGGGGTGGTGGTGACGGGCGGGTGTAATTTCCCGCTGGTGTCTGCCCTGCCGACTCGCTCTGGTGCCGGCGCGTTCATCCCGTGCGTCGGGGGTCTCCGGTGCGCAGGAAGCATGGCGTCCCTCGGCAGGAAAATGTTGCCGCCGGTCCTATTCACCCGGAGTGCACCCCCAGTGGCAGTAGTCCAAACTGCAGCATGGGAGAGGGGCACTCCACACCATGTTGGGCGGTCGAGGTTCAGGACGGCCTTTCCCCGAGCTCCTGGTCACTGCGTTCTGCGCCTTCCCAGGACGAAGCTATCTCGGTCACTTTCTTCAGGCCCAGATTAGGTTCACCCAATAAACATACATGGGTCGTCCCATCGCTGATTCCACAAACCAAACAGTCTCTGAGTGCCTCAGATAATGTTGAGCCGAATTCTCAGAACTTGACAGGCTTTCGCAAAGGCCCAGAAAGTCCGTTAAAGGTGCGCCCAGGTCTTGAGAAGCCACGTGGAAACTAAAATGGCGAGCGATTAGTGCCAGATTTGGGCCAAAATGGCTGCCGACCAGCGTAACGAGCTCCACAAATTGGTGGGTGTCAGGTGAGTCGGGAAAAGTTAAATTTTTAGTAATCCTGTAAGTCTCCACGCCGCAAACCATGAGGAGGGTCATCTCTGTCATCCCGACTATGTTATTCATGTGAAAAAATAACGCATTGGCTCAATGTACTGGGTCCAATCCCACGTCTTGGCATCAAACGCCTCTAGCTTATCGACGAGTGGCATATCTGTTGCTTGGATGGAGGCCTCCTGAGGACTAATTGAGGAAATGGCGCCTCCTGCAGCTCTACTTAATCCTTGTTGCCAGTGTAAAATCTCAGGCTAGTGACCACTTGGAAGCGGTGACTGTAGAAAAGTTTCCATTTAATTCTCCTACTATTTTACACCTCCTACTCCCGAAGGGTTTCCTGCGCCTGGCCTACATCCGAGCCGGGGTATTTATGTCCCAGCAAACCTAGGAAAAAGGGGGTAGCTCCGCCTGCATCATCTGGGTGAATACTCAGGTGAGGCCACAGGGACTCTGAGGTTGCAGACCTCCTGTCGGGTTATAACAGTTTCTATGGAATGGTAAATGAATGCTGGTCTTGCAACAAAGCCCATGTCCTACAAGCAAACAAAAAAAATATTATCTGGCCTTCCCCTCGTTGTTGCTTTGTTCGAGTTATCTGTGTGCAGCTTGGGTGCCTTTGAAGCGACTGAGGCACGATCAATTGGACAAAGACGATAGTTGAATCCAACTGAGGCTTTATTGCTATCAGATGTGTGGCCTCCCACAGCAGCTGGCGAAATGGCTGCTGGCTGGAGGCCATGCATATTTATACCCCGCTTCCTGGGTGGAGCCAGCAGGCAGGGACTACCGACGAACCTGTAGTACAGGTCCTACAGTACATCACCTAATACAGGTGCAACAGTAGTTTACCACATTCATCCCCTGTTAAAAATTGAGTCCGGCGGGGGTGATGGATAACTATACAACAATGAGTTAATATTTACAAGATTTGAGCAAACAAATGTCCTTTGATGTCCGATGGACCAGTCAGAGGTTTAGCCGGTTCGGGGCCTTGATGTTCCTCTGGGAGCGACATATTTGTGTCGGCGATGCTGGTGCTGAGCTGGTCGATGGCAACTCTGGGAGCGTGCCAAAATCCTCATCATCGTTGGGCGTGGGAAGGGGGGGAAGGATGGTCCTGTGGGTGGTGCTGTTGGGAGTGATGGGGGAGGGGAGGGTGGCACCGGGGGTGGA
This sequence comes from Scyliorhinus torazame, assembly GCF_047496885.1. Lineage (NCBI taxonomy): Eukaryota > Metazoa > Chordata > Chondrichthyes > Carcharhiniformes > Scyliorhinidae > Scyliorhinus > Scyliorhinus torazame. Next base: position 25,754,658 of record NC_092715.1, read on the forward strand.
GGGGTTGTGGGGGTGGAACCTGCTGGTGCCAGGTCCCTGAGGGAGACAGTATCCTGGCAGTCGTTGGGGAACACCACGTAGGCATACTGGGGGTTTGTGTGGAGCAAGTGCACCCTCTCCACCAATGGATCCGCCTTGTGGAGTCAGACGTGCTTACGGAGAAGCACGGTTCCTGGAGCTGCGAGCCAAGTCGGGAGCGACACCCCGGATGTGAACTTCCTGGGGAAGGCAAAAATAAGTTCATGGGGTGTATTGTTAGTGACAGTGCATAGTAATGAACGAATGGAGTGGAGTGCATCAGGGAGGACCTTCTGCCAGCGGGAGGCCGGGAGGTTCCTGGACTGTAGGGCCAGCTGGACGGCCCTCCATACCGTCCCATTCTCCCTTTCTACCTGTCCGTTTCCCCGGGGATTATAGCTTGTCGTTCTGCTGGAGGCTATACCTCTGCTGAGCAGGAACTGACGCTGCTCATCACTCATGAATGAGGATCCCCTGTCACTGCGGATATAGGCGGGGAAACCGAACAGAGCGAAGATTGTGTTGAGGGCTTTAATGACGGTGGCAGACGTCATGTCGGGGCATGGGATGGCAAAGGGGAATCTGGAGTATTCGTCGACCACACTGAGAAAATATGTGTGACAGTCGGCAGAGGGGAGGGGGCCTTTGAAGTCCACGCTGAGGCGTTCAAAGGGGCGGGAGGCCTTCACCAGGCGCGCGCGGTCCGGCCGGTAGAAGTGCGGCTTGCACTCCGCACAGACCTGGCATTCCCTGGTGATTGTCCTTACTTCCTCGACGGAGTAGGGCAGATTTTGTGCCTTAATGAAGTGGTACAACTGTGTTACTCCCGGGTGACAAAGGCTGTCGTGCAGGGCCCGGAGTCGGTCTACTTGTGTGCTGGCACATGTACCTCGGGATAGGGCGTCTAGAGGCTCGTTGAGTTTGCCGGGGCGATACATAATCTCGTAATTGTAGGTGGAGAGCTCGATCCCCCATCTCAAGATTTTATCGTTCTTGATCTTGCCCCGCTGTGTGTTGTTGAACATGAAGGCTACCGACCGTTGCTCAGTGAGGAGAGTGAATCTCCTGCCGGCCAGGTAATGCCTCCAATGCCACACAGCTTCAATGATAGCTTGGGTTTCCTTTTCGACGGATGAGTGCCGAATTTCTGAGGCACGAAGGGTGCGGGAAAAGAATGCCATGGGCCTGCCTGCCTGATTGAGGGTGGCGGCAAGGTCGAGGTCTGATGCGTCGCTTTCTACTTGGAAGGGCAGTGTCTCATCTACAGCATGCTAGTCTTGGCAATATCAGTTCTGATCCGGGTGATGGCCTGTTGGGCCTCGACCTTCAGGGGAAACTGGGTGGACTGTATGAGTGGGCGGGACCTGTCCGCGTAGTTTGGGACCCACTGAGTGTAGTACGAAAAGAACCCCAGGCAGCGTTTGAGGGCCTTGGGACAGTGAGGGGAGGGGAAGCTCCATGAGGGGGCACATGCGGTCGGGATCGGGTCCCAGAACTCTGTTCTGGACCACATAGCCGAGGATGGCTAAGCGGATTGTGCTAAACACGCACTTCTCCTTGTTGTAAGTGAGGTTTAGGAGAGTAGCGGTGTGGAGAAATCTAGCATGGTTGGCGTCGTGGTCCTGCTGATCATGGCCGCGGATGGTGATGTTGTCTAGGTACGGAAAGGTGGCCCGGCACCCGTACCGGTTGGCCATTCGGTCCATCTCCCTTTGGAAGACCGAGACCCCGTTTGTGACGCCGAAGGGGACCCTAAGGAAGTGGTGTAGGCGGCCGTCTGCCTCGAAGGCGGTGTATGGATGGTCCAATTTACGGATGGGGAGCTGGTGGTAGGCGGATTTCAGGTCTACTGTTGAGAAGACCCGGTACTGCGCAATCAGGTTAACCATGTCAGATATGCGTGGGAGGGGGAACGCGTCGAGCTGCGTGTACTGGTTGATGGTCTGGCTGTAGTCCACGACCATTCGGTGTTTCTCCCCAGTTTTAACTACTACCACTTGGGCTCTCCAGGGGCTGTTGCTGGCCTCGATGATGCCTTCCCAAAGCAGCCGCTGGACTTCGGACCTGATGAAGGTCTTGTCCTGGGTGCTGTACCATCTGCTCCTGGTGGTGACGGGTTTGCAATCAGGAGTTAGATTGGCAAAGAGGAAAGGTGGGTCGACCTTTAGGGTCGCGAGGCCGCACACAGTAAGAGGTGGTAAGGGCCCGCCGAATTTCAGAGTTAGGCTCTGGAGGTGACACTGGAAGTCCAGGCCGAGGATTAGTGCAGTGCAGAGGTTAGGGAGGACGTAGAGGTGGAAGCCGCTGAATTCTACGCCCTGGACCGTGAGCGTGACCATACAGTACCCCCGGATCGCTATGCAATGGGATCCGGAGGCCAGGGAGATTTTTTGGTTGGCGGGGTGTATCGTGAGGGAGCAGCACCTTACCGTATCCGGGTGTATGAAGCTTTCGGTGATCCCGGAGTCCAGCAGGCAGGAGGTTACATGTCCGTCGACTTTCACGCTGGTGGATGCGTTGGTCAAGTTATGCGGACGAGACTGGTTGATTGACATGGACGCGAGTCTTGGTTGGTCGTCGGATAATGGAGCGGCTGGTGAGCCCGGGTCCTGGAACGCTGGTGGTGCCCATGTGCTGAGGGGTAGACAAGATGGCGGCGCCCAAAGATCTTCAGGGTTACAAAATGGCGGCGCCCATGAAACGCACGTTGTGGGGGTGGAACAAGATGGCGGCGCCCATGGAACGCATGTGTTGCGCGGAGGGGAAGATGGCGGCGCCCAATGGCCACAGGTGGTCTGAGGGGGGGATGGCGGTGCCCATTGTTTGTGACCGAGTGGGGTTGGGGTGATAGCGGCTACTGAGCGGGCTTGGCACACCGTGGCGAAGTGGCCCGTCTTCCCACAGGCTTTACAAAGGGCAGCGCGGGCTGGGCTGCGTTGGCGGGGGTGCTTCTGTTGGTCGCTAAAATAGCATCAGGGGCCCTCGGGGTTCGCTGGCTGGCGTGCAGCGCAGGCGGCTGTCTGTGGGGTCCACGAAGCATAAGAGGGGTGGGCCGTGCGGCTGGGGTGTAGGACTGGACGTTGCGCAGGGCGACTGTCATGGAGAGCGCTAACGTTTTAGTCTCTGCGAGGTCGCGGGTGGCCCCTTCTAGGAGTCGCTGGCGTATGAGATCTGACCCAACTCCAGTCACAAAAGCATCCCACATAAGGAGGTCTGAGTGTTCCATGGCCGTAACGGCCTGACAGTCACAGTCCCCGACTAGTGGGATTAGGGCCTGCCAGAAGTCTTCTATGGGCTCACCAGGGAGTTGAGAGCGAGTGCGTGCCTGGCGAAGAGCGTGTTGGTTTTCTGTGCGTAGTTGTCCTTGAGTAGAGTCGTGGCTTCGGCGTAGTTTGGCGCGTCCTGGATTAACGGAAAGCTTTTGGAGCTCAACCTGGAATATAAAATCTGAGTCTTCTGAGCCTCCGGAACAGGGGTTGGTGCTGCGTTGATAAACGACTCGAAGCAAGCTAGCCAGTGCTGGAAGTCCTTTCTGGCGTCGCCTGAGTGCGGATCCAGCTGCAGGCGATCCGGTTTGATACGGAGGTCCATCCTTAGAAACTGATAGCAATAAATTGAGGCACGATCAATTGGACAAAGACGATAGTTGAATCCAACTGAGGCTTTATTGCTATCAGATGTGTGGCCTTCCACAGCAGCTGGCGAAATGGCTGCTGGCTGGAGGCCCCGCATATTTATACCCCGCCTCCTGGGCGGAGGCAGGGCGTACCGGCGAACCTGTAGTACAGGTACATCGCCCAATACAGGTGCAACAGTGGTTTACCACAGCGACTACATTTCAAACGACCTTTGTTGACTTCAGAGGGCTTTGGGGTGTCCAAAGGTCATCTTTTCCTTTCTCTTTCGGGCCTGTATGTGTGTGAAAAAGGAACTAGTTTTGTCGTGCAACAATCCCAGTCTCAAGTTTAAAGTTCACGTTTTTATGAATCCTAAAATCATAGAATTTACAGTGCAGAAGGAGGCCATTCGGCCCATCGGGTCTGCACCGGCCCTTGGAAAGGGCACCTTACCCAAGCCCACACCTCCACCCTATCCCTGTAACCCCACCCAACCTCTTTGGACACTAAGGGGCAATTTATCACAGCCAATCCACCTACCCCTGCACATCTTTGGACTGTGGGAGGAAACCGGCGCACCCGGAGGAAACCCACGCAGACACGGGGAGGATGTGCAGACTCTGCACAGGCAGTGACCCAAGCCGGGAATCGAACCTGGGACCCTGGAGCTGTGAAGCAACTGTGCCAACCACTGTGCTACCGTGCTGCACAATGCCCTTGTGATGAATGTATTTTTAGCGAGACAGAACTGAGTCATACTGAACCTTCTGTTAACCTGAGAGATGCATTAGGCACGAGATTTAGCTGATGTGTCTGCTCTCAAAACTGACTGGAAGGGAGTTCAATGATCTAATATTTCCAGGAAGCATGAATTAATCCTAATCATTGTCTTGTAGCGAGTAAAATATGCATATCTGAAAGGGAGCATTAAACTTCATCCATTTGTCTGATTGCATTATATCGTTTATCAGGCAACATATAGTATGTATTTATACGACCTATCTTCAGCCCACGTGGTAATGTGCTGTACTAACATTGTTAATTGGGTGGCAGAGGGTAGTTACCTAGCTTCTTGGAACCAGAGAGCACACAAAGAGGCCATTTGGCCCATCATTCCTGTGCCAGCTCTTTGAAAGAGCCGTCCAATATCCCACTTCCCCCCAGCTCTTTCCCAATGGCCCTCCATTTCACTTTTACTTTTCCAGTCGATGTGATTGGAACCCCCCAGGGGAGGGGAAAATGCAGCGCAGAAAAGGCTCTTCGGCCCACCGAGTTCTGCACCGTCAGCGGAAAGGCACCTGACCTGCCGATCCTGGTCCCATTTGCCAGCACGCGGCCCACAGCCTCGAATGTTAAAATGTGCCGAGTGCTCGTCCAGGTACTTTTTAAAGGGTGTGAGGCAACCCGCCTCTACCCCCCTGCCAGGCAGCGCGTTCCAGACCATCACCACCCTCTGGGTAAAAAGTCTTTCCTCAAATCCCCCCTAAACCTCCTGCCCCTCACCTTGAACGTTGTGTCCCCTTGTAACTGACCCTTCAACTAAGGGGAACAGCTGCTCCCTATCCACCCTGTCCATGCCCCTCATAATCTTGTCCACCTCGATCAGGTCGCCCCTCAGTCTTCCCTGCTCCAGCAAAAACAACCCAAGCCTATCCAACTTCTCTTCATAGCTTAAATGTTCCATCCCAGGCAACATCCTGGTGAATCTCCTCTGCACCCCCTCCCGTGCAATCACGTCTTTCCTATAATGTGGCGACCAGAATTGCACACAGTACTCTAGCTGTGAACTCACTAATGTTCTATACAACTCCCAACGTGACCTCGCTGCTTTGTAATCTATGCCCCGATTGATAAAGGCATGTGTACTGTATGCCTTTTTCGCCACCCTATTAACCTGTCCGTCTGCCTTCAAAGATCTATTTACAAACACGCCAAGGTCCCTTTGTTCCTCAGAACTTTGTTCCTCAGGGTGGCACAGTGGTTAGCACTGCTGCCTCAGCGGCAGGGCCCCGGGTTTGATTCCGGCCTCGGGTGACTGTCTGTGTGGAGTTTTCACATTCTCCCCGTTTCTGTGTGGGTTTCCTCCGGGTGCTCCGGTTTCGTCCCACAAAGATGTGCAGGTTAGGTGGATTAGCCATCCTAAATTGCCTTTGCAATCCAAAAGGTTAGGTGGGGTTATGGGGATAGGGTGGTTTTTTTTCATAAAGTTGGTGCAGACTCGATGGGCCAAATGGCCTCCTTCTGCACGGTAGGGAGTCTATGAGTCTATTGCTCCATGATGTGGTGCCATTCATTGAATATTTCCTTGTGTTATGGGCGAGGCATTTTCAGAACCCCAAAATGTATTATGGAGTTCAACCAACCTCTCCCTTTAATGGATTTGTTGCTTTTCCGAGCACACGGCTTTTTCCCTAGGTGTGGGATTACAATCATGGACACATGGGTTTTTAAACACAAAACACTGTTTATTCCATGAACTCAACTTAACACCTTAAATAAACATTGGATCTCTTAACACCCCTTACTTCAAAGATACCTCAGAAAATATTGCAACAGTAAATAATTCCTTAAAATGTTCCTTCAAACTTCCAAGAGACTTAACACCTTTAAACAATATCACATCAGGTTAAGGGATATATATATTTTCTGTAGAATGGCAGAGATGTATTAGCTTGGTTGATTTCAGCTCCAGCACCTTGCTTTCTTCATGCAGCTCTCTGGAAACCCACAGACACACCCACGCTGCTTTCTCAAACCTGCCTTTCTCCCTTCTAAGCACATCACAGCAAACCAGAACTTCTCAAGCTGCTGTCTCAAACTGGCTTTCTACTTTTAATCAGCTCTCAGCAAAACCAGCCAGGCACTTTCAAAACTGAAACTTCAAAAAACCTGCAAAATGGTTGACCTGACCTCAACCCCACCCACTCTCTGACATCATTGTTTTCTTAAAGGTACATTGCTTACACATCCGTTTTTTAAAGGCACTCTTGCATGACACCTCCCCCCAAGAAAAAAAAATAAACCATCAACTTCAAGATGGTTGGAGTTGGAAGAACTTTGGATCATTCGGGAGGCAGAAGGGGTCATAGATAGCAGCTTCAGGGAATTAGTTACACCAAAGATTGGAGATAGGTGGGTAACTGCAAGAGGGACTGGGAAAAAGCAGTCAGTGCAGGGATCCCCTGCGGCCGTTCCCCTGAGAAACAAGTATACCGCTTTGGATACTTGTGGGGGGGACGACTTACCAGGGGTAAGCCATGGGGTACGGGCCTCTGGCACGGAGTCTGTCCCTGTTGCTCAGAAGGGAAGGGGGGAGAGGAGCAGAGCATTAGTAATTGGGGACTCTATAGTCAGGGGCACAGATAGGAGATTTTGTGGGAGCGTGAGAGACTCACGTTTGGTATGTTGCCTCCCAGGTGCAAGGGTATGTGATGTCTCGGATCGTGTTTTCCGGGTCCTTAGGGGGGAGGGGGAGCAGCCCCAAGTCGTGGTCCACATTGGCACTAACGACATAGGTAGGAAAGGGGACAAGGATGTCAGGCAGGCTTTCAGGGAGCTAGGATGGAAGCTCAGAACTAGAACAAACAGAGTTGTTATCTCTGGGTTGTTGCCCGTGCCACGTGATAGTGAGATGAGGAATAGGGAGAGAGAGCATTTAAACACGTGGCTACAGGGATGGTGCAGGCGGGAGGGATTCAGATTTCTGGATAACTGGGGCTCTTTCTGGGGAAGGTGGGACCTCTACAGACAGACTACTCTACATCTGAACCTGAGGGGCACAAATATCCTGGGAGGGAGATTTGTTAGTGCTCTTTGGGGGGGTTTAAACTAATGCAGCAGGGGCATGGGAACCTGGATTGTAGTTTTAGGGTAAGGGAGAATGAGAGTATAGAGGTCAGGAGCACAGATTTGACGTCGCAGGAGGGGGCCAGTGTTCAGGTAGGTGGTTTGAAGTGTGTCTACTTCAATGCCAGGAGTATACGAAACAAGGTAGGGGAACTGGCAGCATGGGTTGGTACCTGGGACTTCGATGTTGTGCCCATTTCGGAGACATGGATAGAGCAGGGACAGGAATGGATGTTGAAGGTTCCGGGGTTTAGGTGTTTTAGTAAGCTCAGAGAAGGAGGCAAAAGAGGGGGAGGTGTGGCGCTGCTAGTCAAGAGCAGTATTACGGTGGCGGAGAGGATGCTAGATGGGGACTCTTCTTCCGAGGTAGTATGGGCTGAAGTTAGAAACAGGAAAGGAGAGGTCACCCTGTTGGGAGTTTTTTATAGGCCTCCTAATAGTTCTAGGGATGTAGAGGAAAGGATGGCGAAGATGATTCTGGATAAGAGCGAAAGTAACAGGGTAGTTATTATGGGAGACTTTAACTTTCCAAATATTGACTGGAAAAGATATAGTTCGAGTACAATAGATGGGTCGTTTTTTGTACCGTGTGTGCAGGAGGGTTTCCTGAAACAATATGTTGACAGGCCAACAAGAGGCGAGGCCACGTTGGATTTGGTTTTGGGTAATGAACCAGGCCAGGTGTTGGATTTGGAAGTAGGAGAGCACTTTGGGGACAGTGACCACAATTCGGTGACGTTTACGTTAATGATGGAAAGGGATAGGTATACACCGCAGGGCAAGAGTTATAGCTGGGGGAAGGGCAATTATGATGCCATTAGACGTGACTTGGGGGGGATAAGGTGGAGAAGTAGGCTGCAAGTGTTGGGCACACTGGATAAGTGGGGCTTGTTCAAGGATCAGCTACTGCGTGTTCTTGATAAGTATGTACCGGTCAGGCAGGGAGGAAGGCGTCGAGCGAGGGAACCGTGGTTTACCAAGGAAGTGGAATCTCTTGTTAAGAGGAAGAAGGAGGCCTCTGTGAAGATGAGGTGTGAAGTTTCAGTTGGGGCGATGGATAGTTACAAGGTAGCGAGAAAGGATCTAAAGAGAGAGCTAAGACGAGCAAGGAGGGGACATGAGAAGTATTTGGCAGGAAGGATCAAGGAAAACCCAAAAGCTTTCTATAGGTATGTCAGGAATAAGCGAATGACTAGGGAAAGAGTAGGACCAGTCAAGGACAGGGATGGGAAATTGTGTGTGGAGTCTGAAGAGATAGGCGAGATACTAAATGAATATTTTTCGTCAGTATTCACTCAGGAAAAATATATTGTTGTGGAGGAGAATGCTGAGCCGCAGGCTAATAGAATAGATGGCATTGAGGTGCGTAGGGAAGAGGTGTTGGCAATTCTGGACAGGCTGAAAATAGATAAGTCCCCGGGACCTGATGGGATTTATCCTAGGATTGTCTGGGAGGCCAGGGAAGAGATTGCTGGACCTTTGGCTTTGATTTTTATGTCATCATTGGCTACAGGAATAGTGCCAGAGGACTGGAGGACAGCAAATGTGGTCCCTTTGTTCAAAAAGGGGAGCAGAGACAACCCCGGCAACTATAGACCGGTGAGCCTCACGTCTGTAGTGGGTAAAGTCTTGGAGGGGATTATAAGAGACAAGATTTATAATCATCTAGGTAGGAATAATATGATCATGGATAGTCAGCATGGCTTTGTGAAGGGTAGGTCATACCTCACAAACCTTATTGAGTTCTTTGAGAAGGTGACTGAACAGGTAGATGAGGGTAGAGCAGTTGATGTGGTGTATATGGATTTCAGCAAAGCGTTTGATAAGGTTCCCCACGGTAGGCTATTGCAGAAAATACGGAGGCTGGGGATTGAGGGTGATTTAGAGATGTGGATCAGAAATTGGCTAGCTGAAAGAAGACAGAGGGTGGTGGTTGATGGGAAATGTTCAGAATGGAGTACAGTCACAAGTGGAGTACCACAAGGATCTGTTCTGGGGCCGTTGCTGTTTGTCATTTTTATCAATGACCTAGAGGAAGGCGCAGAAGGGTGGGTGAGTAAATTTGCAGACGATACTAAAGTCAGTGGTGTTGTCGATAGTGTGGAAGGATGTAGCAGGTTACAGAGGGATATAGATAAGCTGCAGAGCTGGGCTGAGAGGTGGCAAATGGAGTTTAATGTAGAGAAGTGTGAGGTGATTCACTTTGGAAGGAATAACAGGAATGCGGAATATTTGGCGAATGGTAAAGTTCTTGAAAGTGTGGATGAGCAGAGGGATCTAGGTGTCCATGTACATAGATCCCTGAAAGTTGCCACCCAGGTTGATAGGGTTGTGAAGAAGGCCTTTATTGGTAGAAGGATTGAGTTCCGGAGTCAGGAGGTCATGTTGCAGCTGTACAGAACTCTGGTTTGGCCGCATTTGGAGTATTGCGCACAGTTCTGGTCACCGCATTATAGGAAGGACGTGGAGGCTTTGGAGCGGGTGCAGAGGAGATTTACCAGGATGTTGCCTGGTATGGAGGGAAAATCTTATGAGGAAAGGCTGATGGACTTGAGGTTGTTTTCGTTGGAGAGAAGAAGGTTAAGAGGAGACTTAATAGAGGCATACAAAATGATCAGGGGGTTAGATAGGGTGGACAGTGAGAGCCTTCTCCCGCGGATGGAAATGGCTGGCACGAGGGGACATAGCTTTAAACTGAGGGGTAATAGATATAGGACAGAGGTCAGAGGTAGGTTCTTTACGCAAAGAGTGGTGAGGCCGTGGAATGTCCTACCTGCTACAGTAGTGAACTCGCCAACATTGAGGGCATTTAAAAGTTTATTGGATAAACATATGGATGATAATGGCATAGTGTAGGTTAGATGGCTTTTGTTTCGGTGCAACATCTATGGCCGAAGGGCCTGTACTGCGCTGTATTGTTCTATGTTCTATGTTCTATGGTTTCATTTTTCACTTTTGCACCATTGACAAAGAAATGTACACAGTAAATATACCTTTTTGTTTTTTTAAAAAAACAACACATGCAAACAGGTATAATAATATAGTCCATCTTTCTTTTTTCTTCTTCCTCCAACCAAGATCCTTCTCAATTGACAGTCTCTTTGAACAAAGTCTCTGTACGATCCATCCATTCCTCTACTCCTCGGCATTTCTCTTTAGAATCAGATACTTTAGTTCAATCTGACCACAGAGTCCCTTGCAATTCTCCAATACAGAAGCATTGGTGATCACCGCTTTCAGGCAGTCAAATGCCTGTTGAAAGTCCACTGTCCCTTGAAATATTTGACATTTCGTCAGCAATTCCATCAGTAGAGTAATCACGCCACAAAACTTTTGCACAACTGTTCGATCAAAGCAAAAAATCGCATTATTTCCCTTCGTCTTGAGGATAACGGAAACTCCGCAAGGAAAGTGATTCGGGCTTCTCCAAATTCACTTTCGGCTAGGTCATCACCAAACCCGCTTCCTGAAGTCGATCGAAGAACTCCATACGATGTTTTAAATGTTCTTTCCATGTTTGGAACTTGGAAATAAAAGCAGATTGTCCCACTTTCTCAATGCAATCCCTCAAACTTGGGATAGGAGAAGAGTCCTTTCTTGTAACTGCATTCACCTTTTGATAATCCACACACAACCGTTGGGTACCGTCAGATTGAGGTACCATCACTATGGGTGAGCTCCATTCGCTGCAACCCACTTCAATTATGCCATTCTTCAGCATACTCTCAATCCCTCTGTTAACCTGTGCCAATTTTAAAGGATTAAGTCAATGTGGATGTTGTTTGATTGGAACAGCATTTCCCACATCTACACCATGTCTCGCCATTTTAGTACTTCCCAATTTATCTCTACCAACTTGCCCAAGTGATATCAATAACTCTTTCAGGTCAGTTCGTTTTTCCTCTGGAAGGTAACTTAACAATTCATCCCAATTTTTAAGAACATCCTCATTTTCCAATTTAATTTGAGGTATGTTAAATTCACAGTCATCTGGATTTGGTTTGTCCTTTGAGTTAGAATCATTAAAATCTCCTCCTTTTTCTCCCCTTCCCTGTCAAAGTACCTTTTGAACATATTCACATGACACACTCGGCGAGTCTTCCTTCTATCTGGTGTTTTGACCACATAATTCACCTCACTCAATTTCCTTTCAATCTGATACGGTCCACAAAACCTAGCTTTTAAAGGCTCCCCTACCACTGATAACAACACTAAAACTTTATCCGCACTGGCAAAACTACGAACTTTGGATTTCTTGTCCGCTACCCGTTTCATCACATTTTGTACAACTTTCAAATGTTGTCTGGCCAATTCACCTGCTATATTTAATCGTTCCCTAAAATTTGACACGTAATCCAATAGTGTAATTTCCAATTTCTCATCCACCAATTTTTCCTTAATCAATTTAAGTGGTCCTCTTACCTCATGACCAAAAATTAGTTCAAAAGGACTAAATTTGGTAGACTCATTAGGTGCATCCCTAATTGCAAACAATACGACTGGGATTCCTTTATCCCAATCCTCTGGATAACCTTGACAATACGCCCTCAACATTGTCTTTAATGTCTGATGCCACCTTTCTAACGCTCCCTGCGATTCTGGATGGTACGCAGTTGATTTAAAGTGTTTTATTCCTAAGCTATCCATAACTTCTTTGAATAACTTTGAAGTAAATTTTGTTCCTTGATCCGATTGAATTTCTGTGGTTAGTCCATATCTAGTAAAGAATTTAAGTAATTCCTCCACAATCCTTTTAGCTGTAATATTACGTACTGGAATGGCCTCTCGAAACCGAGTAGACACATCCATTACAGTCAAAAGATATTGATTCACACTTTTTGTTTTAGGAAGCGGTCCTACACAATCGATTAGGACCCTTGTAAAAGGTTCCTCAAATGCTGGAAAGGGTATTAAGGGTGCTGGTTTTATCACTGCTTGAGATTTCCCTATCACTTGACATGTGTGACATGATTGACAAAATTTAACTACATCTTTATGTAGTCCAGGCCAATAAAAATGTTTCTGGATTTTAGCTTGAGTTTTCCTTATTCACAAATGACCTCCCACTGGTACCTCATGTACAACTCGCAACATCTCCTTTCTATACCCTACCGGCAATACTACTTGATGAACTTCTGCCCACTTTTCATCCACCTGCATATGTACAGGTCTCCATTTTCTCATCAAGACACCATTTTTACGGTAATAACACTCTGGCATACTCTCAGATTCCTCTTCCGTATATGCTTTCTGATATAGCCGCTTTATTTCTACATCTTTCTGTTGTAAGTCCGCCAATTTTCCTGAACTAAAAATATCCGCCTCATCCTCCACCTGTTCTTGTTCTTTTTCAACCATCTGATCAAAAATCGTTTCTGATAATTGCACTTCAATTTCCTCTTCACTCTTTGATTTCTCCTCTTGTCTTAACCTGTGACTTTGCGACCTTGTTACTACACAATCTGGAAAAATCCCAGGATATTCATCCTTCAACACTTCAGTTGACTGATTTTCCACTGGCTTATCAACCACAATAGGCATCACTCCCACCTGCGATCCAGCTATATCATTACCCAAGATAAACTGTATTCCTGGACAAGATAGGTTATCTTTTACTCCTACTACCACTTCACCACTCTTCACTGGACTTTCCAACCTTACCTTATATAATGGAACGCTATTCCTCTCACCCTGAATTCCACATATCACCACCTTTTCTCGCAACATTCTTCCCAAACTGCATAATTCCTCATCTCTGACCATTAAAGATTGACTAGCACCTGTATCTCTTAAAATTGTGACTTCTTTACCTGCTCCTCCTGATACACATGAGTAAACTTTACCCACACAAGTAAATTCTTTAAAGACATCTGGCACCTTCTTAACAATTACTTCTTGAACAGGCTGTACAATCGTTTGCACCTCCTTTGCTTCCCTTGGGCTTTCCTTTACCACTTTAACAAAACCCAATGTCTTATCCTGTTTTACCACATCAGCCTTCCCAGTGCTTTTCTTCAACCACCAACACTGTGACTTTACATGGCCTAGTTTATTACAGTGAAAACATTTGAAACTTTTCATTTCTTTTCCACTCTCCTGGATTTCTTTTTTACTCTGAGGTACACTCTCTTTATTGTCTCCCATCAGATCACCTTTACCTTTACCACTTGAGTATTTCTCATATCCCCAGTTTCTATCCCTCACCGGCTGAAACTGATGTCGGAAACCAATCTTTGATTTATGAACTGATTCATAATCATCTGCCATTTCCACTGCTAATCTCGCAGTTTTAACCCTCTGTTCTTCCACATGAGTTCTCACTACATCAGGAATTGAATTTTTAAACTCCTCCAAAAGTATAATTTCTCTGAGAGCTTCATACGTTTGGTCTATTTTCAAAGCCCTTATCCACCTATCAAAATTACTCTGTTTGAGCCTTTCAAACTCCATGTATGTTTGACCAAATTCTTTCCTTAAATTTCTAAACCTTTGTCTGTAAGCTTCAGGCACTAGCTCATATGCACTTAAGATGGATTTCTTCACCCCCTCATACGTCCCAGATACCTCCTCCGGTAGTGATGCAAAGACTTCACTAGCTCTACCTACCAGCTTTGTTTGAATCAGTAACACCCACATGTCCTGTGGCCATTTCATTTGTTTAGCTACCTTCTCAAATGAAATGAAAAAGGCTTCCACTTCCTTCTCGTCAAACCTTGGCAATGCTTGGAGATATTTAAATAGATTCCCACCAAGCCTTCGACTATGACGCTCTTTCTCACTATCCTCATCACTATCATCCAACTACGTTTCCCTTTACGTCTGCCAATGTTAACTGATTGTCATGTTTCATGGCCATTTTTTGAAGTTCAAACTCCCCCTCTTTATCTTTTTCCCTGACCTGTATCTCCCTTACTTTTTCTTTTTGTTCTGCTCGGGCTATTCTTTCTTTTCTCCTTTCTTCTCTCTCCTTTTCTTTTTCCTCTCTCGCTCTTTCTCTTTCTTTTTCCTCTCTCTCTCTCTTTCTTTTTCCTCTCCCTCACTCTCGTATGCCAGCCACTTTAATTCTTTCTCATGTTCCATTTGTTTAATTTGCAACTGAATTTTTGCAATTTCCAATGATTCAAACTCTATCTCAGGCAACTTTAAATGCTTAACCACCGCCATAATTACCCCTCATCTTTTCGCATTTTGTCAGGCAATGTTAACTGCAATGTTCTTGCCAAATCTAACTGTCTGCTTTTCGTTTCTGTCCGTAAAGTACTACGTGTGACATTCTCCACTCCCAAAAACTTCTGAGCCTCTGAAAGAGCCATTGTTCATAACCCTCTCCCCACTTAAACTAAAATACCACACCGGAAAAGCAATAATCCTTCACTGTCTTTAAGTTCACAAAAGCCAATCGAATAGATAGGCTTTTATCCCCCTCAAGCCCCCAATTGTTATGGGTGAGGCATTTTCAGAACCCCAAAATGTATCATGGAGTTCAACCAACCTCTCCCTTTAATGGATTTGTTGCTTTTCCGAGCACGTGGCTTTTCCCTAGGTGTGGGATTACAATTATGGACACGTGGGTTTTTAAACATAAAACACTGTTTATTCCATGAGCTCAACTTAACATCTTAAATAAACATTGGATCTCTTAACATCCCTTACTTCAAAGATAACTCAGAAAATATTGCAACAGTAAATAACTCCCTAAAATGTTCCTTCAAACTTCCAAGAGACTTAACACCTTTAAACAATATCACATCAGGTTAAAGGATATATATATTTTCTATAGAATGGCAGAAATATATTAGCTTGGTTGATTTCAGCTCCAGCACCTTGCTTTCTTCATGCAGCTCTCTGGACACACACAGGCACACCCACGATGCTTTCTCAAACCTGGCTTTCTCCCTTCTAAGCAGATCACAGCAAACCAGAACTTCTCAAGCTGCTGTCTCAAACTGGCTTTCTGCTTTCAATCAGCTCACAGCAAACCAGCCAGGCACTTTTAAACTGCTCTCAGCAAAACCAGCCAGGCACTTTTAAACTGCTCTCAGCAAAACCAGCCAGGCACATTTCAAAACTGAAACTTCAAAAAACCTGCAAAATGGTTGACCTGACCTCAGCCCCACCCACTCTCTGACATCACTGTTTTCTTAAAGGTACATTGCTTACACATCCATTTCTTAAAGACACTCTTGCATGACACTTGTCAAATTGTTCCTTCCAAAGTTTATCACCTCACACTTTTCAGGATTAAATTCCACCTGTCACTTTTCTGCCCATTTGACCATCTTGTCTATAACTCCCTGCAACCCAAGATACTCAAACTCACTGACAACCACCTGGTCATTCTTTGTGTCTTCCGCAAACTTATTGATCCAACCCCCTACATAGTTATCCATGTCATTTATATAAATGACAAATAATAGGGGACCCAGCACGGAACCCTGCAGTATCGCACTGGTCACTGGTTTCCAGTCACTAAAGCAGCCATCTGTCATCACCCTGTGTTTCCTACAGCTCAGCCAGCTTCGAATCCACCTCATCAAGTTTCCTGCATCCCATGTGCATTTTCCTCCTTTATGGGCAGGATTCTCCCGCAACCTGCCGGATGGCCCGTGCTGGCGCCAAGAGCGGCGTGAAGCACTCCGGCGTTGGACCGCCCGGAAGTTGCGGAATCAAACCGGCGCTGAAGGGCCGCCGTGGGCCGGCACGAGTTGGCGCATGCGCAGAACCGCCAACGTGTTCTGGCACATGTGCAGAACCACCGGCGTGTTTCCTGCGCATGTGCAGGGGGTTTCTTCATCGCGTCAGCCATGGCGGAGCCCTCCAGAGGCCGGCGCGGGAGGAAAGAGTGCCCCCCATGGCACAGGCCCACCCGCTGATCGGTGGGCCCCGATCGAGGGCCAGGCCACCGTGCCCCCCCCCCCCCACGGGCTGGATCTTCCCGCGCGCCCCCCCCCCCGAGGATTCCGGTAGACGGCCTACGCAGGTCCCGCCGTGATGGACCATGTCCATTTCACGCCGGCGGGACTGGTCGAAAACGGGCGGCCGCTCGGCCCATCGGGGCCCGGAGAATTGCCGGGAGGGAGGCCGCTTCCAACGGCCTCCGGGCGGCGTGAACCCCGCCCCCGCTCGAAAACCACGCCGGAGAATTCGGCAGCCGGCGTCGGAGCGGAGGGGCGGGATTCACGCCGCCCCCTGGCGATTCTCTGACCCAGCGGGAGGGGGTTGGAGAATCCCGCCCTATAAGTCTCCCATGTTGGACCTTGTCAAATGTTGCGCTGAAATCCCTGTAAATTACATCAACTGCACTACCCTTATCTACACACAGTCATGTGCTCAGAAAATTCAATGAAATTTGTCAGGCATGATTTCCCTCTGACAAAGCCATGCTGACTATTCCTGATCAAACCTTGCCTCTCCAAGTGGAGATAGATTCTCTCCTTCAGGATTTACCCCATTAATTTCCCCACCACTGACGTGAGACTCACTGGCCTGTAGTTCCCTGGCTTATCCCTACAGCTTTTCTTAAATAGTGGGACCACATTGACAGTTCTCCAGTCCTCTGCCACCTCTCTCATGTAAGAAGTCTGACAACACCAGGTTAAAGTCCAACAGGTTTGTTTCGAATCACTAGCTTTCGGAGCACTGCTCCTTCCTCAGGTGAATCAGTGAAGGAGCAGTGTTCCGAAAGCTAGTGATTCGAAAAACTAACCTGTTGGACTTTAACCTGGACTTCTTACTGTGCTCACCCCAGTCCAACGCCGGCATCTCCACATCATGACCTCTCTCGTGGCCAGAGAAGAATAAAAATTTTGGATCAGGGCCCCTGCAATCTCCTCCCTTGCCTCACACAGAAACCTGGGACAAAATGCATCTGGATCTGGCGATTGCTCCACTTTTAAGACTGCCAACACCTCCAATACCTTATCCCGCCCTCTGACAAGGACCCGAAAGATCCTCCCCATGGGGCCCATGAAATACATGCTCCCCCGCTGAGGCGCGGAGGCCCAACAGCGGGGCTCACAGATGAAAGCCGGCCCAGAAGGACTTTGGAATGCCTCCCCCCACCCCCCCCCCCCCTCCCCCCACCCCACCACACCCTCCCCCCACCCCCAAACCCCCTTTCAAGGCTGCGCATTACCGGTCACACCAGCTCACTGCGTTAAACAACGTCCTAATATCCTGTCTGCCTCTTTTGCCAATCACCTCAAGCCTGTGTGCTCGCTGCTGATGGTGCCCTGGGAACAGTTAAGTTTCTCCTCTGTTGGGTCACATTTTTTACCAGCTCGATGAAACCAGCCAAAGGGCGAACTGAAAGGTCCCTTCAACCGACTGTGACAGAAATGGCAATGCTGCTGATGAGGCCTGAGCTGCGATTCGGCGTGGAATTGAGCAGCTGAATAAGTAGTGATTGGGCCGATAATAATTTTGCAGCGACAGTCAGGAACAGCGCAGAGCACAGCGACCCGGGGTCACGGCTGAGGTGCTGACTTGATTTATGCACCACGTTGTTCTGACGAAAGATCATTGGCCTGGCGGGTTAGCTTTCTTTCTTTCTGAGCCCGTCCTTCTGAATAATTCCAGCATTTGTGTTTTTATTTCCCACTCTATCGCCGTCTAGTCCTGGCAGCACATCCTTCCCCTCCATTCTCCCTCGTGGACCTATCTGGCTCCCCCTTATTTCACCTCAGCTTCCCCTCTGTGGTTACGGGTTCCACCTTCGATTGATTGATTTGATTTATTGTCACATGTACCGGAGTACAGTGAAAAGTATTTTTCTGCGGCCGAGCGAACGTACACAGTACGTACACAGTAGACAAAAGAATAATCCGCAGAGAACCTTGACAAATGGTACATCGACAAACAGTGATTGGTTACAGTGTGGAATAATGGCCAAACAAAGCAAATCCATGAGAAAGAGCAGCATAGGGCGTCGTGAATAGTGTTCTTACAGGGAAACGATCAGTCCGAGGGGGAGTCGTTGAGGAGTCTTGCAGCTGCGGGGAAGAAGCTGTTCCTATGTCTGGATGTGCTGGTCTTCAGACTTCTGTACCTTCTGCCTGATGGAAGGGTCTGGAAGAAGGCAATGCCTGGGTGGGAGGGGTCTCTGATAATGCTGTCTGCCTTCCTGAGGCAGCGAGAAGTGTATACAGAATCAATATGGGGGTGGCAAGCTTATGTGATGGGCTTGTTGGGCTGAGTTCACCACACCCTGCAGTTTCTTGCAATCTTGGGCCGAGCAGTTGCCATACCAGGCTGTGATGCAGCCGGATAGGATGCTCTCTATCGCACATCTGCAGAAGTTTGTGAGAGTCGATGCAGACATGCTGAATTTCTTTAGCTTCCACAGGAAGTAGAAACTTCTCCCCAATCTCTGGGCAAAGCAGATTCTCCAGCACTCCCGATTGGATTTAGTAGTGACAGCTGTTATTGGCGGCACTGGGGCACGGCAGTCAGCGCTGCTACCTTGCAGCACCAGGGACCCGAGTTCGATTCCACCCTCGAACGACTGTCTGTGTGGAGTTTGCACTTTCTCCCCGTGTCTGCGAGGGTTTCCTCCGGGTGCTCCGGTTTCCTCCCACAGTCCAAAGATGTGCGGGTTGTGATGTTCTTTGCTTTGTGGATGAGGATGGCTTCGAAGTCTAGTGTCTCACAAAGACCATCAAGCTATGTTTTGAACAAAGCTAATTTATTAACACTGCAACTAAATGGATTCGAAGTACTCGCTAAGATATAAATATTGCAAAATACACTAAGGCTATTGTTCTATCGACAGAGCTTCTGAAAACACGACTACTCTATCACGCCTAATCACCTACTTCCCGAATCAAGGGTATCACGTGATCAACGTGTATGCTCTTGATCACCATCTAGTGGTTGGATGCATTCACATTGAATTGTACCGTACAATATCCATATTGTCACATGGGTTAGGTGGATTGGCCATGATAAATTGCTCCTTAGTATCCAAGGATGTGTAGGCTAGATTACGAGGATAGGGCGGGGAGTGGGCCTCAGTCGGATGCTCTTTCGGACTCGATGGGCTGAATGGCCTCCTTCTGCACTCTAGGTTACATTCTATCTTATAGTTTTGAGCTCTCGCTTTGAAGACAATCAGGAACATCTTCTCCAAATATATCCTATCAAACCTTTTCATAAATTTAATAACCGCTACGCTTCTTGTTCCAAAAGAAAATAAAAAGTGCCAGTCCGTGCTGACAGATTGAATGGTGTACAATTCCTGCACTTTGATTGTGCCTGGTGTTTGCTCACTTAAACACAGCAAGTGCATTTATTGTGAAAATGTAAGTAGTGAATATCCAAATGCCTTTCCCCCTGTAACCTGTGGGCTCGCTGATTAATAAAGGTATGCCACTAATTTGTAATCAAAAATATTCAAGTTATTGCCTAACATCAGGGAAAATAATCATGTTTGGAACTATGAGCTGCTGTACAATATTGCTTCTCCGTTGCCATATTAACATTATTATTCAAGGAAAAATCACGCCGCATAAATTTAATTAAATGAATGCAACTAAATTAAAATCTGATATATCTATCTTGTAATTCACTCCATAACCCAGTAGGCAACTCAAAAACGTGTCCATTTGTCTGTTAGTATTTGATTATTAATAGGCAGGGCACAGAGAATTGTCACCCATAGCTCGATGTTCTCTCACTCCTCAGCTGTGGGTTCAGATCCCTGTCCCGGAGGTTTAAGTGCCAAAAATCGAAGGGAGCACCGCCTGTATAGGACTATGGCACTGTTGGAAAAGTCATTATTTGGGTGAGGAATTCAACTCCTTGGGTGAGGGGCAGCACGGTAGCACAGTGGTTAGCACAGTTGCTTTACAGCTCCAGGGACCCGGGTTCAATTCCGTCTTGGGTCACGGTCTGTGCGGAGTCTGCCCGTTCTCCCCGTGTCTGCGTGGGTTTCCTCCGGGTGGTCCGGTTTCCTCTCACAGTCCAAAGATGTGCAGGCTAGGTGGATTGGCCGTGAGAAATTGCCCCTTAGTGCCCAAAAAGGTGGGTTGGGGTAACTGGCTTACATGGATTGTCATGTGAGAGTACCCTTTAAGAAATGGGTGTTTAAGAAATGTACCTTCAAGAAATGGAGCTGCTCATGTTGCTGGAGTGATGTCAGAGTGTGGGTGGAGCTGAGCTCTACTTCTGCTTTTTTAGTTTCAGTTTGAGAAAGCCTGGGTGAGTCTGTGAGCTGCACTGCTGTTGATCTCTGCCATCCAAAACTATCTATGGATCATTTGGTGAATTCAGAAGAAGTATAAATGTTTTCAGTCTTGAATGTAAACCCTGATGTGCTCCTGTTTGGAGGTTTGTTAAGTCTTTTGGATGTTAAAAGAACAGCATACAGATTACTTAGTGTTGTATTCTTTGGGGGGTGTATTTGATTTACTGGTTACTAAGATGTTCACTGTTTGTTTTAGAAAGGTTAACTTGAGTTCATAGAATAAACATTGTTTTGTTTTAAAAAATACTCATCCATGTCTGCTGTACCATACCTGTAGAGTGAGCCCTGTGCTCCCCATACCACAATCTATTAAAAGATGTGGGTCAGGTGAACTCCATGATGCACTTTGGGATTCTCTAAACCCTGACCCACACCAACTGGAGACTCGAGGGGGATAAAAGTCTATCTACTGGATTAATGAACTTAAAGATAGTGAGGGGTGAGCATATTGTGGTTGCTTTTAAAGTGTGGTATTTTAGATTAAGTGGGGAGTGCGTTGTGGACAATGGCTATTTCAGAGGCTCAGAAGTTTTTGGGGGTGGAGACGGTCACACGCAGTACCTTACGGACAGAGACTAAAAGCAGGCTGTTAGATTTGGTAAAAACATTACATAAGAACATAAGAACATAAGAACTAGGAGCAGGAGTAGGCCATCTGGCCCCTCGAGCCTGATCCACCATTCAATGAGGTCACGGATGATCTTTTTTGGACTCAGCTCCACTTTCCGGCCCGAACACCATAACCCTTAATCCCTTTATTCTTCAAAAAACTATCTATCTTTAGCTTGAAAACATTTAATGAAGGAGCCTCTACTGCTTCACTGGGCAAGGAATTCCATAGATTCACAACCCTTTGGGTGAAGAAGTTCCTCCTAAACTCAGTCCTAAATCTACTTCCCCTTATTTTGAGGCTATGCCCCCTAGTTCTGCTTTCACCCGCTAGTGGAAACAACCTGCCCGCATCTATCCAATCTATTCCCTTCATAATCTTATATATTTCTATAAGATCCCGTCTCATCCTTCTAAATTCCAACAGTACAGTCCCAGTCTACTCAACCTCTCCTCGTAATCCAACCCCTTCAGCTCTGGGATTAACCTAGTGAAT
The DNA here is from genome assembly GCF_047496885.1 of Scyliorhinus torazame. Classification (NCBI taxonomy): domain Eukaryota; kingdom Metazoa; phylum Chordata; class Chondrichthyes; order Carcharhiniformes; family Scyliorhinidae; genus Scyliorhinus; species Scyliorhinus torazame. Next base: position 25,776,487 of record NC_092715.1, read on the forward strand.
CTCCTCTGCACACCCGCCAGTGCCAGTATATCCTTTCTCAAGTCAGGAGACCAAAACTGAACACAATACCTTTCACAGTTTTCACAGTTAACATTACCTGACAAAATGCGAAAAGTTGAGGTAATTATGGCGGTTGGCTAAGCATTTAAAGTTGCCTGCGATACTGTCTGAGTCATTAGAAATGGCAAAGATCCAGTTGCAGATTAAGCAACTTGAACATGAAAAAGAATTAAAGCAGCTTGAATACGAAAGAGATAGAGAAGAAAAAGAAAGAGAGAGAGAGGAAAAAGAAAAGGAGAGAGAAGAAAGGAGAAAATAAAGAATAGCCCGAGCAGAACAAAAAGAAAGAGAAAGGGAGATACAGATCAGGGAAAAAGATAAAGAGAGAGAGTTTGCCCTTCAGAAAATGGCCATGAATCATGATAATCAGTTAAAATTGAAAGATGTAAAGGGAAACGTACAGTTGGATGATAGTGACGAGAATAGTGAGAAAGAGCATCAAAGTCGAATGCTTGGTGGGGATCTATTTAAATATGTCCAAGCATTGCCAAGGTTTGACGAGGAGGAAGTGGAAGCCTTTTTCATTTCATTTGAGAAGGTAGCTAAAAAAATGAAATGGCCACAGGACATGTGGGTGTTACTGATTCAAACAAAGCTGGTAGGTAGAGCTAGTGAAGTGTTTGCATCACTACCGGAGGAGGTATCTGGGCCGCATGAGTGGGTGAAAAAATCCATCTTAGGTGAATATGAGCTAGTGCCTGAAGCTTACAGACAAAGGTTCAGAATTCTAAGGAAAGAATTTGGTCAAACATACATGGAGTTTGAAAGGATCAAACAGAGAAATTTTGAAAGGTGGATAAGGGCTTTGAAAATAGACCAAACGTATGAAGCTCTCAGAGAAATTATACTTTTGGAGGAGTTTAAAAATTCAATTCCTGATGTAGTGAGAACTCATGTGGAAGGGCAGAGGGTTAAAACTGCAAGATTAGCAGCAGAAATGGCAGATGATTATGAATTAGTTCATAAATCAAAGCTTGGTTTCCGACATCAGTTTCAGCCGGTGAGGGATAGAAACTGGGGTCATGAGAAATACTCAAGTGGTAAAGGTAAAGGTTATCTGATGGGAGATAATAAGGAGAATGTACCTCAGATTAAAAAAGAAATCCAGGAGAGTGGAGAAGAAATGAAAAGTTTCAAATGTTTTCACTGTAATAAACTAGGCCATGTAAAGTCACAGTGTTGATGGTTGAAGAAAAGCACTGGGAAGGCAGATGTGCTAAAACAGGGTAAGGCAGTAGGGTTTGTTAAAGTGGCAAAGGAAAGCCCAAGTGAAGTGAAGGAAGTGCAAAAGATTGTACAACCTGATCAAGAGGTGATTGATAAGAAGGTGCCAGATCTCTTTAAAGAATTTACTTGTGTGGGTAAAGTTTACTCATGTGTATCAGGAGGAGTAAGTAAAGAAGCCACAATTTTAAGAGATACGGGAGCTAGTCAATCTTTAATGGTAAGAGATGAAGAATTATGTAGTTTGGAAAGAATGTTGCCAGAAAAGGTGGTAATATGTGGGATTCAGGGTGAGAGGAGTAGCATTCCATTATATAAGGTAAGGTTGGAAAGTCCAGTGAAGAGTGGTGAGTGGTAGTAGGAGTAATAGAGAAACTATCTTGCCCAGGAATACAGTTTATCTTGGGTAATGATGTAAATGGATCGCAAGTGGGAGTGATGCCTACTGTGGTTGATAAGCCAGTGGAAAATCAGACAACTGAAGTGTTGAAAGACGAATATCCTGGGATTTTTCCAGATTGTGTAGTAATAAGGTCACAAAGTCACAGGTTAAGACAAGAGGAGACATCAAAGAGTGAAGATGACGTTGAAGTGCAATTGGCAGAAACGATTTTTGATCAGATGGTTGAAAAAGAACAAGAAGAGGTGGAGGATGAGGCGGATATTTCTAGTTCAGGAAAATTGGTGGAGTTACAACAAAAAGATGTAGAAATAAAACGGATGTATCAGAAAGCATACACGGAAGAGGAATCTGTGTGTATACCAGAGTGTTATTACCGGAAAAGTGATGTCTTGATGAGAAAATGGAGACCTGTACATATGCAGGCGGATGAAAAGTGGGCAGAAGTTCATCAAGTAGTATTGCCGGTAGGGTATAGAAAGGAGGTGTTGCGAGTTGCACATGAGGTACCAGTGGGAGGTCATTTGGGGATAAGGAAAACTTTTTATTGACCTGGACTACATAAAGATGAAGTTAAATTTTGTCAATCATGTCACACATATCAAGTGATAGGGAAACCTCAAGCAGTGATAAAACCAGCGCCCTTAATACCCATTCCAGCAGTTGAGGAACCTTTTACAAGGGCCCTAATTGATTGCGTAGGACCGCTTCCGAAAACAAAAAGTGGGAATCAATATCTTTTGACTATAATGGATGTGTTAACTAGGTTTCCAGAGGTCATTCCAGTACGTAATATTACAGCTAAAAAGATTGTGGAGGAGTTACTTAACTTCTTTACCAGATATGGACTACCCACAGAAATACAATTGGATCAAGGATCAAAAATTTTACCCCGAGACTTCCGGGTGCGGCGATGACCAGCTAAGTCGCACGTTTCGGCACCTCCCATTATAACGGACTTATGGGCTCTTATCTGGAGCCCCAACGGCAATTTTCGAAGGCTAAACCCACTGTGAGGCGATATAGAAGGGAGTCCCCCCGGATGTGAATGGACAGAAGAGATAATAGTGGCCAGATTGCGGAGGATCCTCTGGAAAAAAGGGGATGGCTAGTCGACGAGGGGGGGGTAAAGAGCCCCCCAACCCGGTTGATCACGTGGAACGTGAGAGGGTTGAATGGGCCGATTAAGAGGGCAAGGGTACTTGCGCACCGAAAGAAGCTAAAGGCAGACGTGGTCATGCTTCAGGAGACTCACCTGAAACTGGCGGATCAGGTCAGATTAAGGAAAGGATGGGTGGGACAGGTATTCCACTCGGGCTTGGATGCGAAAAATAGAGGGGTGGCAATACTGGTGGGGAAACGGGTATCGTTTGAGGCGAATACCATAGTGGCGGATAGTGGGGGTAGATACGTGATGGTGAGTGGCAGATTGCAAGGTGAGGCGGTGGTGCTGGTGAACGTTTATGCCCCGAACTGGGATGACGCGAACTTTATGAAGCGTATGTTGGGGCGCATCCCGGACCTGGAGATGGGAAAGTTGGTAATGGGGGGACGGGACTTCAATACGGTGCTGGACCCAGGGCTGGATCGGTCCAGATCTAGGACCGGGAGGAGGCCGGCAGCGGCCAAGGTGCTTAAGGGCTTTATGGAGCAGATGAGAGGAGTGGATCCCTGGAGATTTACTAGGCCAAGGAGTAAAGAGTTTTCCTTCTTCTCCCATGTCCACAAAGTGTACTCCCGGATAGACTTCTTTGTCCTGGGAAGGGCGCTGATCCCGAAGGTGACAGGAACGGAGTTTCGGCTACAGCCATTTCAGATCATGCCCCACATTGGGTAGATCTGGAAGTAGGAGAGGAAAAGGAACAGCGCCCACTCTGGAGATTAGATATGGGACTGTTGGCGGACGAGGGGGTATGTGTAAGGGTGAGGGGATGTATTGAAAGATACCTAGAGATTAATGATGACGGAGAGGTCCAGGTGGGAGTGGTCTGGGAGGCGCTGAAGGCGGTGGTGAGAGGGGAGCTGATCTCCATAAGGGCCCATAAAGGGAAACAAGAGGGTAAAGAAAGGGAGAGATTGTTGAGGGAGATTTTGAGGGTGGATAGGCAATATGCGGAGGCTCCAGATGAAGGGCTATACAGGGAAAGACGGAGATTGCACACGGACTTTGACTTGTTGACCACGGGTAAGGCGGAGGCACAATGGAGGAAGGCACAGGGAGTGCAGTATGAATATGGAGAGAAGGCGAGCCGGCTGCTGGCCCAACAACTTAGGAAGAGGGGTGCGGCGAGAGAGATCGGAGGAGTTAGAGACGAGGAGGGAAAGATGGAACGGGGAGCGGAGAGGGTGAACGGGGTGTTTAAGGTATTTTACGAGAGGCTATATAAGGCTCAACCCCCGGAAGGGAAAGAGGGAATGATGCATTTCCTAGACCAGCTGGAGTTCCCGAAGGTTGAGGAACAGGAGATGACAGGACTGGGAGCGCAGATTGAGGTGGAGGAGGTGGTAAAAGGAATTGGGAACATGCAGGCAGGGAAGGCCCCGGGACCGGATGGGTTCCCGGTGGAGTTCTATAGGAAATACGTGGACCTGCTGGCCCCACTTCTGACGAGAATCTTTAATGAGGCTAGGGAAAGGGGGACACTACCCCCGACGATGTCGGAGGCGACGATATCGCTGATCCTGAAAAGAGACAAAGACCCGCTGCAGTGCGGGTCATACAGGCCTATTTCCCTCTTGAACGTAGATGCGAAGCTTTTGACCAAGGTGATGGCGACGAGGATAGAGGACTGTGTCCCTGGGGTGGTGCATGATGATCAAACGGGGTTTGTTAAAGGGAGGCAATTGAATGCTAATTTTCGGAGGCTGCTGGGGGTGATGATGATGCCCCCACCGGAGGGGGAGGCGAAGATATTGGTGGCGATGGATGCAGGGAAAGCATTTGATAGAGTGGAGTGGGACTACCTGTGGGAAGTACTGAGGAGATTTGGATTTGGAGAGGGGTTCATTAGATGGGTTCAGCTCCTGTACAGGGCCCCGGTGGCAAGTGTGATTACAAATAGGCAACGATCTGACCACTTCCGACTATATAGGGGTACAAGACAGGGATGTCCCCTGTCCCCGTGACTGTTTGCGTTGGCAATTGAGCCATTGGCCATAGCGCTGAGGGGCTCTAGGAAGTGGAGGGGGGTATTTAGAGGAGGAGAAGAGCATCGGGTGTCATTATACGCGGATGATTTGTTGTTGTATGTCGCGGACCCAGTGGAGGGGATGCCTGAGATAATGCAGACACTCAGGGAGTTTGGAGAATTTTCAGGATATAAATTGAATACGGGGAAGAGTGAACTGTTTGTGATGCACCCCGGGGAACAGGGTACGGGAATAGGCGATTTACCGTTGAGGAGGGTAACAAGGGATTTCCGGTATTTAGGGATCCAGGTGGCCAGGAACTGGGGAACCTTGCATAAGCTTAACTTGGCACGACTGCTAGAGCAGATGGAAGAGGACTTTAGGAGGTGGGACATGGCGCCCCTGTCATTGGTGGGCAGGGTGCAGGTGGTTAAAATGGTGTGGTCCTTCCGAGGTTTCTTTTTGTGTTCCAGTGCCTCCCTGTACTGATTACAAAGGCCTTTTTTAAGAAGGTGGACAAGAGTATTGTGAGCTTTGTGTGGGCTGGAAAGACCCCAAGAGTAAAGAGGGGGTTCCTGCAGCGCAGTAGGGACAGAGGGGGACTGGCACTGCCGAGTCTAAGTGATTATTATTGGGCCGCCAACGTGTCAATGATATGTAAGTGGATGAGGGAAGGGGAAGGAGCGGCGTGGAAAAGACTGGAGATGGCGTCCTGCAGGGGAACTAGCCTAAAAGCACTGGCGACGGCGCCGTTGCCGTTCTCCCCGAAAAAATACACCACAAACCCAGTGGTGGTGGCAACTCTGAAAATTTGGGGGCAGTGGAGACGACATAAGGGAGTGACGGGTGCCTCAGTGTGGTTCCCGATAAGGAACAACCATAGGTTCGTCCCTGGAAGGATAGATGGGGGATTTAAATCTTGGTAGCTAGCAGGAATTGCGAAATTGAAGGACTTGTTCTTAGACAGGACGTTCGCGAGTCCGGGAGCACTGACAGAAAAATATGGGCTGCCACCTGGGAATGCATTTCGCTATATGCAAGTGAGGGCATTTGTGAGGCAACAGGTGAGGGAATTTCCGCAGCTCCCGGCGCAAGAGATCCAGGACAGAGTGATTTTGGGGGCATGGGTGGGTGATGGTAGGGTGTCAGATATATCTAGGGAAATGAGAGACGAGGGGGAGACGATGGTAGAGGAGCTGAATGGAAAATGGGAGGAGGAGCTGGGGGAAGAGATTGAGGAGGGGCTGTGGGCAGATGCCCTAAGTCGGGTAAACTCTTTGTCCTCGTGTGCCAGGCTCAGCCTGATACAATTCAAGGTTCTACACAGGGTGCATATGACTGGAACAAGGCTGAGTAGATTTTTTGGAGTGGAGGATAGGTGCGGGAGATGCGCGGGAATCCCGGCGAACCACACCCATATATTCTGGTCATGTCCGGTATTGCATGGGTTCTGGGTGGGTGTGGCAAAAGTGATTTCAAAGGTGGTGGGGGTCCGGGTCGAACCAGGCTGGGGGTTGTCTATATTTGGGGTTGCAGATGAGCCGGGAGTGCAGGAGGCGAGAGAGGCCGATGTTTTGGCCTTTGCGTCCCTAGTAGCCTGGCGACGGATTCTACTTATGTGGAAAGAAGCTAAACCCCCGGGTGTGGAGGCCTGGATAAACGACTTGGCAGGGTTCATAAAATTGGAGCGGATAAAGTACGCACTGAGAGGTTCGGCTCAAGGGTTCACCAGGCGGTGGCAATCGACTATCTCGCAGAGCGATAAGGGTAAATAGGAAAGGTAGCAGCAGTAACCCAGGGGGGAGGGGGGGTCCTCATGGGGTTTTACGTGTGTGTTTATATATTAGTTATTTATATTAGATTTTACGAAGTTACTATTTTAGTTACTATTTTTGTTGTTTCTTATTTTGTTGTTGGCAGTTGCCGTTAGTTAGTATATTATTTATTTAAAAAACGATCAATGTATATATTATTACAAAGTTGTAAAATGGGAAATTTTTGTTTTTGTTTGATCGAAAAACTTTAATAAAATATATTTTTTTTAAAATAAAAATTTTTACCCCGAGGTTATTCAAAGAAGCAATGGATAGCTTAGGAATAAAACAATTTAAATCAACTGCGTACCATCCAGAATCGCAGGGAGCGTTAGAAAGGTGGCATCAGACATTAAAGACAATGTTGAGGGCGTATTGTCAAGATTATCCAGAGGATTGAGATACAGGAATTCCATCTGTTCTGTTTGCAATTAGGGATGCACCTAATGAGTCTACCAAATTTAATCCTTTTAAAGTAATTTTTGGTCATGAGGTAAGAGGACCACTTAAATTGATTGAGGAAAAATTGTTGGGTGAGAAATCGGAAATTACACTATTGGATTACGTGTCACATTTTAGGGAACAATTAAATAGAGCAGGTGAATTGGCTAGACAACATTTGAAAGTTGCAGAAAATGTGATGAAACGGGTAGCAGACAAGAAATCCAAAGTTCTTAGTTTTGCCAGTGGGGATAAAGTTTCAGTGTTGTTACCAGAGGTAGGGGAGCCTTTATAAACTAGGTTTTGTGGACTGTATCAGATTGAAAGGAAATTAAGTTAGGTGAATTATGTGGTAGAAACACCAGATAGAAGGAAGACTCACCGAGTGTGTCATGTGAATATGCTTAAAAGGTACTTTGAAAGGGAAGGAGAGAAAAAGGAGGAGGTTTTAATGATTCTAACTCAAAGTGATGAATCAAATCCAGATGACTGTGAATGTGACATACCTCAAATTAAATTGGAAAATGAGGATGTTCTCAAAAATTGGGATAAATTGTTATACCAATTTAAAGTAATGCCATTTGGCATGAAAAACGCCCGAGCCACACTTCAACGGTTAACTAATACAGTTGTTTCAGGATTACCCAATTGTGCGGTATACATCAACGATCTGGTAATTTTTAGCCAGACAAGGACAGAACATTTGAAACATCTGGTGGAGTTATTCGATCGACTTCAGAAGGCGGGTTTGGTGATAAACCTAGCCAAAAGTGAATTTGGAGAAGCCCAAGTCACTTTCCTTGGCCATACAATCGGACTGGGTCAAATGGTCCCACGGGATTTGAAAACGAAAGTTATTGGGAGTTTCCGATACCCTTGACACAACCGGAAATAATGCGATTTCTTGGTTGAGTGGATTTTACCGGAAACTGTACCCAATTTTAGCAATGTGGTCGCTCCACTGACGGACTTGCTCAAGAAGCGTAACAAATTCCAGCGGAGTGTCAACAGGCATTTGACGGCCTGAAGGCTGTGTTAACCACTGCTCCTGTGTTAGCCATCCCAAATTACACAAAACCATTCAAAGTGGTTGTTGATGCGAGTGGTGTGGGCGTAGGTGCGGTGCTTCTACAGAACAATGAAGGGCTAGAGCAGCCTATTGTTTATTTGTCAAAGAAATTGAATTCTCACCAGAAAAGGTATTCGACGATTGAGAAGGAGACTTTGAGTTTGGTGCTGGCTTTGCAACATTTTCACATTTATGTGACCAGCAATCCGTCTGACACCGTTATATATACGGATCATAATCCGTTGATGTTTTTGGAGCGATTCCGGAATGACAATGCAAGGCTGTTTCGCTGGAGTTTATTGTTACAGCCATTTCATTTAAAAGTAGTACATGTGGCAGGACGAGAAAACGTGATAGCCGATGCTTTGTCATGAATGTGATGAACGGAACCAATTTCCGTTGGAGGAAGAAGAAGGAAAAAATTGACTATATTATTGTACCTGTTTGCGTGTGTTGTTTTTTGAAACAAAAAGTATATTTACTGTGTGCATTTCTTAAAGGATGGGGAAAAGGTGAAAAATGAAACCAGTTGATGTTTTTTTTTTCTTGGGGGGGTGGTGTCATGTGAGAGTACCCTTTAAGAAATGAGTGTTTAAGATATGTACCTTTAAGAAATGGAGCTGCTCATGTTACTGGAGTGATGTCAGAGTGTTAATGGAGCTGAGCTCTACTTCTGCATTTTTAGTTTCAGTTTGAGAAAGCTTGGGTGTGTATGTGAGCTGCACTGCTGTTGACCTCTGCCATCCAAAAACTATCTATGGATCAATTGGTGAATTCAGAAGAAGTATAAATGTTTTCAGTCTTGAATGTAAACCCTGATGTGCTCCTGTTTGGAGGTTTGTTAAGTCTTTTGGATGTTAAAAGAACAGCATGCAGATCACTTAGTGTTGTAGTCTTTGGGGGATGTATTTGAATTAATAGTTGCTAAGATGTTCACTGTTTGTTTTTAAAAAGTTAACTTGAGTTCCTAGAATAAACATTGTTTTGTTTGAAAAAAAATACTCGTCCATTTCTGCTGTACCACACCTGTAGAGTGAGCCGTACCACAATCTGTTAAAAGTTGTGGGTCAGGTGAACTCCAAGATACACTTTGGGACTCTCTAAACCCTGGTCCATAACAGGATGGAGAGGAGGTGTGGGCTTGGGTAGGGTGTTCCTTCCAGGGGCTGGTGCAGACTTGATGGGCCAAATGGTCTCCTTCTGCACTGTAAATTCTATAACTGAGGCACCAAATGCCCTCACAGGTGGATGTAAAATGTCCTCAAGCCCGGTTACGAGGGAACGCGGGCAAGTTCTCCCTAATGTCCTGGCCACCATTTCTCCCTAAGTCAACATCACCAAATAATAATAATGATCATAAGAATCTTTATTAGTGTCACTAGTAGGCTTACATTAACACTGCAATGAAGTTACTGTGAAAAGCCCCCAGTCGTCACACTCCGGCGCCTGTTCTGATACACAGGGAGAATTCGGAATGTCCAATTCACCTAACAAGTACGTCTTTCGGGACTTGTGGGAGGAAACCGGAGCACCCGGAGGAAACCCACGCAGACACGGGGGGAACGTGCAGACTCCGCACAGACAGTGACCCAAGCCGGGAATCGAACCTGGGACTCTGGCGCTGTGAAGCAACGGTGCTAACCACTGTGCTACCATGCTACGGGTATGATAGAGTAGGAATCACTGAGGATGTGGGGTGACCAGGGATGGGAATTGAACATTCAGCGGTATTCAGTATTTAGGAAGGATGAACTAAAAGGAAAAGGGGGTGGCCTTGCATTATAAGACCATAAGACCATAAGACATAGGAACAGAATTTGGCCACTCGGCCCATCGAGTCTGCTTCGCCATTCAATCATGGCTGATATTTTCTCATCCCCATTCTGCTGCCTTCTCCCCATAACCTCCTTATTAATCATGAACCTATCTATCTCTGCTTAAGGACACTCAGTGAATTGGCCTCCACAGCCTTCTGCAGGAAATGCGTTCCATCGGTTCACCACCCTCTGGCTGTAGAAATTCCTCCTCATCTCTGTTTTAAAGGATCGTCCCTTTAGTCTGAGATTGTGTCCTCTGCTTCTAGGTTTTCCTACAAGTGGAAACATCCTCTCCATGTCCACTCTATCCAGGCCCCGCAGTATCCTGTAAGTTTCAATAAGATACCCCCTCATCCTTCTAAACTCCAACGAGAACAGACCCAGAGTCCTCAACCGTTCCTCACACGACAAGCTCTTCATTCCAGGGATCATTCTTGTGAACCTCCTCTAGAACCTTTCCAAGGCCAGCACATCCTTCCTTAGATACGGGGCCCAAAACTGCTCACAATACTCCAAATGGGGTCTGACCAGAGTCTTATACAGCCTCAGAACTACATCCCTGGTCTTGCATTCTAGCCCTCTTGACATGAATGGTAACAATGCATTTGCCTTCCAAACTGCCGACTGAACCTGCACATTAACCTTAAGAGAATCGTGAACAAGGACTCCCAAGTCTCTTTGTGCTTCTGATTTCCGAAGTATTTCCCCATTTAAAAGTAGTCTATGCCTAAATTCCTCCTTCCAAAGTGCATAACCTCACACTTTTCGATATTATATTCATTCCTTACTAACAATGAAACCCCGCCTCTTTTGACCATCTGTCTGTCCTTTCGATAGGACATATATCCTTGGATATTTAGATCCCAGCCCTGATCCCCTTGCCAGCCACGTTTCTGTGATGCCCACAACATCGTATCGGCCAATTTCAATGTGCGCAATAAGCTCATTTACCTTGTTCCGTATACTGCGCACATTTAGGTACAACACCCTCAACCCTGCATTGACCACCTCCATTCTCACACTTGTCACCTTTTTTGCTCTGCCTGGGGGTGATGTTCTATTATTTTTGTTCTCTATTTCCCCTTCAGTTATGACACCTTCTAAGCTAACGCCCTGGTACCCACCCACCCTGCCACACTAGTTCAAATCCTCCCGAGTGACACTAGCAAACCTCGCAGCCAGCATATTGGTGCCCCTTGCGTTTAGATGCAACCCGTCCTTCTTGCACAGGTTGCACCTGTCCCGGAAGAGATCCCAATGGTCCAGAAATCTGAAGCCCTCCCTCCTACACCACTGGTTTAGACACGTGTTTAGCTGCACTATCCTCCTATTTCTAGCCTCACTGGCACGTGGCACAGGGAGTAAATCTAAGATTACAACCCTAGAGCCCCTGCTTCTTAGCTTACTGCCTAACTCCCTGAACTCCTTTTGCCGGATCTCATCACTATTCCTGCCTATGTCGTTAGTACCTATGTGTACTACGACCTCTGGCTGTTCACCCTCCCCCTTCAGGATGTCCTGTGTTCGGTCAGAGACATCTTTGATCCTGGCACCAGGGAGGCAACACAGCATCCTGGAGTCTCTTTCACTTCCACAGAAGTGCCTTTGTGTGCCCCTTACTGTAGATGTCCCCTACAACTATCGCATTGCTGGTTGAAGAGGAGATTAATGCAACAGAGGAAAGATATTAGTTCCGGCAATGTGGAATCTGGATGGGTGGAGCTGAGAAACAGCAAGGGGCAGAAAACCTTAGTGGGGATTGTATATAGACCCCCCCCGCCCCCCCCAAACTGCAGTGGTGATGTGCGAAATGGCATTAAACAGGAAGTTAGAGAAGCAGGCAATGAAGGAAGATCTCTAATCATCGGTGACTTTAATCTACATATAGATTGGGCAAATCCAATTAGTCGCAATGCCATAGAGGAGGAATTCCTGGAGTGCATTCGGGATGGTTTGCTGGGTCAATATGTTGAGGAACCAACGTGAGAACAGGCCACCCTCGACAACTTATTCTGTAATGAGAGAGGAAGCATTGGCAATCGAGTTGTGAGTGATCCCTTCGGGATGAGTGGCCAGAATGTGATAGGATTCTTCATCAAGATGGAGACTGACGTTTGCAGGGGAGTGCTGACTTTGGGCTGCAGCCGAGTGTTTATGACTGAGTTTTGTGACTGAGGGGGTTTGGTGAGGAGGGAGCGAGGTGCTACCTTCATTTCCTTCCTGCCCTCAAAGGCAATGAATGGCAGATGGGGTTGAATTTGGAGAAATGTGAGGTGATGCATTTTGGTCGATCAAATCAGGGCAGGACCGCCTTGGTTAATGATAGGGAGTTGGGGAGAGTTACAGAACAAAGAGATCTAGGGGTTCAGGTTCATAGCTCCTTGAAGGCGGAGTCGCAGGTGGACAGGGTGGTGAAGAAGGCATTCGGCAAGCTAGGTTTTATCGGTCAGAATATTGAATACAGGAGTTGGGACTTCTTTTGAAGTTGTACAAGACATTGGTAAGACCACACATGGAATACTGTGTTCAGTTCTGGTCACCCTATTATAGGAAGGATATTGTTAAACTAGAAAGAGTGCAGAAGAGATTTACGAGGATGCTACCCGGACTTGATGGTCTGAGTTGTAAGGAGAGGCTGGATAGGCTGGGACTTTTTTCCCTGAAGCGTCGGAGGCTGAGGGGTGATCTTATAGAGGTCTATAAAATAACGAGGAGCATCGACAAGGTAGATAGTCGACATCTTTTCCCAAAGGTAGCGGAGTCTAGAACTAGAGGGCATAGGTTTAAGGTGAGAGGGGAAAGATACAAAAGAGACCAGAGGGGAAATCTATTCACACAGAGGGTGGTGAGCATCTGGAACGAGCTGCCCGAGGTAGTGGTAGAGGCGGGTACAATTTTGTCTTTTAAAAAGCAGTTACAGTTACATGAGCAGGGTTGGTATAGAGGGATATGGGCCAAATGCGGGCAAGTGGGACTAGCGTAGTGATAGAAACTGGGTGGCATGGACAAGCTGGGCCGAAGGGCCTGTTTCCATGCTGTAAACATCTATGACTCTATGACTCTCTCCCAATTCCTTGCAGATATTGAACGCTATGGGAGGGATGTTGGACGCAGAAGTTGCCCTTGTGGTGCTGCTGCTAGGCCGGGCGGCCAGACACCAGAGGTAGCGGCAGCAACAGCGTCAGCAGATGCTCAAGGAGGCGGCAGCCCATGTGTCGAACCCCGCCCCATACCCTGAGGACCGGTCCGCCCGTCCAGCCAGGGAGGGACCCAGAGGGGGAATCCCGGGATGTCCCAGGGTGTACAGGCATCGCTGGTCATTTGAACAGATGACGGACAGCGTGTGCCGCAGAGGGCTCCGCCTCAACAAGGAGACGGTGCGGCACGTGTGTCATGTTCTCGCAGAACGCCTTGTACACCTTCACTAATGGTGCTGACGTCGTGCACCAGGCTCTTCACTGCGGTTGCCACCCTAGCAGAGTTGGCCTCGGTGCCCCGCATTGCCGGCGCCATCACCTGCGTCTGTAGCCTCTGGGACTCCTCCAAGCAGCTATGGGTCTGCTGGAGTGTCCCCGACATCTCCTCCTGAACGTCCCAGCTGCTCCCTGTCGCCTCCATCAGCTCCGGGTAATCCACTTCCCGAGGCTCAGCACCAGGCTGGAACTCAGCTGGGTCCTGGGATCCAGCAGCCCTCTAACTGCTGTCCAGCCTGGGGGTTCCTGCCTCCACCTGATGTACATCAGCAGCAGGGTGGTGCTCACCAGATTGTCACCCTGCAGCCTGACCACTAACATGACCCTCCGAGGTGTGTGTATCTGCCATGGTAGAGGGTGGGGATGACAGCTGTAACGCCTTGATCGTGTCTTCCTTGGATGTCTCCTCTGAGGTGGTCACCTGGGAGGCTGGGGACCGTGTCGCCCTCGAGATGTCTCTTTACCTTTGAGCACCTTCTCTGCTTTCTACTTTAACATTGCCCAACAGAACCTTGTTCAACTTCGGATTATTTGTTCCTTCACTGTCGGTCTGTGACATTGGGCGTTCCTCACCAGACTCCCAGTCCTGGAGATTCACGGCGGTGGGGTTTCCTACTCCCATCGCTGTCAATGGGAATTGCCATTAAAGCCGCCGGCAAACCGATGGGATAGGGTGCGCTACCAGCGGGAACTGAGAATCTCGCCGGTGTGGATGGCCAGCCAATCCCAGCCATTGTTTTTGTCCCAAATCCCTGGTTGCCTGGTCATTTTCTTGTTCTGACAACTCCCTTCATCTGCAGTGGGCAGCACGGTAACATTGTGGATAGCACAATTGCTTCACAGCTCCAGGGTCCCAGGTTCGATTCCCGGCTTGGGTCACTGTCTGTGCGGAGTCTGCACATCCTCCCCGTGTGTGCGTGGGTTTCGTCCGGGTGCTCCGGTTTCCTCCCACAGTCCAAAGATGTGCAGGTTAGGTGGGTTGGCCAATGATAAATTGCTCTTAGTGTCCAAAATTGCCCTTAGTGCTGGGTGGGGTTTCTGGGTTATGGGGATAGGGTGGAGGTGTGGACCTTGGGTAGGGTGCTCTTTCCAAGAGCCGGTGCAGACTCGATGGGCTGAATGGCCTCCTTCTGCACTGTAAATTCTATGATCTATGCCCATCTCCTTCCGGGCCCAGCTTAAAACTAAACTCAAAAACGCTTTCTAAATTAAAGTAACTCCTGTTGCTGGGAGACAGCCTAGTCTTTCTTTAAACCCTGTTTGTTGTTACATCGTAAACCCTTTAAATACAATGCAGGCACAGTTTGGAGTGAAACCAAAGTCCATAGACATGCAGGCACCTTTGTTTCACATGAGCTAACTGAAGTTTTAACCCTCTCTTACACAGAAACACAAAATTAAACTTACTAAAAGTCATACCCTGTTTCTGATACCCGAAAATATAAATTTAGATTACTTAATATTACCTTTGTTTCCTGACACTATTCAAAGAGTCGCATGAACTACAGCAGAGAGAACCCATGACTGAAACTGCATCAAACTTTGTGTTGCAAGCACATTCTTTATCCAGCAAAATGTAGTAAGTGGAAGATAAATAGTCACCTCAGGCAGTGAGTGATTATCAGGGAAGCTCCCATCTCTCTCCTGGTCACGAATGGTGCTGCCACTAAACGCAACCTGTAATCCTCCATGATCAACATCCTGGATGGTCATAACTGACCAGAAACTGAACAGGACTAGCCATATAAATTCTGCGGCCACAAGGGCAGGTCAGAGGCTGGGAATCCTGCGGCGAGTAACCCACCTCCTGACTCCCCAAAGCCTGTCCGCCACCTACAAGATACAAGTCAGGACTGTGGTGGAATACTCCCCACTTGCCTGGATGAGTACAGTTAAAAGGAGGGCGTAGAAGGATGGGTGAGTAAATTTGCAGATGACACTAAAGTCGGTGGAGTTGTGGACAGTGCGGAAGAATGTTACAAGTTACAGAGGGACATAGATAAGCTGCAGAGCTGGGCTGAGAGGTGGCAAATGGAGTTTAATGCAGAAAAGTGTGAGGTGATTCATTTTGGAAGGAATAACAGGAAGACTGAGTACTGGGCTAATGGCAAGATTCTTGGCAGTGTGGATGAGCAGAGAGATCTCGGTGTCCATGTACATAGATCCCTGAAAGTTGCCACCCAGGTTGAGAGGGTTGTTAAGAAGGCGTGCGGTGTGTTAGCTTTTATTGGTAGAGGGATTGAGTTTCGGAGCCATGAGGTCATGTTGAAGCTATACAACACTCTGGTGCGGCCACATTTGGAGTATTGCGTGCAATTCTGGTCGCCGCATTACAGGAAGGATGTGGAAGCATTGGAAAGGGTTCAGAGGAGATTTACCAGAATGTTGCCTGGTATGGAGGGAAGATCTTATGAGGAAAGGCTGAGGGACTTGAGGCTGTTTTCGTTAGAGAGAAGAAGGTTAAGAGGTGACTTAATTGAGGCATACAAGATGATCAGAGGATTGGATAGGGTGGACAGTGAGAGCCTTTTTCCTCGGATGGTGATGTCTAGCACGAGGGGACATACCTTTAAATTGAGGGGAGATAGATATAGGACAGATGTCAGAGGTAGGTTCTTTACTCAGAGAGTAGTAAGGGCGTGGAATGCCCTGCCTGCAACAGTAGTGGACTCGCCAACACTAAGGGCATTTAAATGGTCATTGGATAGACATATGGACAATAAGGGAATAGTGTAGATGGGCTTTAGATTGGTTTCACAGGTCGGCGCAACATCGAGGGCCGAAGGGCCTGTACTGCGCTGTAATGTTCTATGTTCTAAAATAGCAGCGCGAACACAGCGGACAGAGTAATGCCTCCACAGTGCGACGTGCCTCCGCATTAATAGCATCAGCAGCAATTTGAGCCTTCTTTCATTAACACAATGAAACTTCTCCAGCTGACAATACATGGCGGTTTGAGTCGGGGACCAATGCTGTGAACACCGCCCGTCCATCAGGTGTAGTCCAAAGAAAATCAACTGGCACCATGTTGTGGCTGCATGTTTCATGCCGGCTCGCTATTTGTAGATGTACAAATAAGAAAAACACTATGTATGAATAAATCCATATGTCAAAAAATGACATGCAAATAGATGTGACTGAAATAACTACTGCCGCTGAAATGGGAAACGCACTAAATGCGTTTCAATTCCAGTGAAACCACATTTAAATATTCATCAGCTACTCAGGCGCAAATCACTATTGACTCTGACATAAAAAGAGTAAATAAACCCATCACTTCTCATTTATCTCAAATATATTATGATGGATGAAGGGACCACTTTATTGTTTACTGATCTGGGTTGAAGTAATTTGTCAGTTATCCACTGGTGAATGAATATTGGCTAATTGATTCTCAATGCGGCGCAAACTCTGATTCATAAACCAACTTCGTGTTTAACAAAACATCTGGGCGCCGGAGTGATGAACCGGGCATGGGGTGGCACGATTGCTCTCTCGCACTGACAGCTGTAGCTGCCAAATGAAGCAAGTGAATCGTGGGGGACTGCAGAGATGGGTTGACATTTAGTTTGAAGCTGCCCATCCATCCACCCAGCCCGATTATAGCTTTGGGCATTGATCGGACAATGGCCTTTCCTGCAGGCAGGAATAATGTCAAAGCTAGCGGGCGGAAGCAGAGAACGAGGCAATTCCGTTCCAGAGCCCCCTTCAGGACTGCATGTGACATTCCGGGCATAATTCTACCAAAAGGGAACAACGTCCCACAGTGAGCGCGTTTAGCCGTGTGTTTCCCGGAGCTCGCATTGCCGAGGAATACATGGATATTCAATACCACTTGCATTGAATAAGGGACCTGAACGGGGAGCGAGGATTCACATACCCCCGTTTTGTACAGTAGCGAGAGATTAGGACAAAAAAATAGGTCCCGTTCTCCGTGGCCCCCGAAAGAATCCCAAAGCTCCGCCCCAGCCCAAACACAATATGGAGGGTCACCGGCCCCCCCAGACCGAACTCAACACGGGAGGGTCCCCAGCAACACCCACAGCAGGCAACCCCAGCCCAATCACGCACGGGCAGAAAATGTCAGCTTGGCACCTTAGTAGTGCCAACCTGGCAATGCCCATGCCACCTGGTCACCATGGCAATGCCAGGCTGGCACCCAGGTAGCATTGCCATGGTGCCAGGCTCACACTGATAGGGTGCCAGACTGGCACTGCCAGGGTACCAAGGTAGCACCAGCAGTGACAGGGCACCACCCTGCCCATAGGGCATGCAGCTGGGGGCCTCGGATCCCCTGGCAGACCCCCATGAGTGCCATTCCGCCTGGTCCCCGTTCGTGATGCTGACTGTTGCTCGCCAGAGGCGAAGGGGTTGATTCCCAAAGCCTCAGGTACCTCGGGAGTCTGCGCATTAGAGTGAGGCTCACATTGTGGGCGGGATTCACATCACAACTTCTCGAGAGATTGCGCTGAATCCCCCAAGGTGTTGTGAACCGTGTAGATCCCAGGAGCGGGGTCTCCCAGTTTTCAGCAGCCACACTGCGCCGTGGCGAGCAGCGTTTCGGGCGCAGAGTGGCCGTTGGATCGTGCCCTGTGTTTCTACCCCCATTCCTAAAACCTCCACCAGAAGGACAAAGGCGGTGTGAGAACACCACCGCCTGCACGATCCCCTTCAAGACACCCACCATCCTGACTCAGTACCATAGCACTGCCAGCAGAGGGGGTGGAGTCAGTCATTAGGGACATTGAAGCGACTCTTGGACAGGCACATGGACAGCAGTAAATGGAAGGGGTGTAGGTTAGGTTGATCTTAGATTAGGATAAGTGGTCGGCACAACATCGTGGGCCGAAGGGCCTGTACTGTGCTATACTGAATTTCTATTCCTTCAGTGTCGCATAGATTCATCGAGGCCAGCAGCACAGAAAGGGCCCATCAGCACATTGTGTCTGTGCCTGTAAGCCATGTGCAAATCACCGATTGTCATCACTTCACTATTTCTGATGGAGGAACATCCTAATCATGATCTCACGCTGGGAGGAACTGTAGCCAGACCCAGTTATTTACTTCAAACTAGTTTACTTACACTAAATATAATATGGACAAGGTGGTTTAATGAGATGGCACAGCTCCTCAAAGGTTTGCCTCTAGCACATGACTGAATGATGTCAGTGCCACATCATCATCAACACCATATATCAGCATAACCATTCTGTTAACCCGTTATACTATACCTCCCCCGAAGAATGTGCCTACTTTTTAACAACAATATCAACAATACTAACTGTATCCAACTATTTACATGACATTGGAATCTGGGTCACTGTCTGTGCGGAGTCTGCACGTTCTCCCCGTGTCTGCGTGGGTTTCCTCCGGGTGCTCCGGTTTCCTCCCACAAGTCCCGAAAGACGTGCTTGTTAGGTGAATTGAACATTCTGAATTCTCCCTTAGTGTACCCGAACAGGAGCCAGAGTGTGGCGACTAGGGGATTTTCACAGTAACTTCATTGCAGTGTTACTGTAAGCCTGCCTGTGACAGTAAAGATTATTATTATTACATTGGTTTTCGTAATCCCCCATCCTCCGCCCTCCCAGAGCCCCACCCGGCTAAGTGGTTGTGTCTCTGTGGAGCCTTCACCACCCATCCAGGCCATATTGTTGTCACTGCTACACTGGGTCAGCGATCTGGGATTGGGTTCCAGGGTGGGTCAGCACCTCTCAAGGCACTCGGAGTATTTTTAGGGCCTTCATCCACCATATCGTGGCCATCAAATACTTGCAGTCTGGTAGGTATGAGTGTAATGAGGGCTCTCCTGTTTCTTCAGACTTAGATCTTGGGGTCTATGTTCACACATCTTTGAAAGTTGCCACTCAAGTGGATAGAGCTGTGAAGAAGGCCTATGGTGTGCTAGCGTTCATTAACAGAGGGATTGAATTTAAGAGCCGCAAGGTGATGATGCAGCTATACAAAACTTTGGTAAGGCCACATTTGGAGTACTGTGTGCAGTTCTGGTCGCCTCATTTTAGGAAGGATGTGGAAGCTTTGGAAAAGGTGCAAAGGAGATTTACCAGGATGTTGCCTGGAATGGAGAGTAGGTCTTACGAGGAAAGGTTGAGGGTGCTAGGCCTTTTCTCATTAGAACAGAGAAGGATGAGGGGTGACTTGATAGAGGTTTATAAGATGATCAGGGGAATAGATAGAGTAGACAGTCAGAAACGTTTTCCCCGGGTGGAACAAACCATTACAAGGGGACATAAATTTAAGGTGAATGGTGGAAGATATAGGGGGGTTGTCAGAGGTAGGTTCTTTACCCAGAGAGTAGTGGGGGCATGGAATGCACTGCCTGTGGAAGTAGTTGAGTCGGAAACATTAGGGACCTTCAAGCAGCTATTGGATAGGTACATGGATTACGGTAAAATGATATAGTGTAGATTTATTTGTTCTCAAGGGCAGCAAGGTAGCATTGTGGATAGCACAATTGCTTCACAGCTCCAGGGTCCCAGGTTCGATTCCGGCTTGGGTCACTGTCTGTGCGGAGTCTGCACGTCCTCCCCGTGTCTGCGTGGGTTTCCTCCCACAGTCCAAAGATGTGCAGGTTAGGTGGATTGGCCATGATAAATTGCCCTTACTGTCCAAAATTGCCCTTAGTGTTGGGTGGAGGTGTTGAGTTTGGGTAGGGTGCTCTTTCCAAGAGCTGGTGCAGACTCAATGGGCCAAATGGCCTCCTTCTGCACTGTAAATTCAATGATAATCTATGATTAATCTAGGACAAAGGTTCAGCACAACATCGTGGGCCGAAGGGCCTGTTCTGTGCTGTATTTTTCTATGTTTTTCTATGTATCAGGCAGAGTCTGGACCAAATGAGCTTAGTTCTGGCAAGAATTAGGCTTTCCGCTTTGTAGTCACGGATCCAAACTCCCTGGTCTGGTGTTCAGGCTGGTCGGGTGGTTTGGCCCTCTGTCGAGTATTATACCATTGATCATTGCTTTCCACAGAGGTTCGACTCCCTCTCGCTCACCCTTTTGTGGTCAGCCGGAGTGACACGAGGTGGGTTTAAAAAAATGTGTTCATTCAGCTTCCCCATTGGCTTGGGAATGAAGAGAGGAGCTGAGAATGTGGGTCATCCCATTGTCTGAAGTGAACTTCTGACAGTGGTAAAACTGGGGAACATGGCATGTGGGCATTGCTGGCTGGGCCTGCATTGATTGCTTTAGTTGTTCATTTCAGAGGGGAATTAAGAGTCAACCACATTGCTGTGGCTCTGGAGTCACATGTAGGCCAGACCGGGTAAAGACGGCAGATTTCCTACCTTCAACCGCATTAGAACCAGGTGAGTTTTTATGACAATCAGTGAGAGTTTCATGGTCACCATTAAACTTTTATTAAATTAAAAAATTTGAACCCGGGTTCCCAGAGACTCCTCTGGGCCGCTGGATTACTAGCCCAGTGACAATGCCACTGTGCCACCAAGTCCACGATGGGCTATCAGAACAAACTGTTTCAGGTGTCGACCAATGAGCAATTTAGCTGGAGAGAATCTGTTAGCCTGGGGCAAGGTTGATAACGCATCAGGGCTGAAGATCAGATCATTACTGGTCTCGACCGCTCACTCAGCCTCCCCGTTGGCTTGAGGATGAGGGGCTGGCAATGTGGGACTAGCTTCAGGAAGTGGTCACACTGGGGACCATTATCTGAGATGATTTCATTCGTGAAACCATTGGCATGAAAGACGGACCAGCCTCTGGAATTTTCTGCCGAAGCCTCTCTGCCTCTCATCTTCATTTAAGGTGTGATTTTTGGTCACCTGTTTTAATATCGTCAAATATGTCTCAATTCCAGGTTTTGCTTCTGTGAAGCAACTCAAGACATTATATGTTATGGAAGGTGCTACAAGGGCAGCACGGCGCCGAGGTCCCCGGTTCGATCCTGGCTCTGGGTCTCTGTCCGTGTGGAGTTTGCACATTCTCCCCGTGTCTGCGTGGGTTTCGCCCCCACAACCCAAAGATGTGCAGGGTAGGTGGATTGACCACGCTAAATTGCCCCTCAATTGGAAAAAATGAATTGGGTATTCTAAATTTTTTTTTTTTTCATTGGAAGGTGCTACATAAATGCAAATGAAATGAAAATCGCTTATTGTCACAAGTAGGCTCCAAATGAAGTTATTGTGAAAAGCCCCTAGTCATTCCAGCGCCAGTTCGGGGAGGCTGGTACAGGAATTGAACCGTGCTGCTGGCCTGCCTTGATCTGCTTTCAAAGGCAGCAATTTAGCCCTGTGCTAAACAGCCCCTGTAATTATTGCTATTTGTTGTTACTAATGTGCACATTCCTTCAGATCCTAGGTTAATGCTCTTCAGGAATTCCTCCCATCCCATGGCAGAGCAAATAAGGGAGAACCAGTTGATGTGATATATTTGGGGGTTAAAAGAGTATTCAATAAGGTGCCTTACAAGAGGTTATTAACACAATTAAGGCTAATGGCATTGGGGGCAACATATTCGAATGGATTGCATCCACCTTTGCTGACGATACAAAGTTAAGTTGGAAGGTAAACTGTGAGGAGGACACAAAGAGGCCGTAAAAGGGGCAGGTTGAGTGAGTGGCCAAAAATGTGGGAAATTAAATATGTGGAGAATTTTATCGATTGGGCAGAAGTCCCGGCTTCAGAAGGAAATGCGTGCCGTCGGCACCTGCAGGCAGCTGGTGGCACTTCTACCTGAACTTCCTGGCTGCCGTCCTGTCCTATTTGGGGCAGTGGCCTGTCTCAGGCCCCGACCAATCAGAAGGTTGGTGGGGTGGGGGGGGGGGGGGGGGGGCTCTGCAGCCTACAGGAGGTAGGCAAACATTTTCTAAAGCATTTGAGGGCGCAGCACTGGAGGGGGTACCTTTCTGGGCAAATTGCCAGGGGTACCACCCTGACTTGGAAATACATCACTGCTTCTTCATCGCCGCTGGGTCAGAATCCTGGCACTCCCTTTCCAGCGACGTGGCGAGTGTTCCTACACGGCATGGGCTGCAGTGGTTCAAGAAGGCAGCTCACCACCACCTTCTCAAGGGCACTTCGGGATGGGCATTAAAGTGGGCCGCCTGTGATGCCCTTAGCCCATGGAAGAATGAAGGAAAAACTAGCGCGAGGCAGAATCCATAAAGAATAGTTTCAAAAGGGATTTGGACAAATATTTGAAAAAGTTACAGTTCGGTGCAGAGCGTCAGCATTCAGTATAACTCTCATCTAAGGGAGATTGATCATAAACCTACATCCGTGTCTCAAAAATGCATCATGGCAGAATTAACGTGTTTGGATAAAGAGGCTGATGTCTTGATTGATAGGACTCGCCAATAGACTCTTTCCCAAGTGACACCTTGCTCATTGCAACACTTCATCACAATGTTACTGTCAGCTCATCGCTCACTCCTGAAAATGCACGGGCTGCTATATTGGTGGAAAATTCTGTTCGTCTTCCTATCCCCCAGTGGCTGGGCTTCCATATTAGTCCCGAACACGCATTGTTTCTGGTTGTTAGCATGAATCTACTGCGTGATATTGGTCAGGATAAATTGACTGAGAGATGCAGAAATTACAGCAGTGATCATGCAATAAGCTACCTAATGATGCATATGCAGAAGCAAAGTGGGGCAGAGATTTAATCCGTTGTGAGCTTGGGTGCCAGAATTTGAAGTAGAAACACATTGACCAAAAATCCGATAATCGGCACTGGGGAACTTTAACAAGGACCTCTCCTTTTTTTTCATTTTGAGTACCCAAGTCTTTTTTTTTCTAATTAAGGGGCAATTCTAGTGTGTTCAATCCACCTACCCTGCACATCTTTGTGGGGGTGAGACCCACGCAGACACAGGGAGAATGTGCAAACTCCACACGGACAGTGACCCGGGACCGGGATCGAACAAAATCACTTTTTGGGCTTAAATCCCCCTTCTGCTCTAATTTTAACTTGTTGGTTATGTCATGTGAAAGTGCCTTTAAGAAATGGGTGTTTATAAATGGGTGTGTATATAAATATCTGTAGGGAGAGTACCTTTAAAAAAAATGGGTGTTTACTACTGCAGTGATGTCAGAGAGTGGGTGGAGCTGGGCTGTCTGTCAGCTTTTTACTTTTGTTTTAGGCCGTTTGCTGCCGGGTGTGTTTTAGTTTCATTTTCAGTGTTGGAGCTGAAGCCAGACAGAACAGGTGAACTGTTGATCTCTCTGCCATGAAAAGACTATCTCTTGATCATTTGGTGAACTGACAATTATAAATCTTTTCAATAGTGAATGTAAACCTGATGTGCTTATGTTAAAATGTGTTTCTTTTGTCTTTTGGATGTTGTTTGGGAAGTTATTAAGGATTACTTAGTGTTGTATTCTTTGGGGGTTGTATTTGAATTGATGGTTGCTAAGATGTTCACTGTATGTTTTAAAAAGGTTAACTTGAGTTCATAGAATAAACATTGTTTTGCTTTGAAAAATACTTTTCCAATTTCTGCTGTACCACACCTGTAGAGTGGGCCGTGTGCTCCCCATACCACAATATTTTAAAAGTTGTGGGTCAGGTGAATTCCATGATACACTTTGGGGTTCTCTAACCCTGGCCCATAACAGTTAGCCAGGTCATTATAAGCTACTATTTGAAAATAACACAAATGACACTGATAGTACAGGAGAGAAAATTAAACCTCGGCCTCTTAGAGAGATCAAATCGAAGCAGTGAAAGGTTTTTCCAAAGACAGCTCCTCATGTTACTAGCTCATTTTGCCTGCATTTAAAAAGATGGAGAAATTCTTCCATGGTATCGACCCCCTCAAAAAGGTGCTGGCATTTCCATGAGTTGAAGAGGACGATAAGAAATAGGAAGAAGAGTAGACCATTCGGCCCTTCAAGTATGCTGTGCTATTCAATAAGGTCATGGGTGATCTTCCACCTCATCTTCCCGTAACTATCCCTCTATCCCTTAATATCCAAAAATCTGTCAACCTCTGCCTTGAATACCTTCAGCGACTGAGGAATATGCTGTGTTAGGGGGTGAAGGCGGGGGTAGGGGCACTAGGTGAATTGCTCTGAGCCATAGTAATTAGCTTCACTGTTGCTTCACAGCGCCAGGGACCCGGGATCGATTCCTGGCTTGGGTCACAGTCTGTGCGGAGGTGTCTCCATGTCTGCAAGGATTTCCTCCTGGACTCTCTCATTGAGTCCAGTTCAGTTTCTGGTTAATGGTAACCCCCAGGATGTTGATGGGGGGGGAGGGGGTGAGGGGATTCAGTGATGCTAATGCCATTGAATGTTAGGTAGAGATGGTTAGATTCTCTCTTGTTGGAGATGGTGATTGCCTGGCACTAGTGTGGCAGAGTGTTTCACACCCAAATAATCCTCTGCATCGAAGACTCACTGATGATAATGCTAAATTTATGACCAATATTAACCGAATAAGATAAATTGTTGCGACAGTAAAATGTCAATGAGGCGAATCCAAGGAGTCCCTTGCCACATTTGTGTTAAGTGGTGTTTTGAGATTGCTGAAGGGGTCCCTGTTCCCACATGAATGCATCTCTATATAACCCAGTATGCTTACAAACACCACCTATGTCAAAAATAACAGATTCAAATGCTGAATGAGAACACCGTAAAAGGCAATAAATGTGTGATCATTTCTTTATTCAGTTTGTCCACTTCTTACACTGGGCCTGACCCTGTGAAAGGCTGGATCTTTTCTTTGAAAAAAGACCTGGAGTTAACTCCGGAGAACGTCTATGATCGATTTGTGCTGTTTTTAGACCTGTGCGATACACTCTGCCATATTGCCGATGTTAATAGGGTCCAAGATAGTTGGCGAAGCTGAAACCAAGACACAGGAGCTTTTCTTTATGGCGAGAGGTTATTGACTATGTTTAGTTTTACAGATCTCCTCCCAACAGAACCCAATGCCCCAGCTATCCGTTAATAACATGCTCTTTTTAAAAAAAGATAACCAATTAACCATGGCGGGAGTGGGGAGGGGGCTAACAGTCCCTTAAAGGGACACTGTAATAAAAATAAAATTTGCAAAAGCAAATTTATCCGATCAAACTGAAATATAATTACTGAGTGTCCCTTATTTATACGTGCTCCTGGTACTTAACAATACAATTATCATACCATCCATAGTCAGTGCAGTCAAATATGTTTTCTGCGTTTTTGTGTGGCGCTGTGAAATCCCAGGACCTCTATATCTCTATGGCCTCTGCAGCAACGGCTGGAGAAAGAGAAGGGCATTTACTGGACTCTTCAGGGTCATCGGTCTCCTTGGTTGAGGAACATATTGCATCGATGGTGGCATTATCGGTCAGTTCTATCGGGCACTCTTTCCACAGATGCCTCTGCTGGAATTCCCTTGCCAGCCAGCCTCCCGCTGCCCGAGTGAAAAGTGCCTCACAGCAGCCTCGTGCTGTAGCTAGCCCCCAAAATGTCTCTGCCTAGGAGCCTCTCTCACCATGGGGGTCTCTGGCACTGTGAAGCAGCAGTGTGCCACCATGCCACCCCATGTCGACCTGTGCAATCAATCTGTGTGCATTGTTGTTCATGCCACAGACTACCCTATCCCAAAGCATGTCATTGAGAGTGGCTCCAAAATCAAAATAATATAATAATTGCTTCTGTTTAGCAATGTAAGTCATGATCAATTCAACCTGGGTTCTCACCCACGATTAAATTTGAATCTTTAGAGTATGGCTGCTGGTTGAGGTTAAAATCGAGCCTTCACGAAATCCATAAGCTCACTAAATGATTTGGAGCCGGGCACACTTGCGGCTGTAAGACTGCAAATAAATCTGAGTTTCACAAACACTTAGGAGAACTGCTTTGCGATTCGCCTCCTCCCCTATTTCGTTTGCTTGAAAATAATACCCAAGTCACTGGATGTATTGTGTCCAGTCCTCCAAGGATAAATCAAATGGGCCTATTCACTCAAAGAGAAGCATTCTGGCGAATAGTTCTTTTTCCTCAAACTTCAATTAAAAAGGGACGCTCACAGGTGTTGGGTCAGAGGCAGTGTCAGGGTAATGTATCCTCATTGGCAGATTTAAAGATGCACTTTCACAGACTTCATTAGGGAACAGAAAGACATTTACTAATAAGAATTGTACAGCAGCCTCATGGCTGCAGTTAACTCCCAAAATGTCTTTGCCTAGGACCCTCTCTCAGCATAGGGTGATCCCACATCCTGAGTCCCAATTGGTCACCCAGGTCATGTGACCCTTACTCTGCTGTGTTGCCCTTAAAGGGACAGTCATCGCAGCTATACTCAGGTTTTTCCCGGACTTTCAGAGGAAGATCTCAGTGTCTTCCAGTGCTCCATGATTTTGAACTCTTGTGTGATTGATCTCTGCACTGGTTGGTTGGTGCAGTCAAATGACAAACACAGACAGGCTTGACTAATCCAGTGTGACTGATCTAGAATTTTGACTTTTCACCAGGATGAGTCCACGGGATTTTCTATTGTGCCAGAGAGAATGTTTTATGATTTTGACAGAACCGGAATTTTGTGTCATCCAAGTTTGACTCATCGAAATGTAACTTACCACAAGCCTCATAATTCTGAATATTACTATCACACCTCTTCTATCTTCTGGGTGTGAACATCTCACAGTTCTTTTAATATCTCTATTATTTAAATGCTCTCATCCCAGTTAAGGTCTAAGTGGCACAGTGGTTAGCACTGCTGCCTCACAGAGCCAGGGATCCGGGTTCGATTCCGGTCTTGGGTGGAGTTTGCACATTCTCCCCGTCTCTGCGTTGGTTTCCTCCAACAGTCCAAAGATGTGCAGGTTAGGTGGATTGACCATGCTAAATTGACCCTTAGTGTCCAAATATGTGTGGTTACGGGGATGAGGCGGGGGAGTGGGCCTAGGGAGGGTGCTTTTTCGGAGGGTCAGAGCAGACCCGATGGGCCAAATGGCCTCCTTCTGCACTGTAAAAAGAAAATCTCTTCTGCGCCCTTTCCTGGCCGTAGCATCGTTCCATTTATAGCTTTGGGGATGTTCTAAAATGCATTAGAGCTGTGCCTCAGTCAGTCATACTCTCGCTTCTGTGGCAGAAGGTTGTGGGTTCAAATCCCACTGCAGGACCTGAGGAGGTGTCCTCTTTGGGGTATAATGTTAAAGCAAAGCCCTATCTGCCCTCTCATGTGTTTATAAAAAATACCATGGCACTATTCCCTGACCAATATTTATCCCTGAATCCACATCTTTGAAAAAAAAGATTGTTTGGTCTTTACCAAAATTACTTAAAGCAAGACTTGTATTTATATAGCGCCTTTCATGACCACAGGAGCTCCCAAAACAATTTACAGGCAAAGAAATACTTTCTGAAGCGTGATCACTGCTGTAAAGTCGGAAATGTGGCGACCAATCTGCACACAGAAAGCTCCTTTGCATTAGCAATCAGATAATTTGCCCTGGTGATGTTGATTGAGGGGTATGTATTCGCCATAACACCAGGGAGAGCTCCCATGTTCTTCCCCAAGATAACATCACGGAATCTTTTACATCCTTGTGAGAAAGCAGTCATAGCCTCAGTTCAGTACCCCATTCATAAGACAGCCACTCCCCTGCCCCGGGCCCCTCCACCCCCTCGCACTCCCCGGCGCAGTGTCACACTCCCCCGGAGCTAAAACAAGCCAGAGTGTTGTTTCCAAGTCTCGAGTGAGGACCGATGTCCCCGATGTTCTGACTCAAAGGTAGGAGTGCTACCAACTGCCCAGAACCACACACAACATTCTAACTGCAACACCAACAAAACCCAATGAACCAAAACCCGTCTGCCTCACTAATGTCCTTCGTGGAAGGGAATCTGCCGCCTTTCCCCGGTCTGGCCTACACGTGACTCCAGACCCACAGCGATGCGGTTGACTCTTATCTGCCCTCTGAAATGGCCTGAGTAAACCACTCAGTTCAAGGGTATTTAGGGATGGGCAACAAACACTGTCCTCGTCAGCGACGCCCACATCCCCTGAAAGAATGAAGAAGAAAAAAATGGCGTAGATGCGTTTAACATGACCTTTCTGTTTCGGACAATGGGCGGGATTTTCATCCCCCTCCGCGGTGTGTTCCGCAGCGGCAAAGGGCAGCTTGCCAGTGGGCCTGTGGCGGGGTCTTCTGGTCCCGCCGTGGTCGACGGGGTTTCTCGTTCAATGCACGGCAGGGGCACGGGTCGGTGGGACCGTAAGATCCCGCCAGCGTAAATGGCTGGAAATTCCCACCCTTTCCATCTGATACTCTGCTTGATGTGATTTTGTTTATCGGCCCAGGTATTGCTTATTTTAAAGCTACATCTTAATGTGTTTAATGTCAACTTCCACTGCAATCTCTTAACTACTTGCCTGCTTTACATTCTAATCATCCCCTGCCTAAAAGTTCCCTGTCATGTGCTTGCTGCCCCCCTGCCACCCTCCCCACGCCCCACCACCATTCCCCTGCCCCAGACAAATACATTTACTGTTAACTAATCTCTTTCAATTTTCTACTGAACCCAATTTATCGTGGCTGGTGCTTCCTAAAATTACTTTACTGATTAAATTTGGGTTCTGTCCCCTTCCTGGTTGGGCTGGAAACATAAATAATGCAGGAAGTGGAAACGTAATTAAAAAGCTTCACCTCCGTCTCCACTTTCATCAATTCTGCCACAGTCCATCTGCAGATAAGTAGCTCATTATTATAATTCAGTACTTCTGCACATTTCTCTAATTAGTCCACATACTTCTCCATTTGTCTCATTTTTATTGTTCAGTGGTTTATAACATACTCTCATTAGACTGAAAGTCCCCTCCTTGTGTTTTCACACACGCTATGAAGATGAAGCTTTTCCACCAATTCTATTTTTTATCTTGAAGTACAATTAGTGCAGTAGAATCTTTGAGTTATAACCACCATCCATTCTCCATTTTACCTACCCTGCCCCACCTGCACCTTTTGGGAACAGGGAATGCCTTCGGACACGTTACGACTTTATAGGCGCTATACAAATGCAAGCGGCTGCTGTGGGATGTTTGGAATTAATTTATTGGCTTTCACATTCACGTAATGTCAAAGTAATTTTGGATCGATTGAATCCACATGGTCTGAAAATGTGAAGGACGCTATATAAATGTATTCCCCAATATCTAATTGAGGTACATAAAAGGATAAAGGGTACTGACAAAGTAGACGTGGAGCGGATGCTTCCTCTTGTGGGGAATCTAGAACGAGAGCAGAATCTAGGATGGGCAGCACGGTAGCATTGTGGATAGCACAATTTCTTCACAGCTCCAGGGTCCCAGGTTCGATTCCGGCTTGGGTCACTGTCTGTGCGGAGTCCGCACATCCTTCCCCGTGTGTGCGTGGGTTTCCTCTGGGTGCTCCGGTTTC
Organism: Scyliorhinus torazame; assembly: GCF_047496885.1. Lineage (NCBI taxonomy): Eukaryota > Metazoa > Chordata > Chondrichthyes > Carcharhiniformes > Scyliorhinidae > Scyliorhinus > Scyliorhinus torazame. Next base: position 25,806,282 of record NC_092715.1, read on the forward strand.
CTCCCACAGTCCAAAGATGTGCAGGTTAGGGGGATTGGCCATGCTGAAAATTGCCCTTAGTGTCCAAAATTGCCCTTATTGTTGGGTGGGGTTACTGGGTTATGGGAATAGGGTGGAGGTGTGGACCTTGGGTGGGGTGCTCTTTCCAAGAGCCGGTGCAGACTCGATGGGCCGAATGGCCTCCTTCTGCACTGTAAATTCTATGATAAAAATTCGATCTCTATGAGAGGTCAGAGGTTTAGGATAAGGGGGAGCACATTTAAAACAGAGATGAGGAGAAATTACTTCTCTCAAAGGGTTGTGAAACTGTGGAACTCACTCCCCCAGAGTGCAGTATATGCTGGGACTTTGAGTACATTTAAGGAGAAGATAGACAGATGTTTAATTAGTAATGGGTTGAAGGATTATGGAGAACGGGCAAGACGGTGGAGTTGAAGCCAAGATGAGATCAGCCAAGATGGTATTGAATGGTGGGGTGGGCTGGAGGGACTGAATTGCTCCTAGTTCTTATGTTCTGACCGTCAGGTTACTTGTGCATTCAGGAGGTCTTGTGGTGTGATGGGTATAATAATGATAATAATAATCACCTATTGTCACAAGTAGGCTTCAATGAAGTTACTGTGAAAGGCCCCTAGTCGTCACATTCCAGCACCTGTTCGGGGAGGCTGGAACGGGAATTGAACCGACGCTGCTGGTCTTGTTCTGCATTACACACCAGCTGTCTTAGCCCACTGTGCTAAACCAGCCCCATAGCGTCTGCGCCTCTGAGTCCGGAGCTCCGGGTTTGAGTCCCTAACCCTTAGGTGTCTCATTTTCTTAGTTTAGAGCCTCATCTTAATTTCCTGACTTGATGACCAGGGGAGGTGCATTCATAACTCAGCCAACCAGGAAATCCTTCTCGCTCACACCAATGGCAGGTGGCAAGATTGGGAGAGATTCCCCGTCGGCCATGTGACGGAAGGAAGGTTGGAGCCGCCACCATCGCCGTCCATAGTTCCAGGCTACAATATGCTTGTGAAGGTGCAGGTTGCCATAGCAACCTGGATTCCCTGAGAGAACTGTAACACATCGCCACCACTTAGGCATCTATGCACATACAACTCAATCTTGCCCCTTTCTGCTTGGACCCTTTTTTTTTTAACCTCTGCCCCTTTCCATATGCCATCTGTCACTTTCTCAAGTGTGTTAATTTTCTTTGTAAGAAAAACCCTCAATTGATGGAAGCGATGATGTGGAGTTGCCGGCGTTGGACTGGGGTGAGCACAGTACGAAGTCTTACAACACCAGGTTAAAGTCCAACAGGTTTGTTTCGATGTCACTAGCTTTCGGAGCGCTGCTCCTTCCTCAGGTGAATGAAGAGGTATGTGTGGTGTTGGGTGCTCTGGTGCACAGATGAGCCAACACAGTTGTCTGTGGTACAACTCTATTTTATTTTAACTCTTATAATACAGTTCGTTCTGGATACTCTGCACGTGCTGTCTCCCTGAGTGTGTTTGGTAACAGATTTCATAGATTTCATAGAATTTACAGTGCAGAAGGAGGCCATTTGGCCCATCGAGTCTGCACCGACTCTTGGAAAGAGCACCCTACCGAGGCCCACACCTCCACCCTATCCCCACAACCCCTTAACCCAGTAACCACACCCAACACTAAGGGCAATTTTGGACACTAAGGACAATTTAACATGGCCAATCCACCTAACCTGCACATCTTTGGACTGTGGGAGGAAACCGGAGCACCCGGAGGAAACCCACGCACACACGGGGAGGATGTGCAGACTCCGCACAGACAGTGACCCAAGCCAGGAGTCGAACCTGGGACCCTGGAGCTGTGAAGCAATTGTGCTATCCACTATGCTACCGTGCTGCCCGTAAATGTGTCCTCGTCCTCCTCTGCAGCTAATACTGACCACCGGGGGTCGTGTCTGTGCTTTTATATCTTTCTGTCATTGGTTGTGGTGTTGTGTGTTCTGATTTGTCTGTTGGTGTGTCTATCATGATGTGTGTGTTTGAATATCATGACATCCCCCCTTTTTACAAAGATATGTGCCTACGTGGTTATAAATATAATTGTGTCGTGAGTTCATCTAAGAGTGTGTGTGTGTGTTGTGTACAGCGTGTGTATATGACGTAACTATTTACATGGGGCGATGTCGGGTGCGTCACACTAACAAGGTTGTACCATAACAAAACTTGGATGCGAGAGAAAAAAAAAACTTGAACATTGGTCTGGTCAGACGATATCTGGAACAATAAACAACAACAGGTTATAATACAGAAGTGTTTGACTTTTTGAACGTATGAACAGCGTTATAAGTCCAGTCTAATGGGTGACCGCCTCAAGAATGGGCTGGTCCTCAAGCCGGTTCAGCTGTGGAGATTTGGGGTCACACTGGTTCACCTTGGACTGTTGGAGGTGATGCTGTTGCCGAAGTCTCTACTTTACCATTTGTTGTACTTCGTGCAGTGCTTGGTTTTTTCCTTCGTGCAAATATAACATTCAACATCTTTGTTAGTGGTGCCTTGGCTGTGGTTTGGTTCTGGTGGCGATGGAAGGGGCATGATCCGTGGCATCTCCACAAAGTCATCCTTGGGAACCAGTGGAGGATCCGGCGTGTGCGTACGGTTCAGTTGCGAGCGTGGAAGGCGGCGCAAAGCTCGCTGATTGCGCCTACGCACCAATCCATCCGCCCTGCATGCCAGGAACAAGGTGGAGTCTTTTTCTTTTTATGTTTGTGGTGGACGGCATCTTGTAGCCGATGGGTCGTTGCCATCGAAGTAGCACCATCACTAATATCATGCAAGGCGATGACTGTGCCAGATGTGGAAGTTGGCCGAGACCGTGCACGCTGGTTCCGGCCACCTGCTGTGCCGGAAGGGCGACTCCGCAGAGAAACGTCGAAGCATGTCGCCTTGGAGAGAGAATTGTTGCTCGCATCAACGTCTGGCGATGGCGCGAATTGGTGTGTCCATCTTGGACCGCCGGTGCTGGTTGCCACTGCCGACCCAGTGGGACTGCCACGCGATCCATTCCCTGTCGCCGTGGCATCCGCCGTCACCCTGAGCGTGCCATCACCGAGGCCGCGACACCGCCCGTCCGGAGCAAGGTCTGGCGTGCGCAAATCAGAGTCGGCGCTTGGCTGCTCCCCATCTGGAGTCCGGTCTGCCTTCCATCGATGCCCCCCGTCCGGAGTCCCAACAGGTTCACTGGAGGCAGCCGAGATTCCCTGAAGCTGCACTTCTGGAGTCGGAACATGCAGGAATGCACCAACCAGTGGAGAGGGTCGAGCCATCGAGGGTGGAAGCGGTGCGCCGCCACCGCAGTCGTCAGTGGTCCCACCGTGATCGTCGAGTGCCTCGGTATGCACTAGGCGAGGTCTGTCACCTTGCACCTTTTGCATGGGAAGTGGGATGCTGTCGTCACTCGTCTCACATCCCGTGGATAGATCCTCATTAGCAGCTTGCTGTTCACTAGGGTTGGGTAAATTGTCAGAGTTTTCATCTGGTGGTGCACACCATGTCAGTGGACTGTCATTGTCTTGCCGTTGTCCTTCATTTGGGCTTTTCTTCTTTGGAATTTTAAATCTTCCCCCAGACATTGCAGAACCTTGTTTATTACCCCCAAATTCTCCCATATGTATGGTCTCGAATATAGGATCCAATGTTTCTATCGACATTGTACTATTTTCCAAAGAACATTCCGTTTCACTTTTCTTCTCAGGTACCTCATATGTATCTTTGTCTAATGTACATGCCTTCATGGTCTCTGGGTCTGATTTTGCTGGGACTGGCATGGTCACAGTCTCTCTTTTACTGTTCTCAATTGCCCACATTATACTCCCCATACACAACTGCTTAATCACTGGGGTTAGTGTGGTACAATGGATAATCGGGTCGACCTTATCTGCATCTTCACCATTAGTGGAAAGCACACTTGGTTCACTTGAAACTGCTGTGGGTTTTAAATTCGTTATCTGGCTACTCGATGTCGGTGTCCTCAGGATTCTTGCTCCAATGTTCTGCTCAATAATCATTGGAGTGTGTATAGGTTCAATGCAATTAATGTTCCCCTCAAGGTTTGAAGAGTCATTACTGACTAACTGCTGGTCTCCGAAGTTGGGATTTTGCGGCGTTGTGTTGAAGGGAGACATTTGTCCCTGCTGTAGATATGATTCAGGTTGTGTTATTTCCATTACCTGAGGATCAATGTCTTGTCCATTTTTTCGATCCGTACTAAAACACTGGCAATTCTCAGTCTGCTCCTTGCAAGTTAAACACTCAATTAATTTCGTTAGCAAATCCTCAGCATCCTTCTGTGGCCGTGCAGCATTATTAATCTCTGTTCGGCTATAATGATCCTGAAGGTCAGCGCATAAACCTTTTTTCTTCGGGCTTGGACGAGGCGATTCCTTTGGCTTGTCTTCAGTTGGGCTTGAACAGTCTTCAGCGCTGTGCCCTTCATTGTAGCATGAGAGACCGTCATGGTCATGCTGCTGTGTAGTGGAGCATGGTAGGCTGTTATAGCCTTCTTGCTGTTCACGTGAGCATGGCAGACTTGCATCGTCTGCCGCTGGTTGGTCAGGAGAGGTTGCTAGACCCTCATGGTCTTGTTCCTGCAAGGACTGCACATTGGAGTCTTGCGTTGCTTCTATCGTGGAGGCTGTCCACGAGCTCTCTGTGGAGGCTTGTGACACTGGAGTCACTTCTTGTTCGTGCAAGGACTGCGCTCTGGAGTCTTGCGTTGCTTCTATCGTGGAGGCTGTCCACGAGCTCTCTGTGGAGGCTTGTGACACTGGAGTCACTTCTTGTTCGTGCAAGGACTGCGCTCTGGAGTCTTGCGTTGCTTCTATCGTGGAGGCTGTCCACGAGCTCTCTGTGGAGGCTTGTGACACTGGAGTCACTTCTTGTCCGTGCAAGGACTGCGCTCTGGAGTCTTGCATTTCTGCAATTGTGGAGTCTGTCCACGAGCTTGCTGTGGAAGCTTGTGACACTGGAGTCACTTCTGGTTCATGCGAGGACTGCACTCTGGAGTCTTGCATGTCTTCTTTCATAGAGTCGGGAACGTTGAGCGGGACGTGGACCACGCTCTGTGTGGCAGCAGGGCGCTCTCCGTGTGCTTGCAACGCTCCCTGTCTGTTAATGTCAGGCTGCAGCATCATCCGGTACTGATAAGTTGGAACGTCATATCTGCTGGATTGAAGATCCTCAAATCCGAAAAATGAATCCGCATCTGCGTCGGATTCAATGTGGGGGCCGCCAATGTGCAACACGAAAGGTTCGTCCGAGTCATAGTCGTATAGGACCACGGAGCTATCATTGGGCTCGCGAGGTCCGGAAACACTGTAAAGATCGTCATCGAAGTATTCGAGGTCGGAATCATCGGCTTGTGCGTAGGTAACTGCTTGTCGGAGGGTTCTTCGGAGGTCAAATTCATCTCCTGGGTCAATTTGCGGCAATGTGCTGTCATTCCAGGTGAGGGAAGGTTGTTTTACAGCTTTAACAGATTTTTGTTTTTTTGATTTGGGACGTTTCCCTTTTAAATTGGATTTGGGACATTTCCCCTTTAAATTGGTGCAGTCTGGGGCCTCTGACATCCTGACGCTCGGTATGTAGCACGTAGGAAGTGACTGCGCATGCTCAGATCGCTGTTCCTTTACCGATGGCCGTTTTCTTGACTGCGCATGCGCAGCATCACGCGCATGCGCAAACAAAACTTCCGGTTCTGCGCACTGCTCGCGCAACTGTGCTAGCGTGATACCTTTAGCAAGATGGCCGCCGACCTCGACCCAGCCCTCTCTCAGGCCCGGGATTTCGGCCTCTGGGAATTCGGGCTCCGGGATCCCGGCCACGATGTGAGTACTGCCGCTTTTCTTACCTTTACTTGCCGATTGGATTGCGTTTTCTTCACAGTACTTGGAGAATTTGTCCAGGACTGCCTGGTAATCGTACCTTTGCTGCCTCCTGAAGAACCTGAGCCTTGTGAATATTTCTCTTGCCCTTGCACCGGCGATGGTGAGGAGAAATTCAATTTTTTCGCTATCATCCAGGTCTTGGAGTTCAGCTGCCACCAGGAACAATTCGAACCATTGCCGGAATCGCCGCCAGTTTTCGCGGAGATCGCCGTAGCACTGGAGCGCCTGCGGAACCGGGAGCTCTATCATTTTGCCTGGGCACTGCTGGTTGTCTCTGTACACTGAGGTATGCCGGCAGGTATCGATCCACTCCTGTACCATGTGGTGTTGGGTGCTCTGGTGCACAGATGAGCCAACACAGTTGTATGTGGTACAACTCTATTTTATTTTAACTCTTATAATACAGTTCGTTCTGGATACTCTGCACGTGCTGTCTCCCTGAGTGTGTTTGGTAACAGATGTGTCCTGGTCCTCCTCTGCAGCTAATACTGACCACCGGGGGTCGTGTCTGTGCTTTTATATCTTTCTGTCATTGGTTGTGGTGTTGTGTGTTCTGATTTGTCTGTTGGTGTGTCTATCATGATGTGTGTGTTTGAATATCATGACAGTATGTTCCAGAAACATATATATAGACAGATTCAAAGATGCCAAACAATGCTTGGAATGCGACCATTAGCAGGTGATTAAATCTTTACAGATCCAGAGATGGGGTAACCCCAGGTTAAAGAGGTGTGAATTGTGTCAAGCCAGGACAGTTGGTAGGATTTCGCAGGCCAGATGGTGGGGGATGAATGTAATGCGATATGAATCCCAGGTCCCGGTTGAGGCCGCACTCATGTGTGCGGAACTTGGCTCTTAGTTTCTGCTCGGCGATTCTGCGTTGTCGCGCGTCCTGAAGGCCACCTTGGAGAACGCTTACCCGGAGATCAGAGGCTGAATGCCCTTGACTGCTGAAGTGTTCCCCGACTGGAAGGGAACATTCCTGCCTGGTGATTGTCGCGCGATGTCCGCGACAATTGATGGAAGCACATAACACAGAAGGGACCCATTCGATACATACCAGTGAAAGACTCCTTTGAAGGTTTGCAAGGTTTTCTACTCCAAGGGTTTATCCTCCTTACAATAGGTACAATTGCATTTGATTTCCCTCCACCCTTTCAGGCAGCGCATACCAGATCAAAATAACTCACAGTAAAAAAAGTTGGATCCCAATCTGAGCAGCAGCAACATTATCTTGCATCAATATGGTCTCTGATGGTGGACATTTCCCAAGCATTTCTCCTGCTAAACATGTGGCTAAACAGCTGGTGTAGGAGGGAGGGTTTCCGTTATCTGAACCACTGGGAGCTCTTCCGGGGCAGGTGTGACCTGTATAAGACAGACAGGTTGCACCTAAACTCGAGAGGCATAAATATCCTGGCCGCGAGGTTTGCTAGTGTCACACGGGAGGGTTTAAACTAGTATGGCAGGGGGGTGGGCACCAGACCAATAGGTCAGAAGGTGAAAGCATTGAGGGAGAACTAAGGAAAAGGGCCAGTATGGCTCTGAGGCAGAGCAGGCAGGGAGATGTTGCTGAACAGAGCTGGTTTGGTGTCCTGAAGTGCATATGTTTTAATGCAAGGAGTATTACGGGTAAGGCAGATGAACTTAGAGCTTGGATTAGTACTTGGAACTATGATGTTGTTGCCATTACAGAGACCTGGTTGAGGGAAGGACAGTATTGGCAGCTAAACGTTCCAGGATTTAGATGTTTCAGGCAGGATAGAGGGGGATGTAAAAGGGGTGGCGGAGTTGCGTTACTGGTTAGGGAGAATATCATAGCTGTACTACTGGAGGACATCTCAGAGGGCAGTGAGGCTATATGGGTAGAGATCAGGAATAAGAAGGGTGCAGTCACAATGTTGGGGGTTTACTGCAGGCCTCCCAACAGCCAGCGGGAGATAGAGGAGCAGATAGGTAGACAGATTTTGGAAAAGAGTAAAAACAACAGGGTTGTTGTGATGGGAGACTTCAACTTCCCCAATATTGACTGGGACTCACTTAGTGCTAGGGGCTTAGACGGGACAGAGTTTGTAAGGAGCATCCAGGAGGGCTTCTTAAAACAATATGTAGACAGTCCAACTCGGGAAGGGGCTGTACTGGACCTGGTGTTGGGGAATGAGCTCGGCCAGGTGGCAGAAGTTTCAGTGGGGGAGCATTTCGGGAACAGTGATCCCAATTTAGTAAGTTTTAAAGTGCTGGTGGACAAGGATAAGGGTGGCCCTAGGATGAATATGAGGTAATGCGTTTTGGAAGGTCTAATGCAGGTAGAAAATATACAGTGAATGGTAGAACCCTCAAGAGTATTGAAAGTCAGAGAGATCTAGGTGTACAGGTCCACAGGTCACTGAAAGGGACAACACTGGTGGAGAAGGTCAAGAAGAATAAGGCATGTTTGCCTTCATTGGCCGGGGCATTGAGTATAAGAATTGGCAAGTCATGTTGCAGCTGTATAGAACCTTAGTTAGGCCACACTTAGAATATGGTGTTCAATTCTGGTCACCACACTACCAGAAGGATGTGGAGGCTTTAGAGAGGGTGCAGAAGAGATTTACCAGGATGTTGCCTGGTATGGAGGGCATTAGCTATGAGGAGCGGTTGAATAAACTCGGTTTGTTCTCCCTGGAATGACGGAGGTTGAAGGGCGACCTGATAGAGGTCTACAAAATTATGAGGAGCATAGACAGAGTGGATAGTCAGAGGCTTTTCCCCAGGGTAGCGGGGTCAATTATTAGGGGGCATTGGTTTAAGGTGCGAGGGGCAAGGTTTAGAGTAGATGTTTTTTACACAGGTGGTAGTAGGTGCCTGGAACTCGCTGTCGGAGGAGGTGGTGGAAGCTGGGACGATAGTGACATTTAAGGGGCATCTTGACAAATACATGAATAGGATGGGAATAGAGGGATATGTACCCAGGAAGTGTAAAAGATTGTAGTTTAGTCGGGCAGCATGGTCGGCACGGGCTTGGAGGGCCGAAGGGCCTGTTCCTATGATGGACTTTTCTTTGTTCTTTGTTCATTGTATCCATTACCTAAAATGCCCAAGCTTGCAGAATAGACCTAAATGTAAATCTTCTCTTTTACATTATGCATAGAATACAGCCCGATCAAATCTTTCAGTTTTCGAGTGAGCATAGATTATCATAGAATTTACAGTGCAGAACGAGGCAACCGGAGCACCCGGAGGAAACCCACGCACACACGGGGAGGATGTGCAGACTCCGCACAGACAGTGACTCAAGCCGGGAATCGAACCTGGGACCCTGGGGCTGTGAAGCAATTGTGCTATCCACAATGCTACCGTGCAATTCGCAAGTAACAAAAGCTGCCAAACTAATCCTGTTTGAATAAACCTTGCAAGAGACACAACAAACCTATTCGTGAATCAAGAGGCTAACAACATTTTAAAATCATGCAGCTCTTTCCTGGATTCACAGGAATGGTATTCATGTTCATGTATTCATTTTACAAAAATTACCCATCCTGACAAAGCTGAGTAATCTTAAAGCCTTCATTGTGTCACCATCACAAGCTGTAGGGCTCCATAATTTAGTCCCATCCCAAGACAGTTTTTCAACTTCTGTTAATCCCCAGCTGATTTTCAATCTCCTTGAAAATTTGCTGACTTCAACAATGATCCTTCTTATCATTTCAACTGCCAGGCCTGGTACTTAACTAAAGACTGTGCATTTATATAGTGCACTTCGAGCACTATTTATAGAGTGCTGTTATCTTTCATCACCTCAGGATGTCCCAACATGTCTACAGTTAATGAAGTGCAGTTAAAGTTAGTATTATAATAAAACACTAGGTGGTTGTAAAACCCCTTCTGGTCCATTAAACTCTTTTAATAGGCAACACCAAGGCCCAGACCCACAGCAGAGTGACTGATTCTAAACCGATCCCTGATATGACCTAATGAGCCACTTAGTTTTATCTCGAGGACAATCGGGATGGGCAATAAATGCTGACTTTGCCAATGATGCCCACATTCTGTCAACGCCACTAGAATCCCTACAGGGTAGGAGGAGGCCATTTGGCCCATCCGTCTCCACTGGCCCTCCGGAAACGCACTCTATTTGGGCCCACTCCTCCACCCGAAAACCGTAACCCCCGCCCATTGATCATGGCCGATCCACCTAACCAGCACATCTTTGGACTGTGGGAGGAAACTGGAGCACCCGGAGGAAATTCGCCAGAGATTGTGCAAGCTCCACACAAATACCCAAGGTGGGAATCGCACCTGGGTCCCTGGTGCCATGAGGCAGCAGTGTTAACTACTGTGCCAACATTCTGCCCACTATTCCCCACGCCCTGATAGCTTTGAAACTTTGGTCATAAACTCTTTGGTGAATTAAACTCTTTGGTGAATTATCTATCACCGGATTTAACAGCTGCTGGGGCTTGGCAATTCTGAACAAACTACCTCAATATGGGGTGTGATTCTCTGACTTCCCCGCGGCATGTTTTTCGGCGCTGGGAGGCAGCCCCACCATTGTCAGGAGGTGGGATCCTCTGGTCCAGCCGCTGTCAATGGGATTTCCCATTGAATCCGCCCCACACCACTGGGAAACCCATGGTGGGAGTGTGCCATTGACAGGAGTGGGAGGTCCCGCTGACTTGACCAGACAGAAGATCTCACCCAGTCTCTCTGTACCATAGATTGGTGCAGCACAGAAGGAGGCCATTTGATCCATTGCATCAATGCACGGTCTAATCCAATTTGTCCCACTCGCCTTTCCCTGCAGCCTTTCAAGTCAGACACATCAACTCCATACTCCTAGAACGCCTTGATCCACTGCAATTCGCATACCGCCACAACCGGCCCACAGCAGACACCATCTCCCAGGCCCTACACTCATCCCTAGAGCATCACGACAACAAGGACTTCTACGTCAGACTCCTATTTATTGACTACAGCTCCGCCTTCAATACCATAATCCCAGCCAAGCTCATATCAAAGCTCCAAAACCGAGGACTTGGCTCCTCACTCTGCAACTGGATCCTCAACTTTCTAACCCATGGTGAGAATAAACAACACCTCCTCCCTGATAGTCCTCAATACCGGGGCCCCACAAGGCTGCGTACTTGGCCCCCTACTATACTTCCTATACACACACGACTGCGTGGCAAAATTTGGCTCCAACTCGATCGATAGGTTTGCTGATGATACAACAGATCTTTAACAACGACGAGTCCGAGTACAGAGGGAGATAGAGAACCTAGTGGAGTGGTGTAATGACAACAATCTCTCCCTCAATGCCAGCAAAATAAAGGAGCTGGTCGCTAACTTCAAAAAGCAAAGTACTGTACACACCCCTGTCTGCATCAACGGTGCCAAGGTGGAGATGGTTGACAGCTTCAAATTCCTAGGGGTGCACATCACCAACAATCTGTCCTGGTCCACCCACGTCAACACTACCACCACGAAAACACAACAGCGTCTATACTTCCCCAGGTTATTCTCTCTTCCAACTTGTTCCATCGGGCAGGTGATATAAAAGTCTGAGAACGCATGAACAGATTCAAAAACAGCTTTTTAAAAATAAATTGAGAGTACCCAATTCATTTTTTCCAATTAAGGGGCAATTTAGTGTGGCCAACCCACCTACCCTGCACATCTTTGGGTTGTGGGGGCGAAACCCACGCAAACACGGGGAGAATGTGCAAACTCCACACGGACAGTGACCCAAAGCTGGGATCGAACCTGGGACCTCGGCGCCATGAGGCAGCAGTGCTAACCCACTGCACCACCGCGCTGCCCCCAAAACAGCTTTTTATCCGCTGTTACCAGATTCCTGAATGATTCTCTTGTGGACTGATCTAATCTCTTCACACATCTTCTCTACTGAGCAGCTCCTGTCAGCTCCACCCGATGCCTGTGTCTATGTATTTACATTGTGTACTCATGTATGCACTATCTTTTTCTCATGCATGGAATGATCTGTCCGGATTGTACAATACTTTTCACTGTACCTAAGTACACATGACAATAAATCAAATCCAATCCAACAATCCAAGTATCCATTTAATTCCTTTTTGAACGTTATTATTAAAACTGCTTCCTCTGCCCAGTCAGGCAGTGGATTCTGGATCATTACAGCTTGCTGTGTAAAAATGCATTCCTCGTCTTGTTTGTGTTTTGCTTTGCTAATTAGCTTAAATGCTTAAGATAAATGATCTGGCCTGTGCCCAAATCACTCTGTGCTCCAGCTGGCTGTCAGTCCATTGATGGAGATATTCATCAGGGTGTTGTCCTTTCCCTCACGGTGCATCAGCCATTCATCGATCATTTGCTCTGCTCGTCATAGATTCATCGATGTTTAGGGCACAGAATGAGGCCATTCGGCCCATCGCGCACATGCCACTCAACAAAGACCTGACTACACTATTCCTATTTTCCAGCACTTGGCCTAGAGCCTTGGAGGTTATGGCAGCGCAAGCGACTATCTAAATGCTTCTGAAATGTTCTGAGAGTTTCTGACTCAACCACTCTTACAGGCAGTGAGTCCCAGGCTGCCACCACCCTCTGGTGAAAAAGTTTCTCCTCAACTCCATTCTGAGCCTTCTACCTCTCACCTTAAATCTGTGCCCCTTGGTCATTGACCCCTCTACCAACGGAAAATGTGCCTTCCTATCCACCCTTTCTATGTTCCTCATGATCGTATGGGCGCGATTCTCTGGGACAATGTCTAAGTGTGGTAGCGAGCGGGAACTGCCGCGAGCTTCCCGGCGCGTGGCCCAGCAAGGCCGGCAACGCAATTCCACATTAATCGGTCCACTTAACGAGGCCTCACGGGTTTCTCAACGCAAACGAAGGCTCGCCAGCCGATTCGCCGGGACCGCGCTCGCCAGCCCCCCGCTAACAAGGTCGAACAGCACTTAAACTGCATTTGCTCAGCCAACCTCAGCCAGCTCACAACAATGGCGCCCAGGAGACCAGTCCTAAGATTCGGGGATGCAGATCTGGGGAGGCTGTTAGATGCTATGGAGGCCAGGAGGGATGTGCTGTTCCCCAGAGGGTGCAGGAGAGTCAGCCACAGGGCAGCCAGTGCTGCCTGGGATGAGGTGGCGGCAGCTGTCAGCTCAGGGAGTGTGACCAGGATCACTGCCCTTCACTGCCGTAAGAAGGTCAACAATCTACACTGGGCAGCACGAGTGAGTAGGTGCCAATGCCCCCCCACCCACCACAAGGGAGCATCCACCCGACAAGCGACCCCGAACCCTCCCTCCAATCCCCTCCCGCTTCAACCCCCCCCCCCCAACCATCCCTTCACACCTCCCCTCCCACCACTGTGAACCACGTGTGTGGCTACTGATGCCCCCTCTGTGTCTCCTCAGGAAAAGCTCTCCTATAATCGGGAGAGGGCCCAGACAGGCAGTGGGGTGCCAGACTTGAGCATCTTCACCTCCTTCAAGGAGCGGACCCTGGAGGTGACTGCCACAGACAGATCGATCACCAACGCGGAGGCAGGCGGACGCCGCAGAGCTGAGGAACCACCGGGCTCCACCCGGAGGACCTGTCAAATGTGAGTAATGATTGCCTTACTGTCTGACCCATCCCTCCTACAGGTCCATTCTCCCGCAGGTCCTCCAGCCGACAGTGCCGGCCCATCCCGGGCGGCACCCGCTCCTGACACCGAGGAGAACACCTGCGGAAGCCCACTGGAAACAGAATTCCAGTCACAGAAACGTCCCTCCACCACCAGTCTCTGCTCGCTGCCTTTCAGTCAATTCTGTTTCCAATGTGCCACTTTGCCATGGATCCCATGGGCACTTACTGTCTTGACAGGTCAGCCATGAGGGTCAAAAGCCTTGCTAAGGTCCAAATAGCCTACGTCAGATGCAGTACCTTCATCATCCAACCTTATTCAATCTGTTGTCGATGATTTGATTTTACCGTCATCAACTATTTTCAGGCGACCTACCCCCTCTGCGCACAATCTGCAGTCATTTTCCAACACCATGGATGAATCAGGAAATCTTGATCATCCCAACGCTTTTAAGCGGTGACGATGTTGCTTCTTTTAATTTTCTGTCTTGTTTGCAACTCTGACCAACAGTTTCCAGTTCCTTTGAAGAAGTAACGAGTAGAGTTGACCAGGAGGACCAGGTGGATGTGGCTTGTTTAGACTTTCAGAAGGCTTTCGACAAGGTCTCAGACAGCAGATTGATATGTAAAGTTAAAGCGCATGGGATTGGGGGTAGTGTCTCGAGATGGATAGAAAGCTGGTTAGCAGACAGGAAGCAAAAAGTTGGAATAAATGGGTCTTTTTCCCATTGGCAGGCAGTGACTAGTGGGGCACCGCAGGGATCTGTGCGAGGACCCCAACTGTTCACATTATATATTAATGATTTCGACGAGGGAACCAAATGTGTGATCTCCAAATTTGCAGATGATACAAAGTTGGGTGGGAGGGTGAGTTGTGAGGAGGATGCAGAGATGCTTCAGTGGGATTTGGACAGGCTGAGTGAGTGGGCACATCCATGGCAGATGCAATATAATGTGGATGAATGTGAGGTTGCACTATGTTGAAAAATAGGAAGGCAAATTATTATTTGACTGGGTGTAAATTGAGAGAGGCGGATACTCAGCCAGACCTTGGTGTCCTCGTGCATCAGTCGCTGAAAGTAAGTGATCCATCGACTCTGTCTGCAACTCCCACTGCCTTGGGAAAACGGGCTGCATAATCAAAGACCCCTTCCACCCATCGGGCAGGAGATACAAAAGTCTGAGAACATGCACTAACAGGTTCAAATAGAGCTTCTTCCCCACTGTTACCAGACTCCTAAACGCCCCTCTTATGGACTGATGGACTGATCTGATCTCTTCACACATCTTCACCCAATGTCTGTGTCTGTGTATTTACATTGCGTATATTATGTTTGCCCTATTGTGTATTTTCTTGTCATGTACGGAATGATCTGTTGAGCGGCACGCAGAACAATACTTTTCACTGTACCTCGGTACACCGTGACAATAAACCAATCCAATCCAATCCAGAGAGGGCTGTCTTATGACTGGGATTATTTCCGCTTGAGATAATCAGAGTGAGGGGTGACTTGATTGATGTATATAAGATCCTGAACTGACTTGACAAGATGGGTGTGGAAATGATGGTTCCTCTTGTGGGTGAGTCCAGAGCGAGGGGGCACGGTTTGAAAAGTAGGGGTCGCCCACTTGGGTCAGAGATGAGAGAATTGTTTTCCCTCAGAGGGCTGTGTGACTTTGGAACTCTACCTCAGAAGGCAATGGTGGTGAGGTCACTGAATATTTTTAACGGTGGAGGTGGATAGATTCTTGTCGAGCAAGGGAATCGAAGGTTATCGGGGTGGATGGAATGTGGAATTCGAAACACAAACAGATGAAATTCTGACAGGATTAGACAGGACAGATGCAAAAAGGATGTTCCCTTTTTGATGTGGGGGATGTCCAGAACCAGGGGTCACAGTCTGAGGAGACGGGGTAGACCATTTAGGACAGAGGTCAGGAGAAATTTCTTCACCCACAGAGTGGGCGGCCTGTGGAATTCTTTACCACAGGGAGCAGTTGAGGCCAAAACGTTGTGGGCTGCATTCACTGTTTTTGCGGCTAAGTGCCGACACCGGCGTGGGAACTGTGGCGTTTTACGACGCTAAAATCAGCGCCGAACACTCACCGATCCTGCGAACTTTGAAGGGCAAAACTCCCGGCTCCAACGATATAAACGGCTGGAGAATGGCCGGGTCCGTGGCCACGCAAGCGCACGGCGGTGACCTGTAACGGTCACGCCGTAATACATGGCGCCGGCCATAACAAGGTGCCACACAAAAGGTTGCTGCATAAACTAAAGATGCATGGCATTGAGGGTAAAGTGGTAGCATGGGTAGAGGATTGGTTAACTAACAGAAAGCAGAGAGTGGGGATAAATGGGTGTTTCTCTGGTTGGCAACCTGTAACTAGTGGGGTCCCTCAAGGATCAGTGTTGGGCCTGCAGTTGTTCACAATTTACATAGACGATTTGGAGTTGGGGACCAAGTGCAACGTGTCCAAGTTTGCAGACGACAATAAGATGAGTGGTAAAGCAAAAAGGGCAGAGGATACCGGAAGTCTGCAGAAGGATTTGGATAGGTTAGGTGAATGGGCTAGGGTCTGGCAGATGGAATTCAATGTTGCCAAGTGTGAGGCTATCCATTTTGGAGGAATAACAGCAGAATGGATTATTATTTAAACGGTAAGATGTTAAAACATGCTGCTGTGCAGAGGGACCTGGGTGTGCTGGTGCACGAGTCGCAAAAAGTTGGTGTGCAGGTGCAACAGGTGATTAAGAAGGCTAATCGAGTTTTGTCTTTCATTGCTGGAGGGATGGAGTTCAAGACTAGGGAGGTTATGCTGCAATTGTATAGGGTGTTGGTGAGGCCGCATCTGGAGTATTGTGTTCAGTTTTGGTCTCCTTACCTGAGAAAGGACATATTGGCACTGGAGGGAGTGCAGAGGAGATTCACTAGGTTGATCCCAGAGTTGAGGGGATTAGATTATGACGAGAGGTTGAGTAGACTGGGACTGTCCTCATTGGAGTTTAGAAGGATGCGGGGGGATCTTATTGAAACATATAAAATTATGAAGGGAATAGATAGGATAGATGCGGGCAGGTTATTTCCACCGGTTAGGGAAAGCAGAACTAGGGGGCATAGCCTTAAAATAAGGGGAAGTAGATTTAGGACGGAGTGTAGGAGGAACTTCTTCACCCAAAGGGTTGCGAATCTCTGGAATTCCTTGCCCAGTGAAGCAGTTGAGGCTCCTTCTTTAAACGGTTTTAAGAAAAAGATAGATGCCTTTCTAAAGAATAAAGGGATTCGGGGATATGGTGTACGGGCCGGAGATTGGAGCTGAGTCCACAAAGATCAGCCATGATCTCATTAAATGGCGGAGAAGGCTCGAGGGGCCAGATGGCCTACTCCTGTTCCTAGTTCTTATGTTCTTATGTAACCCTGGCAACCCCTCACCCGTCCCCCCAGCCCTCGCAGAAGCCCCCTCCAGCCAGCGGCACGGCTCCCGGCTGACTGTGGCAGCGGTGGACACGGTCCACAGCTGCCACGCCGTGTTCCTGACCACTGAAACCACACTTCCCCCGTGCGGTTTGAACTCGGCCCATGGGGGTGGGGGGGGGGGGTGGGGGGCGGGGAGCGGAGCATCGGGGGAGGGTCTCCCGGTGATGCACCAACGCGTTTCAAGTGTTCATCTAAAAGCTTCTTAGAAGTTGTGAGGGTTACTGCCTCCACCACCCTTTCAGGCAGCGAGTTCCAGATTCCCACCTCCAGCTGGGTGAAAAGGTTTTCCCTCAAATCCCCTCTAAATCTCCTGCCTCTTCCCTCAGATCTATAACCCCCTGGGGAAGGACCCCTCTACAAATGGGAAAAGGTCCTTCCTGTCCACCCTTTCTATGTCCCTCATAATTTCATACACCTCAGTCAGGTCCCCTCCTCAGCCTCCTCTGCTCGAAGGAAAACCCCCTCAGCCGAACCAACCTCCCATCAGAACTGAAACACTCCATCCGAGGCAACATCCCAGGGAATCTCCTCTGCAATCCTCTCCGTACAAATGTAAAGTCCGTCCTTCCAGCCGCCAAAACTGTCACCAATGCTCCCGCCACCCTCACTCTGCGCCGGTGTCTTGCTTTAAGCCACAGTCCGCTCACCTTCTTTTCCAATAGTTTATAAAGCCCTCAGTCGCGCCTGCCACTAACCACCCCTACCCCAGCACCTCTCACTGGCTGTGAATGATTGGATTATTGATTTACCCGGTGTCCTTTAACATTCGTGCAGGCTTTTATGAGTGAAATGACCCTTTCACCTTGACTTTCACAATGAAAGGAAGGCAGATGTTATTGCTGCTGGTGAACAGGGTGGAATTCTGGTAGATTGAGTGGAGGGGAAGGTCTGTGAAAAGAGGCGGTGTGGTTAAGTGTGTTCTGATTCTCTCGAACAAAACAAAAGTGTGTGGGTGTGTGAGGCTGGGGGGTGGCGGGGGTGGGGGTGGGGTGAGAGGGGGTGGGGGTTGGTATCCGCTTCCAGGAATTCACCTCTGCTCTTTGCAATCGCTGCCTCGAGGGCATCGCCGGTTTCGACACGAGAGAAGACTGGCTCCACCCCTCCCCCTCAGAAAGCCACAAGTACCCTCTGGCAGACAGCTCCGCTCTCTCCATATCCCTCTCTCCAAATTTACCTCCCTCGAGGGGATAGCTCCTCTCTCCAAATCTACCTCCCTCGAGGGGATTGCTCCTCTCTCCAAATCCATTTCCCTCGAGAGTACAGCTCCTCTCTCCAAATCCTCTTCCCTCTCGGGGACAGCTCCTCTCTCCAAATCCTCTTCCCTCTCGGGGACAGCTCCTCTCTCCAAATCCTCTTCCCTCGAGGGGGCAGCTCCTCACTCCAAATCCTCTTCCCCCTAGAGTACAGCTCCGCACTCCAAATCCTCTTCCTCCTAGGTTACAGCTCGCACTCAAAATCCTCTTCCCCCTAGGGTACAGCTCCTCACTCCAAATCCTCTTCCCTTGAGGGGACAGCTCCTCATTCCAAATCCTCTTCCCTCGAGGGGAAAGTTCCTCTCTCCAAATCCTCTTCCCTCTCGGGGACAGCTCCTCTCTCCAAATCCTCTTCCCTCTCGGGGACAGCACCTCTCTCCAAATCCTCTACCCCGAGGGGACAGTTCCTCTCTCCAAATCCTCTTCCCTCGAGGGGACAGCTCCTCATTCCAAATCCTCTTCCCCTGAGGGTACAGCTCCTCACTCCAAATCCTCTTCCCTCGAGGGGACAGCTCCTGTCTCATCAAATCCTCTTCCCTCTTGGGGACAGCTCCTGTCTCTCCAAATCCTCTTCCCTCGAGGGGACAGCTCCTCTCTCCAAATCCTCTTCCCTCCAGGGGACAGCTCCTCTCTCCAAATCCTCTTCCCTCGAGGGGACAGCTGCTCTCTCTCCAAATCCTCTTCCCTCGACAGGACAGCTCCTCTCTCGAAAACCCTCTTCTCTCTAGGGGACAGCTCCTCTATCTCCAAATCATAGCTTAGTGTTTGATTGGCTGGAGCTGCCCCCACCCTAATTGCTGAGAGGCAGTTATCTGTCAGTCACCTGAGGCCTGTTTAGTGGCACAAAGGTGCACATTGTATTCTTCTCTTTGAAGCTTTATTAGTGTGAGTCACCCTGGTTAGCTGAGGTCTGTATAAAAAACAGACAGAAAGCACACTCAGTAAGCTTTGCGCTGGTGAAGGAGACACAGCCTGAGTGAGTGAGACACATCCAGAGTGGGAATTGGAACTTGGTAATTTGGTGCAGTGAGGTAATTCGATGCAGAGTGGGAGAAGGTGCTTTTTCCCTACTGTTTTGTGCTCTCTCTTTCTTCTGGCCTGTAACTTTTAATCTGCAGGGAGAGAACCAGAGAGCATCTGAGAACCTGGGAAGATCAGTGATTTTTATTTATTTTTATTTTTATTTCCTTTTCAAAATGTGTGTGTGTGTGTGTGTGGGGGGGGGGGGACTGAAGTGACATCACAGTAAAGCTGTGACCTGATTGGCTGGTTTAAACATAAAAAAATTCAGCATTGTTAAACTATTAAATATAATTACTTAATTATAATTTAGAGGGGTATCTAAGCCAGAGATCGGAGAGTACTGTATTTAGCTTTCACATTTATAGTAGAAATCTAGTGCTAGGAAACATATAGTTAACAGTAACTTAAAAAAAAATGTTTTAAAAAATTTAATTTACTAATCAATTGACGCAATGTCAATTAGTGGGGTGCAGTACTCTGACTGTGAGATGTGGCAGGTCCGGGAGGCTTCCAGTGTCCCGGATGGCTTCATCTGCAGAAAGTGCACCCAACTAGAGCTCCTCACAGACCGCATGGTTCGGTTGGAGCAGCAGTTGGATGCACTTAGGAGCCTACAGGTGGCGGAAAACGTCATAGATAGCAGTTCTATAACTGTGGTCACACCCAAGGTGCAGGCAGAGAGATGGGTGACCACCAGAAGGGGCAGGCAGTCAGTGCAGGAATCCCCTGTGGTTGTCCCCCTCTTGAACAGGTATATCCTTTTGGATACTGTCGAGGGGGATAGCCTATCAGGGGAAAACAGCAGCAGCCAGAGCAGTGGCACCACGGCTGGCTCTGATGTTCAGAAGGGAGGGTCAAAGCGCAGAAGAGTAATAGTAATAGGGGACTCTATAGTCAGGGGCACAGATAGGCGCTTCTGTGGACGTGAAAGAGACTCCAGGATGGTATGTTGCCTCCCTGGTGCCAGGGTCCAGGATGTCACCAAACGGGTAGCGGGCATCTTGAAGGGGGAGGGCAAACAGGCAGAGGTCGTTGTACATATTGGTACTAACGACATAGGCAGGAAGGGGCATGAGGTCCTGCAGCAGGAGTTCAGGGAGCTAGGCAGAAAGTTAAAAGACAGGACCTCTAGGGTTGCAATCTCGGGATTACTCCCTCTGCCACGTGCCAGTGAAGCTAGAAATAGGAAGATAGAGCAGCTAAACACGTGGCTAAACAGCTGGTGTAGGAGGGAGGGTTTCCGTTATCTGGACCACTGGGAGCTCTTCCGGGGCAGGTGCGACTTGTATAAAAAGGACGGGTTGTATCTAAACTGGAGAGGCATAAATATCCTGGTCACGAGGTTTGCTAGTGTCACACGGGAGGGTTTAAACTAGTATGGCAGGGTGGGTACCGGAGCAATAGGTCAGAAGGTGAAAGCATTGAGGGAGAACTAGGGAATAGGGCCAGTATGATTCTGAGGAAGAGCAGACAGGGAGATGTTGCTGAAAACAGCGGGTCTGGTGGCCTGAAGTGCATATGTTACAATGCAAGAAGCAGTACAGGTAAGGCAGATGAACGTAGAGCTTGGATTAGAGATGCACTATCAATTACGACGAGACGAGAGTAGAGAGTAATCAAGGCTTTACTACGCAGAGATGTGTAGCCTCCCGCAGCTGCTGGCGAAATGGCTGCAGCTCGGAGAGCCCACACATTTATACTCCGCCTACTGGGCGGAGCCAGCAGGCAGCAATCTACCCCCGTACCTGTAGTACAGGGGCCTGACCGTAATACCCCTCGTATGCGGTATATACAATACAACAGTGGTGAATACCACATTCACTCCCTGTTAAAAAAGAGTCCAGCGGGGGTGGTAGAAAACTATTTATATTCAGGTGTTTAACGTTTTACGGAAACGTTTACAAATTCAGACGATCGGGCGCTTTGATCCGTCGTTGCGAGTGCCACAGTTCTGGTGACGATTTTGGCGTTAGTTCGGTCATCGGTGACTCCGGGAGCGTGTCGACCTCATCTTCATCCCCGGGTGGGACAAAGGGGAGGTCGGATCGTCCTGGGGCGGGGGCTGTGGTGGGGTGCGCAGGGGGGAGGGTGACACCGGGGCAGAGGTGAGGGGGGGGTACCCAGCTGGTGCCAGGTCCCTGAGGGAGACTGTATCGTTGGTGGGCGTCGGGGTACGCTATGTAGGCGTACTGCCGGTTCGTGTGGAGTAGCTGTACCCTCTCAACCAACGGGTCTGCCATGAGTAGCCGCACGTGCTTGCGGAGGAGAACGGGTCCTGGAGCTGCCAGCCATGTTGGGAGCGAAACCCCGGAGGTGGACTTTCTGGGGAAGTCAAAGAGACATTAATGGGGAGTTTCGTTAGTCGC
Source organism: Scyliorhinus torazame (assembly GCF_047496885.1). Taxonomy (NCBI): domain Eukaryota; kingdom Metazoa; phylum Chordata; class Chondrichthyes; order Carcharhiniformes; family Scyliorhinidae; genus Scyliorhinus; species Scyliorhinus torazame. The sequence goes on from NC_092715.1 coordinate 25,827,901, forward strand.
AGTGCAAAGGAGCGACCAAAAGGGATGAAGGGCGTCGGGGAGGACCTCCTGCCAGCGGGAGGCCGGGAGATTTCTGGACCATAGGGCCAGCTGGACGGCCTTCCAGACTGTCCCATTCTCCCGCTCCACTTGCCCGTTTCCCCTGGGGTTGTAGCTGGTCGTCCTGCTCGAGGCAATGCCCCTGTTGATCAGGTACTGGCGCAGCTCATCGCTCATAAAGGAGGATCCCCGGTCGCTGTGGACGTAGGCGGGGAAACCGAACAGAGCGAAGATGGTGTTGAGGGCTTTGAGGACGGTGGCAGACGTCATATCGGGGCTTGGGATGGCGAAGGGGAATCTCGAATACTCGTCGACCACATTAAGAAAGTACGTGTTTCAGTCGGTGGAGGGGAGGGGCCCTTTGAAGTCCACACTGAGGCGTTCAAAGGGGCGGGAGGCCTTCACCAGGTGCGCTCGGTCTGGCCGGTAGAAGTGCGGTTTACACTCCGCGCAGACCTGGCAGTCTTTGCTGATAGCCCTGACGTCTTCGATGGAGTAGGGCAGATTGCGGGCCTTTATGAAGTGGTACAAGCGGGTGACCCCTGGGTGACAGAGATTGTCGTGCAGGGTCCGGAGTCGGGCCACTTTTGCGCTGGCACATGCACCTCGGGATAAGGCATCGGGGGGGCTCGGTAAGCTTACCGGGGCGATACAAAATCTCGTAACTGTAGGTGGAGAGCTCGATCCTCCACCTCAAGATCTTATCATTTTTGATCTTGCCCCGCTGTGTGTTGTTGAACATGAAGGCTACCGACCGTTGGTCAGTGAGGAGAGTGAATCTCCTGCCGGCCAGGTAATGCCTCCAATGCCGCACAGCTTCAACGATAGCTTGGGCCTCCTTTTCGACGGAGGAGTGCCGAATATCGGAGGCATGGAGGGTGTAGGAAAAGAATGCCACGGGCCTGCCTGCCTGGTTGAGGGTGGCGGCTAGAGCGACGTCTGATGCATCGCTCTCGACTTGGAAGGGGACCGTCTCGTCGACTGCTTGATACGGTCGAAGGCCTGGTGAGCCTCGGCCGTCAGTGGGAAAACGGTGGAGTGGATGAGTGGGCGGGCCTTGTCCGCATAGTTAGGGACCCATTGGGCGTAGTGCGAGAAGAAGCCCAGGCATCGTTTGAGGGCCTTGGGCAGTGGGGAAGGGGAAGCTCCATGAGGGGCGCATGCGATCGGGGTCGGGCCCTAGTGCTTCTTTCTCGACAACATAGCGGAGGATGGCTAATCGGTTCGTGCTGAACACGCACTTCTGCTTGTCGTAGGCTAGGTTGAGGAGTTTAGCGGTGTGGAGGAATTTGGAAAGGTTAGCGTCGTGGTCCTGCTGGTCGTGGCCGAAGATGGTAACGTTATCCAGGTACGGGAAGGTGGCCTGCAGTCCATACCGGTCAACCATTCGGTCCATCTCCCGTTGGAAGACCGAGACCCCGCTAGTGACGCCAAAGGGAACCCAAAGGAAGTGGTAACGGCGGTCGTCCGCTTCAAACGCGATGTACGGGCGGTCCAGCTTGTGAATGGGGAGCTGGTGGTAGGCAGATTTCAGGTCCACTGTCGAGAAGACCCAGTATTGTGCAATCTGATTGACCATATCAGATATGTGTGGGAGGGGCCAGGGGCTCTCCAGGGGCCAGCTGGCCTCGATAATACCTTCCATAGCAGCCGCTGGACCTCAGACCTGATGAAGGTCCTGTCCTGGGCGCTGTACCCATCTGCTCCTGGTGGCGACGGGTTTGCAATCCGGGCTGAGGTTTGCAAACAGAGAAGACGGGTTGGCCTTAAGGATTGTGAGACCGCAGACAGTAAGGGGTGGTAGGGGCCCGCCAAATTTCAGGGTTCGGCTCTGGAGGTTGCACTGGATGTCCAGGCCGAGTAGCAAGGCAGCGCAGAGGGTGGGGAGGACGTAGAGCCGGAAGCCGCTGAATTCTACGCCCTAGATGGTGAGGGTGGTGATGCAGTACCCCCGGATCGCCACGGAGTGGGATCCGGAGGCCAGGGAGATTTTCTGGTTAATGGGGTGTACCGTGAGGGAGCAACGCCTTACCGTATCGGGGTGGATGAAGCTCTCAGTTCTCACGGAGTCCAGAAGGCAGGGTATCTTGTGCCCATCAACCTTCATTGTCGTCGACCCGGTCGCGAGGTTGTGCGGTCGGGACTGGTCGATCGTGATGGAGGCGAGGCGCGGCTGGTCGGCGGCGGTTGCAGGCGATGAGTGGCCCGATGAGGTGGCTGACGAGCAGGGGTCTTGAGGCGGGGAAGATGGCGGCACCCACGGGCCGCACGTGTCCTGAGGCAGGCAAGATGGCGATGCCCACGGGCTGCACGTGTTGTGAGGCGAGCAAGATGGCGAGCAAGATGGCGGCGCCCTTGGGCCGCAAGTGCTGTGAGGCGAGCAAGATGGTGGCGCGCACAGGCTGCACGTGGTCTGAGGCAAGGAAGATGGCGGTGCCCACGGGTCGCACGTGGGGGATGCAGGGACAATAGCAGCGATCGAGCGGGTCTGGCACACAGCAGCAAAATGTCCTCTCTTGCCGCAGGCCTTGCAGAGCGTGCTCCACGCCGGGCAGCGCTGCCGGGGGTGTTTTGTCTGTCCGCAGAAGTAGCACTTGGGTCCGCCGGGGTTGGTTGGCTGCCGCGCGGCGCAGGCCTGGGGTTGGCTGGGGGAGGTTGCTGATGGGGTCCACGGTGGGGTGTTCGCTGGCGGGGTCCACGAAGCCCAGGAGGGGTGGGCCATGCGGTCGGGGGCATACGTCTGTACATTGCGTGAGGCGACTGTGAGCGTGATCGCTAGTTTCTTGGTCGCCGCGAGGTTGAGGGTCGCCCCTTCTAAGAGGTGCTGGCGGATGTAGGCCGACCCTATGCCCATAACGAACACGTCTCTAACTAGCAGGTCAGAATGTTCAACGGCTGAAACGGCCTGGCAATTGCAGTCTCTCACCAGGGCGTGCAGGGCACTCCAGAAATCGTCCACAGACTCACCGGAGAGTTGATGCTGCGTGGACAGGAGGTGCCTGGCGTAGATTTTGTTAGTCTGCTGAGTGTAGTTCTCCTTCAGTAGTGCCACAGCTTCAGCGTACGGCGGCGCGTCCCGGATGAGGGGAAAGATATCGGAGCTCAGCCGTATGTAAAGGATCTGGAGCTAATGTGTGTCTGAGCGTGGTTCTGTCGCAGATCCGATGTATGCTTCAAAGCAAGCTAGCCAATGTGCGAAGGCCGACTTGGCAATGTCTGCTTGAGGGTGCAGCTGCAGGCGATCAGGCTTGATGCGGAGATCCATCGTTGTAAAATCTCTGCGTAATAAATTGATGCACTATCAATTACGACGAGACGAGAGTAGAGAGTAATCGAGACTTTATTACGCAGAGATGTGCAGCCTCCCGCAGCTGCTGCCAAAATGGCTGCAGCTCGGAGAGCCCACACATTTATACTCCACCTACTGGGCGGAGCCAGCAGGCAGAGATCTAGCCCCGTACCTGTAGTACAAGGGCCTTACTGTACTACCCCTCATATGCAGTATATACAATACAACAGTGGTGACTACCACAATTAGTACTTGGAACTATGATGTTGTTGCCATTACAGAGACCTGGTTGAGGGAAGGACAGGATTGGCAGCCAAACGTTCCAGGATTTAGATGTTTCAGGCGGGATAGAGGGGGATGTAAAAGGGGTGGTGGAGTTGAGCTGCTGGTTAGGGAGAATATCACAGCTGTACTACAGGAAGACAGCTCAGAGGGCAGCGAGGCTATATGGGTAGAGATCAGGAATAAGAAGGGTGCAGTCACAATGTTGGGGGTTTACTACAGGCTTCCCAACAGCCAGTGGGAGGTAGAGGAGAAGATAGGTAGACAGCTTTTGGAAACAAGTAAAAACAACAGGGTTGTTGTGATGGGAGACTTCAACTTCCCCAATATTGACTGGGACTCACTTAGTGCTAGGGGCTTAGATGGGACAGAGTTTGTAAGGAGCATCCAGGAGGGCTTCTTAAAACAATATGTAGACAGTCCAACTAGGGAAGGGGCTGTACTGGACCTGGTATTGGGGAATGAGCCTGGCCAGGTGGTAGAGGTTTCAGTAGGGAAGCATTTCGGGAACAGTGACCACAATTCAGTAATTTTAAAGTGCTGGTGGACAAGGATAAGAGTGGTCCTAGGATGAATGTGCTAAATTGGGGGAAGGCTAATTATAACAATATTAGGCGGGAACTGAAGAACATAGATTGGGGGCGGATGTTTGAGGGCAAATCAACATCTGACATGTGGGAGGCTTTCAAATGTCAGTTGAAAGGAATTCAGGACCGGCATGTTCCTGTGCGGAAGAAGGATAAATACGACAAATTTCGGGAACCTTGGATAACGAGAGATATTGTAGGCCTCGTCAAAAAGGAAAAGGAGGCATTTGTCAGGGCTAAAAGGCTGGGAACAGATGAAGCCCGTGTGGAGTATAAGGGAAGTAGGAAGGAACTTAAGCAAGGAGTCAGGAAGGCTAGAAAGGGTCACGAAAGGTCATTGGCAAATTGGGTTAAGGAAAATCCCAAGGCTTTTTACACGTACATAAAAAGCAAGAGGGTAGCCAGGGAAAGGCTTGGCCCACTGAAGGATAGGAATGGAATCTATGTGTAGAGCCAGAAGAAATGGGGGAGGTACTAAATGAACACTTTGCATCAGTATTCACCAAAAAGAAGGAATTGGTGGATGTTGAGTCTGGAGAAGGGTGTGTAGATAGTCTGGGTCACATTGAGATCCAAAAAGGACGAGGTGTTGGGCGTCTTGAAAAATATTAAGGTAGATAAGTCCCCAGGGCCTGATGGGATCTACCCCAGAATACTGAAGGAGACTAGTGAGGAAATTGCTGAGGACTTGACAGAAATCTTTGGATCCTCACTGTCTTCAGGTGATGTCCCAGAGGACTGGAGAATAGCCAATGTTGTTCCTTTGTTTAAGTAGGATAGCAAGAATAATCTAGGGAACTACAGGCCGGTGAGCCTTACGTCAGTGGTAGGGAAATTACTGGAGAGAATTCTTCGAGACAGGATCAACTCCCATTTGGAAGCAAATGGGCGTATTAGTGAGAGGCAGCATGGTTTTGTGAAGGGGAGGTCGTGTCTCACTAACTTGATAGAGTTTTTCGAAGAGGTCACAAAGATGAATGATGGAGGTAGGGCAGTGGATGTTGTCTATATGGACTTCAGTAAGGCCTTTGACAAGGTCCCTCATGGCAGACTGGTACAAAAGGTGAAGTCACACGGAATCAGGGGTGAGCTTGCAAGGTGGATACAGAACTGGTTTGGTCATAGAAGGCAGAGAGTAGCAATGGAGGGGTGCTTTTCTAATTGGAGGGCTGTGACTAGTGGTGTTCCGCAGGGATCAGTGCTGGGACCTTTGCTGTTCGTAGTATATATAAATGATTTGGAGGAAAGTGTAACTGGTCTGATTAGTAAGTTTTCAGACGACACAAAGGTTTGTGGAATTGCGGATAGCGATGAGGACTGTCAGAGGATACAGCAGGATTTAGATCATTTGGAGACTTGGGCGGAGAGATGGCAGATGGAGTTTAATCTGGACAAATGTGAGATAATGTATTTTGGAAGGTCTAATGCAGGTAGGGGATATACAGTGAATGGTAGAACCCTCAGGAGTATTGAAAGTCTAGGTGTACAGGTCCACAGGTCACTGAAAGGGGCAATACAGGTGGAGAAGGTCAAGAAGGCATACGGCATGCTTGCCTTCATTAGCTGGGGCATTGAGTATAAGAATTGGCAAGTCATGTTGCGGCTGTATAGAACCTTAGTTAGGCCACACTTGGAGTATAGTGTTCAATTCTAGTCGCCAGACTACCAGAAGGATGTGGAGGCTTCAGAGAGGGTGCAGATGAGCTTTAACAGGATGGTACCTGGTATGGAGGGGATTAGCGATGAGGAGCGGTTGAATAAACTCCGTTTGTTCTCACTGGAACGACGGAAGTTGAGGGGCGACCTGATAGAGGTCTAAAAAATTAAGAGGGGCATAGACAGACTGGATAGTCAGGGGCTTTTCCCCAGGGTAGAGGGGTCAATTACTAGGGGTTATAGATTTAAGGTGCGAGGAGCAAGGTTTAGAGTAAATGCAGGAGGCAAGTTTTTTACACATTGAGGGTAGTGGGTGCCTGGAACTCGCTGCCGGAGGAGGTGGTGGAAGCAGGGACGATAGTGACGTTTAATGGGCATCTTGACAAATACATGAATAGGATGGGAATAGAGGGATACAGACACAGGAAGTGTAGAAGATTTTAGTTTAGACGGGCGGCATGGTCGGCATGGGCTTGGAGGGCCGAAGGGCCTGTTCCTGTGCTGTACTCTTCTTTGTTCCTTGTTTGTTCCGCTTCCCTCTAGGGGACAGCTTCTCTCTCTCCAAATCCTCTTCCCTCGAGGAGACAGCTCCTCTCTCTCCAAATCCTCTTTCCCCTAGGGGACAGCACCTCTCTCCAAATCCTCTTCGCTCTAGGGGACAGCTCCTCTTTCCAAATCCTCTCCCCTCAAGGGACAGCTCATCTCTCTCCAAATCCCCTTCCCTCGAGGGGACAGCTCCTCACTCCAAATCCCCTTCCCTCGAGGGGACAGCTCCTCTCTCTCCAAATCCTCTTCTCTCGAGGGACAGCTCCTCTCTCTCCAAATCCTCTTCCCTCGAGGGGACAGCTCCTCTCTCCAAATCCTATTCCCTCTAGGGGCCAGTTCCTCTCTCTCCAAATCCTCTTCCCGCTAGGAGACAGTTCCTCTCTCTCCAAATCCTCTTCCCTCGAGGTGACACCTCCTCTCTCTCCAAATCCCCTTCCCTCGAGGGGCCAGCTCCTCTTTCTCCAAATCCTCTTCCTTCGAGGGGACAGCTCCTATTTCTCCAAATCCTCTTCCCTCTCGAGGAAACCTCTTCTCTCCAAATCCTCTTCCCCCTAGGGGAGAGCTCCTCTCTCTCCAAATCCTCTTCTCTCGAGGGGACAGCTCCTCTCTCCAAATCCTCTTCCCTCTAGGGGACAGCTCCTCTCTCCAAATCCTCTTCCTTCGAGGGGACAGCTCCTATCTCCAAATCCTCTTCCCTCTAGGGGACAGCTCCTATTTCTCCAAATCCTCTTCCCTCTCGAGGAAACCTCTTCTCTCCAAATCATCTTCCCCCTAGGGGAGAGCTACTCTCTCTCCAAATCCTCTTCTCTCGAGGGGACAGCTCCTCTCTCCAAATCCTCTTCCCTCTAGGGGACAGCTCCTCTCTCCAAATCCTCTTCCCTCTAGGGGACAGTTCCTCTCTCTCCAAATCTTCTTCCCTCGAGGTGACAGCTCCTCTCTCTCCAAATCCCCTTCCCTCTAGGGGACAGCTCCTATTTCTCCAAATCCTCTTCCCTCTCGAGGAAACCTCCTCTCTCCAAATCCTCTTCCCTCTAGGGGACAGTTCCTCTCTCTCCAAATCCTCTTCTCTCTCGAGGGGACAGCTCCTCTCTCTCCAAATCCTCTTCCCTCGAGGTGACACCTCCTCTCTCTCCAAATCCCTTTCCCTCGAGGGGCCAGCTCCTCTTTCTCCACATCCTCTTCCTTCGAGGGGACAGCTCCTATCTCCAAATCCTCTTCCCTCTAGGGGACAGCTCCTATTTCTCCAAATCCTCTTCCCTCTCGAGGAAACCTCTTCTCTCCAAATCATCTTCCCCCTAGGGGAGAGCTCCTCTCTCTCCAAATCCTCTTCTCTCGAGGGGACAGCTCCTCTCTCCAAATCCTCTTCCCTCTAGGGGACAGCTCCTCTCTCCAAATCCTCTTCCCTCTAGGGGACAGTTCCTCTCTCTCCAAATCTTCTTCCCTCGAGGTGACAGCTCCTCTCTCTCCAAATCCCCTTCCCTCTAGGGGACAGCTCCTATTTCTCCAAATCCTCTTCCCTCTCGAGGAAACCTCCTCTCTCCAAATCCTCTTCCCTCTAGGGGACAGTTCCTCTCTCTCCAAATCCTCTTCTCTCTCGAGGGGACAGCTCCTCTCTCCAAATCCTCTTCCATCTAGGGGACAGCTCCTCTCTCACCAAATCCTTCTTAAACAAAGGAACTACATTGCCTATTCTCCAGGCATCTCAGACCTCACTTGTAGCCAGGTGAGGATACAATGATTTCAGTTGTGGCCCCAGCAATTTTCTCCCTTGCCTCCCTCAGTATTCTGGGGTTGATCCCATCAGGCACTGGGCACTTGTTCACTTCAATGTTTTTCAAGAGACCCAAAACCTCCTCTACATGACCCAAGTGCTTTTCAAAACTCCCAACACCTCCTCCACACCTCCTTAGTTTGATATCTACATGACACAGAATATCCAGACACTCTTTCCTGGACTCGTAATCCACCAAGTCGTTCTCTTTGGTGAATATTGATGCAAAGTACTCATTTAGTACCTCGCCCATTTCCTCTGTTCTTGAATGGACCAACCCTTTTCCTGGCTAGCTTCTTGCTCTTTATGTATGTATAATAATGCTGAATATGGGGTTAAAGGCAGGATTCTTGGAAGTATGGAGGGACAGAGGGATCTTGGGGTCCAAGTACATAGATCCCTTAAAGTTGCCACCCAGGTTGATAGGGTTGTTAAGAAGGCGTATGGTGTGTTGGCTTTCATTAACAGGGGGATTGAGTTTAAGAGCCGCGAGGTTTTGCTGCAGCTTTGTAAAACTCTAGTTAGACCACACTTGGAATATTGGGTCCAGTTCTGGTCGCCTCATTATAGGAAGGATGTGGATACTTTGGAGAGGGTACAGAGGAGATTTACCAGGATGCTGCCTGGACTGGAGGGCATGTCTTATGAAGAATGTTTGAGGGAGCTAGGGCTTTCACTGGAGCGAAGAAAGAAGAGAGGTGACTTGATAGAGGTGTACAAGGTGATGAGAGGCATGGATAGAGGCCAGAGACTTTTCCCCAGGGTGGAAATGGCTGTCACGTGGGGATATAATTTTAAGGTGATTGGAGGAAGGTATAGGGGAGATGTCAGAGGCCAGTTCTTTACACAGAGAGTGGTGGGTACGTGGAATGCACTGCTAGCGGAGGTGGTGGAGTCAGAGTCTTTAGGGACATTTAAGTGACTCATGGACAGGCACATGGGCATCACTAAATTGAAGGGGTGTTGGTTAGGTTGATCTTAGATTAGGATAAATGGTCGGCACAACATCGTGGGCCGAAGGGCCTGCACTGAGCTGTACTGCTCTACGTTCTATGTTCTAAATCCTTCTCCCACTAAGGGACAGCTCCTCTCTCCAAATCCTCTTCCCTCTCGAGGACAGCTCCTGGAACATAAGAACACAAGAACTAGGAGCAGGAGTAGGCCATCAGGCCCCTCGAGCCTGCTCCGCCATTGAATGAGATCATGGCTGACCTTTTGTGGACTCAACTCCACTTTCCTGCCCGAACACCATAACCCTTAATCCCTGTTTCATCAAAAACTATCTATCTTTATCTTAAAAACATTCAATGAAGGAGCCTCAACTGCATCACTGGGCAAGGAATTCCATAGATTCACAACCCTTTGGGTGAAGAAGTTCCTCCTAAACTCAGTCCTAAATCTACTTCCCCTTATTTTGAGGATATGCCCCCTAGTTCTGCTTTCACCCGCCAGTAGAAACAACCTACCCGCATCTATCCTATCTATTCCCTTCATAATTGTATATGTTTCTATAAGATCCCCCCTCATCCTTCTAAATTCCAACGAGTACAGTCCCAGTCTACTCAACCTCTCCTCGTAACGTAGCCACCTGGGTTGGCCACTTCCCGACTTTAAAATGGAGATCCGCTAAGGATGCAGGGAAATTCAGTCAACGCAGAAAAACAAGCAGGTGCAAAGTTTCCTGGATATCAGAACTTGCAGGAACCCAGACAGCACTGAAACTAACAACCATCTACATATTGATGAGCGATCCCCGGGAACAATGGAAACAGTTAAGATAAACAAGGCCGAGCCAGACTCCTCGGCGCCAGCAGGAGCCAAGACAAAGGAAGGCCAACGGACACTTCGGAACCGCCCAGCGATCAGGGAACAGCTCCAGTATTGGAGAAATCGATCCAAGTGATCGGAACTTAGTCTAATCACTCGGAACTAGGTGCGGGGTCCGCCCCGAATGGCGCGAAGCCCCTGGGGACTATAAAATAGAGTCCCCAAGTTCAACTCGTCCTTCTTGGCAGGGTCCCTCAGCAGCTCGGAACAACCCTTGACCGTGACCTGCCTAGCAGCTGCACCAACCAAGTAAGTCTCCAGTCACGCACGCTACGAGATAGGCGCTCCTAGCTACCAGTCCATACCAGCTTTGAATCCTGCAGACTCAGAATCGAACGAAAGGCCATTTGTTCCCCTGACCTGGTGGGCCAGTTTCAAAGCTAAGTATAGGCCTTTTAGTGTTAGAGATAGTCTAGTAAGTAGAGTTTTATGCATGAGTAGTGATTGACTTTCCCCCTACGCTATAGAGATAGCTAGCACAGATCGTACCCTTTCGGCCGTGCTCCTCCAGGAACGGCACGAACAGTTGAGACCCATGGCTTACGCCTCCAGAGTTTTAGATTCTGTGGAGCAGCGATTTTCGGCCTGTGAAAGGCACCTGCTCGCAGTTTTCTGGGCAGTTCAATGCTTTTCATATATCACCGGACTAAACCGCATCACAATCCTCATGGAACACACCCCCACCCAACTTTTACTAGACAGACAACTTAAGGACGGTACAATAAGCCAGATCAGAGCAGCCAGATGGAGCCTTCTTTTGCAGGGACGGGACATCACTGTTAAACGGACCAAGACCCACACTTTCCTAGCCGACATCCTTCAGTACCCAGGCACCCCCCACGAATGTGAAATCATCTCACTGCACCACAACACAGGCCCCTTTATCGTGAAAACACCCCCCAAAAAGATAGATAGTTCACCCCAGAGCCCCCAGCGCACAGAGACGTGCGCACCCTTGAGAATATATGTGGATGGTTCTTCCACTATATTAAACGGGAAGCACATTACAGGATGCGGCATTTATGTTGAGGACGCGCAGGGACGCGCCCTAGAAGAAATCTCGTTAAAACTGCCAGGACACTTAGGCGCGCAGGCGGCAGAACTAGCAGCCATTGCGTACATTGTAGATCACCCAGATTCCTTCCGCAGCCCAGCAGACATATACTCGGACAGCCTCTATGTCTGTAACAGCCTCACAGAATTCCTACCCCTGTGGAAAGCAAGAGGATTTGTTTCCGCGGACAGAAAACCCCTCCCTTCAGCCCCATTGCTCCGGCACATTTTGGACAAAGCACAGGACAGGATATTTGGTATGATTAAAGTACAAAGTCACCACCGTTCCTCCCCACCTGCAAATGTAAAAGCCGGCGCACTGGCTAAAATAGGTTCCAGACATGGATATTTTTGGAACCCCCCCCGAAAGCGCCCCAGTGAATGCAGTTCAGGTCTCACAGACAAATATCGAAGATTTAGTGCAGGCCCAGAAGCAAGACAGTAATCTCAGGGAGATTTTAAAATGAAAATTTCCAGCCCCATACGATAGGTTTAAAAATGCACTGACCACACATGACGGTGTGGTCCTAAAAGACACCCTTTATGTGGTTCCTGAACAGGACAGGAATCAGCTTATTTGTTTGTTCCATGATAGTCATGGGCATCAGGGAATTGACCCCACTACAGCCCACCTCAGGCAGCTCTGTCAGTGGCCGAATTTAAAGGAAGACGTCACGCATTATGTGGAAAATTGCCTTATCTGTGCCCAAAACAATCCGGACAGAAATGCGAAGACAGCTCAGCCACACCCGCCCTGTTAATGGCCCCTGGACTAACCTTCAGATTGATTTTATAGGACCATTGCCCCCTTGCAGGAATAGTCACAAGTATGTATTAGTTGTTACAGACACGTTTACGAAATGGGTAGAAGCATCACCCATCTAGAACAAACACGGCAAAGACTACAGCTAAGATTTTAACCCACCACATCTTTACGAGATGGGGACTCCCACGCAGCATTGAATCCGACCAAGGTTCACATTTTACGGGATGTGTCATGAAGAGCGTCCTCACGATATTTGGCATTACCCAAAAATTCCACATCGCATACCACACCCAGTCAAGTGGTATCGTGGAGCGAATGAATCGGACCCTAAAAGCAACCCTCAGGAAAATGGTCCAACAAAACAGCACCACTTGGGATTCAGTCCTCTCTTTTGCACTAATGTTTTTGCGTAACATTGTTTCGACATCCACAGGATACACCCCACACACTCTCATGACCGGACGCCCCATGAAAGGCACAGAATTTTTATTAGGACTTGACTTGACCAGCCCCGAAGTGATGGCCCTCACACACGAGAACGCAGTGAAACAATTAGTAGAGAATGTAAAAACGGCTCAGCTAGCAGCCTCAGTAAAATTAGGCACCAGGAAGAAACAGAGCAAGGCCTGTTTCGACAAGACAGTGCATGCGACTAAGTTTGATGTAGGACAGCAGGTCATGCTCTCCATTTACAACCCCAGCACGTTCCTGTCACCTAAGTATTCGGGTCCGTACTCCGTTGCGGACAAAGTAAGCCCCTCCGTTTATACGATTAAGTACCCCAACAAGAAGACCGCGTGGTTTCATATTAACCAGCTCAAGGCATATGGCTCGCAGTCTAACTATGCATACCACGTCATGCTCGCCGCAGCAGACCACGCCCCGCCTATAGCCAACGTATCCCGACCCTCCCCCAACACATCCACCCCATCCACGGACTCGAACTCGATTCCACCCCCGAACTCTAGATTCCGCCCCGGTACGCCCGCAGACTGCAGCAGCAGCGACAGCGACTGTCACACAGGCAATAGCCGCAGCACGCCTCCCTACTATCCCCATGCAACAGGCCCCACACCCAGTGAATCTGAACACGATTCGAGTGATCCCTTCCTGATCACATTCCCTAACAAACCTCACCAAAGACCACCGCCCTACGATGACGACCCCGACTCCATCTCCACAGAATTAGACACGACTATTTGGCACCGTGACAATTCGTACAGGCTCGTCCGAAACGACGAGATGGACCCTAAGTCACACCATGCAGCTTTAGCAACCCTCATCCATTCAAGAGTATGGCATCTGGGAGAAGATGATGACATTGAGTCTGACTCCCAAAATGAGAACCCCTTTGTGACCCTGTTCGCAACTGATAACTGAGGTGTCCAGATGATGTTTTAAAAGGAACCGCTTGCGAGAAACGGTGTCCTTTCTGATGGAACCTGCACCATGTTTGTTGGATGTTTGTTCGATTAGTGTTATCGTTAAGTGTTGTGTGTAAACTCGGAAAGTTTTTCACGGCCCCATGTCACCACTCCTTTGGCGCCCCCCGGCTGTTGATGGAGCAAGTTTGTCCCAGCCAATAGTTCAAAGGAACTAGTCTGTCGGCAGACACCAATCATAACTACTCTCCTGATTTGAAGGTAATTCGAGAGGCAGCCCCCCACGACGACAACATTCTTGCCCGTTCTTGCTGGTTGCTCGGGCAGTGGAGAAACGGCATTGGTCCCCGTCCTGCCTGAGGACCCCCCTCTGGTCAGCTGCGCTCGGGTGGAGCACATATGGCATTGATCGCCGTCCTACCCGGGGATTCCATCCAAATCTTACCCACCGCGGCCCATACGCACCCCATTTTGGCTTGTTACGTTCAAAGTTCTTTTGTTTGGTTTTGGCAACCCCTAGATTGCTTCCCTATGCTATTTACATCCTCAAACACTGGGATGGTAAATCACACAGGCTGTGAGACAGCTCGAAGTACGGCAGTATTTTCTTAGGTGTCTAGTCCAAATATTTGGTTTTTTAAAAAAAAATGAGGGAGTCACACATGGTGACCAATTAAAAAGGGAAATTGGCACTAAAAGACAGACATGCTAACGTACAAGATATTAAACAAGATAGTAACAGAAACTATGCTTGATCCACAGAATTCCAGAAGCTCCAGGAAGAGAGAAGAAACGAAAAGGAAGAGAAGAGAAGAAAGAAGAGAACAATGAAGACATCATACGTGATTTTCGTTATCATTATAATGTGTATTTGGTTACGCGCAAACGTGAACCCCCTGACTCCAACCCCCCCGGCCGTCAATGATTCACTTCCCCACAGTACCCAGAGCCCAGTGACAAGTAACAACACACCTTCATGGTGTGATCGCTTTATAACGTGGTACTCCCTTTCATATGTAACTGAATCCCTTTTAGCATCGGCGATATTCTGCAGCATCGTGCAGACTATCCGCATGAGAAAATGGCGAAGGAGAGCCTACCGCTCTTGCAGCCCGGTATACAGGATGAGATCCCCTATTTTCGGTTTTCACCAGGCCCCGGAACCACTTGATCTACAATAAAGGACATTCGTTTTGCGTCATTTGTGAATAAAGAAAGATTGTACAACTCTGTGCTTGACCGCCAAGCCAGAGGAAAATGTGAATGCTGCTATTATTTTTGTATTGTTAGGAAGTTAGTATGATTGGATGTTTAAGTGAGTGTAGTTTATGGAAGATAATTAGAGGTACCATTTTTATATGTTGCACTGTATGTCCCTGTTGTGACATAGCGCCACATAGAATTGTCAGTTAAAATTTTTGTGCAGAGTTATGGTCAGTGTAGAGGCCATGGAAGAGTGCTTGTTGGGTCAGGGAGTGAAGATGACGCAGTTATGTGATCCTTCACGCTTCGCGTGAGGGATCACAAGGAGAAGTTGTAGCCACCTGGGTTGGCCACTTCCCGACTTTAAAATGGAGATCCGCTAAGGATGCAGGGCAATTCAGTCAAACGCAGAAAAACAAGCAGGTGCAACGTTTCCTGTATATCAGAACTTGCAGGAACACAGACAGCACTGAAACTAACAACCATCTGCATATTAATGAGTGATCCCTGGGAACAATTGGAAACAGTTAAGGTAAACAAGGCCAAGCCAGACTCCTCGGCGCCAGCAGGAGCCAAGACAAAGGAAGGCCAATGAACACTTAGGAACCGCCCAGCGATCAGGGATCAGCTCCAGTATTGGAGAAATCGATCCAAGTGATCGGAACTTAGACCAATCACTTGGAATCAGGTACGGAGTCCGCCCCGAATGGTGCGAAGCTCCTGGGGACGATAAAATAAAGTCCCCAAGTTCAATTCGTCCTTCTTGGCAGGGTCTCTCAGCAGCTCGAAACAATCCTTGACCGTGACCTACCTAGTAGCTGCACCAACCAAGTAAGTCTCCAGTCACGCACGCTACGAGATAGGCGCTCCGAGCTACCAGTCCATACCAGCTTTGAATCATGCAGACTCAGAATCGAACGAAAGGCCATTTGTTCCCCTGACCTGGTGGGCCAGTTCCAAAGCTAAATATAGGCCTTTTAGTGTTAGAGATAGTCTAGTAAGTAGAGATTTATGCATGAGTGATTGACTGTGTTTAATAAATGTGTTTTGATTTGAAATGTACTAACTGGTGTATTGAGTTATTGATCAGCACTTGAACTTGAACCTCATGGTGGTATCATAAAGTTACCTGGCGACTCTAGAGCAAAGGTTACAGAAACAGAGCAAATTAAGCAAAGACACAACGAGCAACATTTAAGAGCCAACCAAAAGTTAGCAACAGTAATCCAACCCCCTCAACTCTGGGATTAACCTAATGAATCTCCTCTGCACCGTCCAGTGCCAGTACGTCCTTTCTCAAGTAAGGAGACCAAAACTGAACACAATACTCCAGGTGTGGCCTCACTAACACATTATACAATTGCAACATAACCTCCCTAGTCTTAAACTCCATCCTTCTAGCAATGAAGGACAAACTCCATTTGTCTTCTTCATCACCTGTTGCAACTGTAAACCAACATTTTGCGACTCATGCACTGAGACACCCAGGTCTCTCTCCAAATCCTCTTCCATCGTGAGGAATGCCCCACTCTCCAATTCTTCTACCCTCTAGGCGACAGCTCCTCTCTCCAAATCCTCTTCCCTCCAGGCGACAGCTCCTCTCTCTCCAAATCCTCTTCCCTCTCGGGCACAGCTCCTCTCTCTCCAAATCCTCCTACCTTGAGGGGACAGCTCCTCTCTCCAAATCCTCTGCCCCCTAGGGGACAGCACCTCTCTCTCCAAATCCTCTTCCCTCTTGCGCACAGCTCCTCTCTCCAAATCCTCGTCGCTCTAGGGGAGAGCTCCTCTGTCAAATTCCTCGTCCCTCGAGGGGACAGCTCTTCTTTCTACAAATCCTCCTCCCTCGAGGGGACAGCTCCTCTCTCCAAATCCTGTTCCCTCTAGCAGACAGCTCCTCTCAATCCAAATCCTCTTCCCTCTTGGGCACAGCTCCTCTCTCCAAATCCTCTTCGCCCTAGGGGACAGCTGTTCTCTTTCCAAATCCTCTTCCCTCTTGGGCACAGCTCATCTCTCCAAATCCTCTTCCCCCGAGGGGACAGCTCCTCTCTCCAAATCCTCTTCCCTCTCGGGCACAGCTCTTCTCTCTACAAATTCTCCTCCCTCTAGGGGATAGCTCCTCTCTCTCCAAATCCTCTTCCCTCTCGGGCACAGCTCCTCTCTCCAAATCCTCATTCCTCTTGGGCACAGCTCCTCTCTCTCCAAATCCTCTTCCTCCTAGGGGACAGCACCTCTCACTCCAACTCCTCTTCCCTCTAGGGCACAGCTCCTCTCTCCAAATCCACATTCCTCTTGGGCACAGCTCCTCTCTCTCCAACTCCTCTTCCCTCTAGGGGACAGCTCCTCTCTCTCCAAATCGTCTTCCTAGGAGACAGCTCCTCTCTCCAAATCCTCTTACCTCCAGGTGACAGCTACTCTCTCTCCAAATCCTCTTCCCTCTCGGGCACAGCTCCTCTCTCCAAATCCTCCTCCCTCTAGCGGACAGCTCCTCTCTCTCCAAATCTTCTTCCCTCTTGGGCACAGCTCCTCTCTCCAAATCCTCATTCCTCTTGGGCACAGCTCCTCTCTCTCCAAATCCTCTTCCTCCTAGGGGACAGCACCTCTCTCTCCAACTCCTCTTCCCTCTAGGGCACAGCTCCTCTCTCCAAATCCTCATTCCTCTTGGGCACAGCTCCTCTCTCTCCAACTCCTCTTCCCTCTAGGGGACAGCTCCTCTCTCTCCAAATCGTCTTCCTAGGAGACAGCTCCTCTCTCCAAATCCTCTTACCTCCAGGTGACAGCTACTCTCTCTCCAAATCGTCTTCCCTCTTGGGCACAGCTCCTCTCTCCAAATCCTCATTCCTCTTGGGCACAGCTCCTCTCTCTCCAAATCCTCTTCCTCCTAGGGGACAGCACCTCTCTCTCCAACTCCTCTTTCCTCTAGGGCACAGCTCCTCTCTCCAAATCCTCATTCCTCTTGGGCACAGCTCCTCTCTCTCCAACTCCTCTTCCCTCTAGGGGACAGGTCCTCTCTCTCCAAATCCTCTTCCCTCTTGGGCACAGCTCCTCTCTCCAAATCCTCGTCGCTCTAGGGGAGAGCTCCTCTGTCAAATTCCTCGTCCCTCGAGGGGACAGCTCTTCTTTCTACAAATCCTCCTCCCTCGAGGGGACAGCTCCTCTCTCCAAATCCTGTTCCCTCTAGCAGACAGCTCCTCTCAATCCAAATCCTCTTCCCTCTTGGGCACAGCTCCTCTCTCCAAATCCTCTTCCCCCGAGGGGACAGCTCCTCTCTCCAAATCCTCTTCCCTCTCGGGCACAGCTCTTCTCTCTACAAATTCTCCTCCCTCTAGGGGATAGCTCCTCTCTCTCCAAATCCTCTTCCCTCTCGGGCACAGCTCCTCTCTCCAAATCCTCATTCCTCTTGGGCACAGCTCCTCTCTCTCCAAATCCTCTTCCTCCTAGGGGACAGCACCTCTCACTCCAACTCCTCTTCCCTCTAGGGCACAGCTCCTCTCTCCAAATCCACATTCCTCTTGGGCACAGCTCCTCTCTCTCCAACTCCTCTTCCCTCTAGGGGACAGCTCCTCTCTCTCCAAATCGTCTTCCTAGGAGACAGCTCCTCTCTCCAAATCCTCTTACCTCCAGGTGACAGCTACTCTCTCTCCAAATCCTCTTCCCTCTCGGGCACAGCTCCTCTCTCCAAATCCTCCTCCCTCTAGCGGACAGCTCCTCTCTCTCCAAATCTTCTTCCCTCTTGGGCACAGCTCCTCTCTCCAAATCCTCATTCCTCTTGGGCACAGCTCCTCTCTCTCCAAATCCTCTTCCTCCTAGGGGACAGCACCTCTCTCTCCAACTCCTCTTCCCTCTAGGGCACAGCTCCTCTCTCCAAATCCTCATTCCTCTTGGGCACAGCTCCTCTCTCTCCAACTCCTCTTCCCTCTAGGGGACAGCTCCTCTCTCTCCAAATCGTCTTCCTAGGAGACAGCTCCTCTCTCCAAATCCTCTTACCTCCAGGTGACAGCTACTCTCTCTCCAAATCGTCTTCCCTCTTGGGCACAGCTCCTCTCTCCAAATCCTCATTCCTCTTGGGCACAGCTCCTCTCTCTCCAAATCCTCTTCCTCCTAGGGGACAGCACCTCTCTCTCCAACTCCTCTTTCCTCGAGGGCACAGCTCCTCTCTCCAAATCCTCATTCCTCTTGGGCACAGCTCCTCTCTCTCCAACTCCTCTTCCCTCTAGGGGACAGGTCCTCTCTCTCCAAATCCTCTTCCCTCTTGGGCACAGCTCTTCTCTCTACAAATCCTCCTCCCTCTAAGGGACAGCTCCTCTCTCCAAATCCTCTTTCCTCTAGGGGACAACTCTTCTTTCTACAAATCCTCCTCCCTTGAGGGGACAGCTCCACTCTCCGAATGCTCTTCCCTCTAGGGGACAGCTCCTCTCTCTCCAAATCCTCTTCCCTCTTGGGCACAGCTCCTCTCTCCAAATCCTCTTCCCCCTAGGGGACAGCTCCTCTCTCCAAATCATATTCCCCCTAGGGGACAGCTCCTCTCTCGAAATCCTCTTCCCTCTTGGGCACAACTCCTCTCTCCAAATCCTCTTACCCTCGGGGACAGCTCCTCTCTCCAAATCGTCTTCCCCCTAGGGGACAGCTCCTCTCTCTCCAAATCCTCTTCCCTCTTGGGCACAGCTCATCTCTCTCCAAATCCTCGTCCCTTTTGGGCACAGCTCCTCTCTCCAAATCCTCTTCCCCCTATGGGACATCTCCTCTCTCCAAATACTCTTCCCCCTAGGGGCCAGCTCCTCTCTCTCCAAATCCTCTTCCCTCTTGGGCACAGCTCCTCTCTCCAAATCCTCTTCCCCCTAGGGGACACCTCCTCTCTCCAAATCCTCTTCCCCCTCGTGGACAGCTCCTCTCTCCAAATTCTCTTACCCCCAGGGGACAGCTCATCTCTCTCCAAATCCTCTTCCCTCTTGGGTACAGCTCATCTCTCCAAATCCTCTTCCCCCAACGGGACAGCTCCTCTCTCAAAATCCTCTTCCCTCTAGGGGACAGCTCTTCTCTCTACAAATTCTCCTCCCTCTAGGGGATAGCTCCTCTCTCTCCAAATCCTCTTCCCTCTCGGGCACACCTCCTCTCTCCAAATCCTCATTCCTCTTGGGCACAGCTCCTCTCTCTCCAAATCCTCTTCCCCCTAGGGGACAGCACCTCTCTCTCCAACTCCTCTTCCCTCTAGGGCACAGCTCCTCTCTACAAATCCTCATTCCTCTTGGGCACAGCTCCTCTCTCTCCAAGTCCTCTTCCCTCTAGGGGACAGCTCCTCGCTCTCCAAATACTCTGCCTTGGAGACAGCTCCTCTCTCCAAATCCTCTTCCCTCCAGATGACAGCTACTCTGTCTCCAAATCCTCTTCCCTCTCGGGCACAGCTCCTCTCTCCAAATCCTGATTCCTCTTGGGCACAGCTCCTCTCTCTCCAAATCCTCTTCCCCCTAGGGGACAGCACCTCTCTCTCCAACTCCTCTTCCCTCTCGGGCACCGCTCCTCTCTCCAAATCCTCATTCCTCTTGGGCACAGCTCCTCTCTCTCCAAGTCCTCTTCCCTCTAGGGGACAGCTCCTCTCTCTCCAAATCCTCTTCCTAGGAGACAGCTACTCTCTCCAAATCCTCTTCCCTCCAGGTGACAGCTGCTCTCTCTCCAAATCCTCTTCCCTCTCGGGCACAGCTCCTCTCTCCAAATCCTCTTCCCCCTAGTGGACACCGCCTCTCTCCAAATCCTCTTCCCTCTTGGGCACAGCTCCTCTCTCGAAATCCTCTTCCCTCTTGGGCACAACTCCTCTCTCCAAATCCTCTTACCCTAGGGGACAGCTCCTCTCTCCAAATCGTCTTCCCCCTAGGGGACAGCTCCTCTCTCGAAATCCTCTTCCCTCTTGGGCACAACTCCTCTCTCCAAATCCTCTTACCCTAGGGGACAGCTCCTCTCTCCAAATCATCTTCCCCCTAGGGGACAGCTCCTCTCTCGAAATCCTCTTCCCTCTTGGGCACAACTCCTCTCTCCAAATCCTCTCACCCTAGGGGACAGCTCCTCTCTCCAAATCGTCTTCCCCCTAGGGGACAGCTCCTCTCTCTCCAAATCCTCTTCCCTCTTGAGCACAGCTCCTCTCTCTCCAAATCCTCTTCCCTCTTGGGCACAACTCCTCTCTCCAAATCCTCTTCCCCCTATGGGACATCTCCTCTCTCCAAATACTCTTCCCCCTAGGGGCCAGCTCCTCTCTCTCCAAATCCTCTTCCATCTTGGGCACAGCTCCTCTCTCCAAATCCTCTTCCCCCTAGGGGACAGCTCCTCTCTCCAAATCCTCTTCCCTCTAGGGGACAGCTCCTCTCTCCAAATCCTCGTCCCTCTAGGGGACAGCTCCGCTCTCTACAAATCTTCTTCCCTCTAGGGGACAGCTCCTCTCTCCAAATCCTCTTCCCTCTTGGGCACAACTCTTCTCCCTACAAATCCTCCTCCCTCTAGGGGACAGCTCCGCTCTCCAAATGCTCTTCCCTCGAGGGGACAGCTCTTCTTTTTACAAATCCTTCTCCCTTGAGGGGACAGCTCCACTCTCCAAATCCTCTTCCCCCTAGGGGACAGCTCCTCTCTCCATATCCTCTTCCCCCTAGGGGACAGCTCCTCTCTCCAAATCCTCTTCCCCCTAGGGGACAGCTCCTCTCTCTCCAAATCCTCTTCCCTCTTGGGCACAGCTCCTCTCTCCAAATCCTCTTCCCCCTGGGGGACAGCTCCTCTCTACAAATCCTCCTTCCTCTAGGGGACAGCTCCTCTCTCCAAATCCTCTTCCCCCTAGAGGACAGCTCCTCTCTCCAAATCCTCTTCCCCCTAGGGGACAGCTCCTCGCTCTCCAAATCCTCTTCCCTCTTGGGCACAGCTCCTCTCTCCAAACCCTCTTCCCCCTAGGGGACAGCTCCTCTCTCCAAATCCTCTTCCCTCTTGGGCACAGCTCCTCTCTTCAAATCCTCTTCCCCCTAGGGGACAGCTCCTCTCTCCAAATCCTCTTCCCCCTAGGGGACAGCTCCTATCTCTAATTCCTCTTCCCCCCAGGGGACAGCTCCTCTCTCTCCAAATCCTCTTCCCTCTTGGGCACAGCTCCTCTCTCCAAATCCTCTTCCCCCTAGTGGACAGCTCCTCTCTACAAATCCTCCTCCCTCTAGGGGACAGCTCCTCTCTCCAAATCCTCTTCCCTCTAGAGGACATCTCCTCTCTCCAAATCCCCTTCCCTCGAGGGGACAGCTCCTCTCTACAAATCCTCCTCCCTCTCGGGGACAGCTCCTCTCTCCAAATCCTCTTCCCTCTAGAGGACATCTCCTCTCTCCAAATCCCCTTCCCTCTAGGGGACAGCTCCTCTCTCCAAATCCTCTTCCCTCTAGAAGACATCTCCTCTCTCCAAATCCCCTTCCCTCGAGGGGACAGCTCCTCTCTACAAATCCTCTTCCCTCTTGGACACAGCTCCTCTCTACAAATCCTCTTCCCCCTTGGGGACAGCTCTTCTCTCCAAATCCTCTTCCCTCTAGGGGACAGCTCTTCGCTCTACAAATCCTCCTCCCTCTAGGGGACAGCTCCTCTCTCTCCAAATCCTCTTTCCCCTAGGGGACAGCTCCTCTCTCGAAATCCTCTTCCTTCTAGGGGACAGCTCCTCTCTCTCCAACTCCTCTTCCCCCTAGGGGACAGCTCCTCTCTCCAAATCTATGGCTTACTGTCACACTCCGGACAGGAGGTTTTGCTCAGCGTGAGTTGATGTGAAATTTATTCCTTCGCTGCTCGCATTGAGACTGCTGAAGTTTTTATCTTGCTGCTTTCAATGTATTTTATAGTGCTGTGTTTATTGTAGTGGGGATGAGCATTGGGTGTTTGGCTCGGGGGCGGGGGGCGGGGGGGGGGGGCGGTTTGTAATTGCAGCTTCTTACCCCCCCCCCCGGACGGTGCTGCTCCAGGCTGGGGAGCACTGCCATTGGTCAGTCAGGGCAGGATGGACAGGCTCTCCCTGCCAATGGCGTGGAGGGTGGCGGGCAGGGGCCGGGCGGGATTGGAGGACGCTCTCCGCCAATGGCAGGAAGGCTGGGCGGAGCTCCGTCGCTGCTCCTGGTGCCTGGGACTGGCAGCGGAGAGTTTGGCTGCTGGGCTGGTGCTGGGCTGGTGCTCGTGTGTCTCCAGCAGAGGGGGGAAGGTGGGCTAAAGGCTGGAAGGGCATCCGGAGGCTTGGGGACGGGGGGGTTGCACAGCAGGAGGTGGGCATGGGAAGGGGGTGAGATCTGCCCCCACCATCCTCACTTTGAGATGGGAAGGAGCAGGTGGAGAGAGTGCCTCCAGCTGGCGCAGAAGGACCTTGGTGTCTGAACCTGGCACATAGATGAGATTGGAGTGGACGAGGTGATGCCCCATTCAACTGCCCAGAGCAGAAGACCCAGGGGGAGTGAGATGCCCCTGTGGCCAATCTGGGACGGACTGGGCAGAAGGTCCAACGCCAAGTGCAACAAAACACACTGAATTCCTTTGGTTTACCTGGCGTGGGGGGCACTTCTGTTTCGATGTGTGGCTCTGATGAAGACAATCCCACTGGACTGTGACCCCATTGCCAAAGGATGGAGACACCAGCCAACGCCACTGGGCTCAACCTGTCCCAGCTCAGGTCATCGCAGCCTCCAGCCAGTATTGGGCAGTACTCTCTGGGAGCCATGGTCAGCCTCTCCCTGCTGGTGGGCTTCCTGGTCCTCTTCACCATCGGGGGCAACATCCTGGTGATCATCGCGGTGTTCACCAGCAGAGCTCTGAGACCTCCCCAGAACCTCTTCCTGGTGTCCCTGGCCAGCGCTGACATCCTGGTGGCCACTTTGGTCATCCCGTTCTCCCTGGCCAACGAGCTCATGGGCTACTGGTACTTCGGGACGGTCTGGTGTGACATCTACCTGGCTCTGGATGTCCTCTTCTGCACCTCATCCATTGTGCATTTGTGTGCAATCAGCCTGGACAGGTACTGGTCCATTATCAAAGCAGTGGAGTACAACCTCAAAAGGACCCCCAGGAGAATTAAAGGTGCCATTGTGGTGGTGTGGGTCATCTCAGCTGCTATTTCCTTCCCCCCTTTGATATCCTTGGACAGGGACATTGAGGATGAGACTCAGCCAGCCTGCAGGATCAATGATGATACCTGGTACATCCTCCTGTCCTGTATCGCCTCCTTCTTCGCCCCCTGCTTCATCATGATCCTGGTCTACATTCGCATCTACCAGGTGGCCAAGAACAGGACCAGGAACCAGTCGGTGAAGAGGAACGGCCCCGAGGGCTCCTCCCAGACCGAGGAGGCACCGAGCAGGGCCACCTCCCTGCGGGGCAACGGGGACAGGGAGAACGGCCACTGCTCCGCCAGCCCCGGAGGGCCACGACTGGAGGAGCTGGAGCTGGAGGAGAGCTCCACCTCGGAGGGCAAGGGGCGCAGGAAGGAAGGGGCTGGCCGCCTGCCCGGCAGGCTGCCCCGGAGCAGGCAGGAGGGGCAGGAGGAGGAGGGGGGCAAGAAGGACTCCTTCAGCCGCCTGTCCCGCTCCAGCAGCCGCTCCTTCGACATGTTCTCCACCCGCAGGAAGCGGCGGGGCAGCAGGATGTCCAAGAGCAAAGCTGCCCAGGCCAGAGAGAAACGCTTCACCTTCGTGCTGGCCGTGGTCATGGGCGTCTTCGTCCTCTGCTGGTTCCCCTTCTTCTTCAGCTACAGCCTGTACGGCATCTGCCGGCAGGTCTGCGAGGTCCCGGAGACTCTCTTCAAGTTTTTCTTCTGGATTGGATATTGTAACAGTTCCCTGAACCCTGTCATCTACACAATCTTCAACCAGGACTTCAGGCGAGCTTTTCACAAAGTCCTCTGTAAACCGAAGAAAAGAAGCTTTTAAATCAATCTCATCTCTTAAACCAGTGTCCTATTTCTCATACTGCTCTAGTCTCACATGAATTAAATGATTGGGTTTAAATATGTATATAATCTATATAGTATGGTGTATGAATGTAGCAAAAATGCATATGTGCCATATATAGATGTGATATTCTATACAAATATATATCATTTAAAGTATATATGTGTATAGAATATGTGTATACTATTTATATATGTGTGTGCAATGTATAGTATATAAATATATTATATATGTATATAACATATAGCATATATAATATACGATGCATATATGTACTATATATGGATAATATAGAGTATGTATACATATATATTGCATACATATGTTTATTGGTTAGTTTGATTATATATAAGGTTTGATTTTGTATATAATCAAGCCCACACCAAGTGGTGAAAGAGTTAAATTCAATCGATTCCTCGTTCCACTTCTTCTTTGTGCCAATGTGCTTTGCAGTCACAATCTGTAATATTTAGCTTTCTTCCTTTTCCATTCAAAACAAAACAATGCCTGGAAAGGTTACACCGTTAAAAATATATTTTTTATCACCAGAAATGTGGATTTTTGTTTTTTTCATTTACCCGTGGTCGGTTCTGAGCATTTGGATATTCGAGTATTTGTGAGGTTGCCTCTTCAGATCGGCCAGGTTTAAATTGATCATTTGTACATGAGCAGGAGTTTAAAAGTGACAACCTGAAATAAAGACAGAGAATTCTGGCTTCGGGACTTTGGTGTGCATCACAATGTTAACTCATTGTTTTCTCTTCAGACGCCTGGATGTTTCCAGGCATTATCTTTGTTTTTGGTATCAGTCCAAATGCTCAATTTAATGGCTTCTTTCCCTTACAGCTCATGAATCTCAAGCTGTCCCTGAAGAGTGTTTGCAGAGTCAGGCAGTATTGTTCAGAGGAGCATCCTGGTAAATGTGACACCTCAGCCACTGCATGTATGTTTGCCGATCCCATTGTTGGGTTCCAGAACAGTTGCTGTTAAAGGTGGAGCTCGCTCAGAGTCAGGGTGGCACGGTAGCACAGTGGTTAGCACAGTTGCTTCACAGCTCCAGGGTCCCAGGTTCGATTCCAGTCTTGGGTCACTGTCTGTGCGGAGTCTGCACGTTCTCCCCGTGTCTGCGTGGGTTTCCTCCGGGAGCTCCAGCTTCCTCCCACAGTCCAAAGATATGCAGGTTAGGTGGATTGGCCATGCTAAATTGGCCTTAGTGTCCAGAAAGGTTGGGTGAGTTATTGTGTTATGGGGCTAAGGTGGAGGTGTGGGCTTGGGTAGGCCGCTCTTTCCAAGGGCTTGTCCAGACTCAATGGGCTGAATGGCCTCCTTCTGCACTGTAGGTTCTATGATTCTATGAGAGTTTGTCTGGATTTAAATAAGAGTAAATAGTGACCTTG
This sequence comes from Scyliorhinus torazame, assembly GCF_047496885.1. Taxonomy (NCBI): domain Eukaryota; kingdom Metazoa; phylum Chordata; class Chondrichthyes; order Carcharhiniformes; family Scyliorhinidae; genus Scyliorhinus; species Scyliorhinus torazame. The sequence continues at coordinate 25,853,625 of NC_092715.1, forward strand.
CAAAGTTGCACATCCATTGTGGACTGCATTTCCCTTCCTTTGTTTCTTTCTCCAGGCGATACAGGTGATGTTTGAAGGAGAATAAATGGCCAAAAATATCTTCAGAAACAGCAGTCCGAATACAAGGGGGGAGATGGGCAAGAAGTGGGTGAGAGGGGCAGCATGGTAGCATTGTGGATAGCACAATTGCTTCACAGCTCCAGGGTCCCAGGTTCGATTCCGGCTTGGGTCACTGTCTGTGCGGAGTCTGCACATCCTCCCCGTGTGTGCGTGGGTTTCCTCCGGGTGCTCCGGTTTCCTCCCACAGTCCAAAGATGTGCAGGTTGGGTGGATTGGCCATGATAAATTGACCTTAGTGCCCAAAATTGCCCTTAGGTGTTGACCTTGGGTAGGGTGCTCTTTCCAAGAGCCGGTGCAGACTCGATGGGCCGAATGGCCTCCTTCTGCACTGTAAATTCTATGATAATTCTATGAGAGTCACTCTGTGTGTGGGGGAACTCCAAAATCCTATTATTGCTGCCAAATTTAATGACAGGACCCCATTTTTATAATCCCACTTTCCACAGACGGTCTCCGTTAGCCTATAAAATCACGGATTGCAGGATGAGTGGCCAGGAAACTTGGCAGGGTGGATGTGACGCGGATGTTTATCCTTGTCGGAGAATCTAGAACTGGGGGTCACAGTTTAAAAATAAGAGTGGATCATTTAAGACGGAGATGAGGAGAAATGTTTTCTCTCAGAGGGCCAGGAATCTCTGGAATTCTCTTCCTCAAAAGGTCGGGGAAGCAGAGGTTTTGAATATTTTTAAGGCGGAGCTAGAGAGATTCTTTTTCTTAAAATAAATTTAGAGTACCCAATTCATTTTTTCCAATTAAGGGGCAATTTAGCGTGGACAATCCACATCTTTGGGTTGTGGGGGCGAGATCATATCATAGATCATATCATAGAATTTACAGTGCTGAAGGAGGCCATTTGGCCCATCAAGTCTGCACCGGCTCTTGGAAAGAGCACCCTACCCAAGACCACACCTCCACCCTATCCCCATTACCCAGTAACCTCACCCAACACTCGGGGCAATTGTGGACACTAAGGACGATTTAGCATGACCAATCCGCCTAGCCTGCACATCTTTGGGTTGTGGGGGCGAGATCCCCGCAACACGGGGAGAATGTGCAAACTCCACACGGACAGTGGCCCAGAGCCGCGGGATCAAACCTGGGACCTTGGTGCCGTGAAGCAGCCGGGCTAGCCCACTGTGCCACCATGCTGCCCTGGAGCTAGAGAGATTCTTGACTGACAAGAGGGGTGAAAGGTTATTGGAGAGGCAGGAATGTTAAGGGTTCGGGCCAGAGTCAGATAAGCCATGATTTTATTGAAAGGGGAGCATGCTCGAGGGGGCTGAGTGACCTCTCCCTGCCCCTAATTTGTATGTGCAAATGTATGTTTGTAATTTTGCATGTGTTGGGGCTGAGGATTGAGTGGCTGTGTTGGAGCCACTCCTGCACTTCCTGACCCACAAGCAGTGCTGTAAAACATCTGGATCTGGCTTTTCCCACCTCCTTTCACCTGTCCGTTTCATCCTAATCCCAGGAAAGCCAAGCAAAAATTCAAATCCCTGCTGAAATATCAAGAATAATGCCTCATTAACATATTCTAATCACAGGCCCCCCTCAAACATGAAATGCTCCTCAAACATGCTGGGGTGGAATGGAAATGAGGCAGATTGGGGTCGGGTTTTGAAGATTGGGCAAGTATCTCCTCCACCCCTCACCCATCATGGGATGCGAAATCCCCCCCCCCCCCCCCCCCATATTGCAGTGACTAACTGATCAATTGCTGGGATAAATTCCCCAGGAGGTGGAGGAGGCAGTCAAGATCCATTCAACCAGAAATAGGATGGTTTTTCAGAACATCACATTTTGGGGTACAGGATATGAGTAACTTGATACAAAATAGATGGCTCCCAAGGTCCCAAAAGCTCTCCAGCCCTGGGATTTTCCTCGCCTCATGTATGTCTTCAAATAATTGCTTGAGAATATTCGCGGTAATTAGTCGCTACATCGTGTGAGAGTGAAGCAAGTTAGATGGACCTTGACGTTAGTTTGTTTGGCAGCTTTGAAAATGCTACAGTTGCAGAAGCAACACAGCTGTAGTAATAGGATCACATCGAGACCGGCTAGGTTGATAATGGTCGGAATGGACAGGATTTAATTGGATACTTTCTGGAGGGTGTAAAGCAGTAAAGTACAAGTCGCAAATGTTGGATTATTAGTCCTTGCTCTGGTTAATGAACTGCTGCAAGGGAAAAGTTTGAAAGACGGATAATATTTAAGGTTCAGTGTCCACAGCATAATTAGGTTTATATAGCTAAAGTAGACACAGAAGGAAATCCTCGTTATGTGCACATTTAAGCCCGATAAAATTGAACATAGCTCCAATTAATCGGAGGGATGCACTGGTAGATATGGCTGCAGATTGGAAATATTTCTATTTAAGATGGATAGTCTAACAACCTGACTAGGATACATCGAAAGAATTGTTGAATCTCAGAGCACAGTATAGGGCCATTTGGCCCATGGTATGCATGCCAGTTCTTTGCAAAAGATCTCCAATTTTTTCAAAGACCTCGCTTGAGTTCTAGGAATAATTGGATCCAAAATTGACTTAGTGGCAGAAGGCAGAGGGTGTTGGTCAAAGGCTGTTTTTTGTGACTGGAAACGTATGGCCAGAGGTGTTCCGTAGGGATCGGTACTGGGCTCCCTGCTGTTTGCAGGGTACATCAGTGAGCTGGGCATTAATGTAGGTGGTATGATCAGTAAGTTTGCAGATGACACAAAAATTGGTGCTGTAGTAAATAGCGAGGAGGAAAGCCTTAGATTACAGGATGATACAGGCGGGCTGGTTAAATGGGCAGGACATTGCCAAATGGAATTTAACCCAGAAAAGTGTGAGGTGATGCATTTTTGGAGGGCTAACAAGACAAGGGAATACACACTGAATGGAAGGACCCTAGGACGTAGAGAGGACTTGAGGTACCTTGGGGTGTGTGTCCAAAAGTCTCCGAAAGCAGTAGGACAGGTCGATAAGGTGGTAAAGAAGACATATGGGATACTTGCATTTAGTAGCCGTGGCATAGAATATAAGAACAGGGAGGTTATGATGGAGCTGTATAAACCATATGTTAGGCAACAGCTAGAGTACTGGAATGTTTCAAAACGGGTAGATGGATAAATCAAGCAACTACATTTGATAGTCTTCACTTCGGAGTAGGATAGTACATAGAACATACAGTGCCAAAGGAGGCCATTCAGCCCATCGAATCTGCACCGGCCCTCTTAAGCCCTCACTCACTTCCACCCTATCCCCGTAACCCAATAACCCCCTCAACCTTTTTGGTCACTAAGGGCAATTTATCACGGCCAATCCACCTAACCTGCATGTCTTTGGAATGTGGGAGGAAACAGGTGCACTCGGAGGAAACCCACGCAGACACGGGGAGAATGTGCAGACTCCGCACAGACAGTGACCCAGCAGGGAATTGAACCTGGGACCCTGGCGCTGTGAAGCCACAGTGCTATCCACTTGTGCTACCTTGCTGACCATAGTAGCTGGGAACCACATCAGAGATGGTATAAGTGAACATTATAGAACCATGTTCGTTGATCAGGGATAGCCAACCTGATTTGTAGGGCGGCATGGTAGCACAATGGTTAGCACTGTTGCTTCACAGCGCCAGGGTCACAGGTTCGATTCCCCGCTGAGTCACTGTCTGTGCGGAGTCTGCACGTTCTCCCCGTGTCTGCGTGGTTTCCTCCGGGAGCTCCGGTTTCCTCCCACAAGTCCTGAAAGACGTGCTGTTAGGTAATTTGGACATTCTGAATTGTCCCTCTGCGTGTCCGAACAGGCGCCTGTGTGTGGCGACTAGGGGCTTTTCACAGTAACTTCATTGCAGTGTTAATGTAAGCCTAGTTGTGACAATAAAGATTATTAAATTAAAGGGGAGGTCAGGCGCGAACTATGGCATTGAGTCCTTTCAGGAAATTAACGTGCGAATTGGTGAATATAAAAGCAAAATACCGCGGATGCTGGAAATCTGAAATTAAGACGAAAAACACTGGAAATACTCAGCAGATCTGGCAGCGTCTGTGGAGAGAGAAACAAAGTTAATGTTTCAAGTCCATGACCTTCCACCAGAACTGATCAAAAATCGTCCGCCCGAAACGTTAACTCTTTTGCTCTCTGTAGCGACACGGCTAGAGCTGATCGGTCAGCATATTGGAGTTGATATTTTTGTACTTCCAGATAAGCATTTAAGAATGACCCACAGAAGGAACATGTGGGCTGAATTGGCCTCTTTCTGTGCCCTCAGTGACTCTGTGGCTCGGTAAGACACTTGCAAGGACTGGGACCATGGTTGAAAAATTACCTCGTGACAGCTACTCAGCTTGGCCCTTCCCAATTTCCGAAGCAGGGATGTGGAATTCTCCATTCTCCAACTCTTTATTATAACTCCCACTCCAGAGCACTTTGGACAACGATACCTCAGCACGTTCGTCACAAATCCTTTGTGCTTCAATGAAGCAATTTGGGCTGGTTTTGTCAATAATAAAATTATTACCTTAATGCAAGTTGTTGGATGGTATTCAAGATACGGTGATGAGGAATGCTTGATGGGCAGAGAATTGGAATGAATGGATATTTATTTGTCCATTTTCCAATGATCTATGTGGTGACCTCTTTCGTCTAATCATTTAACTTGACATTGAGAATTGTACAAGAAAGCAGAATTACACAGTGAGTGGACAGCAGAGAAAAAGGCCATTTTCAAACTCATTTCCGGGATGTGGGGTTCATTAGCTATGGCAGCATTCATCACCCATGCCTAAGGGGGGCAGTGGTGTCATGGTATTGTCACCGGGTTTCTAATCCAGAGACCCCAGATAATTTGCACAGGAATTAGGGTCCAGGTCCCACCAAGGCACATGGTGAAATTTGAATGGGATCGTAATCCAATGACAGCTGAGTTCTTCCAGCAGTCCCTGTTTTTATTTTGGATTTCCAGCCTCTGCAGTATTTTGCTTCTATTATTGGTGCAAGTTTGGGTTGGAGAACATGGGGCTGTTCTTCTTGGAGCAAAGGAGATTGAGGGGAGATCTGATAGAGGTGTCCAAGGTTATGGCGGGTTTGTATAAGGTAGACATTGAAAAGCTGTTCCCACGAGCTGGTGGAACTCGGGAACACAGATGTGTGATTTTGGGCGAGGGGTGGGGAGGAGGGTGTGCGAGGAAGAGCTTTTTTAGGTAGGGAGTGGTAATGACTTGGAACTCACTTATCAGGAGGGTGATGGATGTGGAGGTTCTCTGGTATACACTGAGGGGCAGTCACTCTATGGGCGGGATTCTCCAGTCCGCCAGCCATGTGTTTCCTGGCGGAATGGTGTTTACTGCCGCTGGGATTCCCTCTTGCCGCTGCATCTCACTGGGATTTCCCATTGAAGCCAGGAACCTCCCGGGCGAAGGTGCGCTGCCAGCGGGAAAATAAAATTCCAATGGCTGGAGAATTCTGACCTATGACTCCATATCCTTCTATTTCTTTCTTACCATGTTTATCTAGCTTCTCCTTAAAGGTACCTTTAACACTCTAACCAGTCTCGGGATAAAGTTCTCGCCGTGATTTCCTTTTAAGCTTATTACAAAGAACAAAGAAAATTACAGCACAGGAACAGGCCCTTCGACCCTCCAAGTCTGCACCAACCATGCTGCCCATCTAAAACCTCCTCCCCTTCCGGGGTCCATATCCCTCTATTCCCATCCTATTCACGTACTTGTCAAGACGCCCTTTAAAAGTCACTATCGTATCTGCTTCCACCACCTCCCCGGCAGCGAGTTCCAGGCACTCACTCACCCTCTGTGTAAAAACCTGCCTCGTACATCTCCTTTAAACCTTGCCCCTTGCACCTTACACCATGCCCCCCAGCAATTGACTCTTTCTGACTATCCACTCTGTCTATGCCCCTCATAATCTTGTAGACTTCTATCAGGTCGGCCCTCAATCTCCGTCCTTCCAGTGAGAACAAACCACGTTTCTCCAACCTCTCCTCATAGCTAATACCCTCCATACCAGGCAACATCCTGGTAAATCTTTTCTGCACCCTCTCCAAAGCCTCCACAACCTCCTGGTAGTGTGGTGACCAGAATTAAACACTATGTCCGGGATTCTCCAACCCTCCGCGGGGTCGGAGACCCCCTGGGCGGTGGCGCGAATCCCGCCCCGACTCCAGCTGCCCTATTTTCTGGTGTCGTTTTACGGGCGGCGGCGGGATTCCCGCCACGCCAGTCGGCCCGGCGATTCTCCGGGCCCCAATGGGCCGAGCGGCCGTCCAGTTTTGGCCAGTCCTGCAGGAGTGAATTACTCACCTCACGCACGACACGACAGGTAAGTGTGCGGGGGCCGTCCTCAGGGGGGCACGAGGGGATCCGACCCTGGGGGGGAGCCCCCACAGTGGCCTCGCCCGCGATCGGGGCCTACCGGTCTGCGGGTGGGCTGGTTCCGTGGGGGGCCTTCTTTCCTCCGCGCCGGGCCCCTGTAGGGGTCCGCCATATTGTCAGGGAGGTGGCGCGGAGAAGAGCGCATGCGCGGAAATATGCCAGCCGGTCCGCGCATGCGTGAAATTACGCCGGCCGTTACGCGCATGCGCAAACCCGCGCCAGCCCTTCGGCGCCGGCTGGAGCAGCACCAACCCCTCCGGCGTCCATCTAGCTCCCAAAAGTTCGGAGAATTCCTCACTTTTGGGGGCTGTTGAAGCCGGAGTGGTTGGCGCTGGTTTTCCCTCCGACATGGGGACTTAATTCCCAGAAGGGAGAATCCCGCCCAAAATTCCAAGTGCGGCCTAACTAAGGTTCTATAAAGCTGCAACATTGCCAATGTTTAAACTCAAAGCCCCAATATATTTCTGGCGCCTGGTTGAAGTCTCGCCAGAAAGTGGAATCACTTTATCAATCTTTTTTACAAATCTTTTTTGCACCTTCTCCAGCAAGGGGCTGGTTTAGCACAGGGCTAAATCGCTGGCTTTTAAAGCAGACCAAGGCAGGCCAGCAGCACAGTTCAATTCCCGTACCAGCCTCCCCAAACAGGCACCGGAATGTGGTGACGAGGGGCTTTTCACAGTAACTTCATTGAAGCCTACTTGTGACAATAAGCGATTTTCATTTCATTTCATTTTCATCTCTTTACTGATTTGACAAGATGGAGAGGAGAGCCATGCATTAAATTCCAATGGCGGTCTAACCAAGATTTCATACAAGTCGTGCATAACTTCTCTCCAATCTTCTAAGACAAGTGGGGTATAACTTCTCAAAGTTCCTCCGCAGAGAAATGACGACTGAGTTTGAGAAAGATAATCGTTAAGTGGTATCTTACAGGAAAAAGAGCAGGGGTCAGAAACTGTGGTTTGCTTGATGGAAACTTAATGCGACGGTGAAGTAATTTGATGCAAGGCAGAAATACATCGACTGGAGGTGGACAAAGGGGTAAATGGGATTCTGAGATAATGGATACCAGCCTGTTAATGATATTTAACCATAGGTGGAGCGTTGCATGTCATTTCAGATAACCGTTTGCAGAAAAATGAAGAAATGGAGCACATTTTACAACCTCAGAATAGCCCAAAGTATTTTTTTCCCAATTCATTCATGGGATGTGGGGCATTACTGGCTGGGCCAGTATTTACTGTCCATCCCCAAATTGCCGGTGAACTGGGTGGAACTTTGCTGGGCCATTTCAGAGTCAGCTACATTGCTGTGGGTCTGGAGTCACATGGAGTCAGTGGTTTAGAGGGGGACCTGAGGAAACATTTTGTCACTCAATGATGACTCTCCTTTGGACTGATCTGTTCCCTGTAAGAACATTATTCATGATGCACCATGCAGTTATTGTTTGGCCCTTGTTCCGCACTGTAACCAATCACTGTTTGTCAATGTACCATTTGTCAATGTTCTCTGTCGATTATTCTTTTGTCTACTATGTACGTACTGTGTACGGTCCCTTGGCCGCAGAAAAATACTTTTCACTGTACTTCAGTACATGTGAAAAATGAATGAAATGAAATGAAAATGAAAATCGCTTATTGTCACAAGTAGGCTTCAATGTAGTTACTGTGAAAAGCCCCTAGTCGCTACATTCCGGCGCCTGTTCGGGGAGGCTGGTATGGGACAATAAATATCAATCAATCAATCAATCAGAGGGCGGTGGAAATATGGAACTTGCTGCCTGAGAGGGTGGTGGAGGCAGGTATTTAAGAAGCACCTGGACAAGCCACGGCTGAGTAGGCTATGGACCAAGTGCTGGTAAATGGGATCAGTGTAGATCGGTGTTTGATGGTCAGCGTTGACATAGAATAGAACATAGAAGTTACAGTACAGAAGGAGGCCATTCGGCCAATCGAGTCTGCACCGGCTCTCGGAAAGAGCACCCTACTTAGGCCCACGCCGCCACCCTATCCCCGTAACCCAGTAACCCCACTTCACCTTTTTTTTGGACACAAAGGGAAATTTAGCATGGCCAATCCAGCTGGCCTGCACATCTTTGGACTGTGGGAGGAAACCGGAGCACCCGGAGGAAACCCACGCAGACACGAGGAGAACGTGCAGACCTGGGACCCTGGAGCTGTGAAGCAACTGTGCTAACCACTGTGCTACCGTGCTGACATGGTGGCCCGAAGGGCCTGTTTCTGTGCTGTATCACCCTATGACGTTTAGGCCAAGCAAGGTAAGGACGGCAGATTTCCTTCCCTAAAGGACATTAGCAAGCCAAGTGAGCTTTCACCGACAATCAACAATGGCCTTCATGGTCATATTAAACTTTTAACTGAATTTACATTTCACCAACTGCCTTGGTGGGATTCAAATCCAGGTTCCAAGAACATTACCCTGGGTCCTTGGATTTCTAGTCCAGTGACAATACAACTACACCACAACCTCCCTTGTTAGTCTTGCAGCTAATTAACTACTTTGAAGTGTAGTTGTTGTTGTAGTGTAGAAAACATTGCAACCAATTTGTGCACAGCAAGCTCCCACAGACAGCAGCAGTAAGACATTAGCCCGATAACCTATAGTTTTAAGAATTTTTAAAAATAAATTTAGAGTATCCAATTACTTTTTTTTTCCAATTAAGGGGCAATTAAGCATGGCCAATCCACCTACCCTGCACACCTTTGGGTTGTGGGGGCGAAACCCACACAAAGAGAAAATGTGCAAACTCCACACAGTGACCCAGGGCCGGGATCGAACCTGGGACCTCGGCGCCATGAGGCAGCAATGCTAACCACTGCGCCACCGTGTTGCCCAGTTTTAAGAATTTTGATCGAGGAATACATTTTGGCGAGGGCAACGGGAATAATTCTCCTGCTCTTCTTCAAAATGGTGTTGTGGGATCTTTCACATTTGCCGCACCTCATCTGAAAGGTGGCACCTCTGACAGTACAGCGCTCCCTCAGCACTGCAAGTGGAAGGCCTGGATTCTTTGGCTTGTATCGCTAGAATGGGACTTAGACCCACAGTCTTCTGGCTGTGAGCCAATAGTGCTTAAAAAGAGTGACGGGTGGCATTATATCTAGTATTAAAGTTGTAGATAGGCAATTTATGATGTAACAAATATAGTTACGAGATGTCTTTAAGATCTAGGGTTGTATTTACTGGAGTGGGAAATGTTAAGGAGAGCGCTACTGGAAATGTTGATAATTCTTCCAAGCGTCCGAAAGGCTGAATAATGATCAGTAATAAGCATTCCAGATACAGAAATAAACTTAGGAGCAAAATAGGGGGGGGCGTGGGCATGGGCACAGGAGGAGAGATGGTGGCGTGGTGGTATTGTCGGATGTAATCCAGATGCCCAGGCTAAATGCTTCTGCAGACATGGGTTCAAATCCCACCACGGCAGCTAATGTAATTTAAAATCAAGCAATAAATCTGCAATTGAAAGCTTGTCTCTGCAAAGGCGACCATGGGGATTATCACTGATTGGTGTAAAGATCCATCTGGTTGACGAATGCCCTTTCGGGAAGGAAATCTATCGTCCTTACCTGGATGTGGGAAAGGTTTTAGTGGATTGAAAAAATGCTAATGTAACGCTCTTATTGAACAAGGGAGGGAGGCAGAAAGTAGGAAACTGTAGACCAGTTAGTTTAGCGTCTATCATTGGGAAATTGTTGGAATCCATCATTAAGGAAGTTGTAACAGGGCATTTGGAAAGTAAAAACACAATCCATCAGAGTCACTGTTGTTTTTTTGAAGGGTAAATCGTGTTCGACTAGTTTTCTAGAGTTCTTCAAAAATGTAAAAAGCAAAGTGGATAATGGACATCCTGTAGATGTACTATATCTGGACTTTCAGAAGGTATTTGATAAGGTGCCACTCGCAAGGTTAATACACAAGGTAAGATCACGTAGGGTTAGAGGTAATGTATTAGCTTAGATAGAGAATTGGCTAACCAACAGAAAACAGAGAGTTGTGATAAATGGGTCTTTTTATGGTTGACAGCTAACGGGGTTCAGTCCTCGGGCCCCAAATATTTACAATAGGTAGTCACGACTTGGATACAGGGATAGAAGGTACTATAGTCAAATTTGCAGATGACACTAAAATAGGTGGGACAATAAGTTGTAACGGGGAAATAAGAGATTTACGAATGGATATAGATAGGTTAGGTGAGTGGGCCAAAATTTGGAAGATGGAATTCAACGTGGATAGGTGTGAGGCTATCTATTTTGGTCTGAAAAATAGAAATGCAACTTATTATCCAAATGGAGATAAATTTCAGAGTGCTTCGCTGCAGAGGGATCTGGGTGCATGCATCGCATATAAAACTAGTGTGCAGGTACAGCAGACAATCATAGAAAAGTCACAGCACAGAAATGAAATGAAAATGAAATGAAAATCGCTTATTGTCACAAGTAGGCTTCAAATGAAGTTACTATGAAAAGCCCCTCGTCGCCACATTCCGGCGCCTGTTCGGGGAGGCTGGTACGGGAAGAAGGAGGCCATTTGGCCCATCTTGTCCATGCCAGCCTGAGGGCACCCAGGTACCCTTTCCAATCCCACCTCCCAGTCCATAGCCCTGTTGCTTCGAGCACTTAAGCTGCAGATCCAGGTACTTTAAAAAAAAAAAAATTTAGAGTACCCAATTCATTTTTTCCAATTAAGGGGCAATTTAGCGCGGCCAATCCACGTCGCCTGCACATCTTTGGGTTGTGGGGGCGAAACCCACGCAAACACGGGGAGAATGTGCAAACTCCACACGGTCAGTGACCCGGAGCCGGGATCGAACCCGGGACCTCGGTGCCGTGAGGCAGCAGTGCTAATCCACTGCGCAGGTACTTTTTAAAAGAGTTCTGGGTCCCTGCCTCCACCACCAACTCGGGCAGCAAATTCCAGACTCCCACTGCCCTCTGTGTAAAAACGTTCTTCCTCATGTCCCCTCGACACCTTCTGCCTCTTATCTTGAATCTATGTCCCCTGTTTCTAGAATTCTCCACCAGGGGAAACAATTTGATCCTGTCCATCTTATCTCGTCCCCTCATAAGGAAGGCAGATGGAATTTTGGCATTTTTGTGAGACTGCAGCCGGAGTACTGGGTCCAGTTTTAGTCCCCTTGAGGAGGGATGTAGGGGCAGTTCAGAGGAGGTTCACTGGATTGATTCCATGTATGAGGGGTATCCCTTATGAAGAGAGGTTGAGCAGTTTAGGCGTACACCCTCTCAAGCTTAGAAGACTGAGAGGTGATCTAAATTAGATATATAAGCTGATAAAAGGAATTGACAAAGTAGATGTAGAGCGGATGTTTCCCCTTGCTCGACATCCCAGAATAGGAGGCCATCGTTTTAGGCTGAGGGATGGCAGATTTAAAACAGAGATGAGGTGAAATGAGGGGCTGGTTTAGCACAGTGGGCTAAGCAGCTGGCTTGTAATGCAGGAAAGGCCAGCAGCGCGGGTTGAGTACCAGCCTCCCCGAACAGGCGCCGGAATGTGGCGACTAGGGGCTTTTCACAGTAACTTCATTGAAGCCTACTTGTGGCAATAAGTGATTATTATTATTTATTATTATATTATTAATATAAATTACTTCTGTCACAGCGTCGTGAATCTGTGGAATTCTCCACCTCCGAGTGCAGTGGACACTGGAACACTAAATAAATTACAGGAGGAGATGGGTAGGTTTAATAAGAACATAATAACCTTTCATTGCCAGGTTTGGGACGAAGGGTGCAGGCAGGAAAGTGGAGCTGAGGCAGAGATGAGATCATCCATGATCGTATTGAATGGTGGAGCAGGCCCAAGGGGCTGAACTGCCCACTCCTGCTCCGAGTCCTTATGGCCTTATGTTTGAGGGATCTTACTATTCCTACATTGGCTGTCACCTTTGCCAATACGACAACAATGAGATCATGACTGATCTGATGTGAGAAGCCTCAACTCCACTTTCCCGTCTTTTCCTCTGGTCCTAGACTCTCCCACGGGGTGGGGGGGGGGGGGGGGGGGGCGGGACACACAACCCCAGAGAATCCACCATGTCAAGGCCTCTGAGAATCCTGTGTGTCTCAGTAAGATTGCCTCTCATTCCTCTTAACTCCAGTGTGTCCATGCCCAACCGGCGCAGTTAGCTCTTGGCCTTGTTCACACCTCATTAAAATGTTACTTTTCGCATTCAAAATAGAACGCTCGCTTGATGACATCATCGTATCAGTTACGCTCCGAGTATCATTCGTCGACTGGTTTTCTTTGACACGGTTGTTATTAAACTTTAAATTGAATTCATCCCGAATTCATCAGACCTTCGCCAAGTGAAAGAATGCACCACTCCAGGCATGAGTGGCTGTAAGATTTAGCCTTGGCATTTTATTCTCAAGATTGGAAGGCATTTAATGGCTTAATGTGACAAAGACTCTTGCACTGTGCATGCTGAATATATATTTGACATAAATTGACATGTTTCTTTTGGTAGTTTCGCAGAATTTCCTGGGATAAATTGGATTTCAATTGATGGGCCTGATAGGAGAGTATTGGATTATGCTGAAGTTCCGAGGAATTGAAGAATAATTCCCAGACACTGCTGCAAGTAATCTATCAGAGAGGCATGAAGAGAATCCACCAGGACCTTAAATAACATTATTGTGTTTGACTTATTTTCATTCTGTTTGAACCGTTTCATTTATTAGTGACGGAAATTGTGGAGTTTGGGGGGGGGAAAAAAGAGACGGCCTGATGGACAGAGGCGATTGATCCAATCGGGTGACCAAAGAGCCTGTTCGCTGCCCCATTGGCCATGGGGAGGCAGTGCATTCGGAAAGTGGATCAATGGCGGGAATGTGTGGGGCTGGGCAGTCGGAAGTCATGTGATGAAATCTGGTGGCATACTCCCAGGTAGAGCTGGTAACATTACTGGAGGGGCAATGGTGCACACCGCATCATTACTGCCGTCAATGCTATTTATTAAAACAAAAGCGAATTATTGAATCCATATTAAACATCCTTCAGAGTCCTGGCTTCCAAGAGCGCTCTGCATCAAACTTGTTTGGGGACTCTTGCCCTGCTCGGGTTGTTTAAAGAATAAAGAACCAAGAACCGGACAGCACAGGAACAGGTCCTTTGGCCATGCTGCCCATCTAACCTAAAACCGTCTACTCTCTCTGGGTCTGTATCCCTCTATTCCCATCCGGTTAATGTATTTGTCAAGACGCCCTTAAACGTCACTATCATCCGTGCTTCCACCACCTCGTCCGGCAGCGAGTTCCAGGCACCCACTACCCTCTGTGTAAAAAACTTCCCTCGCACATCTCCGCTAAACTTTGCCCCTCGCACCTCAAACCTATGTCCCCTAGTAATTGACTCTTCCACCCTGGGAAAAAGCTTCAGACTATCCGCTCTGTCCATGCCCCTCATAACATTCAGTGCAGCGTGGATTATTTACTTAGAGGTTGTACATTTGGTCATGGTCCGTGTCCCTTTGAATGCAGGGAGCTCGGTCAGCTTCCCCTGGACGTTGCAGATGCATAACGGTCTGGATGTCCCTGGGATCTAAGGGCTTATTGTAACAAACTGGGAAGAATAACCCACAATGCATGGTCTCCACAATATCATTCATTAGGCAGTTGACAATGCTGGGGAACTTAGAAAGGATGACTATATCGGGGTGAACATTCTTCATAGTTTCGTAGTTGTGAACTCTCCATGGAAAGGTACAATAACCTTGAATTCACAAGATGATTAAGGATACAGGGCATGGCGATGACAATCAGAAAGACCAGCTTCTCCATTGAACCCTACGAGTACGTCATAATCCCACAATACCTCATATCACCATCTGGAAGAGTTCTGACCAAACACGATGGGCCAAATCCAGAGTGAAAAATAATCTGGGGGAATTCCTCACTGTCCAGATGCAACAGGCTCCAAGAGAGGAGAGTGACCCTGAGCCACAACAATCACTACTCCTCCTGCTCGTTGTACACAGCGATTGGCCACAGTCTGTAACTCATCCAGCTCCTATCTGAACGCTCGGAGTGAATCCATGCACACCTGGAATCACCCTCCAAAGGTCAATACCCAATTCTAAGGAAACAAAAGCCTCCTAATCTAACCGAATTTCCCCCTGGTCCTCCCCAATGCAAACCGTCTTTCCAATGAGATGTATCATGCAGCCATCTTAGTGCGTGCGCTTAGAGAATTCATAACATTCCCCCAATCTAGCATCCAATGGCGACTTCAGTTATACCAGGCTATCTAGGTTGCGCTCACAAGCTCACCAAGTTATTCTGTGCAGAATTAATTACTTGTGAGATGGGTGGGAAGAAGAAAGATTATTCAGCTCATTCTGGCGAAAGCCACCTTGCAATGCTCCCAAGGCAGCATCGAGTTTGCCAGTGATTTGCAAAGGGAATTGGATAGTTATGGAATGAGCGAAATCACGCACGGCTACAGGGGAAAGCTGGAGGAATGGGACTGGCTGAGTTGCTCTTGCAGAGAGACAACATGGATACGATGGGTCCCATAGCCTCTTTCATTGCTGTAATCATTCTATGACTCTATGATTCCAGGGTTCCAGAGGCGCAAAATGATTTGCACCATCAAATATCCTGTCATCTAGGTTTACTATATTTGAACAACATTGATTTTTTTTATTGTTGGAACCCGCTGAGATGAAAACTCAGTTGACAAGGGAGATCGCTTTACCTTCACCACTCGAAGGATGAACGTCAGGCAGCACGGTAGCACAGTGGTTAGCACTGTGCCTTCACAGCGGCAGGGTCCCAGGTTTGATTCCCGTCTTGGGTCACTGTCTGTGCGGAATCTGCACTTTCTCCCCGTGTCTGCGTGGGTTTCCTCCGGGCGCTCCGGTTTCCTCCCACATGTCCCGAAAGAGGTGCTGTTAGGCGAATTGGACATTCTGAATTCTCCCTCCGTGTACCAGAACAGGCGCCAGAGTGTGGCGACTTGGGGATTTTCACAGTAACTTCATTGCAGTGTTAATGTAAGCCCACTTGTGACAATAAAGATTATTATTATTACATTGAAAAATGGTTGCTATCAATATCATAGTCATGTCGATTCTCTATTTTTTAAAAAAAAAATGGTATTATTGCATGTTGGTTTGATTACCTGGGGCGGGATTCTCCAAAATGGAGGCAGAGTGTTCGCCCCGTCGCGAAACGGGCACGGGGACTACC
The DNA here is from genome assembly GCF_047496885.1 of Scyliorhinus torazame. Classification (NCBI taxonomy): domain Eukaryota; kingdom Metazoa; phylum Chordata; class Chondrichthyes; order Carcharhiniformes; family Scyliorhinidae; genus Scyliorhinus; species Scyliorhinus torazame. Next base: position 25,869,344 of record NC_092715.1, read on the forward strand.
GATTCTGGCCCCCACAGGGGCTCAGCACAGCGCTGGAGCGTTTCACGCACCTCCAGCCTCCCTTTCCGGCGCTAACTGGGCGCCGCGCCAACCCACGAATGCGCGGGGGACTACCACAACCCGCTGGCCCTGACGCAATATGGCGTGGGGGTTCAGGGGCCGGCCCTGAAGCGAGTGTTGAAAGGAGATTTGTAGAGATCTTCAAAATCATGAGGGGTCTGGACAGAGTAGATAAGGAGACACTGTTCCCAATGAATCGCAACATGTCCAGGTACATACATAGAATCAGTACAGTGCAGAAGGAGGCCATTCAGCCCATCAGGTCTGCACCAACCCTCCAAAAGAATACGTTAACATAAGCCCACTCACCCGCCCTATCCCCATAACCACACCTTTGGACCGAAGGGGCAATTGAACATGGCCATCTATTCAATGATGTGTCTATCTTTTTCGTTGTTGAGACTCGCATACGAATGAAGAACTGGAACTCCAAAAATATCCAACAACTAGATTAGAATCGAGCAACTAGATTAGAAACCATCATTTTCTGCAGTTATCTTGACTAAATCTAACAGAGCCATTGACCTTTATGTAGGAAGTCCTTGTATTCAGAACTCCCAATAGATTCCACAATTGTACATTGAGCCAATCTTAAGCTTTGCAGTATTGCCCTCTGATGTGAGAATATATCATGTAATAATCAATAATAATAATCTTTATTAGTGTCACAAGTAGGCTTACATTAACATTGCAATGAAGTTACTGTGAAAATCCCCTAGTCGCCACATTCTGGCGCCTGTTCGGGTACACGGAGGGAGATTTCAGAATGTCTAATTCACCTAACAAGCACGTCTTTCGGGCTTATGGGAGGAAACCGGAGCACCCGGAGGAAACCCACGCAGACACGGGGAGAACGCACAATCTTCACACAATCACCCAAGGCTGGATTTGAACCCGGGTCCCTGGCGCTGTGAGGCAGCAGTGCTAACCACTGTGCCACCGTGCCACCTACATAAAACACATGCATAGAAAATGGAAGCAGGAGGATGCCATTCGGCCCTTTGAGCCTGTTGAACCATTCATTATGATCACGGCTGACCATCAAACTCAATATCCTGATCCTGCTTTCCCCCCTATCCCATGATCCCTTTCGCCCCAAGAGCTACATCTAATTTCTTCTTGAAATTGGCCTCAACTACTTCCTGTGGTAGTGAATTCCACAGATTCACCACTCTCTATGTGAATAAATTTCTCCTCACCTCAGTCCTAAAAGGTTTACCCCTTATCCTCAAACTATGACCCCTAGTTCTGGACTCCCCAACCATCTGGAACATTCTTTCTGAATCTACCCTGTCTAATCCTGTTAAAATTTTATACGTTTCTATGAAATCCCCTCTCACTCGTCTAAACTCCAATGAATATGATCCCAACTGACTTAATCTCTCTTCATACAACAGTCCCGCCATCCCAGGAATTTGCTGCATTTCCTCCATAGCACGGTAGCACAGTGGTTAGCACAGTTCCTTCACAGCTCCAGGGTCCCAGGTTCGATTCCTAGCTTGGGTCACTGTCTGTGTGGAGTTTGTACATTCTCCACGTGTGTGCGTGGGTTTCCTCCGGGTGCTCCGGTTTCCTCCCACAGTCCAAAGATGTGCAGGTTAGGTGGATTGGTCATGCTAAATTTCCCTTAGTATCCAGAAAAAGGTTAAGTTGGGTTATGGAGATAGGGTGGAGGTGTGGGCTTGGGTAGGGTGCTCTTTCCAAGGGCCGAAGCAGACTCCATGGGCTGAATGGCCTCCTTCAGCACCGTAAATTCTACAATTCCATGATTCTATGAGCAAGAACATTCTTCCTCAGATGAGGACTCCAAAATTGCACACAATACTCCACCTCTCAATTCCTGCTCTCACGATACTTTCCGCCTCGCGGATGCACCATAGTATTCCCAGATGACTCTTGAGCTCCAAAACCTGGGCTTCCAGGAGCTGCGGCTGGAGATACATTCTGCACACATGTTGGTCCTAGGGACTGGAAATGTTCCTGGTCTCCCACATGTCGCAAGAAGAGCAGACCACAACTTGGAACTCTCCTGTCATGTCTTATCCCTTTAAGTTAAACAAATCCTTTGAAATAAAATAACATTAATTAGTGTTACTAGGGACCTTCTTCTCTGCTCCTTTTTATTATAGAATATATAATAGAATCTATAGCTGTCCTCACCTAATCAGCTGTTTTGCTTTCTTTAGGAAATATAAACTAGCCGTACGCTTTCTTACAGTCTTTTTAACTACCTGGTCCTGCTCTCAGATTCACTTTTTCTTTATTACTTTATCCTTCCAGCTTTGTTTCCTAACTGTTACCTTGTTCAGTTATTTAAGTTTCAGCTATTTAAAGATGGTCCCTAATGTCAGTTACTCACCAACCAATCAGCTTTATTGTGGCATCGGTCTTGACCTTTTTCAAACTCAGCACGCTGGCAGGAAAGCTCCTGAGCCTCAGGAAGGCCCCGAGCCTCGCGCCGTATTTATCCTCCTCCTGCTGCAAGCGGTCAGGAAGACACAATGACTGTTGACATTTATGTCGAGGGGGATGGAATATAAGTGGGGGGAAGTTTTACTACAGCTGCGCAGACCATTACTGAGACCATGGGCGAAATTCTCCGACCCCCCGCCGGGTCGGAGAATCGCCGGAGGCTGGCATGAATCACGCCCCCGCCGGTTGCCGAATTCTCCGGCACCAGATATTCGGTGGGGGCGGGAATCGCGCCGCGCCAGTTGGCGGGCCCCCCCACTCGATTCTCTGGCCCGGATGGGCCGAAGTCCCGCCGCTAAAATGCCTGTCCTGCCGGCGTAAATTAAATCACCTACCTTACCGGCGGGACAAGGCGGAGCGGGCGGGCTCCGGGATCCTGGGGGGGTCGCGGGGCGATCTGGCCCCGGGGGGTGCCCCCACGGTGGCCTGGCCCGCGATCGGGGCCCACCGATCCACGGGCGGGCCTGTGCCGTGGGGGCACTCTTTCCCTTCCGCCTCCGCCACGGTCTCCACCATGGCGGAGGCAGAAGAGACTCCATCCACTGCTCATGTGCGGGAATGCTGTCAGCGGCCGCTGACGCTCTCGCGCATGCGCCGCCCGGAGATGTCATTTCCGCGCCAGCTGGCGGGGCACCAAAGGCCTTTTCCGCCAGCTGGCGGGGCGGAAATTCATCCGCCGCCGTCCTAGCCCCTCAATGTTGGGGTTCGGCCCCCAAAGATGCCCGTCTGATTTCCGCCGTTTTGGGCGCCAGTCGGCGGACATTGTGCCGTTTCCGGAGAATTTCGCCCCATATATGGGACACTGTGTACCGTTTTGGTCTTCTTATTTTGAAAAATGATATAATTACGTGAGAACCGCTTCAGAGAAAGTTCGCTCGACTCATTCCCGGGATGAAGGGCTTATCTTGTCATGCGAGAGTGCCTTTAAGAAATGGATGTTTTAGCAATGTACCTTTAAGAAGGGAGCTGATCATATTACTGAAGTGATATCAGAGGGTGGGGGAAGCTGAGCTGAGCTCACATCTGCTTTTGGTTTCAGTTTGAGAGAGCAGCTTGGGTGTGTCTGTGTGTTTTGCTGAGAGCAGCTGAAAAATGCCTGGCTGGTTTGCTGAGAGCTACATGAAAGGAGAAAGCCAGTTTGAGGAGAAAGCTGGGAGTGTTTGTGTGTTTTGAAAAGAGTTGCAGGAAGAGAAACACAGAACTGGTCTGTTGATGTCTGCAAATCCACAGATTATAAGTATATTGAATGTAACCTCATGTCTGTTGTTAAAGGGGAAGTCTTTTGGATGTTTGAAGGAACATTTTGAGGGATTATTTAGTGTTGTATTATTTTCAGGGTTATCTTTGAAGTAAGGGGTGTTAAGGGATCCAATGTTTATTTGGAAGGTTAAGTTGAGTTCATGGAATAAACATTGTTTTGTTTAAAAACCCACGTGTCCATAATTGTAATATCACACCTGGGGAACAAGCCGTGTGCTTCGAAAGCAACAATCCATTAAAGGGGGAGGTTGGTTGAACTCCATGATACATTTTGGGGTTCTGAAAACACCTCACCCATAACAATTGGGGGCTCGAGGGGGATAAAAGTCTATCTATTGGATTGGCTTTTGTGAACTTAAAGACAGTGAAGGATTGTTGCTTTTCCGGTGTGATATTTTAGTTTAACTGGGAAGAGTGTTGTGAACAATGGCTCTTTCGGAGGCTCAGAAGTTTTTGGGGTTGGACGTGGTAACACGTGATACCTTACGGACAGAGAGTAAAAACAGACTGTTAGGTTTGGCAAAAGCATTGCAGTTAACACTGCCTAGCAAAATACGAAAAGGTGAGGCACTTAACGCGGTATCTGCACATTTACGTTTGCCTGTGATACATTCTGACTCATTAGATATGGCAAAGCTCCAGTTGCAGATTAAGCAATTTGAACATGAAAAAGAATTAAAACAACTTGGACATGAAAAAGAATTAAAGCGGCTTGAATATGCAATGAAAGAAAACGAAAGAGATAGAGATAGAGAGAAAAAAGAAAAGGAGAGAGAAGGAAGAAACAAAGAAAGAGATAGAGAGGAAAGGGAAAAAGAGAGAGAGTTTGAACTTTGGAAGATGGCTCTGAAACATGAAAATCAGTTAAAATTGGCAGATGCAAAGGGACACGTACAGTTGGAGGAGATGGATGAGGATAATGAGACAGAGCGTCATAGTCAAAGACGTGGTGGGGGTCTATTTAAATATGTCCAAGCATTGCCAAGGTTTGACGAGAAGGAGGTAGAAGCCTTTTTCATTTCATTTGAGAAGGTAGCTAAACAAATGCAATGGCCACAAGACATGTGGGTATTACTGATTCAAACAAAGCTGGTAGGTAGGGCTAGTAAAGTGTTTGCATCACTACCAGAGGAGGTATCTGGAATGTAAGAGGAGTGAAGAAATCCATCTTAAGTGCATATGAGCTAGTGCCTAAAGCTTACAGACAAAGGTTTAGAAATTTAAGGACAGAATTTGGTCAAACATACATGGAGTTTGAAAGGCTCAAACAGAGTAATTTTGATAGGTGGATAAGGGCTTTGAAAATAGACCAAACGTATGAAGCTTTCAGAGAAATGATACTTGTGGAGGAGTTTAAAAATTCAATTCCTGATGTAGTGAGAACTCATGTGGAAGAACAGAGTGTTAAAACTGTGAAATTAGCAGCAGAAATGGCAGATGATTATGAATTAGTTCATAAATCAAAGATTGGTTTCCGACATCAGTTTCAGCCGGTGAGGGATAGAAACTGGGGACGTGAGAAATACTAAAGTGGTAAAGGTAAAGGTGATCTGATGGGAGACAATAAAGACAGTGTACCTCAGATTAAAAAAGAAATCCAGGAGGGTGGAAAAGAAATGAAAAGTTTCAAATGTTTGCACTGTAATAAACTAGGCCATGTAAAGTCACAGTGTTGGTGGTTGAAGAAAACCACTGGGAAGGCTGAGGTGGTAAAACAGGATAAGATAGTGGGGTTTGTTAAAGTGGTAAAGGAAAGCCCAAGGGAAGCGAAGGAGGTGCAAATGATTGTACAGCCTGTTCAAGAAGTGATTATTAAGAAGGTGCCAGATGTCTTTAAATAATTTACTTGTGTCGATGAAGTTTTCTCATGTGTATCAGGAGGAGCAGGTAAAGAAGTCACAATTTTAAGAGATACAGGGCTAGTCAATCTTTAATGATAAGAGATGAGGAATTATGTAGTTTGGGAAGAATGTTGCCAGAAAAGGTGGTGATATGTGGAATTCAGGGTGAGAGGAGTAGCATTCCATTATGTAAGGTAAGGTTGGAAAGTCCAGTGAAGAGTGGTGAAGTGGTTATAGGAGTAATAGATAACCTATCTTGTCCAGGAATACAGTTTATCTTGGGTAATGATATAGCAAAGAGTGAAGATGAAGTTGAAGTTGCAATTATCAGAAACGATTTTTGATCAGATGGTTGAAAAAGAACAAGAACAGGTGGAGGATGAGGCGGATATTTTTAGTTCAAGAGAATTGACGGAGTTACAACAGAAAGATGTAGGAATAAAATGGATAAATCAGAAAGCACATAGGGAAGAGGAATCTGAGAGTATACCAGAGTGTTATTACCATAAAAGTGATGTCTTGATGAGAAATTGGAGACCTGTACATATGCAGGCGGATGAAAAGTGGGCAGAAGTTCATCAAGTAATATTACCGGTAGGGTATAGAAAGGAGGTGTTACGAGTTGCACATGAGGTACCAGTGGGAGGTCATTTGGGAATAAGGAAAACTCAAGCTAAAATCCAGAAACATTTTTATTGGCCTGGACTACACAAAGATGTAGTTAAATTTTGTCAATCATGTCACACATGTCAAGTGATAGGGAAACTTCAAGCAGTGATAAAACCAGCGCCCTTAATACCCATTCCAGCATTTGAGGAACCTTTTCCGAGGGTCCTAATTGATTGTGTAGGATCGCTTCCTAAAACAAAAAGTGGGAATTAATATCTTTTGACTATAACGGATGTGTCTACTAGGTCGCCAGTGGCCATTCCAGTACATAATATTACAGCTAAAAGGATTGTGGAGGAGATACTAAAATTCTTTACTAGATATGGACTACCCACAGAAATTCAATTGGATCAAGGATCGAATTTTACTTCAAAGTTATTCAAAGAAGTTATGGATAGTTTCGGAATAAAACAATTTAAATCAACTGCATACCATCCAGAATCGCAGGGAGCGTTAGAAAGGTGGCAGCAGACATTAAAGACAATGTTGAGGGCGTATTGTCAAGATTATCCAGAGGATTGGGATAAAGGAATCCCAGTCGTATTGTTTGCAATTAGGGATGCACTTAATGAGTCAACCAAATTTAGTCCCTTTGAACCAATTTTTAGTCATGAGGCAAGAGGACCACTTAAATTGATTAAGGAAAAATTGGCGGGTGAGAAATCGGAAATTACACTATTGGATTACGTGTCAAATTTTAGGGAACGATTAAATAGAGCAGGTGAATTGGCTAGACAACATTTGAAAGTTGCACAAAATGTAATGAAGCTGGTGGCGGATAAGAAATCCAAAGTTCGTAGTTTTGCCAGTGGGGATAAAGTTTTAGTGTTGTTACCAGTGGTAGGGAAGCCTTTAAAAGCTAGGTTTTGTGGACCGTATCAGATTGAAAGGAAATTAAGTGAGGTGAATTATGTGGTAAAAACACCAGATAGAAGGAAGACTCACCGAGTGTGTCATGTGAATATGCTTAAAAGGTACTTTGAAAGGGAAGGAAAGAAAAAGGAGGTTTTAATGATTCTAACTCAAAGTGACGAACCAAAGAGAATGTCAACCAAGAAGGATTTTGGTTGGAGGAATAAAAACAGGAAAAATGGACTATATTATTATACCTGTTTGCCTGTGTTGTTTTTTTTAGACTGAAAAGGTATATTTATTGTGTACATTTCTTCGTGGATGGTGCAAAAGTGAAAAATGAAACCACCTTGAAGTTGATGGTTTATTTTTTTTTCTTGGAGGGAGGTGTCATGCGAGAGTGCCTTTAAGAAATGGATGTTTAAGCAATGTACCTTTAAGAAGGGAGCTGATCATGTTATTGAAGTGATGTCAGAGGTTGGGGGGAGCTGAGCTCACTTCTGCTTTTGGTTTCAGTTTGAGAGAGCAGCTTGGGTGTGTCTGTGTGTTTTGCTGAGAGCAGCTGAAAAGTGCCTGGCTGGTTTGCTGAGAGCTACATGAAAGGAGAAAGCCAGTTTGAGGAGAAAGCTGGGAGTGTTTGTGTGTTTTGAAAAGAGTTGCAGGAAGAGAAACACAGAACTGGTCTGTTGATGTCTGCAAATCCACAGATTATAAGTATATTGAATGTAACCTCATGTCTGTTGTTAAAGGGGAAGTCTTTTGGATGTTTGAAGGAACATTTTGAGGGATTATTTAGTGTTGTATTATTTTCAGGGTTATCTTTGAAGTAAGGGGTGTTAAGGGATCCAATGTTTATTTAGAAGGTTAAGTTGAGTTCATGGAATAAACATTGTTTTGTTTAAAAACCCACGTGTCCATAATTGTAATATCACACCTGGGGAACAAGCCGTGTGTTTTGAAAGCAACAATCCATTAAAGGGGGAGGTTGGTTGAACTCCATGATACATTTTGGGGTTCTGAAAACACCTCTCCCATAACAATCTGATGAAGAAAGGTTGAACAAATTGGGGGGATTCCCACTGGAGTTTAGAACAATGAGATTTTGGCACAAGCACATGTTAATAAGGAGGACTTTGCAGGATTGACAGGGCTGAGTTTGCTGTTGTCCTCTCCAGTGCCTAAGTCAATGCAGCTTGGTCCTCCTGGTTCATTCCTTTTGGAAAGTCAGAGTGATTTCACAGGTCGGCGCAACATCGAGGGCCGAAGGGCCTGTACTGCGCTGTAATGTTCTATGTTCTATGTTCCCTTGTTTAATAGCTGGACAATCGGAACTGATAGATTTGAAAGAGGTGTCTTTGTAAAGGATCTTATCTCATCCCACAGAAATGTTTCAACCTACTTCACAAGCTGTCAAGCGTGACATTTTGCACTCCTGTCTCTGAGTCAGAGAGTTCAAGTCCCACTCTGGTGACTTGAGCAGATAATCTCGGATACTCAACACGGTGCTGAGGGAGCGTTGCACTGTTGCAGGTGCCTCATCGCGATGAGAAGTCAAACTTGGGCTCTATCTGCCCTCTCGAGCAGATGGGAGAAAAGATCCAACGGCACTATTCCAAGCGCTGATGAACTGATCAATCATAGAATCCATACAGTGCAGAAGGAGGCCATTCAGCCCATCAAGTACTAACCCTCTGAAAGAGAACCCTACCCAGAGTCACTCCCCTGCATTATCCCCATAACCCCACCTACCCTGCACATCTTTGGACTGTGGGAGGAAACCGGAGCACCCGGAGGGAACCCACGCACACACGAGGAGAACGTGCAAACTCCACACAGTCACCTGAGGTCGGAATTGAACCCATGTTGCTGCCGCTGTGAGACAGCAGTGATAACCACAGTGCCACCGTGACCCCTTGATGTCCTGAACAACATAAATCCCAAGCCCCAACAGCACGGAAACATTTTATCATCCAGCTTGCTGCCGTTTCTAAGACCTCGCTGTGCAGCAAGTGATTGCTGTGGTTTAGCTCATAACACCAGCGACGATGGGCCAGAGCACAGTGGGCTAAACAGCTGGCTTGTATTGCAGAACAAGGCCAGCAGCGCAGGTTCAATTCCTGTACCGGCCTTCCTGAACAGGTGCCGGAATGTGGCGACTAGGGGCTTTTCACAATAACTTCATTGAAGCCTACTTGTGACAATAAGCGATTATTATTATTCTCCATTGCAATGGAATGCTTGCCTTCATTGGATGGGGCATCGAGTATAAAAACTGACAAGTCATGCTACAGTTGTATAGACCCTTGGTAAGGCCGCACTTGGAATATTGCGCGCAATTCTGGTCCCAATACTACCAGAAGGATGTGGAGGTTTTGGAGAGGGTGCAGAGGAGGTTTACCAGGATGTTGCCTGGTCTGGAGGGTGTTAGCTATGTGGAGAGGCTGAATAGACTATGACTGTTTACATTAGAACGATGGAGCTGGAGGGGCGACCTGATAGAGAGGTCTACAAGATTATGAGGGACATGTATAGAGTGGATGGGCAGGCACTCTTTCCCAGGGTGGAGGGGTCAGTCATCAGCGGCATAAGTTGAAGGTTTATGGGGCAAAATTTAGAGGAGACGTGCGAGGCAGGTTTTTTACACAGAGGGTGGTGAGTGCCTGGAACGCGTTGCCAGCGGAGGTTGTGGAAGCAGATACATTAACGGCGTTCAAAAGGCATCTTGACAAAATCATGGATAGAATGGGTAGAGAGAAATACGGCACTGGGAAGTGCTGAGGGTTTGGCCAAGGGTGGTATCATGACCGGTACAGGCTTGGAGGGCTGAAGGGCCTGTTCCTGTGCTGTATTGTTCTTTGAGTCCGTCCCGCTACTGCTGCTAGCGAGGACGGAGAATTTGGCTACGCCATTCTCTGCTCCCGCCGCTGTCGATGGGAATTTCCATTGAAACCACCCCAAGCCGCCGGGAATCCCACCCTATATTTCTAAAGTCATTAAATTAATTGCAAAGGCCTTTGTGGTCTTGACGGGCCTGAAATACAAGCCTTTCCTCCACATACAGGAATTAAAGTCAGCTATAACATAGGTGAGTGCAGGAGCTGTTTGTCCATCGACATTGACACTCTACTGCTATTCTGATGTTATAGATCCAGGAGGAGGCATTCACCAGGATACTAAGGGAACATCCTCCCGCCTTGATATAATGCGATATAGCCTCTCATCTCCAGCCAGATGGGCAGATGATGACCCATTTTCATGTCTCATTCAATGGATGACACTTCCAGCGATATGATGTGGCACCAGACATCTGTAATTAAGGGATTAATATGTGTCCTCTGATCATGTGCAATAAAACTGTGAAGTTGTCAGCATTTGTTTAATATATTAAGGCGACCTGCGTTCAAGGATGAGATAACCTTTCCCTGTGGCTGCTGATGTCTGTCAATAAGGCCCAAAGTCGATTAGATGCCAAAGCTCCTCCAATCCGAATGCAGATGAACAATTTGCTTTTGGTGACAGATCCTGTAGCTGCCTCGCCGGGACTGTCAAAAATTAATTCAAATCCATCGGATTAAAGAGGGTAATTCTGACTAATGCGACCGGGACTGGTTAGGCTAGACTCATTATTTCCCTGTCGTCCAAAATTACGGAGGCCGGGGTTCAAACCAGAGACTTTGAAGAGGCGGAATGTTGATTGTGAAAATGAGCCATGATGTGGCTATCTCACTGGACACGCAGCCCGATAATACCTTACCTCGCACGTTAAGCTTCCTGTCCTTGTGTGTGATGCCAGTAAGATTTATAGTACGCACAATGTTCATACCAGATAGCTGAAAGTTATGAGACAGTTACGGTGCCTTCATAAATCTTAGGAGCCAAGAAGTTTGAGTCATATCTGATTTCCAGCATAACCCCAAAATTGAATAGGTGTCTCATACTCATTTCTGCACAGTCTGCAACACCCGTGTGGATGTACCGTGACATTTCTCTCACAGTGTGTCGGAGGATTTCAATCTGCGCACCGCGTCTGTTCTCTCAAGTGGGCAGAAGTGATCCCATGTCACCACCTCAATCCCCCCCTGCCCATCCCTCAGTGTCCTGGTCAATATTTATCCCTCAGCAAACAGCTAAACGACGGCAGCTGATCTAGTCATTGCCTCATTCCTGTCTGTGGGAGCTCTCTGAGCATCGCTGTACTCTCTCTCCAAGGTCTTGCTGACCTTCTTCAAGTGTGGTAACCAGCATTGGACGCAATCCTTCTGCTAAAGCCAAATCAAGCAGAGGTTCTTTGCTTATGTAGACTGAGCCTCAATTTGTGCGTGGAAAGATGTCCTATTACAGCCTTCTGAGCATGGCCAGCTTCGTTGGGTCATCCTGAGGTCATGAAAGGAGTCCTGTCAATGAAAGGTCTCTCTCCCTTTTCTGACAGTGGAACTACAGTGCGTCGTACCAGCCACCGCTCCCAACCGCAGCAGATTAGATCTTAGTTTTCACAGGATCTTCACCACCGGTTGAAGATTAAGGGCTGGATTCTCCGTCGGCCTGCAGCGGAAACGCGAACCGTGATTGGGCGGACAGTGGCGCGTGAGACGAAAATTGGGGCAGGCGTCGGGTACCCAATCGAATGCCATGCTCCCGTGAACGTGCTGTACGCAGCACAGCATAATGGACATGCAAATTGTACAGTGAAGGCCATTGGCGTATCATTAACAGGACCTACCCGGCATTGTCCGGCCTCCCATGATGCTCCGCCTCCGCAAGGTGGAAGTAACAAAGGCGCGGTTCACTTGTATTTAAAATGGGGAAACAGGCGCCGTGGCCGACGAGGGTGAGGGAGGAGGTAAGACATGTTCCCAAAGGTGCAGTCCGTGGGGCCAGGGGTGCGGCGTGGAAGGCAACATGTCAGGGGAAACGGTCAGGGGTGGGGGTGGGGGGGGGGGGGGGGCAGGGAGGGGGGTCAGGGGCTGCAATGCAGGCCGGGCCACCAGGCAGCCTGGTGGACCTGGATAGGCACGGAGTTAACCGCCAGGCTAACATGTCCGCCTTCCACCCCTGCAGAATTCGGTATCTAACCAGGATTGGTTGGCATCTGCCTGGCCGCTGATGCCATGAGGCTGTACGAGTAGGAGCTGCCCAGGGAGGGCACTGCAGCAGCGGGGCCTGCCCGCGAGGAACGTGAGGCAGCCGGGGAGGCTGGAGATCTGTCCGGCAGCCCAACAGGCCGAGGAGGAGGTGGTAAGACGGTGTCGCATCAGGCCCCGTTGTGTACTGGCAGCGTCTGACATTCGAGGACCTGCCAGACCTGACATGCCGTCAAAGACTCCGGCTAACCGGGGAGATCAAATGGCACATCTGCCAAATCATGGCACACCTGGAACCACGGGGGTATGGAGGACATCCGCTCCCAGTGACCATCAAGGTGACGGTCACCCTGAACCTTTATGCAACGGGGTCCTACCAAGTGGGGACCTGTCCGGGATCTCACAGACCTCGGTGCACAGGTACATCCGCTCCGGAATGGAGCCTCTGTATGCCTGGGCAGCGCAATACCTCAGCCTGAATATGGACCAAGCCCACCAGATTGCCCGGGTGATTCAGAGTTCCTGCAGCACTCTGGCACCTTCCCTGCGGGAGCCAACAGCATGGGCCCCATCACTTCCTTCTCCCTGAGCCCGATGGCCCCTGGGACGGGGTGAAGCCATCACCTGGAACTACCTGTCCTGAAGGCCTACTCTCGTCTCAACCAGAGTCTCTATGCTCGCGGCCATGGCGCACAGGGACTGTGCCATGTCCCACTGGGATTCTGCCACGTCACTCAGTGACCGTGCCAGGTCCCTCTGTGACTGGCTCAGGTCAACCAGCGGCAGGCCAATGATCTTGGCACCGGCAGCCATGGCCCGTTATGACTGGGCCACGCTCTGGAGAGCCGCAGCGATGTCCATGTGGTCCTGGTCCATGGCCGCCCTGTCCTGCGGATCAGCCACCATCCACACACGATACCCCAGGCCTTGGACATCCTGACTGATGACCGATCCCGTCGCACCCAAGACTTCCACCGCTGACGTTCCCCGTGCGGTGTTGGCCTGAGTGGCACGCATCATCGGCACCGCCTCCTTCCACTTCAGCCAGTTGGACTTCTCCAAATGCACCCCAGGCACGGGATGGTTGCTGACACCACCTCATGGAGTCCCCGACTCTGCGTCTACATCTCCAACATTGATGGGACCGCCCTTTCCAGAAGTCTGAATCCCATCTGGGTGGCAACTGGTCCCTGGGGTGGGGCCACCCTCTGACCGCCCGTCCCCTCGGAGGTTCCTACCTCCACCTGATGTACCGCAGCTTGTGTGTGTGATAGTGTCGCAGGAATCTCTTCACTAAAGTGCCCGATCGAGGTAGGTGTCTCTGGGATGGCGGAGGGTGCCGGTGAGAGCAGTGCCGAGAAGTTGGTGATGTCTCCGGACGTGTCCTCCAGAGTGTCGTGAGTTGTGGCTGGGGGGGGGGCGTGGGTCACCCTCAGGTCCTCCCTCATCGCTGATTGTGACCCCAGGTGGACCTGCCCCATCGCCAGGTGATGCTGCAAGACATAAGACGAGATGTATAGATAGTTCGCAGGTGGGGAAGGATGTGCCACATGGGGAAGAGGGTCATTGCTATTCATTGCAAGCTCACTTGGTTCCCCGATGCCAACAACGAACAAGGAACAATACAGCACAGGAACAGGCCCTTCGGCCCTCCAAGCCTGCGCCAATCACGAGTCCTATCTAGACGAACCGCCTGTATCCTTCTACACCCAGTCTGTTCATGTGCCTGTCCTGATAAGTCTTAAAGGTCGCTAACATATCTGCCTCAATCACCTCACTTGGCAGTGCCTTCCAGGCCACCACCACCCTCTGTGTAAAAAACTTCCCTCGCTCATCTCCGCTGAACCTTTCCCCCTCACCTTGAACTTGTCACCCCTTGTAAATGTCATTTCCGCCCTGGGAAAAAGCCTCCATCTGTCCACCCCATCGATACCCCTCATAATTTTCCAAACTTCTACCTCCGCCCCAGCGACTGCCCGCCCTCCAACCCCACCGACCAAGTCCAGTGTCCTCTGCTCTGGGGCGGTGAGGGGCCTGCAGTTGTGGATGGCCTTCTCCTGGGGGGGGGGGGGGACAGATAATGCACAGTGTGAGACACTCGGATGTGGGCAGCACGAGGGGTCCTCGGCTGATGGCTCGTGTGTGCAGGGCACCCGGCCATGGCGGGCGGTATGGGTGTTGGCATGTGGTGCAGGGTGATGTGCGCGTGGACGACTGGCGGGTGGGGTTCGATCGCGCTTGGCGGGGGGGCTACAAGCGTGTGGGACGTGTACAGTAGCAGGGGCGCGGTGATGGTGGTGACCAGCCCTGGCTGGACTGGGGCGCTGTCCATCCTCACTCAGCGCGGCATCCAACAGAGTCTCCAGCTCAGCGTCAGCGAACCTTGGTGTCTGTCTTCCGGGTGGCATCTTCTTGGCTGGAATGAGGGTGTGTGGGGAGTGGAGGGATTATTTGTGCCTGCAGCTTGTCAGCCTCTCGTGTGCCAATCCCGACCACGGCGAATCACAGAGCAGCATTAATTGGAATTGCACTAGTTCCCATTAGGATGTCCTGAATCGCTCCAGGACCAGCACCGCTATCGGGATCGTAGAACTCTCGCAATTCAGTCCCGGCGTGGTTGTGTTCTGCTTCTTCATGTAGCATAAGCTGCTTCCTTGATGTATACTCTGACAAAGGAAGATTCAGACTTGGAGATAGGTTTCACACATTTATTGAACAGTTAACAAGTCTCCTACTTGAGTTCGACTCTCCTGCTAATCTTGCGACAGTAACTCAGTCTAACTAACCAGTCTGCTCCAATCCATGCGGTGGGTGTGATGCTTCCCTGATCTGCCCCTGTCTCTCTAAGTGTTGCCTATGGAAAGAGGAAGAGCATGTGTGCCCTGTCCTTTTATATGGGTAGCCCCCTTGTGGTAGTGTCACCTCTGGGTGTCTTGACTGCCCATTGGTCGTGTCCTAATCTGTGCGCTCATTAGTTGTATGTCATGATGCCTCTGGTGCTCCCTCTAGTGTTTACTTAGTTGTAGTGTATTTACATTAACCCCTCGTGTTTTTACAGTGATGCATATCACCACAGGCGTCAGCACGTAGTCTCCGGAACCAGCCCCAAGTATCTTCAGTGTTGAATATTGATGTAAAAAGTGTGACCGACAGTTTGGAACACAAGACATGAAGCCTGCCGAGAGGTAGTGCACACACCAAGGTGAAATATAACCAGCTCATCTTCATGGCTAACAGTGATTTGGAGAACAGGCTCTCTCTCTTATCTACCTTATGCTGCAACTATACATGACCCTGGTGAGACCACATCTGGAGTAATGTGTGCAGTTCTGGTCACCTCACTATAGGAAGGATGTGGAAGCATTGGAAACGGTGCAAAGGAGATTTACCAGGATGCTGCCTGGTTTGCAGGATAGGTCTTATGAGGAAAGGTTGAGGGAGCGAGGGCTTTTCTCTTTGGAGTGGAGGAGGATGAGAGGCGACTTAATAGAGGTTTATAAGATAATGAGGGGGATAGATAGAGTGGACGTTCAGAGACTGTTTCCTCGGGTGGATGTAGCTGTTACAGGGGGGCATAACTATAAGGTTCAGGGGAGGGAGATATAGGAGGGAAGTCCGAGGTAGGTTCTTTACTCAGACAGTGGTTCGGGTGTGGAATTGACTGCCTGCTGTGATAGTGGAGTCGGACACTTTAGGAACTTTCAAGCAGTTATTGGATAGGCACATGGAGCACACCAGAATAATAGGAAGGGGGATAGCTTGATCTTGATTTCGGACAATGCTCGGCACAACATCGAGGGCCGAAGGGCCTGTTCTGTGCTGTAACGTTCAATGTTCTTGTTCTACCTCTGATATTCAGAGACCTGTCAAATTTTCTATTACAAAAAGGGGCTATTTGACCCATTATCCCTCAGTCAGCAGAGTTGAATTGAAATAGCCAACCAATTAATACCACCCCTGCTGATTCGCCAAGTTCCCGGACCTCCTGCCAATGGAAGCGGCTTCCTCTTTATTCAATCCATTAAAGCCATTTCTAATTTGAAACACAGCTATCAAATATCCTCCTCTGGCTATGTTAACGGATTTACTTTGCTAATTAAGTTTGTGAAGCCCCTGGGATGTTTTGTTATCTTAAATGTGTAGCAAAAACAGAAATCATTCTTGTTACTCCAAGGAGAACAAACCTAGAGTGATGCACTATCAATTACGACGAGACGAGAGTAGAGAGTAATCGAGGCTTTATTACACAAACATGTGTGGCCTCCTACAGCAGCTGCCGAAATGGCTGCAGCTCGGAGAGCCCACACATTTATACTCCGCCGACTGGGCGGAGCCAGCAGGCGGGGATCTACCCCCGTACCTGTAGTACAGGGGCCTTACCGTAATACCCCTCATATGCAGTATATACAATACAACAGTGGTGACTACCACATTCACCCCCTGTTAAAAAAGAGTCCAGCGGGGGTGGTGGAAAACTATTTACATTCAGGTGTTTACCATTTTAAGGGTGATGCTCGATCAATGACTCCAGAAGCGAGATTGGAGACAATTGAAGGCTTTATTGGACTAGATGTTTCCCCCAGCAGCACAGGTACAGAATGCAGCTGCTAGGGAGACACAGGCTCTTATACTCCGCCTCACTGGGCGGAACCAGCAGGCAGGCTTCACCAATGATCTTTCTGTCTCAGGTACCTCCCACACCAATGATCTCACAGCCTCAACCTAGGTACCGTAATACCCCTAATACCGACTACCACATTCACCCCCTGTTAAAAAAAGAGTCCGGCGGGGGTGGTGGTCTGACATCATACAGTGGTAGAGGTTATGGTGGTACCCGTCAGTGGTGCAGTGTTTTGCCTTATTACATGTCACAACTATTTACAGTATTCATTTTACATGTACATATCAGAATGAAGCAATAAGTCGATTGGGGGCCCTGGTCATCCTTTGTGATCGTCGCAGTTTTGGCGGTGATGCAGGCACTGGCTCGGGCATCCGTGACTCTGGGAGCGTGACTTTGGCTTCTTCGGTAGCTTCATCACCCCTGGGTGGGACCAGTGGAAGAACCAATCCACTTGGGAAGGGGGCAGCCATAGGGTGCGCCGGTGGGAGGGAGGGTGGGGGTGTGTGTGGGTGGTGATCCAGCGGGTGCCAAGTCCTGTAGGGAGATCACGTAGGCGTACTGAGGGTTAGCATGAAAGAGGTGGTAGGCGGATTTGAGGTCCACCGTGGAAAAGACCCTGGGCGGGATTCTCCACTCCCACGCCGAAGTGGCCGCGCCGTCGTGAACGCCGTCGAGGTTCACGACGGCGCGGAACAGCCCCGGTCCCGACCGATTCAGGCCATGACAATGGGCCAGTAGCGGGGCCGCGTCATCTACCCGTGCCAGACCTTGTCGCCCGCGTAAAAGCGGCGCTGCATAGATGACGCGGCCGGCGCCGCATAACGGACGTCATCCGCGCATGCGTGGTTGCCGTCCTCTCTAAGTCCGCCCCGCAAGAAGATGGGGGACGGATCTTGCGGGGCCGCGGAAGGAAGGACGTCCTCCTTCAGAGAGGACGGCCGACGATCGGTGGGCACCGATCGCGGGGCACCCCACATTCCAGGTGAAGCCCGTAGGATCCCCCCTTGTCCCCCTACAGGCCGCCCCCCCAGCGTTCACGCATCGCCCACAACTGCGGCGACCAGGTGTGGACGGCGCCGGGGGGAACCCGGCGTTTTGGCCTGGCCGCTCGGCCCATCCGGGCCTGAGAATAGCGGGGGTGCCAGAGAATTGCCATTTTGGGTGTCTCCGGTGATTCTCCGGCCTGCGGCCCGCGAAACTCGACCGGGCCATTCCCGCCGCTTGGGAGAATCGCGGGAGGGCGTCGGACCGGCGTCCCCGGAAATTTTGGCGGCCCAGGCGATTCTCCCAACCGGCGTGGGAGTGGAGAATCGCGCCCCTTGTATTGTGCAATCTGATTGACCAAATCAGATATGCGGGGAAGAGGGTACACATCGAGCTGCATATACCTGTTGATGGTCTGACTATAATCGATGACCATCCTACGCTTCTCCCCGGTCTTTACAACCACTACTTGAGCTCTCCAGGGACTGTTGCTAGCCTCAATAATACCTTCCCTCAGTAATCGCTGGACATCCGACCGAATGAAGGTCCTGTCCTGGACACTGTACCGTCTGCTCCTGGTGGCGACGGGTTTGCAATCCGGGGTGAGGTTCGCAATAAGGGAAGGCGGGTGGACCTTGAGGGTCGCAGGGCTGCAGACAGTGAGGGTGGGTATAGGGTCGCCAAATTTAAAGGTTAAGCTCTGGAGGTTGCATTGGAAGTCCAATCCCAGGAGTGTGGCAGCGCAGAGGTGAGGGAGGACGTAGAGTCGGAAATTTTTTAATTCTCTTCCCTGGACCGTGAGGTTCGCTTCGCAGAACCCTTTGATCTCTACAGAGTGAGACCGGGAGGCCAGGGAGATTGTTTGGTTAACTGAGTGTATGGGAAGAGAACAACGCCTTACCATGTTGGGGTGTATGAAGCTCTCTGTGCTCCCAGAGTCGATCAGGCAGGATGTTGATGAGCACGGTCGTCGTCGTGGTCGAGATCGTTCGGGGCCGAGACTGGTCCAGGGTCACCGAGGCGAGTCGTGGAAAAAGTTGAAGATTTTCCTCGGGCGGTGTGTGGTCATCCGAATCGGGGTCCTAAGACTCCAGCCAAGATGGTGGCGCTCACGGGTCACAAATGGCTGGGGGCGGGCAAGATGGCACCACCCATGCATCGCACGTGGTCCCTGGGGAACAAGATGGCGGCACCCGGGGCCCGCACATGGCTCGTGGAGAGAGTTGGGGTGGCGGCCCCGGTTCGCCCCCGTAGACAGCGGTGACCGCCCGGGCCTGGCATACCGCCACAAAATGGCCCTTTTTGCCACAACCTTTGCAGGTGGAGGAGCGGGCCGGGCAACGCTGCCGGGGTTCTTGGCTTGCCCGCAAAAATAACAGCGGGGTTGCCTGGTAGCCACGCGGCATAAGTTTGCGGGGGGATGGGGGCTGCATCGGGGCCGGCCGCAGGTGGGTTCCACGCTGCCCAAGGGGCTGCCGCGCGGTCGGGGACATCCGCGCGGGTGTTTCGGGAGGCCACATCCAGGGAGCTAGCAATGGCCCATGCCTCCTTGAGGCCTTGTGTCTCTTTCTCCAGCAGCCGCTGGATTTGGGAGGACAGCATACCTGCAACGAATGCGTCCCGGATTAAAAGTTCTGTGTGGTCACCGGCTGAAACTTGCGGGCAGTCACAGTTCCTACCCAGTACCAGGAGCGCGCTCTAGAATTCATCCAGCGATTCCCCCGGGATTTGTTGCCTTGTCGCTGGCAGATGTCGGGCGTAAACCTGGTTTACTGGGTGAATGTAGTGTCCTTTTAACAGGACCATCGCGGCCTCGAAATCGTCCGCATCTTCGATGAGGGTGTAGATGTCTGGGCTCACCCTCGAGTGGAGAAGTTACAGTTTCTGGACCTCCATAGGTGCAGTCGTGGCCATCCTGAGGTACCGTTTGAAGCACGCCAGCCAGTGTTTGAAGATTGCCGCTGAGTTTGCCGCGTGGGGGCTGAGTTGCAGACACTCCGGCTTGATTCGGAGCTCCATTCTTTAAAATCTAGTCCAATAAATTGATGCTCGATCAATAACTCCAGAAGCGAGATTGGATGACAATTGAAGGCTTTATTGGATTAGATGTTTCCCCCAGCAGCGCAGGTGCAGAATGCAGCTGCTGGGGAGACACAGGCTCTTATACTCCGCCTTACTGGGCGGAACCAGCAGGCAGGCTTCACCAATGATCTTCCTGTCTCAGGAACCTCCCACACCAATGATCTTACAGCCTCAACCTAGGTACCGTAATACCCCTAATACCGACTACCACAAAGGGAAAGTTTACAAATTCAGATGATCAGGCGCCTTGATCCGTCGTTGCGAGTGCCGCAGTTCTGGTGGCGATTTCGGCGTCGGTTCACTCGCCGGTGACTCCGGGAGCGTGTCGACCTCATCTTCATCCCCGGGTGGGACAAAGGGGAGGACGGATCATCCTGGAGCGGGGTCTGTGGTGGGGTGTGCTGGGGGGAGGGAGGGTGGCGCCGGGGCAGAGGGGGGATGGTGTGCGGACCCAGGTGGTGCAAGGTCCCTGAGGGAGACTGTCTTGGCGGCCATCGGGGAACACTACGCAGGCGTACTGCAGGTTAGCGTGAAGTAGCTGTACCCTCTCAACCAACAGGTCCGCCTTGCGTAGCCGCACGTGCTTGCGGAGGAGAACGGGTCCTGGAGCTACCAGCCAGGTTGGGAGCGAAACCCCGGAGATGGACTTCCTGGGGAAGGCAAAGAGACGTTCATGGGGAGTTTTGTTAGTCGCAGTGCAAAGGAGCGACCGAATGGAGCGAAGGGCGTTGGGGAGGACCTCATGCCAGCGGGAGGCCGGGAGATTTCTGGACCGTAGGGCCAGCTGGAAGGCCTTCCAGACCGTCCCATTCTCCTGCTCCACCTGCCCGTTTCCCCGGGGATTGTAGCTGGTCGTCCTGCTCGAGGCAATGCCCCTGTTGAGCAGGTACTGGCGCAGCTCATCGCTCATAAAGGAGGATCCCCGGTCGCTGTGGACGTCGGCGGGGAAACCGAACAGAGCGAAGTTGGTGTTGAGGGCTTTGATGACGGTGGCAGACGTCATATCGGGGCAGGGGACGGCGAAGGGGAATCTGGAATATTCGTCAACTACATTAAGAAAGTACGTGTTTCGGTTGGTGGAGGGGAGGGGCCCTTTGAAGTCCATGCCGAGGCGCTCAAAGGGGCGGGAGACCTTCACCAGGCGCGCACAGTCTGGCCGGTAGAAGTGCGGTTTACACTCCGCGCAGACCTGGCAGTCTCTGGTGATAGCCCTGACGTCTTTGATGGAGTAGGGCAGATTGCGGGCCTTTATGAAGTGAAGGAACCGGGTGACCCCTGGGTGACAGAGATTGTCGTGCAGGGTCCGGAGTCGGGCCACTTGTGCGCTGGCACATGTACCTCGGGACAGGGCATCGGGGGGCTCGTCGACCTTCCCGGGATGACACAAAATCTCGTAATTGTAGGTGGAGAGCTCAATACTCCACCTCAAGATTTTATTATTTTTGATCTTACCCCGCTGTGTGTTGTTGAACATGAAGGAAACTGACCGTTGGTCAGTGAGGAGAGTGAATCTCCTGCCGGCCAGGAAATGCCTCCAATGCCGCACAGCTTCAACGATCGCTTGGGCCTCCTTTTCGACGGAGTGGTGCGAATTTCGGAGGCAGGGAGGGTACGGGAAAAGAATGGCACGGGCCTGCCTGCCTGGTTGAGGGTGGCGGCTAGAGCGACGTCTGATACATCGCTCTCGACTTGGAAGGGGAGCGTCTCGTCGACCACGTGCATCGCGGCCTTGGCGATGTTGGCCTTGATACGGTTAAAGGCCTGGTGAGCCTCGGCCGTCAGGGGAAAAACGGTGGAGTAAATGAGAGGGCGGGCCTTGTCCGCATAGTTAGGGACCCACTGGGCGTAGTACGAGAACAAGCCCAGGCATCGTTTGAGGGCCTTGAGGCAGTGGGGAAGGGGGAGTTCCATGAGCGGGCACATGCGATCGGGGTCAGGCCCTAGCACTCCGTTCTGGACCACATAGCCGAGGATGGCCAATCGGATCGTGTTGAACACGCAAATCTCCTTATTGTAGGTTAGGTTGAGATGTTTAGCGGTGTGGAGAAATTTGGAAAGGTTAGCGTCGTAGTCCTGCTGGTCGTGGCTGCAGATGGTGACGTTATCCAGGAACGGGAAGGTGGCCCGCAGTCTGTACCCGTCAACCATTCGGTCCATCTCCTGTTGGAAGACCGAGACCCCTTTTGTGACGCCAAAGGGAACCCTAAGGAAGTGGTAAAGGCGGCCATCCGCTTCAAACGCGGTGTACGGGCAGTCCGCCTTGCGAATGGGGAGCTGGCGGTAGGCAGATTTCAGGTCCACTGTCGAGAAGACCCGGTACTGTGCAATCTGATTGACCATATCAGATATGGTGGGAGGGAGTACGCGTCGAGCTGTGTGCACCGATTGATGGTCTGGCTGTAGTCAACGGCCATCCTGTTTTTCTCCCCAGTCTTCACAACTACCACTTGGGCTCTCCAGGGGCTGTTGCTGGCCTCGATAATACCTTCCCGTACCAGCCGCTGGACTTCAGACCTGATGAAGGTCCTGTCCTGGGCGCTGTACCGTCTGCTCCTGGTGGCGACAGGTTTGCAATCTGGGGTGAGGTTTGCAAACAGAAAAGGTGGGTCGACCTTAAGGGTTGTGAGACCGCAGACAGTAAGGGGTTGTAGGGGCCCGCCAAATTTCAGGGTTAGGCTCTGGAGGTTGCACTGGAAGTCCAGGCCGACTAGCAAGGCAGCGCAGAGGTCGGGGAGGACGTAGAGCTGGAGCCCGCTGAACTCTACACCCTGGATGGTGAGGGTGGAGGTGCAATACCCCCGGATCGCCACGGAGTGGGATCCGGAGGCCAGGGAGATTCTCTGGTTAATGGGATGTATCGTGAGGGAGCAGTGCCTTACCGTATCGGGGTGGATGAAGCTGTCAGTGCTCCCGGAGTCCAGAAGGCAGGATATCTTGTGCCCATCGACCTTCACTGTCGTCGACGCGGTCGGGAGGTTGTGCGGTCGGGACTGGAGACGGGACGCAGCTGGTCAGCGGCGGTTGCAGGTGATGAGCAGCCCGATGAGGTGGCCGACGAGCAGAGGTCCTGAGGCGGGGAAGATGGTGGCGCCCACGGGCCGCACGTGTTGTGAGGCAAGCAAGATGGTGAGCAAGATGGCGGCGCCCACGGGCCGCGCGTGTTGTGAGGCAAGCAAGATGGTGGGCAAGTTGGCGGCGCCCACGGGCCACGCGTGTTGTGAGGCGAGGAAGATGGCGGCGCCTGCGGGTCGCACATGTGGGGGGTGCAGGGACAGTAGCAGCGATCGAGCGGGCCTGACACACAGCGGCAAAATGTCCTCTCTTGCCGCAGGCCTTGCAGAGCGCACTCCATGCCGGGCAGCGTGCCGGGGGTGTTTTGTCTGTCCGCAGAAGTAGCACTTGGGTCCCCCGGGGTTGGTTGGCTGCCGCGCGGCGCAGGCCTGGGGTTGGCTGGGGCGGTCGCTGATGGGGTCCACGGTGGGGTGTTCGCGGGCGGGGTCCACGATGCCCAGGAGGGGTGGGCTGTGCGGTCGGGGGCATACGCCTGTACATTGCGGGAGGCGGCTGTGAGTGAGAGCGCTAGTATCTTTGGTCGCCGCGAGGTTGAGGATAGCCCCTTCTAAGAGGCGCTGGCGGATGTAGGCCGACCCTATGCCCGTAATGAACGCGTCTCTAAGTAGCAGGTCAGAATGTTCAGCGGCCGAAACGGCCTGGCAATCGCAGTCTCTCACCAGGACGTGCAGGGCATGCCAGAAATCTTCCACAGACTCACTGCGGAGTTGATGCCGCGTGGACAGGAGGTGTCTGGCGTTGATTTTGTTGGTCTGCTGAGTGTAGTTCTCCTTCAGTAGCGCCACGGCCTCAGCGTAGGTCGGTGCGTCCCGGATGAGGGGAAAGATATCGGAGTTCAGCCACGTATACAGGATCTGGAGCTTCTGTGCCTCTGAGGGTGGGTCTGTCGCAGATCCGATGTAGGCTTCAAAGCAAGCTAGCCAATGTGCGAAGGCCGACTTGGCAATGTCTGCTTGAGGGTGCAGGTGCAGGCGATCAGGCTTGATGCGGAGATCCATCGTAGTAAAATCTCTGCGTAATAAATTGATGCACTATCAATTACGACGAGACGAGAGTAGAGTGTAATCGAGGTTTTATTACGCAGAGATGTGTAGCCTCCTGCAGCTACTGCCGAAATGGCTGCAGCTCGAAGGGCCCACACATTATTACTCCTCCTACTGGGCGGAGCCAGCAGGCAGGGATCTACCCCCGTACCTGTTGTACAAGGGCCTTACCGTAATACCCCTCGTATGCGGTATATACAATACAACAGTGGTGACTACCACACAGAGGAGCTTCACAATAATGATTCCAGGGATAAAGAATTTTTATAACAATAATTTTTATTCTTGTCACAAGTAGGTTTACAATAACACTGCAATGAAGTTGCTGTGAAAATCCCCTAGTCGCCACACTCCAGCGCCTGTTCGGGTACACGGAGGGAGAATTCAGAATGTCCAATTCACCGAACAAGCACGTCGTTCGGGACTTGTGGGAGGAAACCGGAGCACCCGGAGGAAACCCACGCAGACACGGGGGGAACGTGCAGACTCCGCACAGACAGTGACCCAAGCCGAGAATCTAACCTGGGACCCTGTGGCTGTGAATCTGGTTAACCACTGTGCTACCGTGCTGTCCCGTATCTATGAGGGTAGATTGGAGAGGTTGGGACTATTTCCCTGGGAGAAAAGAAGGCTGAGTGGAGACTTGATAGAGGTGGCATGGTGGCACAGTGGTTAGCATTGCTGCATCATAACGCCAGGGACCAGGGTTCAATTCCAGCCGCGGGTGACTGTGCGGAGTCTGCACGTTCTCCCCGTGTCTGCATGGGTTTCCTCCGGGTGCTCCAGTTTCCTCCCACAGTCCAAAAATATGCAAGTTAGATTAATTGGCCATGATAAATTG
Source organism: Scyliorhinus torazame (assembly GCF_047496885.1). Classification (NCBI taxonomy): domain Eukaryota; kingdom Metazoa; phylum Chordata; class Chondrichthyes; order Carcharhiniformes; family Scyliorhinidae; genus Scyliorhinus; species Scyliorhinus torazame. The sequence goes on from NC_092715.1 coordinate 25,894,225, forward strand.
CTCCTTAGTGTCCCAAAATGAGCAGGTTAGGTGGAGTTCTGGAGAGAGGACAGAGGAGTGGGCCTAGGGAGGGTTCTCTTTCGGAGGGTCGATGCAGACTCGATGGGTGAATGGCCTCCTTCTGCACCGTAGGGATTCGGTGAATCTGGGAGTCTTTTGAAGATCTTGAGGGATATGAACAGCGCGAACAGTGAGAAACTGTTCCACTCAAGACGAGGGGGCAGATTTAACGCAATGGGCAAAAGGAGTTAAAATGAAGTGGGTGATGCACTATAAATTACGACGAGACGAGAGTAGAATGTAATCGAGGCTTTATTACACAGAGATGTGTTGCCTCCTACAGCAGCTTACGAAATGGCTGCTGTTCGGAGAGCACACACATTTATACTCCGCCTACTGGGCGGAGCCAACAGGCAGGGATCTACCCCTGTACCTGTAGTACAGGGGCCTTACCGTAATACCCATATATACAATATAATACAACAGTGGTGACTACTACAGTGGGGAAATACATTTTTTATACGGAGGATTGTTGGAGTCTGGATCGAACTTCCTGAGAGGGTGGTGGAGGCAGGTTCGACCGAGGTACTCAAAAGGGAATTGGATTGCTATCTGAAAAGAGAGAATGTGCAGGGCCACAGGCAGAAGGCAGAGGAATGGGATTAGAACAATCTTTCAGCGAGCCGGTGCAGACTCGATGGGCAGAATGGCCTTCCTCTGCATGTAAAGATTCTGGGATTCTGTGAAGCTCGGGTGCCTCCAATCTCTCCACACCCCAGGTACCATTCTGCCTCTCCAAGGCCTTGACATCCTTCCTCAAGTGTGGCGGCCAGAATTGATCACAATACTCCAGCTGAGGCTGAGCTATTGCTTTGTTAAGGTTTGGCGTAATCACCTCGTCTTCGATTCCTGAGTGTTTAATTGTATAACTAAGGGTCTTGTATGCTTTTGATGACAGGGGCGAAATTCTCCGTAATCGGCGCGATGTCCGCCGACCGGCGCCAAAAACGGCGCAAATCAGTCCGGCATCGCGCCGCCCCAAAGGCCGAGCCCTAACCTTGAGGGGCTAGGCCTGCGCCGGACTGATTTCCGGCCTGTTAGCTGGCGGGAAAGGCCTTTGGTGCCCCGCCAGCTAGCGCGGAAATGCCATTTCCGGGCAGCGCACGCGCGGGAGCGTCAGCGGCCGCTCACGGCATCCCCGCGCATGCACAGTGGAGGGAGTCTCTTCCGCCTCCGCCATGGTGGAGACCGTGATGAAGGCGGAAGGAAAAGAGTGCCCCCATGGCACAGGCCCGCCCGCGGATCAGTGGGCCCCGATCACGGGCCAGGCCACCGTGGGGGCACTCCCCCGGGGCCAGATCACCCCGCGCCCCCAGGACCCCGGAGCCCGCCGCGCCGCCTTGTCCCGCCGGTAAGAAAGGTGGTTTAATCCACGCCGGCGGGACAGGCATTCTAGCAGCGGGACTTCGGCCCATCTGGGCCGGAGAATCGCCGGGGGGGGGGGGGGGGGGGCCCGCCAACCGGCTTGGCGCGATTCCCGCCCCCACCGAATATCCGGTGCCGGGGAATTCGGCAACCGGAGGGTGCGGGATTCACACCAGCCCCCGGCGATTCTCCGACCCGGTGGCAACAATAGGGGGCTGGAAAAGGCCTCCGACGCCGGAGTGAAAACCGGAGTGTTTCACTCAGGCGTCGGAGGCCTTTTCCAGCCCCCTATTGTTGCTGGAGGATGCCACACATCTCTGTGTAATAAACCCTCGATCAGATTTACGCAGCGCCGCGTAAATGATGCGACCGGTGCCACGTAAATGACACCCGCGCATGTGCGGTTGTCCTCCACGATGTCCGCCGACTGGCGCCCAAAACGGCGCAAATCAGACGGGCATCGCGCCGCCCCAAAGGTGCGGAATGCTCCGCATCTTTGGGGGCCGAGCCCCAACATTGAGGGGCTAGGTCGGCGCCGGATGAATTTCCGCCCCGCCAGCTGGCGGAAAAGGCCTTTGGTGCCCCGCCAGCTGGCGCGGAAATGACATCTCCAGGCGGTGCATGCGCAGGAGTGTCAGCGTCAGCGGCCGCTGACGGCATTCCCGCGCATGCGCAGTGGAGGGAGTCTCTTCCGCCTCCGCCATGGTGGAGACCGTGGCGGAGGCGGAAGGGAAAGAGTGCCCCACGGAACAAGCCCGCCCGCGGATCGGTGGAGCCCGATCGCGGGCCAGGCCACCATGGGGGCACCACCCGGGGCCAGATCGCCCCGCGCCCCCCCCAGGACCCCGAAGCCCGCCCGCGCCGCCTTGTCCCGCCGGTAAGGTAGGTGGTTTAATTTACGCCGGCGGGACAGGCATTTTAGCGGCGGGACTTCGGCCCATACGGGCCGGAGAATCGAACGGGGGGGCCCGCCAACCGGTGCGGCACGATACCCGCCCCCGCCGAATCTCCAGTGCCGGAGACTTCGGCAACCGGCGGGGGCGGGATTCACACCAGCCCTCGGCGATTCTCCGACCCGGCGGGGGGTCGGAGAATCTCGCCCCAGGTGTGGAACCTGTCGTGTTGGGCAGGCCGCTCCCTCCTACCCCAACATCCTTTCAAGCCGGTTAGAGATGTCCCTCACCCTGGTACCAATGAAACTGCTGCTCCAGTATCCACCTCCATTTTCACTGGTTAGCCGGCCAGCAAAGGGGAGACAATGGCGCAGTCGTATTGTCACTACTAGTAATCCAGAGACCTTGGGTAATGCTCTGGGGTCCTGGGTTCAAATCCCACCACGACAGTTGGTGGAATTTGAATTCAATAAAAAATCTGGAGTTAAAAAGCCGAATGATGACCATGACACCATTGTCAATTGTCGTAAAAACCCATCTGCTTCACTGATGTCACAGAATTTCATTTCAGACTCATTCGGCCCATGGAGTCTGCACTGGCCCTTGGAAAAAGCACCCTACCCAAGCCCACACCATCACTCTATCCCAGTAAGCCCACCCAGCCTTTATGGACACTAAGGGCAATTTAGCATGGCCAGTCCACCTAACCCGCACATCTCTGGACTTGTGGGAGGAAACCGGATCACCCGGAGGAAACCCACACAGACACGGGGAGAATGTGCAGACTCCGCACAGCCAGTGACCCAAGCCGGGAATCGAACCTGGGACACTGGAGCTGTGAAGCAACAGTGCTAACCACGTTCTACCGTGCTGTCCTTTAGGGAAGGAAATCTGCCATCCTTACCTGGTCTGGCCTACATGTGACTATAGACCCACAGCAATGTGCTTGACTCTTAAATGCCCTCAGGGATGGGCAATAAATGCTGGCCCAGCTAGCAACGCCCACCTCCCATGAATGAATTTTAAAAATGAAGTGACCGAGTGACAGTTTGTTGTGTCCGCAATGGCCAGTACATTCAATGTCAGTTCGTCATCTGGGCCTTTTGCCCGCCCGTGAATCATTTTCCCTCTCTTCTGTTTCCCATTTGATACACTTGTTTCTTGCTTTTTATAGTTCTTGTTTGGATCCTGTGCCCCTTTTTACTGCATTTTGCATCTTTGCACCAGCAGCCTGCTGCACTGCTGCCTCACAGCTCCAGGGATCCGGGGACCCGTGTCCAATTCCGGCCTCGGGTCACTGTCTGTGTGGAGTTTGCACTTTCTCCCCGTGTCTGCGTGGGTTTCCTCCGGGGGCTCCGGTTTCCTCCCACAGTCCAAAGATGTGCAGGTTGGGTGGATTGGCCGTGCTAAATTGCCCCTTGGTATCTAAACGGTTAGGTGGCATTACAGGGATAGATTTCCACAATAGGAAAGCTCCTCTCCATATTCACCCTGTCAAGACCACTCAGGATCTTATATGTTTCAATCAAGTTGTCTCTTATTCTTCTAAACTCCAGTGAATACACTCTTTCACATTGCCCTGCATACTGTCCCCAGTACACATTTCTATTCCAATCAATATTAGGATAATTGAAATCTCCCATTATCATTACTCAGAAGTGCTTGCATCTATTTTCTAATTTCCTGCAAATTTGCTCCTCTATCTCCGTTGTGCTGTTTGGTGGCCGACAATATATACTCAGTATTGTAATAGCTCCTCTATTGTTCCTTCATTCCAACTTAATCGATTCTGTCTTCTAACCTTCAAGAATATAAAGGCATTCTAGTGTTCTACGAGTATCTTTGATCAATGCTGCCACTGCCTTCTATTTTTCTTTCCCTATACTTCCTGAATAGCTTGTGGCCGGGAATATTACGTGTGCATTCCGCCCACCCCCCCCCCCCCCCACCCCCCCGCACCCCCCTCCCTTCCCCCTCCCCTCCACACACCTCTTGTTTGAACTAGTAGCCTTTACTGTCACTACATGATGATCACCTATGTGTATTTGGTCTGCAGTTCACTGACCTTACTATGTTCCTCTGTATTTATATGTGCGTATTTTAACCCCCACCGTAGGGCAGCACGGTAGCTCAGTGGTTAGCACCATTGCTTCACAGCATCAGGGACCCAGGTTCAATTCCCAGCTTGGGTCACTGTCTGTGCGGAGTCTGCACGTTCTCCCCGTGTCTGCGTGGGTTTCCTCCTGGTGCTCCGGTTCCCTCCCACAAGTCCCGAAAGACGTGCTTGTTAGGTGAATTGGACATTCTGAATTCTCCTTCTGTGTACCCGAACAGGCGCCGGAGTGTGGTGACTAGGGGATTTTCACAGTACTTCATTGCAGTGTTAATGTAAGCCTACTTGTGACACTAATAAAGTTTATTATTATTATTTGTTCTGTCTCTTGTTTCCCACTGCCTGATCCTTTCTGTTGCTGAATCAGACGTTATTCAATTGGCATTTGCCTCTCCCACTCTGCTGTGTAGCTTATTTCTTCACCAAAATTTCACCTTGGTGTCTAACCCCTTGTCGAATTAGTTTAAGCCAGGCTTTGTCCAACCTCTGGCCTTTGGGCTACAACGCAGCCATTGAAGCTGCTGTATCCTGCCCGCGGACTCACTCTTCAAATCAGTGGCCAGTTGAATGAAAGATCTGCAAGGGTCTGTGTGCTCAGTCAGAAACTGACTCCCTCCTGCGTTTGCAGTTGGCAGGCTCATTGACGAGCTTACCAGCAGCAAATTTAGGAGAGATTCAGTCTCAGATTGAGCAAACAGTGTGCATTGTGACGGTGCCTGGCTCCCCCTTTGTTTTCAGAGCTTGTGCTCTCTCACCCTTGAAGGAGCACAGGGCCAAGATGGCGGAGTGAGTGGTGAGGCCATGATGAAAAGGGAGGGCTTGGAAAGCCAGAAAGTTCTCGGGAGAGGAGCAGTAATTAGGCTGCCAAGCAGGAAACAACCAGTATTCTGCTATCAGGGGTGGGTCAGGAAGGTCCAACTTGCGGCTGGAGGTCAGGTAAGTCCGGGGGAGTCTGGATCTCGGGTCGTCCCGGGTGCAGCTGAAGGTCGAAAAGTCCAGGAGCGGCTGGAGGTCGGGTCGGCTTGGGAGTGGCTGGAGGCTGGGAAGGACCAGGAGTGGCTGGAAGTTTGGTAGGCCCAGGACTGGTTTGGGGTTGGTTGGGCCCGGGAGTGGCTGGAAGTTGGGTGAACCCAGGCGTGGCTCAAGGGTGGTGCAGCCTGGGAGCTGCTAGAGGTTGGGTAGGTTTGTGTAGCGCCAGAAGGTTGGGTCGGCCCGTCAAATGAGAAGAGGGCTTGGTGGCCACCTCCTGATCAATTCCCCCTGAAGTCGTGTCCAAACATGTATGGAAACCCAGGCTGAAAGGCAGCCTGCTTCTGACACCTGCTTTCATAGAAACATATAATATACGAGTAGGAGTAGGCCATTCGGCCCCTCGAGCTTGCTCTGCCATTCAATATAATCATGGCTGATCCTGTATCTCACCACCACACTCCCACTCTCTCCCCAAACAGCCAATGAATTCGGCTGAAGCCAGCACGGAATGTGACATGAATGCAAGGGGAATGTTAATTAAACCCAACTCATTAACTGAGGCCTGGTCCCCACTCCTTCCCGGCTGACCCTGGGGGCCAGCCTGCTTCTCCTTTAGCTCCGCTTCTTGAACAAAAAGGCAACAAAAAGATTTTTTGGGTGAACTCTGCTGATCGGCTCATTTTAATGGTCACCTTTATTAATTCCTCTTTTTAAAAAATTGACTGCTTTGACATTGATAATTTTGAAAGTTATGTTTGATGTTTCATGAAGGCTTATCAAAAAGAAATTTGATCATCAGTCCTCCTTGAATGAGAAAGTCAAAGTGAGATCTGGCATCTGCCCCCCCCCCCCCCCCCCCCCCCGACTGAAAAGGTTGGACAAGCCTCCTTGACGACACCTGTCAGCTCACAGCTCTGTTTTTTCTTTATAAATTAAGAGTGCCCCAATTCATTTTTTCCAATCCACCTAACCAGCTCGTCTTTGGGTTGTGGGGGCGAAACCCGCGCAGACACGGGGAGAATGTGCAAACTCCCACACGGACGGTGACCCAGGGCCTGGATTCGAACCTGGGACCTCGTCGCCGTGAGACAACAGTGCTAACCACTGTGCCACCGTGCTGCCCTAGCCCCCAGCTCTGTTGAGGTGCAAAACATTTCTCCCTCTTCTCAATTTTTCTGGAACTTATTTTTCTCATTCTGCTACTCACTTCTACTTCCAGCTTCAAATTTTTGTTTTCTTTCTCTCTCGCTTTGTTTTCTTTCCCCTCTCCTTTTCTTTCCGGGGCGGGGGGGGGGGGGGGGGGGGGGTCATGTGTAGTTTGGATCGGACGTGATTGGGGAGAGCTTCATCACCTGGCGCAGATCATAATTGGGGTGGGCGTGGAGTACCCACGAGGCACCTGGGGCTGCCTTTCCATCCCGATCCTCAATCATTTGCCCTTGTGTCCACTCACTCTCACTGTGCCCCGAATCCATCAACACCTCACGACCGCATCCTCGCACCATTATTCCTCCATCTTCCAATTAGAACCACATCCAACTCCTTTATCCTCCCCGCTGCCCCTCCATCACTGCCACCCACTCCCTCATCCTCTACCCACTCCTCTCCCTGCGAACGCGCTATCCACAAGGTCAGGTGGAGAGTGACCTGAGGTTGCTCCGTCCACAATCACCTTTCCTCTTCCTGTACCTGACACTTCAATTGAAGAGACTTGGTTCGCTTTCAAAATTCAAAAAAGTCAAATTGGGTTGAGGAAATCCTTTATCTGAATCTTTTCCGTTGTCACGGACATGGTAGACATTAGGGGTTGTAATATGTGGGGGTACGTGGGGGCAGCCTCGATCTTTTTCTCCTGCCAAGTCAAACACCAGTGAAGTAATGCTGAATATTTCAGGCTCAAAGCCGATGGGTTGTGGGTGGGAGGGATGGAAATATGAAGGGGACGTGGAGCCAAATATAGTCCTGGGGTCACTGGGGGAGTGGCATGGTGGCAGGAATCCTAACAGCGTGGCAGCAAACAGTCCAGATAATTGAATCACTTAAGAACCCAGTTAAGGGGATCTTGCCATCCTCCTGTGGGCATGCTTGCCGCCCTCCCCAGCATTGGGAGACCACCAGGTAATCTCTGGTGGCCTCGTTGTGGCTTCCGAGGTTGGGGGTAGTGGGGTCTTCTTAATGGCCAACTCTATGGAACATGTACCAGCCTCCCTGAACAGATGCCAGAATGTGGCGACTAGGGGCTTTTCACAGTAACTTCATTGAAGCCTACTCGTGACAATAAGTGATTATTATTATTATTACATGTCGGGCCTCCCCCAGCGGCAAGGATGTCCTCTGATTTGATTTATTGTCACATGTACTGAAGTACAGTGAAAAGTATTTTTCTGCGGCCAAGGGAGCGTACACAGTACGTACATAGTAGACAAAAGAATAATTGACAGAGCGCATTGACAAATGGTACATCGACAAACAGTGATTGTTTACAGTGCGGAACAAGGGGCCAAACAAAGCAAACAAAGCAAATACATGAGCAAGAGCAGCATAGGGCATCATGAATAGTGTTCTTACAGGGAACAGATCAGTCCGAGGGGGAGTCGTTGAGGAGTCTTGTAGCTGTGGGGAAGAAGCTGTTCCTATGTCTTCAGACTTCTGTACCTTCTGCCTGATGGAAGGTTCTGGAAGAAGACAAAGCCTGGGTGGGAGGGGTCTCTGATAATGCTGCCTGCCTTCCTGAGGCAGCGGGAGGTGTATACAGAATCAATGTGAGGGTGGCAAGCTTGTGTGATGCGTTGGGCTGAGTTCACCACACTCTGCAGTTTCTTGCGATCTTGGACCGAGCAGTTGCCATATCAAGCTGTGATGCAGCCGGATAGGATGCTCTCTGTGGCACATCTGTAGAGGTTTGTGAGAGTCGATGCAGACATGCCAAATTTCTTTAGCTTCAGTAGGAAGTATAGACGTTGTTGGACTTTCTTGACTGTTGTGGAGTGGACCAGGACAGACTGTTGGTGATGATGACCCCCAGGAACCTAAAGCTATCGACCATCTCCACTTCGGAGCCATTGATGTAGACGGGGGTATGTGTCGTGCTACACCTCCTGAAGTCGATGATCAGTTCCTTGGTCTTTCTGACATTTAGAGAGAGCTTGTTTTCGGTACACCATGCAACCAAGTGCTCTATCTCCCTTCTGTAGTCTGATTCATCGTTGTTTGAATTACGACCCACCACAGTCGTATCATCTCCAAACTTATAGATATCTGCATCCAAGGCACTGCCCCCAGATTGCCAGGATCTTTGAATCTTGGCATTGGGATGCCCGCTCCATGGTAATGCAGTCTCAACACCCGCCATCAGTAGCGGCGGCATTACTGGGCTGCCAATCCGCTGATTGGCCTGCCAATCTGGACGGGCTGCTCACCCCAATTGGGCAGTGGCCGTGGCAGCAGCCAGGCGTCCCGCATGTTGTAAAATACCACCCCAGGGTCCTGTCACTGGCTGGAGAGGGGTCAACTCCCACATTGGGCCTTGGTGGCAGGGTTTCATTCTCTGAAAGAGTCAGGCCCGATTATATTGTTAAATTTCCAGATTGGGGCATGACCCCACGACCCCCCCCCGACTTGGGGATGAATGTGCCGAATTAAAAGCTCCCGTTTAATCAGTTGGCCCTATATCTCATTGCTCCTTCGGAGATTGAGTCAGTGGAAATGTCTGTACTGTCTGCCGAGCCGGCAACCGACACCGCACTTTGTGAAGTGGTTCATTGTAAATTCAGCATTTTGAAAGATGCTTTGAGACACGGCAGGAGAGGGATGCCATTTAATATTTAGTTCAAAGTCCCACTGTTGGTTTGCAAAACAGCAAATTCTATATTCACTTTATTTCCATCTGTATGCCCTGTAAACATGGAAACTTGGTTTGCATTGATGTTGCAACGTGCTCTGCAGAGAGCTCTGCCAACATGGGATTATTGTGACTCGGGCTGAAGGGAGATTAATGCGATGTGGCCCCTAAGCATTGCTTTCCGCTCGGTCACAATGAAAGAAGAGTGTTAGATTTAACTGCAAATAAATCAGTGCGATTCAACAGATCTTAACGTGCAGAACGCAGGACTTGTATCACTGTAGAGTTTTTCATGGCCTCCTGGTACATTCGACCTGCTGTCAAGTGGGAAAAACAGCCGCCAACCTGCCAACAGCAAGATCCCACAACTGGCAATGAAATAAATAGCCAGATCCTTTTTCTTTAATGTTACTGGTTCAGGGCTTAATGTCGGCCAACAAAATTCTTCAATTCTTCTCTGAATGTTGCCATCCTTTGCCTCTACCTTGCGTGGGCAGACAACACAGGAATTGAAGCCCGTCCAGAGGGCAGCACCTCTGGTGTGCAATGCTTCCTCGGTGCTGCATTAACGTATCATCCTGAGATTATGTACGCAAGTCTCAAGAATGGCTATTTGATTCCTAGCCGAAGAAGGCTACCCATTGAGCACACTCAGGCGCAGAGGTACTGAATAATAAGGAAGCTGAATTCAGTAGCTGAGCTAACTAAACCGAACGTTACTCAGTTCAGGAAGATGGGGTTTTCTGTTATTCATTTACCAGATGTGGGCTTCACTGGCTGGGCCAGAATTCATTGTCCATCGCCAATTGCCCCCGAGAAGGTGGTGGAATCATAGAATCAACCCACACCTATCCCTGTAACCCAGTAACCCCACCTAACCTTTTCGGACACGAAAGGCAATTTTAGCGCGGCCAATCCACCTAACCCGCACATCTTTGGACTGTGGGAGGAAACTGGAGCACCCGGAGGAAACCCACGCACACACGGGGAGAACGTGCAGACTCCGCCCCGACAGTGACCCAAGACGGGAATCGAACCTGGGACTCTGACGCTGTGAAGCAACAGCGCTAACCACCGTACTACCGTGCCGTCCGAGGAGAGTTGCCTTCTTGAACAGCCGCAGTCCCTGTGGTATAGGTGCACTCACAGTGCTGTTCGGGAGGCAGTTCCAGGATTTTGTCCCAGCGACAGTGAGGGCATGGCGATATATTTCCAAATCTAGATGATGTGCCTTGGACAACGTCCTAGGTGTTCCCAGGTATCTGCAGCCCTTGTCCTTCTAGATAGCAGTGGATTTGGAAGGTGCTGTTGAAGGAGCATTGGTGAGTTCCTTTACTGCATCTTGTTGATGGTGCACATGGCTGCCACTGCCCATCGGCGATTTGCGGAAGGGATGCCAATCAAGCGGGCTGCTTTGTCCTGGATGCTGTAGAATCGTTCGAGTGTTGTTGGAGCTGCCCTCATCCACACAAGTGGAGAGTATTCTGTCACACTCCTGACTGTGGTGGGCAGACTTTGGGGAGGTGAGTTACTCGCTGCAAAATTCCCAACCTCTGACCTGCTCTTGTATTAATATGAAATCCACAGTATTAATATGAAATGAAATGAAAATCGCTTATTGTCACAAGTAGGATTCAAATGAAGTTACTGTGTGATGCACTATCAATTACGACGAGACGAGAGTAGAGAGTAATCGAGGCTTTACTACGCAGAGATGTGGAGCCTCCCGAAATGGCTGCAGCTCGGAGAGCCCACACATTTATACTCCGCCTACTGGGCGGAGCCAGCAGGCAGGGACCTACCCCCGTATCTGTAGTACAGGGGCCTTACCGTAATACCCTCGTATGCAGTATATACAATACAACAGTGGTGACTACCACACTGTGGAAAGCCCCTAGTCGCCACATTCCGCCGCCTGTTCAGGGAGGCTGGTACAGGAATTGAACCCGCGCTGCTGGCCTGCCTTGGTCTGCTTTGAAAACCGAGGCTAGTCCAGTTCAGTTTCTGATCAACGGTAATCCCAGGATGTTGGGATTCAGCGATGGTAATGACATTGAATGTCAAGGGGCGGTGGTTTCACTCTCCCTAGTTGGGCATAGTCATTGCCCTGGCACTTGCGTGGCACAAACGTTACTTGCCACATGTCAGGCTGATGATCGTATAACAGCACAATGCTGTCACCAGGGCCTCAACGAATTTGTTCTTCCTGTTTGTGAGGGTGTCGGTTAAGGGACAGGTGCAATAAGAAGCCACGAAAAGCTGCGCGAAAGTCTCAGCATTGTAACTGTGCGGCCAGGAAAGGAGGTCGTCCAGATCATTGTTCCTGTCCCACCTCCTTGAGCAAGCTATCAAATTACTTCTGCCATACCTTTCCCCACAACCCTTCAATTTTGTTTTCCGTCAAGAGTGTATCCAATTCCCCTTGCAAGTTATTGAATCCCTTTCCATCCCACTTTTAGTCAGTGGTAAAATAAACCCTCTGGCTTCCCTGGCAGTCACTGCAAATTTGTGCGTTCCTGTCACCTACCCCTTCAATCACTGGCATCAGCCTTTCATCACCCGCCTGCACCAAAGAGCCTCAAGAGCAGCAAGGAACAGCTTTTAATTCTACCGTGTCCGCCTAGCCTCGCAGCATATCACACTGAGCCGCATAAAACGATCCTAGCACGTGACCAAAGGCTCGTGTGAAGGGTTACGGTTTAATGAGCACCTTAAAGGAAGGGAGAGAGGCAGATACATTTAGTGAGGGAATTGTTTTTTCATTCGTTCATAGGATGTGCGTGTTGCCACATCCCGAATCGTCCTGTAACTGAGTGGCTTGCGTTTCAGGGGACATTTAAGAATTAAAATAGCTGTGGATCTGGAGTCATATGTAGGCCGCCGTTTGTGAATCATCATAGTAATCCCTACAGTGCAGAATGAATAAATAAATAAATAATCTTTATTGCCACAAAGAGGCTTACATTAACACTGCAATGAAGTTACTATGAAAAGACCCGAGTCGCCACATTCAGGCGCCTGTTCGGGTACAAATTCTCAGCTGCTACGGGATTTGAACCCGTGCTGCTGGCCTTGTTCTTCATCACAAACCAGCTGGAGGAGGCCATTCGACCCATTGATCTGCACTGAGCCTCCGGAAGAGCACTCTACCTAGGTCCGCTCCCCTGCCCTATCCCCGTAACCGAGCCTGCACACCGTTGGACACTAAGCAGCAATTTAGCTTGGCCAATCGGCTAAACCTTCAAATCCTTTGGACTGTGGGAGGAAACCGGAGTACCCAGAGGAAACCCCGTGCAGACACGGGGAGAACGTGCAAACTCCACACAGTCACCCAAGGCCGAAATCGAACCAAGCACCAGGGCGCTGTGAAGCAGCAGTGCCGTCAGATGCAGAGTTTCTTCCCTGTCAGGGTAACTGGGTTTTTACAACAATCGACAATGGCTTCATGGCCATTAGACTATTAATTTTGCACTTTTATTGAATTCAAATTTCACCATCTGCCCTGGGTGTGGTTCGAACCCTGGATCTCTGGATTGCTTGATCTGCGACGATACCTCTTCACCGCTAAATCACAGGGACCTACAAAGCCGAAGGCACGGCCACCAATGGAAGAGTGGCCAGAACTCGGGATGTACAGGTGGTCGGAAATTGGAGTCCAGTGATCTCGGAACACTGAGCCTTCATGGTTTGCCGAGATTATTCGTTTACTTGCCAATTATCTCCACAAATGGTGCCAAGACCTAGGTATCAAACTTAAGCGATAGGGAGGCGGAAAGGTTCACGCAGAGAAATCCAGAGCTTGGGGCCCAGGAAATATAAGATATTTGCTCCAATAGTGGAGCGATTAAAATTGGAGTTGCACAAAATGGCTGGAATCAGAGGAGCATGGATACCTCGGAGACTTACAGGGCTGGAGGGGATGACAGAGATAGGGAGGGGTGAGGCCACGGAGGGATTCGAAAACAAGGATGAGAATTTAAAAATCAAAATGTTGTTTAAACGGGAGTCAATAAAGTTGAGCGAGGGCAGTGGTGATGGGTGCACAGGGATCTGTCCATGACAGAATTTGGAATGAGGGGTGAGTGTTGGAGGCCAGCCGGGAGGGTGTTGGAAGAGTTAAATCTGGAGGTAACAAAGGCTTGAGTGAGGGCTTCAGCAGCTGATGAGCGGAGGCAGGGCAGAGTAAAGCAATGTGGCAGGGATGGACTCAGTGAAGAAGCGAGTATGTGATTGGATTCCAGGTCAATAACGACGCCAAGAGCTGTGAACAGATTGGCTTAGCAACTGGCTGTTGCCAGGGAGAGGGATGGAGTTGGTAACTAGGGAACGGAGCTTGGAATGGGGGACAACAACAATGGTTTCAGTCTTCCCAATATTTAATTGGGGGAAATTGTTTCGGATCCAGTACTGGGTAAGCAGTGTGATAATCTAACAACAGCAGGCGAGTCAAGAGAGTTAGAACTGGATTTTGGCAGCGCACATGTTTGGATGGCAGAGGGATGGGAACCCATGCAAGGAATCAGAGGAGAGGGAATCAAGAACAAAAGCAAAAGTTAGAAAAGGGGAATGAGAAAAGCGATAGGCAGAGAAACCGAGGGCCGGATTCAAACAGAGCCACAGTGAACAATAGTGGGAACAGGATAAGTACTGTTAAAAATGGCAAGCTTAAAGGCTTTATGCCTTCACACAAAGAACAAAGATCAGAACAGCCCCTTTAGTTAGGGGGTCCCCGTGGAGTTCCCTTTAGCTAGGGGGTCCCTGTGGGATGTCTCTTTAGTTAGGGGTCTGAGGGGGTCCCTTTTGTTAAGGGCGTCCCTGGGGGATTCCTCGTTTTAGAGCTTCTCCGGGGTGGCAATGGAGGGTGTCTGGTGGGGGAGGGTTGGGCAACTAGTGCATTGCGGGGGGAAGGGGAGGGTGTCCCTCAGATGGACTTCCTTAAGGAGTTAGCTCCTTGGCCCACTGCGAGGTCCACCCCGTCAGGTGCACGTTTGGTGCTACCTGTAGTGAAACCCACTCACATGATTCCTGGTTGCGGAGGACCGAAGGATCGCAAAGGCCTGGAGGCTCTGTGCCGAGTCCACCAAGTGGAGGCAAATGGGTGATTAGGACCCATTTCCATCCATCAGCATTCTCCCACTGGTATGCAGGCGAGAACCATAAACCTGCTGCCAGCTGGGGGGGGGGGGGGGGCGGTTGCGGAGCGTAACGGTTGATTCGGCGTCCGATGCGAACCTCAATTCAGGTCGGACGCCCGATTCTCTGCCCAATCGCGGTCTGCGTTGCCGGCTTCGCGGAACGGAGAATCCAGCCCATGGCCTGTATGACTGAAGCATGACATCCTGACTTTTATGTTAAATTCCTCTCTTAATAATGTGTAGCATTGTATTCGCCTTCTCGTTACTTCCTGTACCTGCATACTATTTGTCATTCACATAATGGAGCACCTCGATCACTCTGTAACTCGGCATTCTGCATTCATTCTCCATTTACAAAATACTCTGCTTCTTTATTCTTCCTGCCAAAGTGAACAACTTCACATTTTATTCCATCTGCTAGATTTTCGCCCACTCACTCAACCTGCAACGCCCTTGTGTCCTCTTCACAACGTACTTTGCTACCAATCTTGGTATCATCTGAAAATTTAGCCACCACGCCATTGCTCTCGTCATCAAAGTCATTGATATTAATTGTAAGATGTTGAGACCCCAGTACAGACCCCTGCGGCACTCCTCTTGTCACATCCTGCCAATCAAAAAAAGGCCCATTTATGCACACTCTGTTTCCAGTCAGCCAGCCAATCTGCGTTACCCCCTACACCATGAGATTTTATATGTCACCTAGTCAAATGCCGAATGGAGATATCCAAGCACAGTACATCCACAGGCTCCCTTTGACCCACAGCTCATGTTACTCCATCAAAGAACTCCAATAAATTGGTAAAACGTGATTTCCCTTTCACAAAACCATGTTGACTCTCCCTGTTAACCTTGAGTTTTTTGAAGCGCGCAGCTACAGCCTCTTCAATGATTAAATCTAACACCCTCCCCACGGCAGACGTCGAGCTAACTGGCCGACAGTTTCCAGAGCCACTTCGACCTGGTTTGTCCTGAAGTGGAATTTGCTTTAATTTATTCTTGGAGAAATGCGAAGCAAAGTCTGCTGTGGACCGAGGTAAATCTCACCGAACAGCTGGACGTTGTGTGGAATG
This sequence comes from Scyliorhinus torazame, assembly GCF_047496885.1. Taxonomy (NCBI): domain Eukaryota; kingdom Metazoa; phylum Chordata; class Chondrichthyes; order Carcharhiniformes; family Scyliorhinidae; genus Scyliorhinus; species Scyliorhinus torazame. The sequence goes on from NC_092715.1 coordinate 25,909,677, forward strand.
AGTGTGTCAAAACGCTGCCAGACCGTTGCTGTCTTGAGGCTGCGTTTATTATCTTGTACATCTTATGCGCTTCCCTCAGGGATATAACAGCACAAAAATAAAAGGGAAAGTATCAACACCATTAAGCTGTGCAGACCATCTGTGATTCCGACGTGAGACGCAAGACCAAAACTTTCAGTAATTAAAAACAGAGAAAGCTGGAGATAGGCAGGATCTGTGGAGAGTGAAACAGTGTGAACGGCCGGAATCATCCGGAAGTCGCGACTCAATTCTCCCGCCGGCAGCGCCGCCCCGTTTTCCCGCCATCGTGGGGCGGTTACAATGGGGAATCCCATTGACAATCGGCCGGAAGATAGAACCCTACCACCAGCGAACGGCGCAAGGCTGAGAAACACGCTGGGGAACCAGCGAATCCTGCCCGACATCCCAGATAAATGACTTTTCGCCAGGTCTCAAACGAAAGGGACCGGATTCTCTGCTGCCCGGTGCCGATATCGGAATCGGTGATCGGGCGGAGAATCCTTGTTTATGACCGAATCCGGGGTGGCGCCTGTTTTTGGATGCTCCGCCCCTCCAAAATGGCGTCATCGAGGAGCACGCCACACGCGGTTGGGATGGCCTCAGGACATTACCTGAAGGCCCTCCCCCGACCTCCACCCAGATGGGCCGAGTCCCCGTTGGCGCGGGACACGTGTGCTCTCAGCTGTTGTCAACCCAACGTGGCGACTGCGGACTGTGCCAACGCGCCACCACAGTCGGGGGGAGCCATGCTGCTGGCCGGGGGGGGGGGGGGGGGTGGGCCGCGGCGGGGGCTGGGGAGACTGGTGGGGGTGGCCCAAGGGTGGGGGGCGGGGATCCAGAGGGGCACTATCTGGCAGGTCGGGTCCGCGCACGGCCGGCGCCATGTTGTATCGCGCGACCGCCGCAAGTCTTCGCCGTGTGCATGCGCGTCCACGGACCCGGCAATTCTCTGGCTGTTTATATCGGGACGGCCGTGCGTTTTACATGGCGCGGTAGCTAGCCCCTCACCGGTCAGAGCATCGGTGCTGGGGCCTCGCCGATTATTTCTTCGTAAAGCCAGACATCTGGGGCGAAATTCTCCCCCAACGGCGCGATGTCCGCCGACTGGCGCCAAAGACGGCGCCAATCAGACGGGCATCACGCCGGCCCAAAGGTGTGGAATGCTCCGAATCTTTGGCGGCCTAACCCCAACATTGAGGGGCTAGGCCGACGCCGGAGGGACTTCCGCCCCGCCAGCTGGCGGAAATGGCGTTTGTTGCCCTGCCAGCTGGCGCGGAAATGCGGCGCATGCGCGGGAGCGTCAGCGGCCGCTGACAGTTTCCCGGCGCATGCGCGGGAGCGTCAGCGGCCGCTGACAGTTTCCCGGCGCATGCGCGGGAGCGTCAGCGGCCGCTGAAAGTTTCCCGCGCATGCGCAGTGGGGAGAGTCTCTTCCGCCTCCGCCATGGTGGAGGCCGTGGCGGAGGCGGAAGGGAAAGAGTGCCCCCACGGCACAGGCCCGCCCACGGATCGGTGGGCCCCGATCGCGGGCCAGGCCACCGTGGGGGCACCCCCCGGGGTCAGATCGCCCCGCGCACCCCCCCCAGGACCCCGGAGCCCGCCCACGCCGCCTGGTCCCGCCGGTAAATACCAGGTTTGATTTACGTCGGCGGGACAGGCAATTTCTGGGCGGGACTTCGGCCCATCCGGGCCGGAGAATTGAGCGGGGGGTCCCGCCAACCGGCGCGGCCGGATTCCCGCCCCCGCCCAATCTCCGGTACTGGAGAATTCGGCGGGGGCGGGGGCGGGATTCACGGCGGCCAACGGCCATTCTCCGACCCGGCGGGGGGTTGGAGAATGACGCCCCTCCTCCGGACGTAGCCTCAAAATCGGAGAATCAGAGAATTCTGACAACAAGTGATCAATGTGGAACGTTAACTCATTCCTTGCTGCTGGTGGGATCTTCAGGTCCCACCCAAGGTGAACCCCCACCACCCCCCTCTAGCCACACACTGTGGATTCCGTGGCGGAAAGCGCCATAGACATCGGTGGAACCGAATGTTGTTGCCGGCAGTAGTGGGGGGGGGGTGGGGGGGGTGAAGGTGGGGTGGCTGGAACATCCCTCCCATCTGTTTATGCCACTGATGTCATAATATCCACTCATGTATATAGTGAGATGCAGACAGGCATTGATTGACACACAGGATAACCATTGAACACCCACGACACAGAACAACCAATCACCAGACAGGACGCCACCACTGTAAAGCACACCGGGCATTAAGACTTTCCCTCTCTCTACAGGACACAGCTAATGAGATAGTAAGAGTCTATGTGGACGACGTGATCATCTGGTCCACAACGCCCGAGGATCACATTGCTCGCCTCAAACAGGTTTTCCAGAGGATTCATGAAAATGGCCTCCAGCTCAACAGGGCCAAATGCTCGTTTGGGCGGTCTGCTATCAAGTTTTTAGGTGACCACATTTCACAGCAAGGTGTGCAACCTGACGCCGACAAGCTGCTGGCAATCAATGCCATGAAGACCCCAGAGGACTAAAAGGCGGTCCTCCACTTCCTCGGGGTGGTACATTTTCTCGGAAAATTCATTCCCAACATGGCATCCCACACCACGACCCTCCGGCATCTCGTTAAAAAGTCGACAGTGTTCCAGTGGCTTCCTGCATATCAAGCGGAGTGGCTTGAGCTGAAGGTGAAGCTCACCACAGCCCCAGTCCTGGCGGTGTCTTTGACCCAACCAAGGATACCAAGATATCCACAGACGCAAGCCAGGACGGCATTGGGGAGGTGCTCCTCCAGCGAGACGATTCCTCGTCCTGGGCTCCAGCGGCATATGCCTCCATGGCCATGACTCCAACTGAACAACGGTATGCCCAGATCGAAAAGGAGTGTCTGGGAACAGGAATAGTCAAGTTTCATGACTACGTATATGGTCTGTCGAAGTTCACGGTGGAAACAGACCACAGGCCTTTAGTCCACATAATCCAGAAGGATTTAAATGACATGGCACCTCGGCTGCAGCAAATTCTTCTTCGTCTCCGCCGATATGACTTCGAACTCGTCTACACACCGGGCAAGGAGCTGATTGTCGCGGATGCCCTATCCCAATCCATCACCACGCCGTGTGAACCGGGCGACTTCGAGGCACAGGTGCAGTTGTGTGCCAGCAACCTCCCAGCCACTGATGAACGAGTTGTCCAGATACTCGAAGAAACTGCCAAAGATCCTCTACTGCAGCGCGTGATGCAACAGCTTGCCCATGGCTGACAAAAGAGGCAGTGCCCCCAGTTCTTCAACGTTAAGGACGAGTTAACGGTTGTCGAGGGGATCCTTCTTAAACTAGATAGAATCGTCATTCCCCAAAGCATGCAAGCCATGGTGCTCGGGCAGATCCATGAGGGTCATCTTGGGGTCGAAAAATGTCGGCACAGAGCTCGGCAGGCAGTCTACTGGCCTGGCATCAGCCAGGACGTTGCCAACACGGTCCTCAACTGCACAACATGCCAGAAGTTTCAACCAGCTCAGCCCAAGGAAATACTGCAACAGCACGAGCTTGTGACTTCTCCGTGGTCCAAGTTGGGGATAGACCTCTTGGTGTGGTTACGTGCTCTTGGTCGACTACTTCTCCAGCTACCCGGAAGTGGTGAAACTGTCGGACTTCACGTCCAAGTCAGTGATTAAAGCCTGCAAAGAGACGTTTGCCAGGCACAGCATACCACTCACAGTGATGAGTGACAACGGCCCATGTTTCTACAGCCAAGAGTGGTCCGACTTTGCACGATCCTACCACTTCAGTCACATCACATCCAGTCCCCATTACCCACAATCAAATGGGAAGGCCGGAAAACGGGTCCATATCGTCAAGCGGTTGCTGTGCAAGGCTGCAGACTCAGGCTTGGACTTCAACCTGGTGCTGTTGGCATACAGGGCAACCCCTCTGACGACTGGCTTGTCTCCGGCGCAGCTGCTCATGAACCGCAACCTGAGGACGACTGTTCCAGCCATCCATGTTCCAGACCTTGACCGCCTCACGGTGCTGCAGAAAGTGCAGCGATCCAGGGACCAGCAGAAGTTCACGTAGATTATCATAGAATTTACAGTGCAGAAGGAGGCCATTTGGCCCATCGAGTCTGCACCGGCTCTTGGAAAGAGCACCCTACCCAAGGTCAACACCTCCACCCTATCCCCATAACCCAGTAACCCCACCCAATACTAAGGGCAATTTTGGACACTAAGGGCAATTTATCATGGCCAATCCACCTAACCTGCACATCTTTGGACTGTGGGAGGAAACCGGAGCACCCGGAGGAAACCCACGCACACACGGGGAGGAGGCGCAGACTCCGCACAGACAGTGACCCAAGCCGGAATCGAACCTGGGACCCTGGAGCTGTGAAGCAATTGTGCTGACCACAATGCTACCGTGCTGCCCTAAATGCTCATGCCAAGGATCTACCTGCGCTGGCTCCAGACGATGTTGTTCACGTCTGAGGCAGGTTGGTCAGCCCCAGCTATTGTCGTCAGGCAGGCTGCCCCCAGGTCCTTCATTGTCCAACTGGCTGATGGCTCCATTCTACGGCGCAACAGGAGGGCGCTCCAAAAAGTTCCCTGCCCACCGCCTGGCCGCACTTCTCCGCATGGCATCATGCCTCCTCCGGACATCTCGCTCCACGAGCCCACCGGTCTGGCAGCGATCCAGCCTCTCCATGAGGCCACCGACATGGCAGCAATCCCGCCTGTCCAAGTGCTGGCATCCCCCCCTTCACCTCTGAGGCGATCGACAAGAATTCGGCGCCTGCCACAAAGACTGAATCTATAGACTTAAATCTTGTAAATTTTGTTCAGTTTGCTCTGTATCTGCATGATAGACACCTTCCCATGTACATATGTTCATTCACTCACCACTTGTATATAATCATGCATGTATATATATCGCCACGTGCCAAAGTTTACTTCAAAAAGGGGAGAAGTCATAATATCCACTCATGTATATAATGAATGCAGACAGGCAGTGATTGTCACACAGGATAACCAATGAACACACACGACACATAACAACCAATCACCAGACAGGACACCACCACTATAAAGCACACAGGGCATTAAGACTCTCTCGTTCTCTATAGGACACAGCTACTGAGATAGTAAGAGTGCACAAGCCAGTGAGCACTATCACCATGAGGTAGAGAGTTAGTCTGGCCAAGCCAGTAGGAGGTTATCAGTTAGATTGGTAGAGTGTCAACTTACAGCAGACTATGTACAGCAATCAGGAAGTTCAATAAAACAGTGTTGGACCATCTCCTGTGTCAGAAGCCTGTTTCTAATTTCACAGCATCCAGTTGCAGTCAACGTTGAACCAACTTACTTAACACATCAGCTGCCAGACCTGCCGAGTGTTTCCAGAACCTTCCGTCGCGATTTCAGGCTTCCAGCATCTGCAGAAATTTGCATTTGTCAGAATGAATTTTTTATTAAATTCCCACCATCTAGTTTCATTCTGAATCTTCTTTCAATCTTCACAGGGCTTCAAATGAATCAGTTTTTGAGGAAGATCCGCAGGCTGGTCTCTGATAACTTCTGTGGCTTTGAAAATGTCACGCAAAGCCCCTCGAATCATCCCAGATTGCTTCAGGCACAATAGATTATTTAGCAGGAGAGATGTGAGGTTGTCCACATTGGAGCTAAAGCAGGAAAATCCGAATATTCCCGAAAGGGTGAGAATCTAGAGACAAGAGAGGAGCAAAGAGATTTGGGAGGTCAAGTGAACAAATCATTTAAAGCCAGGTACAAAATCCAATCAGAAAAGGCTAATGGAATGCTGGCTTTTATCGCGACGGAATTTGAGGGGCAGGATTGAAGCTTCAGTTACACGGGCCTGTTGTGTCATGCTGCTTCGGGTAACACAGGCTGCTACTTGATGCAGTCTTAATTAAAGGATGCTCCAGACTCTGAAATGAGTTCAACGTGTTTATTGAACTATTAACACAGTTCTCAAATGAGTTTGACTCTCTGCTAATCTAACTGTAGTAACTCAGTCTGACTGTACCAGCTTGCTCTAAGCCACGTGCTGGGGTGTGATGTTGCTGATCAACCCTGTCTAACTCTCTAGATGTCTGTCTGTGGCAAGAGGCAGGGTGTGAGTGCCTCATCCCTTTTATAGTGTTGATGTCATGCCCCCTTGTGGAGATGCCACCTCTGAGTGTCCTGACTGCCCATTGGTTGTGTCCTATTCTGAGTGTTCATTGGTTGCATGTTTGCATATCATGGCATCTCCCCTTTTTTTTGGTAGATGTATATACATGTGAATCTGTCTGTCTAATGTGACTGACTGAGGAATACAGAACAGAACAAACAAAACAAATGCTCATAAGTCCAGTCTCTGAGGCTTGCGTCTGATCCTCGTTTACCGCCGGAGAAGTGGTGGAGGGGATGACGGTGTCTTGACAGACGAGTGGGTGGCACGACTGCTGGCCTCGTGGTTCGAGGTGTCTGGAGGTGGCAATTCGACATGTGGAAATGGAGGGGAAAGTGGTTGTAGGCAAGCAACTTTTCGCAGTGCCCTTCGATTCCTTCGCACAATGGAGCCATCAGCCATACGTGTGACATAGGATCTGGGCGCGGCCTGTCGAACAACGACAGCTGGAGCAGACCACCCACCATCCGGTATCTTGATCCTGAGCGTGTCTGCCGGGGATAGCACGTCCAGATCGGTGGCATGTGATTCGTAGCCCTGCTTCTGGCTATCGCAGAGCTGCTGCATCTTCTGCAGCACAGGGAGGTGATCAAGGTTGGGCAGGTGTATGGCTGGAAGCGTCGTCCGCAGGTCCCTGTTCATCAGCAGTTGAGCTGGCGACATGCCAGTGGACAAGGGAGTCGCCCGGTACGCAAGTAGTGCAAGGTGTATGTCGGAAGCGGAGTCCGAGGTCTTGCGGATGAGCTGCTGAACGATGTGCACCCCTTTTTCGACTTTGCCATTGGACTGCGGATATTGCGGACTGGAGGTGACAGGCCTGAAATTGTAGCTCTTGGCAAACGTGGACCATTCTCGACTGTGGAAGCACGGGCCATTGTCGCTCATGACGGTGTTCGGGATGCCATGCCGTGAGAATGTCTCTTTACACACTTTGATGACGGTCCGTGAGGTGAGGTCTGGCAGCTTCAGCACTTCAGGATAATTCAAAAAGTAACCGATGATTAAGATATAGTCGCGACCATTCACGTCAAATGGGTCAATGCCAACCTTGGACCACGGAGAAGTCTCTAGGTCATGTGATTGGAGCGTCTTCTTGCTCTGCACTGGTTGGAACCTCTGACAGGTTTCGCAGTTCAGGACCAAGTCAATGATGTCCTGGTTGATGCCGGGCCAGTAGACAGCTTGCTGGGCCCTGCGTCTGCACTTTTCTACGCCCAGGTGTCCCTCATGAATCTGCAGCACCATGCTCTGGGAACGTAGCGGGATGACTATCCTGTCCAGCTTGAGCAGGATGCCGTCGATCAGCTTCAGGTCGTCCTTGACGTTGTAGAATTGAGGGCATTGCCCTTTCTGCCGGCCATTGCTCAGGTTGTGGATGACTCGCTGCAACAGGGGGTCTTTGGCCGTCTCTTCTCGGATGAGGACAATCTTCTCATCTGTTGCCGGGAGAGTGCTTGCACACAGTTGTACCTGCAATTCAATGTGCTGGATGATCTCCAGTGGTTCACTGGGTGAGTTGCCCGAGCGGGACAATGCATCAGCGATGATGAGCTCCTTGCCAGGTGTGTACACCAAATTGAAATCATACCTCCTGCGTTTGAGCAGAATTCTCTGCAAACGAGGCGTCATGTCGTTCAGGTCCTTTTGGATGATGTGGACCAGAGGCCTATGATCCGTCTCAACAGTGAATGTTGGCAAGCCACAAACATAATCGTGAAATTTGAGGATGCCGGTGAGAAGACTAAACAGTCCTTCTCAATCTGCGCATATCTGATCTCAGTGGGTGTCATTGCCCGTGATGCGTATGCTACTGGTACCCAGGATGACGTGTCGTCTCTTGGAAGCAACACCGCCTCAATGCCATCCTGACTCGCATCTGTGGATATCTTGGTCTCTCGTTCTGGGTCAAAGAATGCAAGGACGGGTGCAGTGGTGAGCTTGGCTTTCAGCTCCAGCCACTCTGTTCGGTGCTCCACCTTCCACTCAAAGGCGGGTGATTTTTTTCACCAGGTTGTGTAGGGCCGTGGTATGTGTGGCCAAATTCGGGATGAAGTTGCCAAGGAAATTGACCATTCCCAGGAAGTGCAGTACTGCCTTCTTGCCCTCGGGGACTTTCATTGCCTCGATGGCTTTAATTGTGTCTGTGTCCGGGCGGGCACCGTGTTGTGAAATCTGATCGCCCAGGAACTTCAGCGTGGATGTCCCAAAACAGCACTTGGGCCTGTTTAGCTTGAGGCCATGTTCATGTATGCGTCGGAATACTTTCTTGAGTCGCGACATATGTTCCTCTGGGGCTGTGGACCAGATTATGATATCGTCAACGTAGACACGAACCACTTCTATTCCCTCCATCATCTGTTCCATGATGCGATGGAAAATCTCTGATGCCGAGATGATGCCAAATGGCATTCGGTTGTGCCAGAATCTGCCAAAAGGCGTGTTGAAGGTGCAGAGCCTTCTGCTGGACTCTTCAAGTTGGATTTGCCAAAATCCTTGGGACGCGTCCAATTTTGTGAAGAAGATCGCGTGTGTCATCTCACTCGTGATTTCTTCCCTCTTCGGGATGGGGTAATGTTCCCGCATAATGTTTTTGTTTCGATCCTTGGGGGTCAATGCAGATGCGTAGATCCCCCGAAGGCTTCTTTACGCACACCATCGAGCTGACCCAGTCGGTTGGTTCAGTGACCTTGGAGATGATGCCTTTTTGTTGTAGACTCATGAGCTCTGCCTTCAGGCGCTCTCAGTGGAGCAGGGACTCGTCGTGGTGTGTGGACCACTGGCTTGGCATCAGGCCGCAGTAGAATCTTGAACTCGCACGGCAGCGTGCCCATCCCGCTAAATACATCTGGGTACTGGGTTAGGATGTCACCGATGCTGGCCTGAAGATCCGAATGGGACTGCGTCGTGGTGTAGACCCTTTGAATGAGGTTCAGTTGCTTGCAGGCGTGCGCACCTAGCAGGGATACCCTGTCTGGTTTAACAATCTCGAAGAATCATAGAATCATAGAATTTACAGTGCAGCAGGAGGCCACTCAGCCCATCGAGTCAGCACCGGCTCTTTGAAAGAGCACCCCACCCAAGCCCACATCTCCACCATACCCCATAACCCAGTGACCCCACCCAACACTAAGAGCAATTTTGAACACTAAGGGCAATTTAGCATGGCCAATCCACCTAACCTGCACATCTTTGGACTGTGGGAGGAAACCGGAGCACCCGGAGGAAACCCACGCGGACACGGGGAGAATGTGCAGACTCCACACAGACAGTGACCCAAGCCGGGAATCGAACCCGGGACCCTGGAGCTGTGAAGCAATTGTGCTAACCACCATGCTACCGTGCTGCCCATAAGCTTGCTTGTGTGTGTCGGCTGGACACCTGCAGATGGCAGGACCCCAGAGCCTTGATTGTGTTTCCATTGTAGTCCAGGAGTTTGCAGGCAGCTGGAAGGATTGCGGGGGGCTTCTTGATTCTCTTGAAGTCTACCTGCAAAATCAGGTTGGTGGAGGCACCTGTGTCCAGTTTGAACTGGATGGGACGGTGGTTGACCTTCATCACTGCTCGCCATTCATCCTCAGAATCCACGGCCAGGATTGATTGGACTTGCGATGTGTCCGGTGTGGAGTATTCGCACTTCGTAATAATGCCCGCTCGGTAAGTGTTGTCCAGATATTCATCATCTGGATCCATCGCCTGGATCAGAGTCAGGCATTCAGTGTTGCACACTTCTGATGCGCCGCTGTCGGAATTGGGAGTGCTGGCTCCTGACTGGTGGTGCAGATCTGCACAGGGCTGCACAGTGGTTTGGTTTCCCACAGTTTAACCAGCGTTTGCCTCTTGCAGGGCAGTTTTTTAAGAAATGGGCGGTGCCGCAGTTCGTACAGGTCATGACGTCGGTGTCATGTCACTCAGTGCGTTGTTGCGCATGCATGGTGCGGTTCTCGGACGTCTGCACCTGCGCAGTGCGGTTTTCGTCCGCTTCGTGTTCCCGATCGCATTGCGCAAGCGTCGCGCCCCGGGAAGAGCGCCCAAAATGGCCGCTTTCGTCAATGTGGAGGCGCTGCATCCGGGAGATGGCCTGAAAACTCTCCACTCGTGGGAGGCTTGTTTTTTACTTTCTGCCGTTTTGTACTGTGAATAGCGATTTTTAGAGTGCTCATGCACTGTACACGTTTCAATCACGACTGGCAGGGTCATGTGCTTGATTTTCAACAATTGCTCTCGCAGAGGATCAGAGTGGACTCCAAAAACGATTTGGTCTCTGATCAAGGAGTCAGTGATATCACCGAAGTTGCAGGATTGCGTTAGCAGTCTCAGGTTAGTTAGATAGGAGTTGAAGGATTCGTCTTTACCTGGCATCTTCTGCTTGAAGACGTAGCGCTCGAATATTTTGTTGGTGTCCACCTCGCAGCGGCTGTCGAATTTGTCCAGGATGGTTTGGTACTTCGGAAAAGTGAAAGGAGTTGAAGATCTCTATCGCGTGGTCACCCGCAGTGGTGAGTAGAAGAGCTATCTTCCAAGCATCGGTTGCGCCATTGAGGTCGGATGCTTCCACGTGTGGTTGAAAATTCTGCTTGAATGATCGCCAGTTGGCACTAAGATTGCCGGTGGTCCTGAGCTGATGAGGCGCCTGAATCTTGTCCATTGTGCCTGTATGCAGTAGCTGGTTGTCACGGATCTTGCTGAGTTGAACTAAATAGATTGTACAGTCACTCCTGGTATCATGTTGTGTTATGCTGTTTCGGATAACACAGGCTGCTACTTGATGCAGTCTTAACTAAAGGATGCTCCAGACTCTGAAATGAGTTAAACGTGTTTATTTAACTATTAACACAGTTCTCAAATGAATTCGACTCTCTGCTAATTTAACTGTAGTAACTCAGGTTAACTGTACCAGCTTGCTCGAAGCCACGTGCTGGGGTGTGATGTTGCTGATCAACCCTGTCTAACTCTCTAGATGTCTGTCTGTGGAAAGAGGCAGGGTGTGAGTGCCTCATCCCTTTTATAGTGTTTATGCCATGCCCCCTTGTGGTGATGCCACCTCTGAGTGTCCTGACTGCCCATTGGTTGTGTCCTGTTCGGAGTGTTCATTGGTTGCATGTTTGCATATCATGACAGGGCCTAGGACCTTCGCGGACCCCATCCAGAGTATCGTGCTGAGTTCTGGGCCCCGCGGTAAGTACAGCTCCAATTCACCAGAATGATATCAGGGTTTAGAGGGTTAAACTGCGAGGATAGACGGCATGCCCTTTGCTTATGGTTTCTTGAGGATGGAAAGTAGAGTGGTGATCTGATCGAGCTGTTGAAAATATAGGAGGACTCAATCGAGTCGATGCAAAACTGGGGAATTGTAAGGCAACGTGAAAATTAGAGCTGAGCTGTCTTGGAGCTAAAACAAGAAGCACTTACAATCGTGGTAGAAATTGGGGAAATCGCTCCCTGAAAGATTGTGGATTGTTGCGATAGTTGGAGTTTCCAAGACTGAGATCAAGAGTTCTTTTTAATCAGGTCACCGTCAAAGAGCCAAAATTGAGTTTTCGATATTCCTGCTGTTCATGCGCACAGTGTGCTCCTGGCACGGGATCCCGGCAATGTGGGGCAGATTCAACGGGAAATTGGGGGAGGCGGTGGCGTTGCGATATTGTCACTGGATTAGTAAACCAGAGACTCAGAGTAATGTTTTTTAAATTCATTTACGGATGTGGGCAGTCCCTGAGATGTAGGTACACCCACTGTGCTGTTAGGGAGGGATTTCCAGGATTTTGCCCCAGCGACAGTGAAGGAACGACGATATATTTCCAAGTCGGGGTGGCGGGTGACTTGAAGGGGAACCTCCAGGTGGTGGGGTTCCAGGGTACCTGCTGCTCTTGTCCTCCTAGATGCTAGTGGTCTTGGGTTTGGAAGGTGATTTCTAAGGAACCTTGGTGAGTTACTGCAGTGCATCCTGTAGATGGTACACACGGCTGCCACTGTTCATCAGTGATGGAGGGTTTGAATGTTTGTGGAAGGGGTGCTCATCAAGGGGGCTGCTTTGTCCTGGATGGTGTTGAGCTTCTTGAGTGTCGTTGGAGCTGCACTCATCCAGGCACGTGGAGAGTATTCTATATACGCTTTGGGGGGTCAGGTGAGTTACCCGCTGTACGATTCTTAGCCTTTGACCTGCCCTGGTAGCCACAGTATTAATGTGGCTTGCCCAGTTCAGTTCCTGATCAATGGTAACCCCCAGGATTGTTTGTGGTGGATTTACCGATAGTAATGTCACTGAATGTCATGGGCCAATGGCTAGGTCCTCTCTTGTAGGTGATGATCATTGCCTGCCACTTGTGTGGTGCAAATGTAACTTGCCACTTGTCAGTCCAAGCCTGGATATTGTCCAGGTCTTGCTGATTTGGACACGGACTGCTTCATTATCTGAGGAGTCGTGAATGGTGCTGAACATTGTCATCTGCAAACATCCCTACTTCTGACCTTATGATGGAAGGAAGGTCATTGATAAAAGTGGTTGGGCCTAGGACACTACCCTGAGAAATTCCTGCAGTAATGTTCCGGAGTTAAGTTGATTGACCTCCATCCACCCCAACCATCTTCCTTTTCCTGATTCCCATTGACTCCAGTTTAGCTCGGGCTCCTTGATGCCACACTCGGTCAAATGCTGCCTTGATGCTCTGCGGCCCCAGGTTTAAATGCCGCCACTGCAGATGGTGAAATTTGAACTTTAGAAAATCTGGAAATAAATGTCCAATATCATCTGTATGGTGCAGAAGGAGGCCATTTGGCCCATCGAGTCTGCAATGACCCTCTGAAAGAGAATCGCCACCTCAGCCCATAGCCCGCCCTTTCCCTATAACCCCACCTAACCTGCACATCTTTGGAGGAGGAAGCCGGGCAGCTGGAGGAAACGCGCGCAGACACGGGGAGAAAGTGCAAACTCCACACAGAGTCACCCCAGGCTGGAATTGAACCCGGGTCCCTGGCGCTGTGAGGCAGCAGTGCTAATGGTGACCATGAAAATATTGTCAACTGTCGTTCAAACCCATCTGGTTCACTAATGTCCTTCAGGGAAGGAAATCTGTCGTCCTTACCCGGTCTGGCCTACATGTGACTCCAGACCCACAGCCACGTGGTTGATTCTTAACTGACCCTTCAAGGACAATTGAGGATGGACAATAAATGCTGGCCCGGCCTGTAACACCAACATCCCATGAACAAATTAAAATAAGTCCCATTAGCAGTGGCGGGACCAGAGGGTCCCACATACGGCCAACGTTGGGTTGACTCCCGGCACCGAGAAGCACGCCGCGCAAAGACCAGAAAGTCTCACCCTTTGTGTTTTCGACCTGACAAAAACACACCAATCACACAAAGAGGATGGGTAACTCACACGGGGCTGGTTTAGCACAGGGCTAAATCGCTGGCTTTTAAAGCAGACCAAGGAAGGCCAGCAGCACGGTTCAATTCCCATACCAGCCTCCCCGAACAGGCGCCGGAACGTGGTGACTAGGGGCTTGCTTCTCACAATAACGTCATTTGAAGCCTACTTGTGGCAATAAGCGATTTTCATTTCATTTTCATTTTCATCAGGTGGATTCATTTATTGAAGAGATGAATCGACATTCAACAATATCTGGGAGGTTAGTTAACATGTCCGATCTCCAGGACTGCTCCCATCACCTGCCCAATACTTATATGAGTATATAAATCACATTGTCTGTGGCAATGGTTTCTAAACGTTTAACATCCAATGCTGCCTTTTCATGAAACCGCCAAACCTCGCGAACCACCCCTAAAAAATTATGTTCTCCAGGGATTTTCTCCCTCAACCGATTTTCTCCCTTAAAGCAGCGATACTGGAAATGCAAAAGTAGGTTTCCTTGTGACACTTTTATTGCACGCTCTTTGTCATGACATTATCGATTCTGTTACATTGTGAAAACAGCAACACGATTCCACTTTCATTACTCTGGCCATGCCTAATTCAGGGTCACCCTGGACCTGACGAAATACTGGCTGACGCCGACTTTTCGTTTTCTCGTGTCTTTGCGTTCCCCGTTATCAGGCAGTTTACTGTTGTGAGGAGTAAAATAGTTAAAATAACACACTGACGATGCTAGAAGTGAACCAAACTAGTGAAGGAGGACATTCACTCATGTCTCAGTAGAGCAAGCCAGTGACTCAAGGGCTGCGCTGTCACTGCATTGGCTACACTAACTCTGTATCCAGTCCCCAAAGCTTCAGAATAGTTGCCTGTTAATTAATGTATTTGCTCATTTGGTGAGCGTCAAATTGACAGCTGTTCCTGAATAACGCAAATAAAAACTTAAATGGCTGAGTTGAACCACTGTTGCTTTTATTAGGCTTGCGTTTCCTTAATTATGTTTATTCATTCTTCATTTATATAAATGTAAAATTGTGCCCGTCATGTCCGTCAATTCCGTCCTGCTTGATGACAAAAGCAGCAATTGTCGTTTTCCTGGGAATTTGGTGGGCAAACATTTTTGCTTCCATCATTCTGTCATTTTTCCCCAGAGCCTCCCGAAGCATTTCACGGACCACCGTTTGGTTGCACCACTACATGGTGTGCACAACAGCTTGATAAATGCCCCGTTAAAGATATACCACAACATCCCCCTTTTTTTCTAACTTGAAGTTGCAACCTTAATGTCAACCTTCAAGTTGTGGCACAGTGGTTAGCACTACTGCCTCACAGCGCCAGGGTCCCAGGTTCAATTCCAGCCTTGGGTCACTGTTTGTGTGGAGTTTGCACTTTCTCCCCGTGTCTGCGTGGGTTTCCTCCGGGTGCTCCGGTTTCCTCCCACAAGTCCTGAAAGACGTGCAGGTGAGGGGGATTGGTCATGATAAATTGCCCCTTAGTGTCCAGGGATGTACAGTTCAGGGGTAGGGCTTGGGAGTGGGTCTAGGTAGGGTGCTCTTTCAGACGGTTGGTGCAGACTCAATGGGCTGAATGGCCTCCTTCAGCACGATAAGAATTCTGTGGTTCTAAAAAATAGGAACTATTTAAATCAAAAGAGAACCATTATACGTTTGAATATACAATTATACTTATAAGTCTCTAGAAATATAATTATGGGCTGATGATATGCCCATGCTTCGTTACTGATTGATTATTGATTTATTGATTCATTGATTTATTTGGTATAAAAGGATTGATTGAGTATATAGCTAAGAGAACAGTATTATTCAAGAACACCCTGTCTGCAAAAGTACAGTCAATACAGCACAGGAACAGGCCCTTCGGCCCTCCAAGCCTGCGCCGATCACGTGTCCTATCTAGACGATAGAATAAGAGATCTTCTATTCACCATGAAGTTGGTTTGATTGCATGAGTGCATACATCACACCCTCTATGATGATGCAGAGTAGGATCGGATACAATCTTTGCAAATATATCAGAACAGAGTTAAAATACAGTTTGACCTGTCAGCTATCTGAATGTTTGGACCATTCCGAGGGTTGAATGTCCTCCTCCAGCTGCTATTGTTACGATGCTGTGATATTCCACACACTGTTTATACCCGCAACAAGATCCCCCAAAAATCAAGCTTGCAAATGAATGATTAGTTGACTCTCAACTCTTGAGGGTAAGGTACTGAGGGAGTGCTGCACTGCCGGAGGTGCTGTCATTGGGATGAGACGAGGCCCCTGCTCAGGCTGAAAATCCCATCATCTTATTCCAAAGCTGAGCAAGACAGTTATCCCCAGCATCCTGGGCAACGATTAATCACTAAGTCACCTTGGCTAAAATACAGAGGCCGGGATTCTCCGACCCCGGGCCGGGCCGGTTCACCAGCGCCGATTTGCGGGCGCCCGCGGGATTACTGCTGTGCCGGTGGGGGGACCGTTGAAAGCGCGCCATCCCGGCAATTCTCCGGGCTTCGACGGGCCGAGTGCCCACCGAGTTCGGCCGAGTCTCGCCGGCGTGGGTTACGTATGGTCCCACCCGGCGGGACCTCGGAGTTCTGTCTGTGGGGGCCGTCCTGGTGGGGGGGGGGGGGGGAAATTCGACTCGGGGGGGGGCCTCCACGGTGGCCTGGCCTGCGATCGGGGACTACCGATTGGCGGGCTATTTCCGTGGGGGTCTATGTTCCTCCGCGCCGGGCCCCTGTAGGGCTCCGCCATATTGCCCGGGGGCCGGCGCGGAGACGGGAACCAACGCGTATGCGCGAACCCACGCCGGCCGTGGCGCACCGGCCTTCGGACGCCGGAGCTACGGAGACAACTTCAGCACCGTACTAGCCCCCAAGGAAGGGGTGGATAGCTGCCAGTTGAGGCCCGTTGACGCCGGAGTGGCTCACGCCACTTTCACGCCGGCGTCAGAACTTGGCCGCAGGATTGGAGAATCCCGGACAGAATATCGGGTCATTCTTACTATTGGTCGGAGACTGCTGTAAGCAGATTGACTGATACGTTACATCCATTGCAACAGTGACTGTACCTGACTATTACAATCCCAGACCAGGTCCCAACAGTGGCTAGGATACTGGGAAACACCCAATATTTTAATTTTGTAAGTCTGTGATGAAAGGACACCTCGCTCCGGGAGTGATTGCACAAATAAATAGGGTTATGGTATCTCGAAACAAACTTTATTACTAACACGGTATTAAAATACCTTTAACATCACACAAGAAAATAGCTTACACGTACCCCTTCAGCAATACTACCCAATACAGTGAATTCAATACCCATAACTGCTATCTTTATTCCCACTTAAACAACAAGGAAAAATACCATCTGAGCTCTCAATCCACTGTTAAACCACTGGCACTCAGGAATACTTGCTTTACTGAGATGTCCTTTGAGAAAGAGAGATCTCTTGACACTGCTTTAAAGACAAGACCTGACCCCTGTCAGACCCATGCAGAAACTCTGGCTGTATTTCTTCAGAAGATGCCTCTCAGCTTGTTTCACTCACCCATGTTCTCAGACAGGTCTGCATTGCTTTAAAGACTGTTAATCGTTTTTAACTGAACGGCAGGGAGAGCAAAACCTCTTCGCTTCTGGTCACAGCTTCATTCAGTTCACAACTGATGTGCTTTCTGTAAAATAACACCCAGTAATGTCATCATCTTATCATGCTGAAATCTAATTATATCCATGGGGAATGGGCAGCACTGTGGCACAATGGTTAGCACTGCTGCTTTACGGCGCCAGGGACTCGGGTTCAATTCCGGCCTTGGGTGACTGTCTGTGTGGAGTCTGTACTTTCCCCCTATGCCTGCGTGGATTTCCTCCGGGTGCTTCGGTTTCGTCCCATAGTCCAAAGACATGCAGGTTAGGTGGATTGGCCATGCTAAATTGCCCTTAGTGTCCAAAAAGATGTGCAAGTTAGATTAAGGGATTAATGGGACAGGGCAGTGAGTGAGCTTGGGTGAAGTACATAGAAAATAAAACATGGAACATACAGTGCAGAAGGAGGCCATTCGGCCCATCGAGTCTGCAGCGACCCACCCAAGCCCTCCCTTCCACCCTATCCCCGTAACCCAATTACCCCTCCTAACCTTTTATGGTCACTAAGGGCAATTTATCATGGCCAATCCACCTAACCTGCACGTCTTTGGACTGTGGGAGGAAACCGGAGCACCCGGAGGAAACCCACGTAGACACGGGGAGAACGTGCAGACTCCACACAGACAGTGACCCAGCGGGGAATCGAACCTGGGACCCTGGCGCTGTGAAGACACAGTGCTATCCACTTGTGCTACCGTGCTGCCCTACTCTTTCAGAGGTTTGGTGCAAACTCGATGGGCTGACTGGCCTCCTTCTGCGCTGTAGGGGTTCTATGAATCCCCTTAAGCAAAATAAGATGACATCAGCCCAAGCCTTTTGCGATGCTTTAGTTGCACCCCTGGCTCCCAAAAGTTTTATTGTCTTTCAAGCTAGGATTCCTTTTAAAACATGATTGCAGCAGTCACACACACCAACCCAGGGGTTTAACCCTTACTGCACCAAATATCGACAATCCAATGCATTTAAAATTCCTACATTCATCACACCCACAAGCTGCACCAGCTGCAAAGTGCTGGAAAGCGGCTGACGGGTATGAGTGGCGCTGTATAAATTCAAGCCTTTCTTTCTTTTCTTTAAGAGCTCCTTGAACCCCAGGGAAGACATTTTGTTTCGGCCCTACCCAAAGGAAAATGAAACCTAAACGATGAATCTTCCGTCGCCAAACTGAACGCTCGCCTGTGTTCGATTCTCCAGGCTGCCAACAAATAAAACTGGGAGCACTTGTATCGAATGTGACGCGGCCAGATCTGTGAGAGAGCGGGATAAATCTTTGCAAGGTGGTAGCTTATTTCATATCAGTGTTTCTTCACTGGGTGAGAGCATCACTGGTTAGGCCAACATCACAGCCACTTCAGCCTTTTCCTTTTGTACGGGTGTGCAGGGCTAACCCATGATTGAGGATGGGGATATTTGTGGAGCCTCCTCCTCCAATTAGCTGTTTAATTGCCTGCCACGACTGGATGTAGATGGACTGTGGAGCTTAGATCTGATCCATTTTTTTGTGCGACCGCTTGCCTCTGTCTATCGTTGGTTGTGTTGTAACTTCGTCGGGCTAACACCTCATTTTTAATTGCTTGGTCCTGCTCATGGCACGCTCTCCTGGATTGGACCAGGGTTTACCCCCTGGCTTGGTGGTGATGGTAGAGTGGGCGATCCGCCAGGCCATGAGGTTACAGACTGTGGTTGAATATAATTCAGCTGCTGATGAGGGCTCACGGCACCTCATGGATGCCCAGTCTTGAATCACCAAGTCTGTTCGAAAGCCACCCCATTTAGCACAGGAATCATAATCTTTATTAGTGTCACAAGTAGGCTTGCATTAACACTGCAATGAAGTTACTGCGAAAAGCCCCTAGTCGCCGCACTCCGGCGCCTGTTCGGGTACACAGAGGGAGAATTCAGAATGTCCAATTCAACTAACAGCACGTCTTTCGGGACTTGTGGGAGGAAACCGGAGCACCCGGAGGAAACCCACGCAGACACGGAGCGAACGTGCAGACTCCACACAGACAGTGACCCAAGCTGGGAATCGAACCTGGGACCCTGCCGCTGTGAAGCAGCAATTGCTACCCACTATGCGATCGTGCTGCTCTCAAATAATAATAATAATAATCACTTATTGTCACAAGTAGGCTTCAATGAAGTTGCTGTGAAAAACCCCGCGTCGCCACATTCCGGGAGGCCGGTACGGGAATTGAACCCGCGCTGCTGGCCTTGTTCCCCATTACAAGCCAGCTGTTTAGCCCACTGTGCCAAACCAGCCCCACAAAACACAATGGAGAGTATTTTCAATGGGAAGGCACGGCTTCAACTCACAAGGATTGCGCGGTGGTCACTTCGACCAATCTTGCCGCCATGGACAGGTGCTTTTGTGACAGGTAGATCGCGGAGGGAGAGGTCAAGTAGGGTTTGACCCTTATTGGTTCCCTCACCACCTGCCACAGCCCCAGTCTGGCAGCAATGCCCTTTAGGATGTGGAGTAATAGAGAGAAACCTGAATGGGTCACGGATGTGGTTATGTGGCCAATTGTTGGGCGGTATTCAGCTAAGTGTGAAGGAATGTCGATATAGTAATCACGTGGCATATCGATAATAAGGTAGAATTCAGATATAATTAGGCATTACATTTTATGACAAAGATTGACTTAACACATATGAATTGTCACCTGAATACAAATGAAAGTCGCTTGGCGGAATACTCCACCGGCTATTGCTGGAACCGGGAAACGCCATTCGGCGGAGAATCGGTTCCAGCGCTGAAATGGTGGTGGGCGGCGGCTTCACACCAAAATCGCAATTCTCCGTTGCCTCGACAGCGGCGTCAATGAGTTCCAGGACGCATGTGCTGTAAACACCGTCTGCATATCATTAGCAAGCCCGGCGCGGTATTCTCCGGGGCCTGCGCGATGCGCCGCCTCGGACAGGCCCAGTTCTCGACGGCGCGGTTCACTTGAGCATTTAGAATCCATGAAACCGGCGTCCCCGCTGATGAGAGAGAGAGAGGAGGTAGGACACCGAGACTGTGGGCTGCTGGGTCGGAGACTGGGTGCCCTGGGGTCCCTGCCAGGACGGGGGGGGGGGGGGGGTGATGTATAAATGGTCGATGAGGCCGGGGTGACCCCCTCACGGGACTAGGGCAG
Source organism: Scyliorhinus torazame (assembly GCF_047496885.1). Lineage (NCBI taxonomy): Eukaryota > Metazoa > Chordata > Chondrichthyes > Carcharhiniformes > Scyliorhinidae > Scyliorhinus > Scyliorhinus torazame. The sequence goes on from NC_092715.1 coordinate 25,930,057, forward strand.
AGTCCAGACATGGACAGCCATTGCTACCACCTGCGAGGCGTTGCTGCACACTCCAGTGACCACCCACCTTTGCCCCCGGTTCTGCAGAGCGCCCCCACCCCACCATCCTGCACGCCAGCCCCCACCCTCCACCATATCACCCCCCCCCCTGCTGGCGGAGCATCACATGGCCCACCCAAGGGCAACGCCCACAGTAGCCCCTATGGGGAGGACGGGCGGGCTCCATGGAGCGTACTGCTGGCAAGGTCAGCACCGGCCAATGATACCCCTGGCAGCATGGATGGGTGCCAGGGCCAGAGTCCCCACGGTGCCAGGCACTGACAGGGCCAGGGGTGGGGGACATGTGGTGGGCAGAGGCCGCAGTGCCAACCGGGGGCACCATGTAGCCCAGTGGACCTGGTTGGGCACGGGGTTACGCACCGTGCTAACATGTCGGCCTTCACCCCCTGCAGACATTGGATATTGAAATTTAACCATGCTGCCCTTCCTCCTAGTCGCCGCAGCCCTGGGGGATGTCCTGTGGCTGTACGAGCTGGAGCTGCTCGAGGAGGAGGAAGCTGCAGCAGCGGAGCGGGCAGCAGTGGAGCGGGCAGCAGCGGAGCGGGCAGCAGTGGAGCGGGCAGCAGCGGAGCGGGCAGCAGCGGAGCGGGCAGCAGCGGAGCGGGCAGCAGTGGAGCGGGCAGCAGCGGAGCGGGCAGCAGCGGAGCGGGCAGCAGCGGAGCCCACCCAGAGGAACAGGAGGCAGCCACCCAGGATGGAGAACCGGCCGCCTGACAGGCCGAGGAGGTGGAAAGGAGGTGCCTCACGTGGCCTCGCGGGTACCGGCAGCACCTGTCATTCGAGGACATGCCGGACCAGGCATGCAGTCGAAGACTCTGGCTCAGCAGGGGGACAGATCTGCCAGGTCATGGCGCACCTGGCACCACAGGGGAATGGGGGAGGATTACACCCACTCCCGGTGGCTGTCAAGATGATGGTCACCCTGAACCTTTACACGACGGGGTCTTTCCAGGCGCTGAGTGGGGACCTGTCCGAGATCTCACAGAGCTCGGTGCATCCGTGCCAGCATGGACGCCCTATATGCCCAGGGGGCTCGCTACATCGATTTCACTGTGGACCGAGCCCACCCAGGATGAACGTGCAGCTGGAATGCGACCATCAGCTGCTCATCAGGCACACTGGCAGCTGTACCCGGGCAGTGTGCACAATGCCTTAACCCTTGCGCACTCGACGATTCCTGACATGTTTGGGATGCCCTCACCCCCCCCCCCCCACCCCCCCCCAGCTGTGGGATTGGCTTCTGGGTGACGGGGGTTATCCACTGCAGACACTGCACCCCCCCCCCCCCACCCCCAACCTCCCTCCGCCCCCCCCCCCCCCCGCACCTCCCTCCGTGATACATACCTGCCACACTACAGGGTGCAGGCATTAGGTTGGCAGTACCAGCAGGTCTGGTCCGAGGGATGGAGGATGATGCCAACCCGCTCTGTGATGAGCTCTGGTCCACCTGGGTGATCCCTGCATGCGAGTTGGCCATTCCATCACATCGTCCCATCAGATCCCTGTGGTGGCGGTGGTGGAGACGGTTGGGGGGGGGGGGGGCCCGGGCCACCCACAAAGTCCACCCATTCACCGCCCCCCTCTCCCGCGACCCCTCTCTGGCCCGCCCACACCCGGCCACCCCTCACACCCATCAGACAATGCACCGCGGCAGCTTGTAACAGTGTAACACGTGTTTACAGGTTTGTGCCCTAGCCTCCGTAACTAAAGTGTGCCTGTACCTGTGCCAACGTAACTGGTGTCTAACCTTCCGGCCTTTCGGGCCCTAATGCTGAGTCTAGGTGGTTCCCCAGAACAGCCGGAGTGCAGGCGGCCTGCCGTGATTCCCGCTCTGCGACCTGGGTCCTCGTTGGCGGCCATCATCTGGGTCACTGGGCCTGGATGGGCCCGGCCGCTGCTTGGTTGTCCCAGGTGGCGTGGTGCTGCCCTGTTCTGCCCGATGCTCACCAGCAGCGTCAGGGACAGGAGATTAGCGGGAGGCGGAGAGAGTCCGAGGTGCTCCGGAGTTCCGGCACCTCCTCTGCGGGAGACACCGGCACGGGCTCCATCACCTCCTCCACACGTGGCATGGGGAGCTGCAACTCAGCAGGCTCCCATGTCCGCGCCCAACCTCCACCCCGGCGACTTCCCCTTTCTCTGGGCCGCCGACCAAGTCCAGGGCCCTCTGCTCAGCCACGGTGAGGAGCCGCATGTCCGGCCGTCCCCCTCCAGTTTTCTCCCGCTCCCGGCGGTTAGGAGCGGCCCTCTCCTGGGGGCGGGGGAACAAAACGTGGTAGTGTTCGGCAGCCCAACGCATGCAGCCCGGGAGGTGGGTAAGCTGGTAGCCTTTGTGACCAGGGCACCCGGCCAGGGCGGCCAGTACGGAAGCCGGCATGTGCTGCCGGGTGTGGATTCGGACGCCTTCCAGGTGGGTGGGAGGTCGGGTTACGGGTGTGTGGGGTGGGGGGGTTGGTGCCAGGGGCACAGTGCTGCCTACTCACCCTGGACGCCTTGAGGGGGCCGTGCAGTTTCTTCCTCCCCTGCTGGCCGGTCCGGGTGGCGTTGCCCACGGCGCTGACCACCTCTGCCACCTGCGCCGAGGCACGGCAAATGGCAGCGGCTGGCAACCTCCTTCCCAGGCCGGGACACAGGGTGGCCTGCCTCTCCCCCACCTCGTCCAGGAGGGTCTCCAGTTCGGCGTCATTGAAGCGTGAGGCCGCTCTCCCCGCTGCCATCCTGTTGGCTGGGATGGTGTGTGTGGGGAGTGCAGTGTGTATGTGCGGCTGCAGCTTGTCAGCCTCTTCAGTGTCAATTGAGAAACGGGTGAATCCAGCACCCTTTCTCATTGGAATTGATTGTGTTTCACGTGACGACGGTGTTAGTGCCTCAGCGGTCGCTGAATCAGTGCAGGTGCGGCACCAGCTTTGCTGTCGTGGAACTCCATGAATCCTGACATCAACACCCGTGTCAGACACGGAGAATCCAGCCGGCTAGTTTTTGAAAGTAGAAAAGAGTTAAAGATTTTGTCCAGATATCTCTGGTACAACTACTACTGATTTAAAACACATGTCCATTATTTAAAGTCTATCTATGGCATTGGAATGTTTTTAAAAGCTCCTTGAACACAAGGCAGATGGGATTTACTAATAAGAGGTTGCCGGTTCTGTCTAATTTAAAATTAATCACACAGCTTTTACCAAAAGGAATGTTAACAGGGTATTAACAGACATGTTGGCGTGAATGACAGAGGATGATTTTGAATTATGCCACAATGCCATAGTCCTTAGATTTGCACTGAATTTTATCGCACAGAAACTGGCTATTTGGCCCATTTACACCATCCATGCCGGTATCTTTTTGCTCCCACTCCCACTCGACTCCCTCTCACCTCATTACCATATCTGTCTGTTCCTTTCTCCATCGTGAGTTTGTCTAACCTCCCCGGTCATGTATCCATGTTTGGCTCGTCTACTCCTTGAGTTCCACATTCTCAGCGACCTGTGGGATAACATGTTTCCCCTGAATTCCTCGTTGGGTTTATTCGTGACTAAGATTGGATTGGATTTTGTTTATTGTCACGCGTACCGAGGTACAGTGAAAAGTATTTTTCTGCGAGCAGCTCAAACAGATCATTAAGTACATGAAAAGGAAAAAGAATGAAAAGAAAATACATAATAGGGCAACACAAGGTTTCAATGTAAATACATAGACACCGGTGCCGGGTGAAGCATACAGGAGTGTAGTATTAATCAGGTCAGTCCATAAGAGGGGCGTTTAGGAGTCTGGTAACAGCGGGGAAGAAGCTGTTTTGGAGCCTGTTAGTGCGTGTTCTCAGACTTTTGTATCTCCTGCCCGATGGAAGAAGTTGGAAGAGTGAGTAAGCCGAGTGGGAGGGGTCTTTGATTATGCTGCCCGCTTTCCCCAGGCAGCGGGAGGTGTAGATGGAGTCAATGGGATGGGAGGTGGGTTCGTGTGATGGACTGGGCTGTGTTCACGACTCTGAAGTTTCTTGCGGTCCTGGGCCGAGCAGTTGCCATACCAGTCTGTGATGCAGCCCGATAGGATGCTTTCTATGGTGCATCTGTGAAAGTTGGTAAGAGTCAATGTGGACATGCCGAATTTCCTTAGTTTCCTGAGGAAGTATAGGTGCTGTTGTGCTTTCTTGGTGGTAGCGTCGACGTGGGTGGACCAGGACAGATTTTTGGAGATGTGCACCCCTCGGAATTGAAGCTGCTAACCATCTCCACCTCGGCCCCGTTGATGCTGACAGGGGTGTGTACAGTACTTTGCTTCCTGAAGTCAATGACAGCTCTTTAGTTTTGCTGGCATTGAGGGAGAGATTGTTGTCGCTGCACCACTCCACTCCACTATCACATATTTATGAACATTCGGAGATTTCACATGTTCAATGCCCCATGACGCTCATCATTCTTCATTCCCTCTGGCCACTCACCTGTCACCTGGCCCTTTGTTTAATTGCTGTTGGTCATTGAAGTAAATGGGTTAATGCTTGCACGAGGGGTTTAAGTTAATGTAGGTTTGAGTGCCAGCAGGATATTTTGCTGAGCAGTGGGGGAGTCCCTCGAAATGCAGCCAGCAGAAAGGTTCAATAACACATCAGCTAAAATGGCGGCATGCAGCCACCTCAGGACACTTTTTGTGACATTTACACTCTCGAGATCGGATTGGTGGCCCCTGCCTCACCGCTGTCTCTCTTCAAACTGAAGAGGGAAGGCTGGAGTCTGGTTTTCATTTTCTTTTTCATTTTAACACCCCTCCTCCTGATTTATCCCTCCCGAGCCTCGAAGGGCACCGTTACCCCAACGATGCTATCATGGATGTCATGAGATGCAAACATGCAGCTAATGAACACATAGAACAGGACACGACCAATGAGCAGTCAGGACACTCAGGGGTGGTATCTCACTATAAAAGGGATGAGGCACTCACACCCCGCCTCTTTCCACAGACCAACATCTGGTAAGTATTGTAATTGGAAAGTAAAATCCTTATTCCTTTCACTTATTCATTATTTGATATTATATTTGTAATCAGTTAAGGTAAAGTGTAAAAATGGCAGGAGATCCCAGGCCCGTGTTATGCTCCTCGTGCTCAATGTGGGAGTTCAGGGACGCAGCTGATGCCCCTGACTCCTTCATGTGTGGGAAGTGTGTCCAGCTGCAGTTCCTGTTAGACCGCATGACGGCTCTGGAGCTGCGGATGGACTCACTTTGGAGCATCCGCGATGCTGAGGAGGTCGTGGATAGCACGTTCAGTGAGCTGGTCACACCGCAGATTAGGGTTGGTGAGGGAGACAGGGAATGGGTGACCAAAAGGCAGAGAAAGAGCAGGAAGGCAGTGCAGGTGTCCCCTGCGGTCATCTCCCTCCAAAACAGGTATACCGTTTTGGATACTGTTGGGGGAGATGACTCAACAGGGGAAGGCAGTAGTAGCCAGTCGCATGAAACCGTTGCTGGCTCTGCTGCACAGAAGGGCGGGAAAAAGACTGGCAGGGCTATAGTCACAGGGGATTCACCGTAAGGGGAGTAGACAGGCGTTTCTATGGTCGAAAACGAGACTCCCGAATGGTATGTTGCCTCCCGGGTGCACGGGTCAGGGATGTCTCAGATCGGCTGCAGGACATACTGAAGGGGGAGGGTGAACAGTCAGTTGTCGTAGTGCATATAGGCACCAACGAGAAAGGTAAAAAACAGGATGAGGTCCTACAATCAGAATTTAGGGAGTTAGGAGATAAGTTAAAAAGTAGGACCTCAAAGGTTGTAATCTCAGGATTTCTACCAGTGCCACAAGACAGTCAGAGTAGAAATTCAAGAATAGTCAGAATGAATACGTGGCTTGAGAGATGGTGCAGGAGGGAGGGATTCAGATTTTTGGGACATTGGAACAGGTTCTGGGGACAGTGGGACCATTACAAATCGGATGGTTACACCTGGGAAGGACTGGAACCAATGTCCTAGGGGGTGCTTTTGCTAACACTGTTGGGGAGGTTTTAAACTAATGTGGCAGGGGGATGGGAATCAGATTAGGAAGTTAGAGGTCAGTAAAGAGGCAGCAACTAAAGCCAGTAAGGTACTAGATAATAAACTCAATGTGACTAAGGGGAAGAGTAGACAGGGAAGAGATGATGAACGCAAAGAGACAGGGGGTCTGAGGTGCATTTGTTTCAATGCGAGAAGTGTAGCAGGTAAGGCAGATGAACTTAGGGCTTGGATTAGTACCTGGGAATATGATGTTATTGGTATTACGGAGACTTGGTTGAGGGAAGGGCAAGACTGGCAACTAAATATCCCAGGGTATAGATGCTTCAGGAGGGATAGAGAGGGAGGTAAAAGGGGTGGAGGAGTTGCATTACTGGTCAGAGATGATATCACTGCTATGATAAAGGAGGGCAAGGTGGAGGATTCGAGCACTGAGGCAATATGGGTAGAGCTAAGAATTGGAAAGGTGCAGTAACATTGTTGGGACTTTACTACAGGCCTCCCAAATGCGAGCGTGAAGTAGACGTACAAATATGTAGACAGATTATAGAAAAATGTAGGAGCAATAGGGTGGTTGTGATGGGAGATTTTAACTTCCCCAACATTGAATGGGACTCATGTAGTGTTGGAGGCGTAGATGGAGCAGAATTTGTAAGGAGCATCCAGGAGAGTTTTTGAGAGCAGTATGTAAATAGTCCAACTCGGGAAGGGGCCATACTGGACCTGGTATTGGGGAATGATCCCGGCCAGGTGGTTGAAGTTTCAGTCGGCGATTACTTTGGGAATAGCGATCACAATTCCGTAAGTTTTAGAATATTCATGGACAAAGACGAGAGTGGTCCTAAAGAAAGAGTGCTAAATTGGGGAAAGGCCAAGTATTACAAAATTCGGCAGGAGCTAGGGAATGTGGATTGGGAGCAGCTCTTTAAGGGTAAATTCACATTTGAAATGTGGGAGTCTTTGCAGGGAAGGTAGATTAGAGTGCAGGACAGACATGTCCCTGCGAAAATGAGGGATAGAAATGGCAAGATTAGGGAACCATGGATGACGGGTGGAATTGTGAGACTAGCTAAGATGAAAAAGGAAGCATGCATAAGATCTAGGCGATTTAAATCTGATGAACCTTTGGAGGAATATCGGGAAAGTAGGACAAATCTCAAACGTGCAATAAAGAGGGCTAAAAGGGGTCATGAAATATCTTTGGCCAGCAGGGTTAAAGAAAATCCCAAAGCCTTTTATTCGTATATAAGGAGCAAGAGGGTAACTAGAGAAAGGATTGGCCCACTCAAAGACAAAAGAGGGAATTTATGCGTGGAGTCAGAGGAAATGGGTGAGATTCTGAATGAGTACTTTGCATCGGTATTCACCAAGGAGAGGGACATGACGGATGTTGAGGCTAGGGATGGATGTTTAAATACTCTAGGTCAAGTCGGCATAAGGAAGGGGGATGATTTGGGTATTCTAAAAGGTATTAAGGTGGACAAGTCCCCAGGTCCGGATGGGATCTATCCCAGGTTACTGAGGGAAGCGAGGGAAGAAAAAGCTGGGGCCTTAACAGATATCTTTGCAGCATCCATAAGCACGGGTGAGGTCCCAGAGGACTGGCGAATTGCTAATGTTGTCCCTTTGTTTAAGAAGGGTAGCAGGGGTAATCCAGGGAATTATAGACCTGTGAGCTTGACTTCAGTGGCAGGCAACTGTTGGAGAAGATACTGAGGGATAGGATCTATTCACATTTGAAAGAAAATAGACTTATCAGTGATAGGCAGCATGGTTTTGCACAGGGAAGATCATGTTTTACAATCCTAATGGAATTCTTTGAGGAAGTGACAATGTTAATTGATGAGGGAAGGGCTGTAGATGTCATATGCATGGACTTCAGTAAGGTGTTTGATAAAGTTTCCCATGGCAGGTTGATGGAAAAAGTCAAGTCATTTGGGGTTCAGGGTTTGCTAGCTAGATGGATAAAGAACTGGCTGGGCAACAGGAGACAGAGAGTAGTGGTGGAAGGGAGTCCGCCTTACAGTTCAGAATGAAGCAATTAGTCGATCAGGGGCCCTGGTCGTCCTCTGTGATCGTCGCAGTTTCAGCGGTGATGCAGGCGCCGGCTCAGGCACCCGTGGCTCCGGGAGCGTGGCTTCAGCTTCTTCGGCAGCTTCTTCACCCCTAGATGGGAGCGGTGGGAGGACCGATCCACCTGGGAAGGGGGCGGCTGTGGGGTGCGCCGGTGGGAGGGAGGGTGGGGTTGGTGGTGGGGGTGTGGGTGGGGACCCAGCGGGCGCCAGGTCTCGTAGGGAGACCGTATCCTGTCGGCCGTCGGGGTACGCCACGAGGCGTACTGTGGGTTTGCGTGGAGCAGGTGCACCCTTTCCACCAACGGATCCGCCTTGTGGAACCGCACATGTTTACGGAGAAGCACGGTTCCCGGAGCTGTGAGACAAGTTGGGAGCGATACCCCGGATGTGGACTTCCTGGGGAAGGCAAAAAGACGTTCATGTGGTATATTGTTAGTAGCAGTGCAGAGTAATGAGCGAATGGAATGTAGTGCATCAGGGAGGACCTCTGGCCAGCGGGAGGCCGGGAGATTTCTGGACCGCAGTGACAGCTGGACGGCCCTCCATACCGTCCCATTCTCCCTTTCTACCTGTCCGTTTCCCCGGGGGTTGTAGCTCGTCATTCTGCTGGAGGCGATACCCCTGCTGAGCAGGAACTGATGTAGATCATCACTCATGAATGAGGATCCACTGTCACTGTGGATGTAGGCGAGGAAGCCAAACAGAGTGAAGATAGAATTAAGGGCTTCAATGACAGTGGCAGACGTCATGTCGGGGCATGGGAAGGCGAAGGGAAACCCTTCAGCACGGTAGCAGTGTGGTTAGCACAATTTTCACAGCCCCAGGGTCCCAGGTTCAATTCCCGGCTTGGGTCACTGTCTGTGCGGAGTCTGCACGCTCTCCCCGTGTGTGCGTGGGTTTCCTCCGGGTGCTCCGGTTTCTTCCCACAGTCCAAAGATGTGCAGGTTAGGTGGATTGGCTATGCTAAATTGCCCTTAGTGTCCAAAATTTCCTAGGGGCTGTTTAGCACAGGGCTAAATCGCTGGCTTTGAAAGCAGACCAAGGCAGGCCAGCAGCACGGTACAATTCCCATAACAGCCTCCCCGAACAGGCGCCGGAATATGGCGACTAGGGGCTTTTCTCAGTAACTTCATTTGAAGCCTACTTGTGACAATAAGCGAGTTTCATTTTCATTTTCAAAATTGCCCATAGTGTCGGGTGGGGTTACTGGGTTATGGGGATAGGGTGGAGGTGTGGGCTTGGGAGGGTGCTCTTTCCAAGAGCCGGTGCAGACTCGATGGGCCGAATGGCCTCCTGCTGCACTGTACATTATATGAAATCTATGAAATCTCTGAAACCGGGAGTGTTCATCGATCACACTGAGGAAATATGTGTGTCGATCGGAGGAGGGGAGGGGCCCTTGGAAATCCACGCTGAGGCGTTCAAAGGGGCGGGAGGCCTTCACCAGGTGCACGCGGTCCGGCCGGTAGAAGTGCGGCTTGCACTCCGCACAGACCTGGCATGCCTTAGTGATTGTCCTTACTTCCTCGACGGAGTAGGGCAAATTTTGTGCCTTAATGAAATGGTACAACCGAGTGACCCCTGGGTGACAAAGGCTGTCGTGCAGGGCCTGGAGTCGGTCTACTTGTGCGCTGGTACATGTACCTCGGGATAGGGCGTCTGAGGGCTCATTGAGTTTGCCAGGGTGATACTTAATCTCGTAATTGATGCACGATCAATTGCACAAAGACTAAAGTTGGGTACAACTGTGGCTTTATTACAGTCAGATGCGTGGCCTCCTGCTGCAGCTGGCAAAATAGCAGGGCACTGGAGGTCATGCATATTTATACAGTTCTCCATGGGTGGAGCTGGCAGGAGCTACCGGCGAACCTGTAGTGCAGGTCCTACCTTACATCTCCTATTACAGTGGTTCACCACATTCACCCCCTATTAAAAATGAGTCCGGCGGGGTGACGTGAAACTATATACAATTAGTGCAATTATGTACAGTGGTGGGGAAAGAAAAGTCCACGTTGGCGGTCCGGAGTCCGTCAAAGGTTCAGCTGGTCCGGTGCTTTGGTGCTTCGTTGAGAGCGGCGTAACGGTGATGGCGAAGTCGGTGCTGGCGGTGGTAGAGGTGGCACCGATGACGGTGGGGTGGTGCTGATGCTGGCCAGTCATCGGGGAACTCTGGGAGCGTGCAGAAGTCCTCTTTGTCCTCTTGTGTGGAAAAGGGGAGGGGGGGGTGGTCTGGTGGGGTCAATATTGGCGGCGCGATGGGAGGTGGGAGGGGGTGGGGCGCATGGGTGGGGGAGTGTGTTGGGGTGGAACCTGACGGTGCCAGGTCCCTGAGTGAGACAGTATCTTGACGGCCGTTGGGGAACTCAACGTAGGCATCTTGAGGGTTGGCGTGGAGCAGGTGAACCCTGTCCACCAAGGGGTCCGCCTTGTGGAGTCGGACGTGCCTACGGAGAAGGACCAGTCCTGGAGCAGCGAGCCAATTCGGGAGCGACACCCCGGATGTGGATTTCCGGGGGAAGGTAAAAACACGTTCATGGGGTGTGTTATTAGTGGCGGTACACAATAGTGACCGGTTGGAGTGCAAAGCGTCAGGGAGGACCTCCTGTCAGCGAGAGGCTGGGAGGTTCCTGGACCATAGGGCCAGCTGGACGGCCCTCCAAACCGTCCCATTTTCCCATTCTACTTGCCCGTTTCCCCGGGGGTTGTAGCTGGTCGCCCTGCTGGAGGATCTACCCCTGCTGAGCAGGAACTGACGCAGCTCATCGCTCATGAATGAGGATCCCCTGTCACTGTGGATGTAGGCGGGGAAACCGAACAGAGCGAAGATGGTGCTGAGGGACTTGGTGACGGTGGCAGACGTTGTATCGGGGCATGGGATGGCGAAGGGGAATCTGGAGTACTCATTGACCACACTCAGAATGTACGTGTTACGGTCGGTGGAGGGGAGGGGCCCTTTGAAATCCACGCTGAGGCGTTCAAAGGTGCGGGAAGCCTTCACCAGGCGCGCACGGTCTGGCCGGTAGAAGTGCGGCTTGTACTCCGCACAGACCTGGCAGTCCCTGGTAACTGTCCTTACTTCCTCAATGGAGTAGGGCAGATTGCGAACTTTGACCAGATGGTACAATCGAGTGACCCCCGCGTGACAAAGGCTGTTGTGTAGGGCCCGGAGTTGGTCCACTTGTGCGCTGGCACATGTACCTCGGGAGATGGCGTCTGGGGGCTCGTTGAGTTTACCGGGGCGATACAAGATCTCGTAATTATAGGTGGAGAGCTCGATTCTCCACCGCAAGATTTTATCATTTTTGATCTTGCCCCGCTGTGTGTTATTGAACATGAAGGCTACCGACCGTTGGTCCATAAGGAGAGTGAATCTCTTACCGGCCAGGTAATGCCTCCAATGCCGCACAGCTTCAACGATAGCTTGGGCCTCCTTCTCGACAGATGAGTGTCGAATTTCAGAGGCATGAAGGGTGCGGAAAAAGAATGCCACGGGTCTGCCTGCCTGGTTTAGAGTGGCAGCAAGGGCAACTTCTGAAGCATCGCTTTCTACTTGGAAAGGCAGTGACTCGTCCACTGCGTGCATCCCGGCCTTGGCGATGTGTGCTCTGATGCGGGCGAAAGCATGTTGTGCCTCGGCCGCAAGGGGGAATTGGGTGGACTGAATGAGTGGGCGGGCCTTGTCCGCATAGTTTGGAACCCACTGAGGGTAGTAGGAAAAGAACCCCAGGCAGCGTTTGAGGGCCTTGAGGCAGTGGGGGAGGGGAAGTTCCATGAGGGGGCGCATGCGCTCGGGGTCGGGCCCGAGAAGTCCGTTTTGGACTATATAGCCGAGAATGGCTAACCGGGTCGTGCTGAACACACACTTCTCTTTGTTATAGATCAGGTTGAGAAGAATGGCAGTGCTGAGGAATTTATCGAGGTTGGCATCGTGGTCCTGCTGGTCACGGCCGCAGATGGTGACATTATCTAAGTACGGAAAGGTGGCCCGCAAACTGTACTGGTCGACCATTCGGTCCATCTCTCTTTGGAAGACCGAGACCCCATTTGTGACACCGAAAGGGACCCTAAGGAAGTGGTAGAGGCGACCGTCAGTCTCGAAGGCAGTGTATGGCCGGTCCGACTTCTGGATGGGGAGCTGGTGGTGGGCGGATTTCATGTCAATTGTTGAGAAGACCCGGTACTGCGCGATCTGATTGACCATATCAGATATGCGTGGGAGGGGGTACACGTCGAGCTGCGTGTACCCATTGATGGTCTGGCTGTAGTCCACGACCATCCTGTGTTTTTCCCCAGTTTTAACCACTACCACTTGGGCTCTCCAGGGGCTGTTGCTGGCCTCGATAATACCCTCCTTAAGCAGCCGCTGGACTTCGGACCTGATAAAGATCTTGTCCTGGGTGCTGTACCGTCTGCTCCTAGTGGCAACAGGCTTGCAATCAGCAGTTAGATTGGCAAAAAGGGAGGGGGGATCGACTTTGAGGGTCGCGAGGCCGTAAACGGTAAGGGGGGGTAAGGGCCCGCTGAACTTGAGGGTGAGGATCTGGAGGTTGCACTGGAAGTCCAGGCCCAACAGGAGTGCAGCGCAGAGATTAGGAAGGACATTGAGGCGGAAGTTACTAAATTCTACGCCCTGGACCGTGAGGGTGACTGTACAAAAGCCTCGGATCGGGACGGAGTGGGATCCGGAGGCTAGGGAGATCCTTTGATTGGCAGGGTGGACCGCGAGGGAGCAGCGCCTTACCATATCTGGGTGAACGAAGCTTTCGGTCCTCCCGGAGTCCAGCAGGCACGAGGTCGCGTGGCCGTTGATTGCAACCATCGTCGACGCGGTGGCCAGGTTGTGCGGGCGAGATTGGTCCAGCGTCATCGAAGCGAGCTGCGGGTAGCCATCGGATGCTTCGGGTGGCGAGCGTGTGCGGTTCCAATGTCGGGATGTCCGGAGACCCTGTGGGGGACAAGATGGCGGCGCCCATGGTGCGCACATTGCGGGATCGGGACAAGATAGCGGCACCAATGGTGCGCACATTGCGGGGTCGGGACAAGATGGCGGCGCCCATTGGTTGCACATGGACCCGGGAGGAGAAGATGGCGGTTCCCATTGTGCATCTAGCATGGGGGAGGGGGCGATAGCGGGCGAGATCACAGCGACTGCGCAGGCGAAATGGCCCTTTTTACTGCAGGCTTTACAAACGGCACTGTGGGCCGGGCTGTGTTGGCGGGGGTGCTTCTGCTGACCGCAGAAATAGCAGCGGGGACTCCCGGGGTGCGCGGATCGGCGTGCGGTGCAGGCATATTGCGAAGGCAGAGGAGGGCGTCGGCGGGGTCCAGGAGGGGTAGAAAGGAGCAGAAGAAGGGTGGGCAGCGCGGGAGAGATACGATTGTACGTTACGGGATGTGACCGTCATGGAGAGCGTCAAGGTTTTCGTCTCCGCCAGTTTGAGCGGGGCCCCTTCCAGCAATCGTTCTCGCATGATGTCCGACGCAATCCCCGTCATGAAGGCATCGCGCAGGAGGAGATTCGCGTGTTCAGCGGCCGTGACGGCCTGACAGTCACAGTCCCGGACGAGTAGGATTAGGGCCCGCCAAAAGTCTTCAATGGACTCACCAGGTAGATGCGAGCGGGTGGCAAGTACATGCCTGGCGAAGAGCGTGTTCGTCTTCTGCGCGTAGTGTTCTTTGAGGAGTTCCATTGCTTTTGTGTTAGTCGTGGCATCTTGGATGAACGGGAGCAAGCTGGAGCTCAGTCTGGAGTACAGGACGTTTATCTTCTGAGCCTCCATTGGCTCGGGGTCCGCAGCCTTGATGTAGCCTCGAAACATGCTAGCCAGTGGGTAAAGTCTTTCCTGGCGTCGGGCGAGTGCGGATCCAGCTGCAGGCGATCGGGCTTAATTCTGATATCCATTCTGTGGAAAGTCTGACTGTAATAAATTGATGCACGATCAATTGCACAAAGACTAAAGTTGGGTACAACTGTGGCTTTATTACAGTCAGATGTGAGGCCTCCTGCTGCAGCTGGTGAAATGGCAGGGCACTGGAGGTCATGCATATTTATACAGTTCTCCGTGGGCGGAGCCAGCCGGCAAGGGCTACCGGCGAACCTGTAGTGCAGGTCCTACCTTACATCCCCTAATACAGTGGTTCACCACAGTAATTAAAGGTGGACAGTTCGATTCTCCACCGCAAGATTTTATCATTTTTGATCTTGCCCCGCTGCGTGTTGTTGAACATGAAGGCTACTGACCATTGGTCAGTGAGGAGAGTGAATCTCCTGCCGGCCAGGTAATGCCTCCAATGTCACACAGCCTCAACGATAGCCTGGGCCTCTTTTTTGACGGATGAGTGCCGAATTTTGGAGGCATGGAGGGTGCGGGAAAAGAATGCGACGGGCCTGCCTGCCTGGTTGAGGGTGACGGCAAGGGCGACGTCCGATGCGTCACTTTCTACTTGGAAAGGAAGTGTTTCGTCTACAGCGTGCATTCCAGCTTTGGCAATATAGCTCTGATCCGGGCGAAAGCCTGTTGGACCTCGGCCGTCAGTGGGAAATGAGTGGACTGTATGAGTGGGCGGGCCTTGTCCATATAGTTTGGGACCCATTATGCGTAATATGAGAAGAACCCCAGGCAGCGTTTAAGGGCCTTAGGGCAGTGGGGGAGGGGAAGCTCCATGATGGGGCGCATGCAGTCGGGATCTGGCCCCAGAACTCTGTTCTGGACCACGTAGCCAAGGATGGCTAAGCGATTTGTATGTAACACACACTTCTCCTTGTTATACGTGAGGTTGAGGAGAGTGGCGGTGCGGAGAAATTTAGCGAGGTTGGCGTCGTGGTCCTGCTGATCATGGCCGCAGATGGTCACGTTATCTAGGTACGGAAACATGGCCTGCAAGCCGTACCGGTCGACCATTCGGTCCATCTCCCTTTGGAAGATCGAAACTCCATTGGTGACGCCGAAGGGGACCCGAAGGAAGTGATATAGCCGGCCGTCTGCCTCGAAGGCGGTGTATGGCCGGTCCGATTTACGGATGGGGAGCTGGTGGTAAGCGGATTCAGGTCCACCGTTGAGAAGACCCGGTACTGTGCAATCTGGTTAACCATGTCAGATATGTGTGGGAGGGGGTACGCGTCGAGCTGCGTGTACCTGTTGATGGTCTGGCTGTCGTCCACGACCATTTGGTTTTTCTCCCCAGACTTAACCACTACCACTTGAGCTTTCCAGGGGCTGTTGCTGGCCTCGATGACTCCCTCCCGAAGCAACCGCTGGACCTCGGACCTGATGAAGGCCTTATCCTGGGTGCTGTACCGTCTGCTCCTGGTGGCGACGGGTTTGCAATCTGGAGTTAGATTGGCAAAGAGGGAAGGAGGATCGACCTTGAGGGTCACGAGGCTGCACACAGTGAGGGGTGGTAAGGGTCCGCCGAATTTAAGGGTCAGGCTCTGGAGGTTGCACTGGAAGTCCAGGCCAAGGATAGGTGCAGCGCAGAGGTTAGGGAGGACGTAGAGGCGAAAGCCGTGGAACTCTACGCCTTGGACTGTGAGCGTGACCGTGCAGTACCCCCAGATCGCTACACGATGGGATCCAGAGGCCAGGGAGATACTTTGATTGGTAGGGTGTACCTTAAGGGAGCAGCGCCTTACCGTATTCGGGTGTACAAAGCTCTCGGTGCTCCTGGAGTCCAGTAGGCAGGAGGTCACATGGCCGTTGACTTTCTCGCTGGTGGATGCGTTGGTCAGATTATGTGGTCGGGACTGGCCGATTGCCATGGAGGCGAGCCGTGGTTGATCGTTGGGTAGTGAGGCGGCCGTTAAGTTGGGGTTCTGAAACGCCATTGGTATCCATGTAATGTGGGGTGGACAAGATGGCGGCGCCCGGAGATCCTGGGGATTACAAAATGACGGCGGCCATGGAACGCACGTTGCGGGGCTGGAGCAAGATGGCGGCGCCCATGAAACACACGTGTTGTGCGGGGGAGAAGATGGCGGCGCCCATTGGTCGCACATGGCCTGGGGAGGATGGCGGCCATTGTCCGTGACCGGGGGGAGTGGGGGCGACCGCGGCCGCTGAGTGGGCCTGGCACACTGCAGCGAAGTGGCCCTACTTCCCGCAGGCCTTTCAAAGGCCAGCATGGGCCGGGCACCGTTGGCGGGGGTGTTTTTGCTGGCCGCAAAAATTGCATCGGGGCCCCCCGGAGAACACTGGCTGGCACGTAGCGCAGGCGTATTGGGTGGGTAGCGCCCCCGCTGGGGCGGCTGCATGTGGGGCCCATGAAGCGTAGGAAGAGTGAGCCGCGCGGTTGGGGGCGTAGGACTGGACATTGCGCAGGGCGACCGTCATGGAAAGCGCTCGTGTTTTAGTCTCTGCGAGGTTGCGCATGGCCCCTTCTAGGAGCCGCTGCCTGATAACATCGGACCCAATCCCAGTTACAAAAGCGACCCGCGTAAGGAGATCTGAGTGCTCCTTAGCTGTAACGTCCTGGCAGTCACAGTCCCGAACTAGTGGGATCAGGGCCCTCCAGAAGTCCTTGATTGATTCACCAGGTAGTTGAGTATGTGTTGCGAGTGCATGTCTGGCGAAGAGCGTGTTCGTCTTCTGTTCATAATTTTCTTTGAGTCGGGTCATAGCGTCAGCGTAATTGGGCGCATCCTGGATCAGCGGGAAGACTTTGGAGCTGAGTCTGGAGTGCAATATTTGAATCTTCTGAGCCTCTGGAACAGGGGTCGGCGCCGCGTTGATATACACTTCAAAACAAGCTAAGTTTTGCTGAAAGTCCTTTCTGGCGTTGCTTGCATGTGGATCTAGCTGCAGTCGATCTGGTTTAATACGGAGGTCCATCTTCTGAATCAGATACTAATAAATTGAGGGACGATCAATTTGGCTGGAGACGAAGTTGAATCCAAACTGAGGCTTTATTAGTATCTGAAGTGTGGCCTCCTACAGCAGCTGACGAAATGGCTGCGAGCTGGAGGCCACGCATATTCATAACCCGGCTCCTGGGCGGAGCTAGCATGCAGGGGCCCAGGTGAACCTGTAGTGCAGGTTCTACCGTACAACCTCTAATATTAGAACACAGTGGTTTACCACAGAAACGTGGCCCGCAAACCGTACCGGTCAACCATTCGGTCCATCTCCCGTTGGAAGACCGAGACTCTGTTTGTGACGTCGAAGGGAACCCTTAGGAAGTGGTAGAACCGCCCATCTACTTTGAATGCAGTGTATTAGCGGTCGCTAGGGCGGATGGCGAGCTGGTGGTAGGCGGATTTTAGATCCACCGTGGGAAAGACCTTGTATTGAGCAATCTGATTGACCAAATCAGATATGCGGGGAGTGGGTACACGTCGAGCTGCATATACCTGTTGATGGTCTGGCGATAATCGATGACCATCTTATGCTTCTCCCCGGTCTTTACAACCACTACTTGAGCTCTCCAGGGACTGTTGCTAGCCTCAATAATACCTTCCTTCAGTAACCGCTGGACTTCCGACCTAATGAAGCTCCGGTCCTGGACACTGTACCATCTGCTCCTGGTGGTGATGAGTTTGCAATCTGGGGTGAGGTTCGCAAAAAGGGAAGGCGGATCAACCTTGAGGGTCGCAAGTCTGCAGACAGTGAGGGGGGTATAGGACCGCCGAATTTAAGTGTTAAACTCTGGAGGTTACATTGGAAGTCTAACCCTCGGAGCGTGGCAGCGTAGAGGTGAGGGAGGACGTTGTGGTGTTGGGTGCTCTGAGGTACAGACGAACCAACACGGTTGCGATTGGTACAACGCAGTTTTATTCCAACTAGTTATTTACACATCTGACTTGGTACTCAGCACGTGGTGACTGTGTGAGTGTCTTGTTAATGAGGTCCTGGCCTTGTCCTGTCTCCAGATGGACTGGCCAGCAGGTGTCGTGTTTCTTGTCTTATACTGTGTCTGCTCTTGTCTGTGATTGGCTGTCGTGTTATGTGTGCTAATTGGTCTGTTGGTCTGCCTATCATGATGTGTGTGTTGTGATGTGTGTTTGAATATCATGACATCCCCCCTTTTTTACAAGATTATGTGCCTACGTGGTTATAAATATGGATGTGTCCTGAGTGCAGCTAAAGGTGTGTGTGCGTGATATTTACAGCATGTACATGTGGCGTAACTATATACAAGGGGCGATGTCAGGTGTGGCATGCTAACGAGGTTGTACCATAGCAAAAGAAGAAGAACGTTGAAATGTGGTCCGATCAAACGAGACCTGGAACGATAAAACAGTGACATGTTACAATACAGTAGTTGCTAAAACTTGACATGTGAACAGTCTCATAAGTCCAGTCTAGTAGGTGGGCGACGAATTTGGGTTGATCGTCAGGGTGGCACTCCATTCATCGGCCGGATTGATGGTGTTGACCCGGTTCACATCAATGGCTGGCACCCGGAAGGCATCTTGGTCATCCGTGTCGTCGGTTTGGATGTCCTGATGTGGAGGCTGAATGGTCCGCACGTGTCTGCGAGGTTTTCGGAGATGTGGAAGATCCACAGGTTGAGCCGCTCGACAGTAGGCAGCGTAGTGGCCCACCTTGCCACAGCGTAGGCATTGTCGGGTTTTTTGCAGGACATTGCCCTTTTAAATGTGCAGCTCCACAGTTGCCGCACGTCATGACATCATGGCGTTCGTTGCGCCACTGCGCATGCGCAGTTCGGTCTTGCGTCGGGCGCGCCTGCGCAGTGCGTCCCTCAGTGTTGCCGTAGGTTTTGGCGCGCACAAACGCGGGAGGCCTCAAAAAACGCGCGAAATGGCCACCCTCGTCCGGGCCGCGGGCCGGGACAAACTCAATTGCCTGGATGCGTTCGGCCTCGTGGGCGGCCTGGCTTGCCGATTCGATCGCTTGGGACCCCCTCCGTGCCGATTCGGTCGCCTGAAATTGGGCAAAGCGGCTGGTCGCATTTTCATGCAGGACACAGGCTTCCACTGCAGATGCTAAGGTCAGGCCTTTAATTTTTAGAAGCTGCTGGCGTAGGCCACTGGAGGCAACGCCAAAAACGATCTGGTCCCGGATCATGGACTCTGAGGTGGTGCCGTAACCGCAGGACTGCGCGGGTATGCGGAGGTGCGTCAGGAAAGACTGAAAGAGCTCATCCTTACCTTGTAGGCGCTGCTGAAAGATATACCTCTTAAAGCTTTCATTGACTTCAACGTTGAAGTGCTGGTCGAGCTTGAGGAGGACCGTGTCATATTTAGATTTGTTCTCGCCTTCCGCGAACACCAAGGAGTTGTATACATCGATGGCGTGCTGACCTGCGGTAGTGAGGAGCATGGCAATCTTTGTTTCGTCTGAGGCGCCCTGTTTTTCGTTTGCTCGCATGAACAGTTCGAATCGCTGCTTGAAGAGCTTCCAGTTGGTGCCCAGGTTCCCAGCGACTTGCAACGGCTGCGGTTTGTTGTGGGTGTCCATGGCTCAGGATGGCAGATATGCCGGTAAGTATCGATTTACTCACTGGTACCATGTGGTGTTGGGTGCCCTGAGGTACAGACGAACCAACACGGTTGCGATTGGTACAACGCAGTTTTATTCCAACTAGTTATTTACACAGCTGTCTTGGTACTCAGCACGTGGTGACTGTGTGAGTGTCTTGTTAATGAGGTCCTGCCCTTGTCCTGTCTCCAGATGGACTGGCCAGCAGGTGTTGTGTTTCTTGTCTTATACTGTACCTGCTCTTGTCTGTGATTGGCTGTCGTGTTATGTGTGCTAATTGGTCTGTCGGTCTGTCTATCATGATGTGTGTGTTGTGATGTGTGTTTGAATATCATGACAGACGTAGAGGTGGAAATTTTTAAATTCCCTTCCCTGGACCGTGAGGTTCGCTGCGCAGAACCCTTTGATCTCTACGGAGTGAGACCCGGAGGCCAGGGAGATTTATTGGTTAACTGGGTGGATGGGAAGAGAACAGCGCCTTACCGCGTTGGGGTGTATGAAGCTCTCTGTGCTCCCGGAGTCGATCAGGCAGGATGTTTTGTGCCCATTGATGAGCACGGTCGTCGTTGCGGTCGAGAGCGTTCGGGGCCGAGACTGGCCCAGGGTCACCGAGTCAAGACGTGGCAAAAGTTGGAGGTTTTGTGGTCATCTGAATCGGGGTCCTGAGACTCCAGCCAAGATGGCGGCACCCACTGGTCGCACATGGCTGGGGGTGTGCAAGATGGCGGTGCCCATCCGTCGCACGTGGTCCCTGAGGAACAAGATGGCGGTGCCCGTGGCCCGCACGTGGCTCTCGAAAAGGAAGATGGCAGCGCACGCTGGCCGCACTTGGCTCGTGGAGAGAGTTGGGGTGGCGGTCCCTGTTCGCCCCCGGAGAACGCCCGGGCCTGGCATACCACCACGAAATGGCCCTTTTTGCCGCACCCTTTGCAGGTGGAGGAGCGGGCCGGGCAGCGTTGCCGGGGGTGCTTGGCTTGCCCGCAGAAATAGCAGCGGGGCCCCCCGGGGTTGCCTGGTAGTCGCGCAGCACAAGCTTGTGGGGGGATGGGGGATGCATCGGAGTCCATAAGACCACAAGACATAGGAGCGGAAGTAAGGCCATTCGGCCCATCGAGTCCACTCCACCATTCAATCATGGCTGATTTCAACTCCATTTACCCGCTCTCTCTCCATAGCCCTTAATTCCTTGAGAAATCAAGAATTTATCAACTTCTGTCTTAAAGACACTCAACGTCCCGGCCTCCACCGCCATCTGTGGCAATGAATTCCACAGACCCACCACTCTCTGGCTGAAGAAATTTCTCCTCATCTCTGTTCTAAAGTGACTCCCTTTTATTCTAAGGCTGTGCCCCCGGGTACTAGTCTCCCCTGCTAATGGAAACAACTTCCCTTCGTCCACCCTCTCTAAGCCATTCATTATCTTGTAAGTTTCTGTTAGATCTCCCCTCAACCTCCTAAACTCCAATGAATATAATCCCAGGATCCTCAGACGTTCATCGTATGTTAGGCCTACCATTCCTGGGATCATCCGTGTGAATCTCCGCTGGACCCGCTCCAGTGCCAGTATGTCCTTCCTGAGGTGTGGGGCCCAAAATTGCTCACAGTATTCTAAATGGGGCCTAACTAATGCTTTATAAAGCTTCAGAGTCGGCCGCAGGGGGGAACCACGGTACCCAAGGGGCTGCCGCACGGTCGGGGACGTACGCGCGGGCGTTTCGGGAGGCCGCATCCAGGGAGCTAGCAAGGGCCCGTGCCTCCTTGAGGCGTAGTGTCTCTTTTTCTAGCAGCGCTGGCGGATTTGGGAGGACAGCATACCTGCAACGAAAGCGTCCCGGATCAAAAGTTCTGTGTGGTCGCTGGCTGAAACTTGCGGACAGTCACAGTTCCTACCTAACACCAGGGGCGCACGGTAGAATTCCTCCAGTGATTCCCCAGGGATTTGCCGCCTCATCGAGGTACCCGTTGAAGCACGCCAGCCAGTGTTTGAAGGTTGCCGCTGAGTTTGCCGCGTGGGGGCTGAGTTGCAGACACTCCGGCTTGATTCGGAGCTCCATTCTTTAAAATCTAGTCCAATAAATTGATGCTCGATCAATAACTCCAGAAGCGAGATTGGATGACAATTGAAAGCTTTATTGGACTAGATGTTTCCCCCAGCAGCACAGATACAGAATGCAGCTGCTAGGGAGACACAGGCTCTTATACTCCGTCTTACTGGGCGGAACCAGCAGGCAGGCTTCACCAATGATCTTTCTGTCTCAGGTACCTCCCACACCAATGGTCTTACAGCATCAACCTGGGTACCGTAATACCCCTAATACCGATTACCACATTCACCCCCTGTTAAAATAAAAGAGTCCGGCGGGGGTGGTGGTCTCGCGTTATACAGTGGTAGAGGTTGAGGTTATGGTGGTATACATTAGTACAGTACTGCCACAGTTAGTTCAGCTCAGCAAGATCCGTGACGACCAGCGAATGTATACCGGCACAATGGAAAAGATTCAGGCTCCTCACCAGCTCAGGACCTCCGGCAATCTCAGTGCCAACTGGCGGATATTCAAACAGAAATTTCAGCTTTACGTCGAAGCATCAGACCTCAATGGTGCGTCTGATGCACGGAAGATAGCTCTTTTCCTCACCACAGCGGGTGATCACGCCTTGGAAATATCCAACTCCTTTCACTTCGCCGAAGACCAGGACAAGACAGAGTTTCAGACCATCCTGCACAAGTTTAACAGCTACTGTGAGGTGGACACCAACAAAATCTTTGAGCGTTACATATTCCAGCAACGATTGCAAGGTAATTCTTCAACTCATATTTAACTAACCTTAGACTGCTAACGCAATCCTGCAACTTCGGTGATATCACTGATTCCATGATCAGAGACCAAATCGTTTTTGGAGTTCACTCTGATCCTCAGAGAGAGCAGTTACTGAAGATCAACCATATGACCCTGCCAGTCGCGATTGAAACATGCACAGTGCATGAGCACGCTAAAATCGCTATTCCCAGTACAAAACGGCAGAAAAGGATAAACTAGCCTCCCACGAGGCGGAGAGTGTGCAGGCCATCTCCCGGATGCAGCGCCTCAACATTGACGGAAGCGGCCATTTCGCCCGCTCTTCCCGGGGCCCGACACATGCGCGATGCGAACGGGATAGCGAAGCGGCTGAAACCCGCACTGCGCAGGTGCAGACGTCTGAGAACCGCACTGCGTATGTGCAACGACGCACGGAGCGTCAGCACGCCTACGTCATGACGTGTTCGAACTGTGGCACCGCCCATTTAAAGAAACACTGCCCTGCAAGAGGCAGATGCTGTTTAACCTGCAGGAAGCCAGGCCACTATGCAGCCCTGTGCAGATCTGCACCACCAGTCAGGGGCCAGCGCTCCCAATTCCGACGGCGGTGCATCCGGAGTGTGCAACAACCCCTACAGGATTCTGATCCCGGCAGCGCAACGGATCCAGATGATGAATGCCTGGACAATGCCTTCCGTGTGGGCAGTATTACAACGTGTGAATATGCCGTACCAGACTCATCGCAAGTTTAGTCAATCCTAGCTGTGGATTCCGAGGATGAATGGCGAGCAGTGATGAAGGTCAACCACTGCCCCATCCAGTTCAAGCTGGACACAGGTGCCTCTGCCAACCTCCTCTCACAGGCAGACTTCAGACGCATTAAGAAGCCCCCCCAAGGTCCTTCCAGCTGCCTGCAAGCTCCTGGATTACAACGTGAATTGAATGCTTCTTGTGACAGATGAAGCACAGCTGATTAGAGTAAAACATGCAATGAGAATGACAAATACATGTTATGGTGCGTGGCAATGATTGAGTCAGTGCACTAGTTCATGACTAGTTAAGATTTATTAAATTACAATAATGTGGGTAGAAAACGATACTGATACTACTAATGAAGTTTAAACTGTTAACAACTAGAATACGAGAGCTAATACTAAACACGACAATCCACGATGACTCCTCACGTGGTTAATATGTTAGACCTCCAACCAGCAGGTGGTAGTAGAACGACACCCTGTGCACTGCAACCTTGGAGAGTCTGGACGTGGTGTAGTTCTACTGACACCTGCTGGTTGGAGGTCGAACATATTAACATACAGAATAGCTTATACATATCGAGAGGGCATCCTCAATAACATAAGAACATAAGAACTAGGAACAGGAGTAGGCCATCTGGCCCCTCGAGCCTGCTCCGCCATTTAATGAGATCATGGCTGATCTTTGTGGACTCAGCTCCACTCTCCGGCCCGTACACCATATCCCCGAATCCCTTTATTCTTGAGAAAGGCATCTATCTTTTTCTTAAAAACGTTTAAAGAAGGAGCCTCAACTGCTTCACTGCGCAAGGAATTCCAGAGATTCACAACCCTTTGGGTGAAGAGGTTCCTCCTACACTCCGTCCTAAATCTACCTCCCCTTATTTTGAGGCTATGCCCCCTAGTTCTGCTTTCCCCGACCAGTGGAAACAACCTGCCCGCATCTATCCTATCTATTCCCTTCATAATTTTATATGTCTCAATAAGATCCCCCCGCATCCTTCTAAACTCCAATGAGTACAGTCCCAGTCTACTCAACCTCTCGTCATAATCTAATCCCCTCAACTCTGGGATCAACCTAGTGAATCTCCTCTGCACTCCCTCCAGTGCCAATATGTCCTTTCTCAGGTAAGGAGACCAAAACTGAACACAATACTCCAGATGCGGCCTCACCAACACCCTATACAATTGCAGCATAACCTCACTAGTCTTGAACTCCATCCCTCTAGCAATGAAAGACAAAACTCGATTAGCCTTCTTAATCGCCTGTTGCACCTGCACACCAACTTTTTGCGACTCGTGCACCAGCACACCCAGGTCCCTCTGCACAGCAGCATGTTTTAACATCTTACCGTTTAAATAATAATCCATTCTGCTGTTATTCCTCCCAAAATGGATAGCCTCACCCTTGGCAACATTGAATTCCATCTGCCAGACCCTAGCCCATTCACCTAACCTATCCAAATCCTTCTGCAGACTTCCGGTATCCTCTGCCCTTTTTGCTTTACCACTCATCTTAGTGTCGTCTGCAAACTTTGACACATTGCACTTGGTCCCCAACTCCAAATCGTCTATGTAAATTGTGAACAACTGCGGGCCCAACACTGATCCTTGACGGACCCCACTAGTTACAGGTTGCCAACCAGAGAAACACCCATTTATCCCCACTGTCTGCTTTCTGTTAGTTAACCAATCCTCTACCCATGCTACCACTTTACCCTCAATGCCATGCATCTTTAGTTTATGCAGCAACCTTTTGTGTGGCACCTTGTCAAAAGCTTTCTGGAAATCCAGATATACCCCATCCATTGGCTCCCCGTTATCTACTGCACTGGTAACGTCCTCAAAAAATTCTACCAAATTAGTCAGACACGACTCCCATTCCACAGCCGTACACACTTATCCCTGTGAGTAAAACCTCCTAGACAAGTGCAATTGACATTCAATAGAGCTCAACCCATTGATGCACAGAGCTGAGGCGGAGTGTGGGCTTCTATGCACAGTTCAGTTCTGTTTCCCCAAGTGAGACTGCCTTCATTACTCATGAGGCAGGGATGCCAGCCATTCCTGAGATGGCCACTCTGCTCTTGTAGCCTGGCTTCTCATGGGACCCCACCCAGTTACCTCACAGTCGCCCCAGTGTCGACTCTCAGTATTCACCCACTTTCCATCTCCCAGTAAGGACGGGCATTCCCTCAGTGGTGATTTGGTCACAAGGCCAAACAAGCAGGAAGCAGGAAACGAGGCCTGCATCCCAGATTCCTGACCGCCCGAAAGCAAGGGGTGCTCCCAAGTGAATTGAAGGTAAGGCCTGTGAGTGACACCTCCCCCTTAGAGTGAGGACTGACTCACAGCCCCATCCCAGAGCTGTGTACCCAGCATCCTCTCCGGTGCAGTAGTGGAGAGCCTGGGGAATCATGGGTGCCTGAGCGTTCACTTCAGATATTCCCCTGGGAGGTGATACCGCCAGGTTCACACTTTTGTAGGCCTGTGTGGCGTCACTCCGGTGGCCGGTGAATATTGAGTGAGGCGGAGGGGAGTTCTGGAGGGAGTGACCTCTAACGACATACTAAAATGAGGTTCCCAGGATCGGGGTGCTTGATTCCACTGGTGAGGGGTGTGAGGTGGGGGCGAAGATTCCAAGACCCAATCCCGCTGGAGAGAATCAGGTTTTCCGATCCTTCCTGGATTTTGAGCCAAAGCTGAGTTTCTCGGGTGGAGACGGAGGACTCAAATCCCGCACCCCCCCGCCCCCCCTCCATTGTCTCAGGTGGCGGTGGTCAGGTCATCAACTTCAGTCCTCGTAAAAAGTATTTCTGAGAGAACGTTGTCGCCTCATTCACCTCATCCATACTTTCACTGGAATGTTTATCAATACCGCAATGTAGACATTCCTGTCAACGACACTGTCAGGTGTTCTTTCGAATCTCTGCAGCCGACTAAAACATTATTTTCCCATAGTGTCTTTAAAACAGAAATCAAGCATGGAGAAAACTTCGCATGTAATTATGCCAATTCACATGATGGTTCTATTTTCTTCAATTTTGCTGAAATGTAACCTCTTTTGTCAATCCTTTCTTGAAACCAATTTCAATTTCCAATATTTGCTACTTAATCAAGATTGAGAGAAATACTTTGTGAAATGTGTTGTTCATCGAATCTCAACAATTTTTTTTTTTAACTCAAATGTTTTGGAAAGGGCAAATTGGATTGCTGCTAAATTGCAGTCTTATCTTCAGGCTTTAGGAACAAGCCGGCCTTCGCAATTTTACATTTGTCCAGCTTAAGTTCAAATTCAAACACATTCCTTTCAAATTCAGTCACAGTTTGAATTTCTTCTAAAGAGCATCTCACAGCATTCTAATTGAAGGAATTTTAGTTCACAGGATCACAGAATAATGCAGTGCAGAGAAGGCCCGATGGCCCATCGAGTCCGGACTGACGCATGAAAAACAGCTGACCCCTGTCGACCTAATCCAATCTCCCAGCACATAGCCCACAGCCTCGAATGTTACGACGTGCCCAGTTCTCATCCAGGTACTTTTTAAAGGATGTGAGGAACCCGCCGCTACCCCCCTCTCAGGCAACGCATTCCAGACCGTCAACACCCTCTGGGTAAAAAGGGTTTTCCTCAAATCCCCCTTAAACCCCTCGCCTTGAACTTGTGTACCCTTGTAACTGACCCTTTAATTTAGAGGAACAGCTGCTCCCTATCCACCTTGTCCATGCCCCTCATAATCTTGTCCACCTCGATCAGGTTGCCCCTCAGTCTTCTCTGCTCCAGCGAAAACAACCCAAGCCTATCCAACCTCTCTTCATAGCTTATAGAATCATAGAATTTACAGTGCAGAAGGAGGCCATTCGGCACATCAAGTCTGCACTGGCCCTTTGAAAGAGCACCATACTTAAGCCCACCTTCACCCTATCCCCGCAATCCAGTAACCCCACATAACCTGTTTGGACACTAAGGGCAATTTAGCATGGCCAGTCCACCTAACCTGCACATCTTTGGACTGTGGGAGGAAACCGGAGCACTCGGAGGAAACCCACGCAAACACGGGGAGAACGTGCAGACTCCGCACAGACAGTGACCCAGCGGGGAATCGAACCTAGGACCCTGGAGCTGTGACGCAACTGTGGTAACCACTGTGCTACCGTGCTGAATGAAACTTAAATGTTTCATTCCAGGTAACATCCTGGAGAATCTCCTCTGCACCCTTCCAGTGCAATCACATCCTTCCTATAATGTGGCAACCAGAATTGCACACAGCACTCCAGCTGTGGCCTCATCAATGTTCTATACAACTCCAACAAGACCTCCCTGCTTTTGCAATCTGTGCACCGATTGATACAGGCAAGTGTCCCATGTGCCTTTTTCACCACCCTATTAACCTGCCTTTCTGCCTTCAGAGATCTCTGGACAGACATGCCAAGGGCTCTTTGTTCCTCAGAACTTCCCTTTCCAAACTAGCTACTTGAATCTATGATGCTTGCGAACAAGGTGGCTGCCTTGCAGGCCGCAGCAATGGCCGTCTGTCCGTGCCTGGACACCGTCCCGTGGGGGGTCATCCCATCCCCGACCCTGGCAGGGCCCCACCCAGCCGGACTGACCAGCGTCAGGACCAGCAGCCCACGGTCGCACCTATCCGTGTCCTATCTCCTCCCTACCATCAACCAAGGCGCTTTTTCCTCGATTTTTAGAAGCATGAGTGACCCTCGCCATCGGGGATTCCCCCTGGTGGAGGCGGAGGATTACGGTGACTCCGGAGAATACCGGGTCAGGTCCTCTAATAGTATGCAAATGGCATTTACTGCACGTGCGGAGTGGAACGCATTGGCGCTGCTTTCAATGCACCGGAGAATCGCGATTTGGCATGAACCCATTGCCCGCCTCAATTTCCATTCCAAAACCAATTCTCTGCCCAATCACCTTTCCCAATTTCAGCGTCGGCCAACGGACAATCTCGCCTGGGGAGTGGTCTGCTATAGAAGAATAAAGAACAAAGAAAATTCACAGCACAGGAACAGGCCCTTCGGCCCTCCCAGCCTGCGCCGATCCAGATCCTTTATCTAAACCTGTCGCCTAGAAGAACAAAAGGAGAGGTAACTGTGTGGCTGAATTAACCTCTTCAAGGTCCCCCTGCACCTTCTAACTCTTCACTTGGTCTGGTATTTTCTGACTGTAAATCAATGTCCTCTTCCAGTCTTTGGTCCAACAGCAGTACCTTTTACCTAGTAGCATGCCTCCTATCTTGTACGCCCTGTTCCCAACGTAACTGTTTGCTCCGGACAGATGTGCTCCCCAGCAAGCATAGAAATTAGGAGCAGGCAGAGGCCATTCAGCCCTTCGAGTCTGCTCCACCACTCATGATGATCATGGTTGATCAGCCAACTCAGTAACCTGTCCCCACTTCCTTCCCCCCTCCCTATCCTTTGGCCCCTTTAGCCCCAAGAGCTATATCCAGCTCCTTCATGAATACATACAATGCTAATCAAGTCGGAAGTTTTTTCCTGGATGGTTTCAAACTTCTGGAGTGTGTGATGAATGTAAGAAATTGGTGCATACATTGTATTATATGTATTTGGTTTTAAATGCCTCTTAAAGGGTTAGGTGCCTGTGTTTATCTGCCGCAGCAATAGTCTTTAAACATCCTGGATTAAAAGAAAGACAGAGACTGTGGCTGCAAAAAGGTGCAATTAAGATGCCATAACAGTGAGATCATCATTATGTGAAACCATGCTTAAGTTTAAAAGGAGGGCCAATTGGTTTATGTTATGATATCCGGGGAGTAGATAATCTGAGAAATGGGGGGGGATTCTCCGTCCTGCCGCACAATTTGTCTGGTACAGCGCGCCTCCGCCTGCAGAGGGATCCTCCGTCCCAGCAGCCGGCCAATTGGGGTTTCCCATTGTGGGCACCCACACGGCATCAGAAAATCCTCAAGCGTGAGTGCGCTGCCGGCGAAGCGTGAGGATTCCGCTGATGGAGAATCTGGCCCATTGTGTTTAAACTTAAGCAATTAGGTCATGAGATTTGAGTGGGATGAAGATCTCTCTATCTCTCTCTCTCTCTCTCTCTCCCTCCCTCTCCCTCTCCCAGCAGTGTTTTAAAGAAATTATTCAACTAGAGACTGGCAAGTGAATCCTGTGTGTGCTAATAATCGTATTTAAAAATGGATTTTGTCCTGTAATGGGTTTTGCCTGATTGGAGATAAGCATTGCTTAACTGCTAATTGTAAGCTATATTTCTGCGATGTTAAAGGTAGTTTAATACTGTGTTTATAATAAAGTTTGTTTCAACATACCATATCCCTGTTTTTGTGTGGAGTCACTCCTGATGCAAAGCATCCTTTCCTCACCATTTTACAAATTGAACAATGTATTGGGGTTTCCGTCCAGTGCACTAGCAGATGTTGGTCTGGTCCGAGATCATAATAAGTGTTGTTGGAGCTGCGTTCATCCAGGTAAATGGAGAGCATTTCATCACATTCCTGACTTGTGTCTCATCGATGTTGAACAGGCTTTGGGAAGTCAGGAGGTGAGTGACACATTTTTTATGTTTCTATAGGATGTGGGTGTCACTGGCTAGGCCAGGATTTATTGCCCATCCCTAATTGCACTTGGAATGTGAGGCTTGTCAGGCTAGGTCGTTTCAGAGTGCTTGAGGGTCTGGGTCACCTGGAGGCTAGGCCAGATCAGGCAAGGACAGCAGATTTCCCTCCCTAAAGCGCATTAGTGAACTAGATCGGATTTTACAACAATTGATAATGGATTCATGGTCATCATGGACTTTTAATTCCAGATTTTAATTGAATTCCAATTTCACTATCTGCTGTGGCGGGATTCGAACACTGGTCTGCAGAGTGCTACCCTGATGTTCTGGATTGCTAATCCAGTGGCAATACCACGACACCACTGCCTCCCCTTGCCAAAGGATTCCTAGGGTGCGATTCACCCAAGAAATTTCAACGTGTCATTTTGGGTGAGTTTGGTGGGGCGTAGCACAGTGGATAGCACTGCTGCTTCACAGCGCCAAGGTCTCAGGTTCGGTTCCCGGCTTGGATCACTGTCTGTGTGGAGTCTGCACGTTCTCCGCGTGTCTGCGTGGGTTTCCTCCGGGTGCTCCGGTTTCATCCCACGGTCCAACGATGTGCAGGTTAGGTGGATTGGCCATGCTAAATTGCCGTTAGGTTAGTTGGGGCTGACAGGTCACGGAGGTGTGGGCTTAAGTAGTGTGCTCTTTCCAAGGGCCTATGCAGACTCAATGTGCTGAAAGATCTCCTTCTGCACTGTAAATCCTATGTTTCGTATTGGTTGCAATGGCAATATCGTGGCTTGAATTCACTCGTGCTTAGTCCCAGAAATGAACCCCTACGTGAATCTAGCCATGCCTTGCTCCCTCACCACTGGATTTGCCCGACACGCACCTCGGCTGCTCACCACTGAAAAGGTTCCCCTCAGCACTCAATCCTAGTCAAGAAACAAGGGTGGCAGCGTGGTGACTGGCTCCTCACTTTAGCAGATGCCAACCTGGCCAGGCTTCTTGATGCACTGGATGAGAGGCGATGCATCCTGTTCCCCCAAGGGGGGTGGAGAACTGGCATCAGGGTGAGCAATACCACCTGGGAGGCAGTGGCAGCTGCAGTGAGTGGGCAGCATGACCAAGAGGACGGCTATCCAATGTTGGGAGAAGACAAATGACCTCCACTGCGCTACAAGGGAAAGTTACCACCTCTCTCCTGGCATCAGTCCCACCTGCCACCCCTCAATTTCCCAAACTCCCCTTCCTTCTCCTCCCCAATCGAGTGGCTGACACCTCGCACTCTCCCAGCCTCCTACAAGCCACCAAGATCTCTGAGCCCCTTCAATTATGGCCTCTTGAGCACCCACAGTTTCCTTCACTCCATCATTGGTGGTCGTGCCTTAGAGATATGGTTATAGAGGTCGACAGCACAGAAAAGGTACTTCAGCATCTGTGCTGGTCAAAAATAATCACCTCCTCATTCTAATCTTGTTTTCCAGCACCTGGCCTTGTCTGCCTTCGCATCGCAAGTGCAAGTTAAAATATTTCTCAAATGTTATGATTGTCTCTGCTGTGACATTATAGAAATGTTCAGCATACAAAGAGTTAATGTCATGTTACAATTAACCACTAGATGGAGCTAGATGCAGTACTATATAAAGCACTGACTCCCAGACTTCTGGGAGAGAGAGTGAAGGCTGGAGTAGAGTGCATCGGAGACATCCAGAGAGGATAGAGTATAGTTAGAGTTAGAGTGTAGCGATTAGTGTTAGTAGAGTGCAGATTAATTATTGTTTACCATAGGCGTAAGTGGTTGAGCTTAATTTAAGTAGTGTAAATAAAAATTAACTTTGTTAATGAAGTTAGTGCCTGTGGTCTTTGTGAACACTACGACATCCATCCTGATAACAGAATCACAAAGAACATCACATCTGCCTCCACCACCCTTTCAGGCAATGAGTTCCAGGCACTCACCACCCTATGGTGGAAAGGAATTTCTCTAAACCGCCTGCCCCTCTCCTTAAATCTGTGCCCCCTGGTCATTGACCTCTCCACCAAGGGGAAAGGTCTCTTCCTCTCTTCAACTGCTAAGACCTTAAGCTCAGAAATTCCTTCCCTCAACCTCTCCACCTCGCTTTCCTGTGTTCGGACAGTCCTTAAAATCCACCTCCTGGACCAGGCTTGTCCAAATACCTTCTATGTGCCTCAGTGTCCAATGGGATGAGCTCCTGTAAGTTCTCTGTGGCTCATATACTGCATTCAAGGCAGTGGCATAGTGGTATTGTCACCGGGCTGGTAATCCAACGACCCAGTTTAATGCTTTGGGGAAAGGGTTCAAATCCCACCATGGCGAGATGGTGAAACCTAAATTCAATAAAAATCTGGAATTAAAAGTCTAATGATGACCATGAAACCTCACAAATACCCATTAGGCCCATCAAATCTGCACCTAACCTCTGAAAGAGCACCCTATCTAGGCCCACTCCCCCGCCGTAGCCCCACTGAACCTTTATGGACAATAAGGAGCAATTCTTCATGGCCACTCCACCTAACCTGCACATCTTTGGACTGTGGGAGGAAACCGGAGCACCCGGAGGAAACCCACGCACACACGGGGAAAACGTGCAGACGGGGAGAACAGACCAACTCCCAATCATCCAAGGCCAGAATTGAACTTGGGTCCCTGGCGCTGTGAGGCAGCAGTGCTAACCACTGTACCACCCTGTTGTCCTTACCTGGCCTGGCCTACGCGTGACTCCAGATCCACAGAAATGTGGTTGACTCGTAAATGCCCTCAAGGATGGACAATAAATGCTGGCCCAGCCGCTCAGCGATGCCCACATCCCATAAACAGATTTTTAAAAAATGTTGTACAGCTCGATAGATCTGGGCCCTTTATCGTTCCAGTGTTCTTCAGTGATGCACTGGTGCCTCCAATATGTATTCACTCCTGAAGTAAGTTTGAAGACACAACCTTTTGACCTGACGATTACAGCACTCCCTACTGAGCCAAGTTGATGCATGTCACTAATGGAGGGTGGAATTCAAAAGAACAATAAATGGCTCAATTTCACAACTGATTTAATACTGACTGAGTTTTGGAAAATGATGGTAATAAATGACTCATACTATAGCTGTACAAAGAACAGCAAAGGTTTTTTTAGATCAGGCAGACAGTGGCAGATACAATGGTAGAATATGAATGGAAGCAATATCAGATGTCATGTCGCAATCCAGAAAACTTCAATCTTCAAATTTAATTTCTCCAACATAACAAAAAGATGACTCAACAAGCCCTCCAAGAATAAGCTCGAACAATCCTCTCTCTATATTCCTGAGAAAAAACAGACGCAGAGAGTGTCCAACAGCGCAGGTTCAATCCCCGTACCGGCTGAGGTTATTCATGAAGGCCCCGCCTTCTCAACCTAGCCCCTTACCTGAGGTATGGTGACCCTTGGGTTCAATCACCACCAGTCAGCTCTGCCCCTCAAAGGGAACAGCAGCCAATGCTCATCTGGGACTATGCCGACTTTACTTTTGTAACATTTTCCAATTCCTCTTTTCCACGTGTACATCAGGAAGCAGGAAATGAGGAGAGCTCAGAGGGGTCATGAAAAGTCCCTGGCAAGTAGAATTAAGGTGAATCCCAAATCTTTTTATTCATATGTAAAAAGCAAGAGGGTGGCCAAGGAAAGGATTGGACCACTTAAGGACAGTGGGAGGAAGCTATGTGTTGAGCCAGAGGAAATGGGTGAGGTACTAAATGAATACTTTGCATCAGTGTTCACTAAATAAGAGGACTTTATGGAAGATGATTCTTGGGTAGGATGTGTGGACAGTCTGGGTCGCGTTGACATCAAAAAGGAGGCGGTATTGGGTCTTTTAAAAGACATTAAGGTAGATACATCTCCTGGGCCAGATGGGATTTACCCCAGGATACCGAGGGAAGTAAGGGAAGAAATTGCTGGGGCCTTGACTGACATCTATGTATCCTCATTGGCTAAAGGTGAGATCCCAGAGGACTGTAGAATAGCTAAGGGGCTGGTTTAGCCCAGTGGGCTAAACAGCTGGCTTCTAATGTAGAACAAGTCCAGCAGCACGGTTTCAATTCCCATACCGGCCTCCCTGACCAGGCGCTGGAATGTGCCGACCAGGGGCTTTTCACAGTAACTTCATTGAAGCCGACTTGTGACAATAAGTGATTATTATTATTATTATTATTATTATTATTAATATGGTACCGCTGTTTAAGAAAGGTAGCAGGGATAATCCAAGAAACTAGAGCCTCACGTCGGTAGTAGGTAAATTATTGGAGAGAATTCTCAGGGACGGGATTTATACTCATTTGGAAAAAAATGGACTCATTAGCGATAGACAGCATGGTTTTGTGAAGGGGAGGTCGTGCCTCACTAACTTGATCGAGTTTTGTGAGAAGATGACAAAGATGATTGATAAGGGGAGGGTGGTGAATGCTGTTTACATGGATTTCAGTAAAGCCTTTGACAAGGTGCCTCATGGCAGACTGGTATAAGTGAAGTCACAAGATCAGAGGTGAGGTGGTAAGATAGATACAGAACTGGCTCGGTCACAGAAGGCAAAGGGCAGCAGGAGAAGGGTGCTTTTCTGAATGGAAGGTTGTGACTAGTGGTGTTCCACAGGAATCTGTGCTGGGGCCTCTGTTGTTTGGAGTGTACATAAACGATTTGGAGGAAAATGTAGCTGGTCTGATTAGTAAGTTCGCGGATGACACCAAGGTTGGTGGGTGGCAGATAGTGTTGAAGATTGTCAGAGGATACAGCAGGACATAGATAGGTTGGAGACTTGGGCAGAGAAATGGCAAATGGAGTTTAAACCAGACAAATGTGAGGTAATGCATTTTGGTAGGTCTAACATAAGAGGGAAAATATACCGTAAATGGCAAAACTCTTAGGAATATAGAAAGTCAGAGAGATCTGGGCGTGCAGGTCCACAGACCATTGGAAGTAGCAACACAAGTGGACAAGGTAGTCAAGAAAGCATACGGAATGCTTGCCTTCATTGGACGGGGCATCAAGTATAAAAACTGGCAAGTCATGCTACAGTTGTATAGAACCTTGGTAAGGCCACACTTGAAATATTGCGCACAATTCTGGTCGCCATACTACAGAATGTTGTGGAGGCTTTGGAGAGGGTGCAAGGGAGGTTTACCAGGATGTTGCCTGGTCTGGAGAGTGTTAGCTTTGCAGAAAGGCTGAGGTTGAAGGGGGGCCTGATAGAGGTCTACAAGATTATGAGGGGCATGGTAGAATGGATGGGCAGGCACTCTTTCCCAAGGTGGAGGGGTCAGTCGCTAGGCGGCATAGGTTTAAGGTCCATGGGGCAAAGTTTACAGGAGATGTGCGAGGCAGGTTTTTTACGCAGAGGGTGGTGAGTGCCTGGAACGCGTTGCCAGGAAAGGTTGTGGAAGCAGATACATTAACGGTGTTCAAAAGGCATCTTGACAAACACGTGGATAGGATGGATATAGAGGGATACGGCACAAGGAAGTGCTGAGGATTTTGGCCAAGGGTGGTATCATGACCGGTACAGGCTGTTTATACACCACTCTGACATCCTGTCGAACCTCCCTCAACTCAATCCACCAGTGTAACCCTCGATTCCCTTCTCCCTCATAAGCCTGTCCACTTCCCCTTAAATAACATCTGTACAATTATCTTCAACCACTTCCTGCGGTAGTGAGTTCCACATTCTCACCATTCTTCGGGTGAAGTCTTTTTTTTTGAATGCCCCATTAGATTTCTCAGTGACTATCGTGCATTAATGGCCTCCACTTCTGCACTTCCCCACACGAAGAAACATTTGGTATCCTCGCTATCAAAACAAACCTTTGTCCTGTTAAAGACCTCCATTCGATCACCCACCAACCTTGTTTTCCAAGAGACACGAGACACAGCCTGTCAATCATTTCCTGATACTACAATAACCCGCACGGGGGTGGAAATGATTATCTCCACCGTGGTTCTCGCAGAGCATGAGCTCCCCCACTGCGGGACGGGGGAACTCCATAAAGCATTGTATAAAAGGTCAGCAAGTAAGATGCTCGGCCACAGAGAAACCCAATTGGGATCTGCCGGGAAGTGTATATACCGTTATTGAAATGAAAATGAAATGAAAGTCGCATGTTGTCACAAGTAGGCCTCAATGAAGTCACTGTGAAAAGCCCTTAGTCGCCACATTCCAGCACCTGTTCGGAGAGGCTGGTATGGGAATTGAACCGTGCTGCTGACTTGTCTTGGTCTGCTTAAAAAGCCAGCGATTTAGCCCTGTGCTAAACAGCCCCTGTATTGTTATTGTAAATAAATCAATGTTCTTTATTTTATTCAGTGTGGACTACCCGTGACCTGATTATAGATACATCCCACAATTTTCCTGGAATGTCCAGGAAGTGGAGATTTCTCTACAGGTATATCCAGAACACCGTTAGGAGTAATCCTGGAGAAAATCAATTGGGTTATTCAAAAATATGGAGCATTTATCTCTCTTCCATTTCTTTCTTTTGCTTGTGAGAGTAGGTTGGAAATGAGAAATGTTTGACTGAAGTTGACAATCGTCCAATCTTACGCTGGAGCCTCCTGGCCATTCAGACCTGCGGGATTGTCGAGATCCCGCTGACGGCGAAGATCAGCTGCACGTTTCCCGATGCCGGGGGATGCATACAACAGGAAGTCCCATTAACAGCGGAGGGACCAGAACATTCTGCCGCTGGCCAACGACGGGCTTCCTCCGCCACCACGAAACATGCCGCAGAGGGATAGCGGCAAATCTCTGCCCTAAGAGTTTGTTTGTTTCCCTATTGGATGCAAGCCGGTGGGACGTTGCGGGAATGGACCAATGGTGGTTACAGGGTAATTGGAGATGGCAAGCCAAATGATGAAACCACCTGAAAAAGGCTCGACCAAAGTTGGCGACCCTGTCAGGGCTGTTTCTCTGTAGTTTTGGGGCACATGTCTGTATGTTTGAAGATGGTGATCAGTTACTGTTAGTTTTCTGAGGCTCACAAGAAGGGTGTGGATTATACATTAGGCACCCTGTAGCTGGGCAAGGATTGCATAAGGAAATAGTTGAATGCATAAAAGGCAGAGAAAGGGAGGGCTAAATATCCCAATCCCATCCTCGGTGTTAAAAGAATGTTCTGGGAGTGAAATCGATGAACAAGGAAATAGGGTGGAGTGCAAAATCCATTGCCAAATCCCCGTTATCGATTCTGTATTGTTGCCTAAAACAGTGTTTTTCAAACTTTTTATCCCGGGGCGCACTTATGCCAACCGGCCTAGCTTTGCGACCCACATCCCCGGACATTCGCGACGCACACCAACTGACCTTCACAAACCAAGCCAGTCGACCCTCATGACCCAAGTTGGCTGACCTTCACAACCCGCGTCAGCCTATCAATCTTCCCACTTCATCTTCATCAATGGAAAATCCAACCTTGCACATGTAAGTCGCCGTGAAGGGCAATAGCAACAAAATGCCTGTTTTACTCAGCACTTGATACTACTCCAGACGCTACTCCAGACGGCTGACAACCTCATGGGCTTTTGGCGCGTTTTTAATGTGGTATCACAGGTCAGGTACACAAGTATCATATTTTCATTTGGGGCCAGCTCTGAGTTAATAACAGACTCTGGGGTCAGTTCTCCTCTCATTTGCCAGCACTTCCCTGCAGATAACACACATGGGCTTTGCATCCTTATATGCATTGGCACAATTGACAAAACCATGATTCAAAAAATCATCTTTATACTGCTATGTTTGCCAGTTAAATTTCCTTGTTGTAGGCTGTTAACCAGAGGCCTGGAGCTCTGTACAGAACTAAGACCAGCAATGCTCCATCCTGTCCTGGGCTCTTTTGAGCAGCTCTCTCCAGCAGATTCAGTTGTGAGATCATGTTCAGTAGGTATGCTGCCTATTTGTGCCTCTGGCTGTCTCTTACTTGTAGGAAAACAATTCATTTTCGTCAAACTTTGCCTTGCTTTGCCAGTCGAAAATGGAAGAAGCTCTCCGCCGTGATTTGGAGCCAGAATCATGTCCATTTAGGGCGTTTGACGTCAAGTGTACAGGCAGGGCATGTGACCTGCTCACTGCTGCCACTTCTGGCTGGAAGACCGCACGCAGTCTCAATTTTTTCTCATTGGGCGCTTATGTCACAATCGACACCACCTCGGGAACGTTGCGACCGTTCGCTCCACAACCCTCCTGATACCTGCCCACGACCCACCCGCAGGTCGCGACTCACACAGGAAAAATCCTGGTCTACAGCGTAGATTACTCTTATTGCTTGTGAATAGTTAAAGCGAGCTGATGAATGGGTTGCTAATACTCCAAATCCAAACCCATTGGGCCATTTTGTCAACAGGCGTTTAAAAGGAAAACTACAATTTTGTACCAAAGTTTGCAGAAAAACTCTTGCCACTATTTTGACGGCCTTCAAATTTCTCTAACTTTCTCGAGAAAGTAATTTCCACTGTGAAGACAGATCATATCTCTCACTTCTTTTGGAAATTGTCCCTCATTTAAAATCTTCTCGGTTGTATGCCGTGCAAGAAGACTCTGGGTATAGTTCCTGGTGCGTTGAAGCGGCAATACGTCAGATATAAAGATGAGATTGAGCCTGGATCAGGCCTGTTGCATCCTATTGCTTTGGATAGTGTTTTCAATCATTGTTTCAGTGATACCTTTGTTCAGCAAAAACTGAGGGAAGCAGGCTGAGGACAATTCTGGCCAAATACAAATTTGTTGATACACGTGTTGGGGAAACGTTGCAGGGTTATGGGGAAATGTTACGGCGAGTGGGACTAATTGGGTTCTCCTTCCAAAGAACTGGCACAGGCATGCTGGGCTGAATGGCCTCCTTTTGAGCTGGATCTTGACTGTTTGAAAGCTCAATTTCTCTTAGACGCCATGAAACCTCCCCAGCTTCAAACATGAACTAGATTATTCTCCTAATGTGAGAGTTATGTGTGGAATACGAATTGGAGAGGCCCTCACAAAGAAGGTTCACTTGCATAATAGCTGAACGTCTGTGTCTTCCGGCCTCTGCGTGGGCTGGCGAGCTGTTTTTAACAATGCAGTGAAATGGATTATCTGATTCATGTTAAATTGCGAGACTCCATCGTCCATGTATGTGCCAGCTTTCCTTTCTTCTGGAAAATCGGCTGGGAATTACAATCGGCAAGCTGAAGGACGTCCATGCAGAATGAATGGAGAGTATTCCCATTGCGTGCGTGTGTGTGTGTGTGTGTCCCACCCCCCGCTCCACACCGCCCCACCTTCACCAAACTTCTGTTGCTTAGTGCTGGTGGGAGTCAGCTCTGGCTCAGCAGGTGGTGCACTTATTCCCAGATAGCCAAACTGTCTTATGAAGAGAGATGGGGGCAAACTGGGCCCGTATTCTCTCGAGTTTCGAATAATGACCCATGATCTCATTGAAACCTGCAAAACACTTGGAGGAATAGACAGGGCAGATGCAGGTAAGATGTTTCCTTTGGTTGGGGAGTTAAGAACCAGGGGACGCAATTTCAAAATAGGGGGGGGGCCACTTTGGACCAAAATGAGGAGACGTTTGTTGTGAACATAATTCAGTAAGTTTTAAGGTACTGTTGGACAAAGATAAGAGTCGTTCTCGGGAGAAGGTGCTAAATTGGGGGAAGGCTTATTATAACAGGAACTGAAGAATCTAGATTGGGGGCGGATATTTGAGGGTAAATCAACATCTGGTATGTTGTCTTTGGTCCCTTGTACTTTATGAAGTAACTCACCAAACATTGTCCAAACCAAGATCCTTTGATCGTGACTCGTGTGGTAAGGTGACAATCTGATCCAGAGCACGTTATCATGGAGTCTTGTTACTCCTCGGGAACTTACACCTAGCACTGACCAATTACATGTACACCTTATTGCCCTCTCAATCTTCTTCTGAAGATGGCCGGATGTGTCTCCTTTTATATCCGGGTCCCAGGTCACATGACCTTGGTTTGGAGACTTCATGGTGTGTCTGTACCGCCTCCTGCTGGTTGGAGGTCGCACACCATCCAACCATGATATAGCCCATAGGCATATCACCACATGTGGGAGGCTTTCAAATATCAGTTGTGTCATGGGAATGTCACATTAAGAAATGTTTGTCTGCTCAAGTGGCTGCAGTGATGTCAGAGTGTGGGTGGAGCTGAGCTCCGGCTCTGCTTTTTAGTTTCGCTTTGAGGAAAAGCTTGGGTGTGTCTGTGGGTTTTTTTGGTTTCATTTTAGTGTTGGAGCTACAGCCAGCCAAAGACGGTGTAATGTTGTTTCTCTCTGCCATCTAAAGACTATCTCTAGATCATTTGGTGAATTCAGAGTGATAACTGCTCTCAGTAGAGAATTTAAACCTGATGTGATTCTGTAAAAAGGATTTTTGTCTTATGGATGTTAAAAGGAAAGTTTAAGGATTACTTAGAATGTTGTATTCTTTGTGGGGTGTATTTGAATTGATTGTTGCTAAGATGTTCACTGTATGTTTTAAAAAGGTTAACTGAGTTCATAGAATAAACATTGTTTTGCTTTAAAAATTACTTTTCGATTTCTGCTGCACCACACCTGTAGAGTGGGCCATGTGCTCCCCATACCACAATCTAGTAAAAGTCCTGGGTCAGGTGATCTCCATGATATACTTTGGAGTTCCCTAAACCCTGGCCCATAACAGTTGATAGGAATTCAGAACCGCATGTTCCTATGAGGAAGAAGGATAAGTATGGCAAGTTTCGGGAACCTTGGATAACGAGGGATATTGTGAGCCTAGTCCAACAGAAAAAGAAAGTATTTGTAAGGGGAGAAGGCTGGGAACAGATGAGGCCCATGAGGAATATAAGGAAAGTAGGAAGGAACTTAAGCAAGGAGTCAGGAGGGCCAAAAGGGGTCACGAAAAGTCATTGGCAAATAGGGTTAAGGAGAATCCAAAGGCTTTTTATATGTGTAGAGCAAGAGGGTAGCCAGGGAAAGGGTTGGCCCACTCAAGGACAGGGGAGGGAATCTATGGATTGAGCAAGTGGAAATAGGTGAGGTACTAAATGAGTACTTTGCATCAGTATTCACCAAAGAGAAGGACTTGGTGGATGATGAGTCTGGAGAAGGGTGTGTAGATAGTTTGGGTCACATTGAGATCAAAAAGGAGGCGGTGTTGGGCATCTTTAAAAACATTAAGGTAGATAAGTCCCCAGGGCCTGATGGGATCTACCCCAGAATACTGAGGGAGGCAAGGAGGAAAATGTTGGGGCCTTGACAGAAATCTTTGTATCCTCACTGGCTACAGGTGAGGTCCCAGAGGACTGGAGAGCAGCTAATGTTGTTCCATAGTTTAAGAAGGGTAGCAAGGATAATCCAGGAAATTACAGGCCGGTGAGCCTTACGTCAGTGGTAAAGAAATTATTGGAGAGGATTCTTTTGAGACAGGATTTACTTCCGTTTGGAAGC
Source organism: Scyliorhinus torazame (assembly GCF_047496885.1). Taxonomy (NCBI): domain Eukaryota; kingdom Metazoa; phylum Chordata; class Chondrichthyes; order Carcharhiniformes; family Scyliorhinidae; genus Scyliorhinus; species Scyliorhinus torazame. The sequence continues at coordinate 25,971,168 of NC_092715.1, forward strand.
AATTGGACGTATTAGCGAGAGGCAGCATGGTATTGTGAAGGGAAGGTCGCAACTTACTAAAATGATTGAGTTTTTCGAGGAGGTGACGAAGATGATTGATGCAGGTAGGGCAGTGGATGTTGTCTATATGGACTTCAGTAAGGCCGTTGACAAGGTCCCTCATGGCAGACTGGTACAGAAGGTGAAGTCACACAGGATCAGAGGAGAGTTGGCAAGATAGATACAGAGCTGGCTCGGCCATAGAAGACAGAGGGTAGTAGTGGAAGGGTGCATTTCTGAATGGAGGGCTGTGACTGGTGTCTTTCTGCAAGGGTCAGTGCTGGGACCTTTGCTGTTCATAGTATATATAAATGATTTAGAGGAAAATGTAAGAGGTCTGATTAGTGAGTTTGCGGATGACACAAAGATTGGTGGAACTGCGGATGGTGAACATGGTGTCAGATTATACAGCAGGATATCGATTGGTTGGAAACTTGGGAGGAGAGGTGGCAGATGGAACTTAATCCGGACAAATGTAACGTAATGCATTTGGGAAAGTCTAATACAGGTGGGAAATATACAGTAAATGGCAGAACCCTTAAGAGTATTGACAGGCTGACGGATCTGGGTGTACAGGTCCACAGGTCACTGAAAGTGGCAACACAGGTGGAGAAGGTAGTCAAGAAGGCATATGGCATGCTTGCCTTCATCGGCCGGGATATTGAGTATAAAAATTGGCAAGTCATGCTGTGGTTGTATAGAACCTTCGTTGGACTAGAAAGTGCTTTGGGATGTCCTGTGATTGTAAAAGGTGTTATGTAAGTGTTTCCCGATCCAGGAGCAGTACAGTTAAGTGCAGCATCAAACCCCTTGGTCCAGTCACACCTACACACGGTAAAGCTGGAACAACACAGATGTAACTAAACCGTTGTGGCATTTTCATTTCATGCACCACCGATCTCTTTACGCTGGCCGAAGTGGGATTGACAAGTTTGAGATAATTTAAATGCAACCAAGTGCAATTCGGAACAGAATTGACACTTTGCCCCTTGGTATTTCAGTTAGCACCTTCCCGGCTCACAAGCAGAGGAAACGTTTACATTGGATATAGAGCAGAGCCAATCAGCGCACAGAGCCCATTCTGGTCTCTACGCCCCACCCGAACCTCCTCCTCTAAACCTACCATCTGAACCCTCTATTCCGTTCTCCCTCATGTCGTAGTCTAGTACCCCCTTAAGTACATCTGTGCCGTCCTCTTCAAACACACCCTGTGGTAACGAATTCCACATTCTCATCACTCTTTGGGTGAAGAATGCATTCGTCCGAATTCCTCGCAGGATTTCTCAGTGACTGTCCTATATTGACGGCCTATTGTTATCTTCTTTCGCACTCGTGGAAACATCCTCCCTGTAATAACTTGAAAGATTGGCGACCGCCAAATAGATTAACAAATAAATACTTTATGAAGGCAAATAACTATTTACAGAGAGTGAGATAAAGGTCACCATACTCCACGACTCCAAACTCCCAACTAACAGTAAAACCCGTGCTCAGCCCCAGGATTCTGGCGCTCTGACCTGATTGGCCCTAAGGGGCACATGACTTTCCAAGAACTTGGCCGCTTAAAAGGGCCCGTGACCACACCTCTCCTCCTTTAAGTCCCCGATAGACACATTACAGCAGCAATGGATCGATCTGTAATATTGTACAACAAATAGATCTCAGTCCCTTATAACAGGGTTTTTCCACGTGTGGGTCGTGACCCACAGGTGGGTGGTGGGCCGGTATCGGGAGGATCGAGGAGGGACCACCACCCATCCCCCCCACACCCCCCTCCACCACCAGCCACCAGCCACCATCCCAACCCGCGAACCAATCAAGCATCATGCCTTGTGTCTTGCAGGATCACCTGGCAATCAGGGGGGGGCCTTCTGGTGTCTCCCCGATGGGTGCTCTTTCCAAGGGCTGGTGCAGACTCGATGGGCCGAATGGCCACCTTCTGCACTGTAAATTCGATGTGCTTAGTGATTAGTGATTCTATGATTAGACAAATTGATGGAACCTGTCCAAAGTTTATGGCTAGACCCTCGTTTTTGATTTGCGAGGAAGCCTGTTCGATATCGGTTAGAGTCCTCGAGGCACAGGCAATGGGCCTTTCTGCACCATCTTCCACATTATGGGCTAAAACAGTGTTTTTCAAACATTTTTTCCAGGGACCCATTTTTACCAACTGGCCCACCTCCAGGGCCCACGCTGGCCGATCTTCACGACCCACGCCGGCCGACCCTCGCGACCAACGCCGGCCGATCTTCGCGATCCACCATTTTCTCTTACCTTGTTTGCTGCAGACACAATGGAGGAATTGTAATTGCGCCCAAAGCAAGTGATGGCGATGTTCGTGGGCCGTGACCTGCTCTCTGCCTCCCTCAGGCAGGAAGATTGCACAGAATTCTTTTTTAAATCTTCTGCGTCTCCGATGGTTCAAATTCGCGGTCTTCAGCCGCAGCAGCCGGCTTTTATATTCAATTTTTATTTATTTTTTGTAAATTGTAACAATGTTGTTGCACGGCACGTTGAATCAAAGAGACCAAAGTCCATCGTCATCGTCAGATTCTTCCTGTTTCTTCTCTTCTTTTTTCTCTTCAACAGCAAGAGGGGCAGTGGCGGAAACAATTGCTGCAACAGCTGGGACATTGCTACCAGCCACCAACGTTGCAGATCAGACTATTGACGTCAATATTAGCCAATGGCTTGGCAAACGGACGAGGCCAGAAAGGCTCAATGGTCACACCAGCTATTTTAATCAGGGCATTGAGTTCGTCTTCGGTGACAGTGACCTCGTCGTCGTGCTGGATGAGGGCTCTGTACATACCGGCGAGTTCCGAAGTGGAGGCCATGGCGTTGGATCTCTGCGGGTTGGATCTCTCCGATGGTGCCAGTCGCCGGGGGTAAACTCAGCCTTAGCTTCGTTCAGAAGAACCGAGCATCTCCAAGCCGGGCAGAGCGAGCAGCAGCCGACTTTGAAGATCACTGTGCTAAAACCACTCCGATTCCCTCAGGAGATGCGTGGAGGTAAGAATGATCTCTTTCGAGGAATCAAAATGAGCCAAGAGACTGGATGACTGCAAAGTTAGTTTTACCTGTTCAAAGGCTTCTTTCTGATGCTCTCTCCAATACCACCTCTGGTGCTTCTTGAGCGGAGTAAGCGGGGGTGGTAACATTGTGGAAAGATTAGGAATAAATCTGCCGCAATAATTTGCCATTCCTAAAATGGATTTAAATTCTGATGCATTTTTGGAGACTGGTGCTTCCTCAATTGCTTTGATCTTCTTCTCCATAGGGTGCAGCCCGTCGGCACCTACCCTAAATTATGGGTGGGATTCTCTGTCCCGCCAGCTGTGTTTTACAGGAAACTCGCGGGCATGGGAGCACGCTGACGGAAAATCCTGCTGCCTAAGTCCGTTACTTCCCGAGTCTGGAACTTATATTTTTCTATTTTCAGCCATACTCCGGCCTTCTGAAATCTTTTTAAAACTTCTTTGAGATTTACTGGGTGCTTCTCTTCAGACGCTCCTCTTACCAGTACATCGTCTAGACAACCACCTTCGGTAGGTCCTGTAGTAAGCTCCCCGTCGTGCCCTGAAAAATCGCTCGTGACAATGAGACTCTGAAGGGTAGCCGGGTGGACTGGTATAGGTGTTTGTTGGTAATTATCGGATCAAATTCTCTAGAAGCCTCAACTAATTCTAATTACTGGTATGCGTGGCTCATATCAAGTTTAGTGCAAATAAAACCTGCTATTTTAGCAGATAAATCGTCCATTCTTGGTTTTGGGCATCAGTCCAATTTTGCTGCCCGATTCCTGGTTAATTTATAATCCCCACATATTCTAATGGTTCCATCTGGCTTCACCACTGGCGCGATGGGCGTCGCCCACTCCGAAAACTGTTCAGATTTGATGATGCCTAATTCTTCCAACCGCTTGAGTTCCGACTTAACCTTCTCATGTTGGGCATGGGGGGTATGGGTCTGTTTCTGTATAAAGCCTCAGGATCAACATAAATCTTTGCTTTTAGGCCCTGTATCTTGCCCAACTCATTTTGAAAAACCTCCTGGTAGTTTTCTAAGATGTCATGAAATGCCCCTTCGTTAATTTTCAAGATTTCTAGCTAATTTAATCTAATTTGCCGAAGTCAAATAGTCTTTGTTCCCCCCCCCCCCCCCTTCCCCACACCATTACAGGCAGTTGAGCTGACTTGTGCCATTGGTTCATGGGCGTCATGGGCATTCCCAGGATCCTTAAACATTCCCCAGAATACATGGCTAGTCTGTCTATCGTGCTTCATAGCTTCAGGGTCTGGACCCCACCTTGTAAGTAAAGATATATTTGCTCACCTACAGCTGTAGCAGAGGTCACTGTGTCTCCCTCTATTCTAAGTGGCTGACTGTTTGCCATTAGTACAGGGGTCATCTTGCCCACCTTCCTGTTGTTTAAACTAGATACTTCAGATCTATTTTTAGGCTTATTCTGAACACTGTGTACTGGAGTCAGAGTTTTATTTTTGTTGGTCTCCTCTAGGGTCTTCCATGCCTTGCTCTTCCTCTTAATGTCCTACTGCTGGTAGAACATGTAGCTTCCCTAAATTTACATCACTCCTGGGGGTGATATCCCCCACGCCATTCTTCATCAAAAATAGGAGCAGGCTGAGGCCATTCGGCCCTTTGAGCCTGCTCCACCATTCATTATGATCATGGCTTATCATCCAACTCAATAGTCTGATCCCACCATAGAAACATAGCTCCTGGTCTGTGGACGAAATTCCCTTATCTCTGTTTTCTCTTTTGCTCTGAGCCTCTTTGTTCATTACTTCCTGCGCCTTCATCCAGGGCATCACGCCTGCCAGCAGCTTCCTGCCAAACTTTCTGGACCCCGCCGTGCACCCTTTTGGAACTTTCCATAGCCTGGGCAACCTCCACTGTCTTCTTTAAGGTAATCTCTGCCTCTGTTAACAATTTATTTTGTAAATCCGTGTCGTTAACACCACAGGCATATCGTTGAGTGCAGTCCCGAACTTGCAATGTTTTAGGCACATCATGAACACTGCTACCGTCTCTCCTGGGGATCTTGTCGTATATAATTACATAAGTTCTTCAAAGGTTTTGAAGTCTGGAGATGTTAGACTCCTAATCGGGCTATAGGTTGTGGACCCGCAGGCTGGATTACCTGGTTCAGGTTTCCCAAAAAGGGGCATTTTGACATTCACAGGCTGATGAATGAGTTTGCTTCAAACGAAAAGCTTCGGCATGAGGTCTGTTCCCCCCTTGCTGCAGCAGTGGGAAGCAGTCTGACTGATCCTCATCGCCAAATGTGGTATCTTGAGAAATGGCGACCAGCAAGTAGATTGAGGAATAAATAGTTTATTAAGGCAAATAACTACTTACAGAGAGTGAGGTAACTCCATGACTCCAAACTCCTAACTAACAGTCAAACCAGCCTCAGCCCAAGGATACGCGCACTCTTGCCGCTTTGCTGTAGGGGTCACATAACCCTCCAACAACCCGCCCTTTTAAAGGGGCACGCTACCAAAATCTCTATCAAAAACTTTCATCCCATCGATCTAGACAAGGTTCACATTGAGTTTTTACAGTTAAATTGTCCACGTGCTAGCTAACATTGCAACCCAATTCCTCAATTAAATTCATACTAGAAACACAGGAACAGGCCTGTCATGACCCTCCAGCCCACTCTAATGCAATTAAATCATGACTGTGTCGCATCTCAGCTTCATCTACCTGCCTTACTCCATATTACTTGATATCTTTACCAAAAATAAATCTATCTTTTTCAGTCTTGAACTCTCTAACTGACTTCGAGCCATTTAGTGGAGAGATTTCCATTATCCTTTGTGCTTTCTGATTTCCTAGCTCTAATTTTTAGATTATGTCCCCCTTTTTCTCACCATCTCTCTAATCCAAATATAGAAACATAGAAAGTTGGTGCAGGAGTAGGCCATTTGGCCCTTTGAGTCTGCACCACCTTCAGTATGATCATGGCTGATCATGCAAATCACACTCCCGCTCTCTCTCCATACCCATTCATCCCTTTAGCCGCAAGCGCCACGTCCAGCTCCCTCTTGAATATATCCAACGAACTGGCCCCAACAGCTTTCTGTGGGAGAGAATTCCACACGTTCACAACTCTCTGAGGGAAGAAGCTCTTCCCCATCTCAGTCCTGAATGGCTTACCCCTTATTCTTAGGCTGTGACCCCTAGTTCTGGATGTCCCCAACATCGGGAACATTCTTCCCGCATCTAACCTGTCCAGTCTGTTAGAGGTGAAAATATTCACACGAAGGCCTGAGTATTAGTAAAAAAAAAGCAGTTTATTACATCAGAATTCTGGGAGGAAAGGCCTGAGACTCCGCAGCCTATTGACAGCACCTTTTCTCACTTGAGCTAAGGCTGACATGGGTTAATATACAGATTCAAGGGGCGGAATAAGTTGTATTCTCATTTACATACAATCAATCAACTATATTCGCGTCACACTTCATTCCATGAAGTCAATCAATTTTTCTCGCATCCCAGTTATCACATATGTGGTTAAAGTGGGTGTTGTCTTACCCACCCCTAACTTCATACAGAAGTCATTCAAAACTAACATAATGATGTCCTGTCTGCAACTGTTGATCTCCAAATTTCTTTCTCTGTCAGTCTGGCCTCAATAAAAGTTGAGACGGATTCGCACGTAAACAGAAGTTATTTATTTAGCTTGCAAGCTTGAATCATCTTACAGAAATGTAACAGGACATCCTGCCTCTTACACTCCAGAAAACGACTGACTAAAAGACAAAGAGATCTCTGCAAAATCAATTCAAATGGTATCAAGTTTCACATACTCGACGGACATAGGTCAGCCTATGTCCCTCCTGACCTGTTCGATCTACTCTGATTGGCTCACTTCCAATCCCTTTCTCTGGCCCCTATCAATGAAACATCACCCTCATAGACACACCTCTTCCTGCTTTTTCCATGCGGTCTCAAATTCCTTTGTCCCTAACTGCAAAAATCAAAGTGGCTTATTTCTACATTACATTAACTAGTAACTCTAAAGTAACTATTTTATATCACATTCGTCATTCCCTCCTTTTATCATTCCATGATAACCGAACTATCCAATCTATAGCTACGGTTCCTCATCTAAAAAGATTCGTCGCTGCATTTCCAATTCCTGTCTTAGCCCCCCTTCATCTGCTTCACCCTCATGGATTTTAACAGTTAAATTTTTTTTCTCGGTGATTGGGGCGGTGATCTGATCCAGTGCACCCAGCATTCTACCCATCACACATTTAAGGATGGCCAGGCCCACAAAGATGCAGCCGATAGCTACCACTAGATACATGGCCATATTTATCAACCAGTCCTTCCATCCTCCAGATCCCCAGTTACCCCAAGAGTCAGGATCCTGCATCCCGTCCAAGTGATCCCGTATGCGATCCATAAATTTAGTAATGTTAGCGGTCAAGTCTTGAACTCCCATGATACACTTGCCCTGTACTATGGCGCATACCCCACCCTCACGGGCCAGAAGATAGTCAAGAGCATACCGGTTCAGCATTGCAAACAACCGTAGCTGAGACAACTCCTTGGTTATTGCCCCGAGGGCTCCCAAGGTTTCATTTCCCAAGATGGTAAGGCCGCAAATAAAATAATTCCGATCACTAACAGCCAAGGAACCCCCCACACCTCCCAGTGTCAATACGCTCAGAATGCCCCACCCGGCTGAGTGGCCCCGGTTGGGTGCAAGAACCTGAGGTTTTTTCCAGTTCTCGCAAAATTCAGCAGAGACTGCCCGGCGTGCTAACTGATTATGCAGGTTCCACGCCGAAGGGCAGGGGACTGTGGTAGGGACTAGAGTCCCTATAGCAATTCGGCGGGGAAATGGGGTGACAAAACGTTGGTCGCCGTACCATTAAATAAAAAGTAGTATCCTTGTTCCGTGTGGAGACTAGCATCACAATCAGCATATCGGTTGCGTAAGGACCTCCCAGTAGCCCAGTTTATCCAATTTTGAAATGCCCATTCGGGCCGCCCAGCAATGCGGAAAGCCCTATTCCCGACAGTGATATGAGAGACATTCGCCCAGCCACAAAGGAGCTGGAGGCCAGCGTTCAATGGAACGCAAGTGATGTTGTAACAAACGCATTGGCCAGACGCCTGGGTGATATGGCACCTCCTGTCCGTACAGGTGGGAAACAGACATGTTATATTTGTGTCCACCTCTACCAGCAAACAGCCGTACCCTTCACTGCTGAAGCAATTCTCGTACGACCGGGAATCCCTATTGGGAGTGAAGTGGCTAGGTATGTACGCCCTCCACCGTCGCAGCCTATCGTACTGTGAATGGGAATTATCCCGAGGAAGGGGAAGGCAAATAGCCGGTGGTGCTGAATCCGGATCGTAAGGAAGAGTGACTTGCTCGGGCAATGGCTCGGAACGCTGACAATGAACCACCGTTTGGGGAGTGCCCCAAAGCGGTGAAACAGAAAATAACCTAGACACCGCTGCGGGGTTTGGGTAGCAGACAACCCGTCCCTGGCCATACAGACGGTGGTAAATCTGGTAGAAGAGATTCATACTACCCGGGTTTTCCTCAGTTTGGCCTTTAATTAACTTAAGTGCATCTCCCGGTAACCTACGTTCTAGCTGTACTTCCCTTCTCACACGCCCCGTCCTCTCTCTAGTCCCTTTCTCTTTCTCATGGTCTCTTCCTACACTCTTCTGACAGCCTGATGTTACCTTTATTGTACCACTTTTAACACATCCAAAATCAAATTTACATGTATTCCAAAAACAAGGCAATGTCCATATAATGTTCCCTTCCCATCGCCGGGACCGGTGCAGCTGCTTCATGACTCCCGCATTCTCCTTAACTTTGATGACCTTCCATGAGTCGATACCATGTCCTCGTATATGGGGCAGTGAAGAACATCACCTGTGCATAGGTGATGTATCCTTGTAGATTGGTTGGGGCTACACAGATACATAATATTCCCCTTTTCCATGTCCATCGCCAATAACACGCCAAGCGAAGTGAGGCCAAATATCAGACAGACGATGCGTAGCCACTCCATCATGCTCCACACCTGTAAAATAGCACTGGAGAAGGGAGGCAGGTTAGTATCCGACCTTTTACAGTAGTGGAGATGGACTCAATTTACAGTGATGTAGGTGGACCCAAGCACTTCGCCCCTCCACTTTAACTGCTGTGGGGGTGGTAAGGAGAACTTGGAAGGGCCCGTCCCATCGCGGCTCCGACCCCTTCCTAGTCCAATTTTTGACCATTACATAACTACCGGGCTGGACTGAAAGTGAGCTAGGTACTGGGGCAATGGCTCGTGAGCCGCACGGACTGGGCCATGGAGTTCCTTGAGCACTTGCGTAAAGGCTAGAACATAGGTGGTCATTTCTTCAGTCATCTGATGAAACTGAACCCGTCTGGGAACCTGCAGGCTCCAAGGAATTCTAAGAGGCCTGCCATAAAGAATCTCGGCGGGAGAGAGCCGGGCTGGTCCCGCAGGTGTAACCCGCTGCTGGAAGAGGGCAACGGGGAGCAACTTAAGCCATGTCAGTCCCGTGTCTGCTCTTAATTTAGCCAATTTAGTTTTGAGGGTCTGATTGTGTCTCTCAACCAACCCGGCCGCCTGCGGTCTGTAAGCACAGTGTAACTGCTGGCGTATGCCCAACTGGGAGCAAAACTCCTTGTTAATTTGTCCAATAAAATGAGGCCCATTATCAGAACTTAACTGAGCTGGTATACCGTACCGGGGAATGATTTCCCTCATCAAGACTTTAACCACAGTAACAGCTTTACTATAGATAGTCGGATACGCCTCAACCCATCTGCTGAACACATCCACAATGACCAAAACATATTTATAACATTGACACCTTTCCAACTCAATGTAATCCATTTGGAGCGTCTCAAAGGGACCACCGGGCAACGGGGTTTGCCCCTTCCCACAAGGGATACCTTTTCCGGTGTTATATTGCTGACAAATCAAACACCGATTACTGATACTTTGGGCCAACCCCTGCATTTTAGGGTGCCACCAAGTGTCCAGCAACAAATCACTAGTCCCCCGAGCCCCACAATGAGTTGCAAAGTGTACACATTCGATGACCCATAAAGCCAGTACATCAGACATACAAGTCTGATGTGCAGGCGTGGTCCATAAAGAGGAAACAGAATCATATGTACAACCTAACCGTTTCCACATTTGTTTATCACTCTCAGGAGCGTCCTCCTGTAACCTTATGACGTCTGGCATTGGCTTGTCAGAAGCAGACACATTCATAGTAGATCGTTTAGTCTGACTTAACATTTTAGGCACCATCACTTGCTGAATTTGTGCGGCTGTGCGCGCTGCACAATCTGCTCGTCCATTACCAACGTCAACTGGGGTTGTACCATTCGTGTGGGCAGCGCATTTAATAACGGAAATCTGCGCTGGCAGAAGGAGGGCCTGCAGTAGGTCATTAACTAAACCCCGGTGGGATATTTGACCACACATAATCATGTCAGGTTGTTCTGACGAAATGTCACTCAAATCGCCCCTTATTGTGGTAGTTTCCTGAATCAAGGCTAAACAGTCGTGGCCAGGTGCGTCTTCATGGACAGGGGGACCACTAAGAAAACAGGCTGGATTGATAGTGGTACAGTGTTTAAATGTCAGACGTGGATTGTTCAAAAGGTATATCTCATACCTATTCTGACGAGCTGCGGTAAGATGCTGACCATTCGCCCCATATCCCTGGCATGGTACTGGTCATGGACCTGACGTGTAATATGAGGGCTTACCGAAGCTGACTGTGGCCATAAATGTGGTGATATTGTAACAAAATCGGCTGTACCTTCTTTTCCCGTGACTGTGGCTGTAACCTTGACTGGCCATTCGGTCTCAAGTAATGGCCGGTATTTGTCCTCCAACTCCCTGTTTCGTCCAGTTCTGTCATAGGCCAGGGTAACGTGATGCAGTGATAGTGGCTGTTCAATGTCTAACGTCCACCACTGGGGGGTGATAGAAATATAGCACTGTTGTCTCATCCTCCTCTTCGCTGATCCACCCACCCAAAGTCACTATATTGGAGCTCCTGCTGGTAAACTACCATTTCTGCCGCTTGTTGGGATCGCAGATCATCCTTTTTCATTACATACTCAGTCTTAACCTTTGTAACTGAGCCTCCTTCTTGGCCTACACCCTCCTTCCAGTAAAATCTGACTGCCCTTGCCATCTGGGAAGGGTCGTTCTCCGTCCAATTCATGTTATTACATTTCACAGCAGTAACCACAGAAGGTGGTAGGCAATGCATTAACATAGCACAGTATTGAGGGGAATTCTGACCATTTTGATACAGCAAATCGCCTGACTGCCCCCGGTAGATTTCATTAAAACGCCCCAGACATTCCTATGGCTCATCAATCTTCCTAGGTTTTAGGTCTAAGATAACAGAAAGATTTATGGGCCTTTGAAATGTGCTATTCAACGCATTCAAGATCTGTGTCCTTCTTTTCTCTATTTGCTCTCTTCTTTTTTAAAACTTAAAAATGTTTGAAAATTCAAATTGAATTACTGCAACTTGCAAGCTTAGCTCTGATCTCAACTCAGAACTAAATTTACAATTTGCTTAACACAAACTTGTATAACATTTACAACTTAATTATTTCTTTATCTTAACAATTTTTTCTTTTAACAAGTTTTTTTTCTGTTACATACACATAAGTATTAGCAAAATCAACTATCATAAGTATTAGCAAAATCAATTATCATCTCCAGATTGACACTTTTTAAAATGGTGTCCATGATCTTCTTTAAGTTTCTATTAATCTCCAGATAAAATGAGATAAACCTTATTTCAAGTAAGTAAAATTTAAGATTCTGGCAATTTCAATCAATTGCTTTCGAAAATAATAACTTTTATCAAAGAGGTGGAGAAACCCACTGGTTTCCTTTAATTAATTCAAAACGTAACTTTGCTGGTGTTCACTGACTCAAAGGAAAGGTATCCGATTACACTGCAGACTGGTGTTATCTCAAGGCCTGAGTGAGAAGCACTGTCTGTTTTCAACTCCGCCTGCTGCTGTTAACCCTTTGAGAGACTTCTGCTTCAACCTCACAATCTCAACTAGACCTCGGAACTTTACAGTCCAAGGAGACAATTTTAGCTTAATCAACTATATATTTAAAACACTCACACATAGAGTTGAACCATCTTCAGATTTAAAAACAGTTATACTGGACTGAACCCCCACCTATTGAAGTCCCATCAGCCCCTGAACCCATATAATAGACTGAACCTTTATTATTTAAAGTCCCATCAGCCTCTGAACCCTGATAATAGACTGAACCTTTATTATTTAAGTCACATCAGCCTCTGAACCCCGATAATAGACTGAACCTTTATTATTTAAAGTCCCATCAGCCCAAAACCCTAACCCAAGCCGAAACAACAATATGAAATCCCATCAATTAAAGTGCTAATCCCCAGACTGACCTGTGATTTCGTCGAGGCGGTCTTTCTGTGCCAACCGCGAGTGACCAGACTAATCAGACGATAAGAAGAGGGGAACAATCAATGCTGGTCGTTTTCCATTTCTACATTGAGGGCCCTTTGTTCCCGTCCTCCTGTTCATAATCAGTCTAATTCTGATTTCGCAGTTGGATCAGGATCGCCCAGAGAAATCCCGGGTTTCGGCACCAAATGTTGATCTCCAAATTTCTTTCTCTGTCAGTCTGGCCTCAATAAAAGTTGAGACGGATTCGCACGTAAACAGAAGTTATTTATTTAGCTTGCAAGCTTGAATCATCTTACAGAAATGTAACAGGACATCCTGCCTCTTACACTCCAGAAAACGACTGACTAAAAGACAAAGAGATCTCTGCAAAATCAATTCAAATGGTATCAAGTTTCACATACTCGACGGACATAGGTCAGCCTATGTCCCTCCTGACCTGTTCGATCTACTCTGATTGGCTCACTTCCAATCCCTTTCTCTGGCCCCTATCAATGAAACATCACCCTCATAGACACACCTCTTCCTGCTTTTTCCATGCGGTCTCAAATTCCTTTGTCCCTAACTGCAAAAATCAAAGTGGCTTATTTCTACATTACATTAACTAGTAACTCTAAAGTAACTATTTTATATCACATTCGTCACAACTGGGGTCCTTGACCTTATCAAGGACACAGAGCATTTCTTGTTCTGTGAAGCTGTTATCAGCGGCTGTTGAAATACTCCCTAGGTTCTCATGAGGTAGTTTACACAGTTTGTAACTTATGTTTAAAGGAAAATGGCGAGATCAGCCATTTTGTGTCTTTATTATTGCTAAAATAGTTAACAGGCATTTTGTGTCCTTTCTGATATTAACAAGCATTGTGTATACACTATCTATTTCTACAAATTGCCTCTTCTAAACAGGCTTCTAAGCCAATGAGTACCTTTTGTCTCATCAGAACTATTCAAAAGTAATATAGGAGCACAAATGTAGTTACAGGGCCACCTATAATTTATATCATAGTCCAGTATCACAAAATGCCCTCCAACACAGTGCCATCAGGATTTTATATGTTTCAATAAGATCCCCTCTCATTCTTCTGAACTCCAGTGAGTACAAGCCCAGTCGATCCAGTCTTTCTTCATATGTCAGTCCTGCCATCCCAGGAATTAGTCTGGTGAACCTTCACTGGACACCCTCAAAAGCAAGAATGTCCGTCCTTAAACTCGGAGACCAAAACAGCACACAATACTCAAGGTGTGGCCTCACCAAGGCCCTGTATAACTGCAGCAAGGCATCCCGACTCCTATACTCGAATCCTCTCACTATGAAGGCCAGCATGCCATTAGCTTTCCTCACCGCCTGCTGTACCTGCATGCCACCCTTCAGCGACTGTTCCACCATGACACCCAGGTCTCTTTGCATTTCCCCTTTTCCTAAACTGCCACCATCCAGATAATAATCTCCTTCCTGTTTTTGCCACCAAAGTGGATAACCTCACATTTACCCACATTATATTGCATTTGTCAAGTATTTGCCCACTGAGCCAGCCTGTCCAAGTCACCCTGCAGCCTCTTTGCATCCTCCTCGCAGCACACACTGCCACCCAGCTTAATGTCGTCTGCAAATTTGGCGATATTGCATGAAATTCCTTTGTCCAAATCATTAATGTATATTGTGAACAGCTGGGGTCCCAGCGCTGAACTCTGCGGTATCCCACTAGCCACGCCTGCCACTCTGAAAAGGAACCGTTTATTCCCATTCTCTGTCTGCCAACCAATTCTCTATCCACGTCAATACATTACCCCCGATACCATGAGCTTTAATTGTGTGGGACCTTGTCAAAAGCCTTTGAAAGTCCAGATACACAACATCCACTGGTTCACCCTTGTCCACTCTACTGGTCACATCCTCAAAAAATTCCAGAAAATTTGACAAGCATAATTTCCCTTTAGTGAATCCATGCTGACTTGGACCGATCCTGTCCCTTTCCAAATGCTCGGTTATTTCATCACTAATACTGGACTTCAGCATTTTCCCCACCACCAATGTCAGGCTAGCCGGTCTATAATTCCCCGTTTTCTCTCCCTCCTTTTTTAAAAAGTAGGGTTACATTAGCTACCCTCCAATCCATTGGAACGCTTCCAGGATCTATAGGATGCTGGAAAATGATGACCAATGCGTCCACTATTTCTAGGGCCACTTCCCTAAGTACTCTGGGATGCAGAGCATCAGGCCCTGGGGACTTATCGGGTTTGAACCCCATCAATTTCCCCAATACAATTTCCTGACTAATAAAATTTCCTTCAGTTCCTCATTCATGTTGGACCCTCTGTCCTCTAGTATTTCCGGAAGGATATTTGTGTCCTCCTTAATGAAGACAGATCCGAAGTAATTGTTCAATAGGTCTGCCATATCTTTGCTTCCCATTAGGAATTCACCTGATTCTACCTGTGAGGGACCTACATTTGTCTTCACCAGTCTTTTTCTCTTCACGTATCTATCGAAGTTTTTGCAGTCGGTTTTTATGTTTTCTGCAATCTTCCTCTCGTATTCTATTTCCCCTTCCAAATTAAACCCTTTGTCCTCTCGTCTGCTGAATTTGAATTTTCTCCAGTCCTCAAGCTTACTGTTTTTTCTGGCCAATTTATATGTCTCCTTTTTGGCTTTAACACTATCCCTGATTTCCCTTGTTAGCCATGTGGTGGGATTCTCATTGTCCAAAACCAATATTGTAATCGGCGATCGGGCGGAGAATCCCATTTACGACCGAATCGGGGGTGGTGCCTGTTTTCGTATGCTCCGCCCCCTCCAAATCAATGTCATCGAGGAGTACGCCGCACGCCGTTGGGACGGCCTCAGGACGTTACCTGAAGGCCCTCTCCCGATGCTCCGCCCCTGATGGGCCGAGTTCCCAACCGCACGGGACAGGTGTGCTGTCAGCTTTCGGGAACCCAGCGTGGCGGCTTCGTACTGTGTCCATCACAGTCGGGAGGGGGGGGGTGGGGTTGGGGGAGCCATGCTGCTGGCCGGGGGGGGCTTCGGCGAGGGCGGGGGGGGGGGGTTGGGTCCACGTGCGGCCGGCGACATGTCGTCCGGCCCAACCATTGCCGGTCGTCGCCGTGCGCATGTGCGGCCACAGAACCGGCAAATCTCCTGCTGTTTATATCAGGAAGGCCGTGCGTTTTACGTGGCGCGGCTGCTGGCCCCTCACCGGTCAGAGCATCGGTGCGGGGGCGGCGCCCACCTTTACGTCGTAAAACCAGACATTTCCTCCGGGCCTAGCCTCAAAATTGGAGAATCCAGACCCTGGTTGAGCCACTTTCCCCGCCTTATTCTTGCGCCAGACAGGGATTTACAATTGTTAAAGTTCATCCCTGTGTTCTTTAAATGTCTGACATTGCCAACCCACAGTCAACCCGTCAAGTATCCTTTGCCAGCTTACCCTAGCCAATGCACGTCTCACACCATAAAGGTTAGCTTTCTCTAAGTTCAAGACCCAAGTCTCAAAGAACAAAGAACAAAGAGAAGTAGAGCATAGGAACAGGCCCTTCAACCCTCCAAGCCTGCGCCGACCATGCTGCCCGACTAAACTACAATCTTCTACACTTCCTGGGTCCGTATCCCTCTATTCCCATCCTATTCATGTATTTGTCAAGATGCCCCTTAAATGTCACTATCGTCCCTGCTTCCACCACCTCCTCCGGCAGCGAGTTCCAGGCACCCACTACCCTCTGCGTAAAAAACTTGCCTCGTACATCTCCCCTAAACCTTGCCCCTCGCACCTTAAACCTATGCCCCCTCGTAATTGATCCCTCTACCCTGGGGAAAAGTCTCTGACTATCCACTCTGTCTATGCCCCTCATAATTTTGTAGACCTCTATCAGGTCGTCCCTCAACCTTCTTTGTTCCAGTGAGAACAAACCGAGTTTATCTAGCCTCTCCTCATAGCTAATGCCCTCCACACCAGTCAACATCCTGGTAAATCTCTTCTGCACTCTCTCTAAAGCCTCCACATCCTTCTGGTAGTGTGGCGACCAGAATTGAACGCTATACTCCAAGTGTGGCCTAACTAAGGTTCCATACAGCTGAAAATGAAAAATGAAAATCACTTATTGTCACAAGTAGGCTTCACATGAAGTTACTGTGAAGAGCCCCTAGTCGCCACATTCCGGCGCCTGTTCGGGGAGGCTGGTACAGGAATTGGACCGTGCTGCTGGCCTGCCTTGGTCTGCTTTAAAAGCCGGCGATTTAGCCCAGTGTGCTAAACCAGCCCCAGCAACATGACTTGCCAATTTTTATACTCAAAACACTGACTCAGACTTAACTATGTCATTGAATCATAGAATTTACAGTGCAGAAGATGGCCATTCAGCCCA
Source organism: Scyliorhinus torazame (assembly GCF_047496885.1). NCBI lineage: Eukaryota > Metazoa > Chordata > Chondrichthyes > Carcharhiniformes > Scyliorhinidae > Scyliorhinus > Scyliorhinus torazame. The sequence continues at coordinate 25,988,083 of NC_092715.1, forward strand.
TCAAGTCTGCACAGGCCCTTGGAAAGAACACCCCATGTCTCCACCCTATCCTGTAACGCACCTTAACATTTTTAGACACTAAGGGCAATTTGACATGGCCAATCCACCTCACCTGCACATCTTTGGACTGTGGGAGGAAACCGAAGCACCCGGAGGAAACCCACGCAGACACGGGGAGAACGTGCAGACTCCGCACAGACAGTGAACCAAGCCGGGAATCGAACCTGGGACCCTGGAGCTGTGAAGCAACTGTGCTAACCACTGTGCTACCGTGCTGCCCATCAATCTCCATCACTCTCCATCTTAATGAAGAATACTACCATATTAACCTTTTAATATTTTAAACGCTTTGACGAGATCACTTCACGACCTTCTACACTAAGAGGAAGTTCCATACCAGAAATAGACGGCAACCTGGGGGCTAAAAGGTGTGAAGGATTTAAGGCAACTGATATCAGCAGAGAAAGCGTATTGGAGAAATTTAAGAAATGAAAATCCGACAAATCCCCAGGACCTAAAGGAGGTAGCTCAGAGATAGTGGAGGTGCCGGTTATGATTTTCCGAAGTTCTTTGGATTTGGGAAAAGTCACATGAGATTTGCTGGACTGTTACTGCCCAAATTGAGGAAAATTCTTTGTGAAGTTTGTCATGTGAGAGTACCTTTAAGAAATGGGTGTTTATAAATGGGTGTGTATATAAGCATCTGTAATGAGAGTACCTTTGAGAAATGGGTGGTTATTATTGCAGTGATGTCAGAGAGTGGGTGGAGCTGGGCTGTCTGTCAGATTTTTACTTTCGTTTTAGGCTGTTTGCTGCAGGGTGTGTTTTAGTTTCGTTTTCAGAGCTGAATAGCTGCAGTCACAGCCAGAAGGTGTGTGAATCTCTCGCTGTAATCTAAAGACTGTAAATCGATCTTGGTGATTTAAAACTAATAACAGTAGTGACTTTAACCTGATGTGCTTCTGGTAAAAGGTGTTTTAAGTCTTCTGGATGTTAAAAGGACAGCTTACGGATTATATAGTGTTGTATTCTTTGGGGGTCGCATTTGAATTAATGGTTGCTAAGTTGTTCACTGTTTTAAAAAGGTTAACTTGAGTTCATAGAATAAACATTGTTTTGCTTTAAAAAAAATACTTTTCCATTTCTGCTGTACCACACCTGCAGAGTGGGCCGTGTGCTCCCCATACCACAATCTATTAAAGGTTGTGGGTCAGGTGAACTCCATGATACACTTTGGGGTTCTCTAAACCCTGGCCCATAACAAGCTGAAGATTCAGCCAAGTACCAAGGACAGATGTGTAGCCAAGGTTTCAGTGGGTTCTGCCTGGCACACAGAAGCTGTTCCAAACTCTGCTCAATACGATTTATCTAAACATACCATGAAATATAGAAGGAGCTATTCATCCCATTCTGTCTCTCCGGAAGAGATATCCAGTTAGCTCCACTCCTGTCAGGAAGCACTTTCAGAGGCTTCGTGAATGAGCAAAAAGGGATTTACTTCCAGTGATCTTCAAGAGTAGCAGCATGTTTGCAGGTCCCTCTAAAATACCTCTGTCTCGAGGAACCCCTCCTGGGGTCACTCCGCACTCTGGCCACCCAGGTCTGGTGACCTTTAATAATAATAATAATAATCTCTATTGTCACAAGTAGACTTGTTTCTAGCTTCTCCAAAATCTCCATGTACCTGACACCCCTCAGTGCTGGCATCATTCTAAGTTTTTATGGGTTGTGGGTGTCACTGGCTAGGGTCAGCGTTTATTGTCCAACCGTAATTGCCCTTGAGAAGATGGTGGTGAGCTGCCTTCTTGAATCACTGCAGTCCATGTGGCGTCGGTACACCCGCTGTGCTGTTCGGGAGGGAGTTCCAGGATTTTGACCCAACAACAATGAATGGTGATCTATTTCCAAGTCAGAGTGGCAGGTGGCTTGGTTGGGGACCTCCAGGCGGTGATGATTCCTTGCATCCACTGCTCTTGTCTTTCTCGCTGGTAGCGGTCATGGCTTTGGAAGGTGCTGCCGAAGGAGCTTCGGTGAGTTCCTGAAGCGCATCTTGTAGATGGTGGTCAGCTTCTTAAATGTTGTTGGAGCTGCACTCAGCCATGGTGGAGTACTCCCATCACGCTCCTGACTTTTGCCCTGTAGATGGCAGACAGGCTTAGAGGTGTCAGGAGGTGAGTTACTCACCACAGGATTCCTAGCACGGTAGGGCAGCACGGTAGCACAAGTGGATAGCACTGTGGCTTCACAGCGCCAGGGTCCCAGGTTCGATTCCCCACTGGGTCACTGTCTGTGCGGAGTCTGCCCGTTCTTCCCCGTGTCTGCGTGGGTTTCCTCCGGGTGCTCCGGTTTCCTCCCATAGCCCAAAGACGTGCAGGTTAGGTGGATTGGCCATGCTAAATTGCCCTTCGTGTCCAAAAAAAGGTTAGAAGGGGTTATTGGGTTACGGGGATAGGGTGGAAGTGAGGGCTTAAGTGGGTCGGTACAGATCCGATGGGCCGAATGGCCTCCTTCTGCACTGTATGTTCTATGTCATGAGTAAGGTTTCAAAGTTGCAGGAGTGTACCGGCAGGCAGGAAGATGGTTTAAAGTGTGTCTTCTTCAATGCCAGGAGCATCCGGAATAAGGTGGGTGAACTTGCGGCATGGGTTGGTACCTGGAACTTCGATGTTGTGGCCATTTCGGAGACATGGATAGAGCAGGGACAGGAATGGTTGTTGCAGGTGCCGGGGTTTAGATATTTCAGTAAGCTCAGGGAAGGGGGTAAAAGAGGGGGAGGGGTGGCATTGTTACTCAAGCACAGTATTACGGTGACAGAAAGGACGTTTGATAGGGACTCGTCTACTGAGGTAGTATGGGCTGAGGTTAGAAATAGGAAAGGAGAGGTCACCCTGTTAGGGGTTTTCTATAGGCCTCCGAAAAGTTCCAGAGATGTAGAGGAAAGGATTGCAAAGATGATTTTGGATAGGAGCGAAAGCAACAGGGTAGTTGTTATGGGGGACTTTAACTTTCCAAATATTGACTGGAAACACTATAGTTCGAGTACATTAGATGGGTCCGTTTTTGTCCAATGTGTGCAGGAGGGTTTCTGGCACAGTATGTAGATAGGTCAACGAGAGGCGAGGCCATATTGGATTTGGGACTGGGTAATGAACCAGGACAGGTGTTAGATTTGGAGGTAGGTGAGCACTTTGGTGATAGTGACCACAATTCGATTACGTTTACTTTAGTGATGGAAAGGGATAGGTATATACTGCAGGGCAAGAGTTATATCTGGGGGAAAGGCAATTATGATGCGATGAGACAAGACTTAGGATGCATCGGATGGAGAGGAAAACTGCAGGGGATGGGCACAATGGAAATGTGGAGCTTGTTCAAGGAACAGCTACTGCGTGTCCTTGATAAGTATGTACCTGCCAGGCAGGGAGGAAGTGGTCGAGCTAGGGAATCGTGGTTTACTAAAGCAGTCAAAACACTTGTCAAGAGGAAGAAGGAGGCTTATGTAAAGATGAGACATGAAGGTTCAGTTAGGCCGCTCAAGAGTTACAAGTTAGCTAGGAAGGACCAAAAGAGAGAGCTAAGAAGAGCCAGGAGGGGACATAAGAAGTCTTTGGCACGTAGGATCAAGGATAACCCTAAAACTTTCTCTAGATATGTCAAGAATAAACGAATGACTAAGAGTAGGGCCAGTCAAGGACAGTAGTGGGAAGTTGTGTGTGGAGTCCGAGGAGATAGGAGAGGTGCTAAATGAATATTTTTCATCAGTATTCACACAGGAAAAAGACAATGTTGTCGAGGAGAATACTGAGATTCAGGCTACTAGGCTAGAAGGGCTTGAGGTTCATAAGGAGGAGCTGTTAGCAATTCTGGAAAGTGTGAAAAAAGTTAAGTCCCCTGGGCCGGATGGGATTTATCCTAGGATTCTCTGGGAAGCTAGGGACGAGATTACTGAGCCTTTGGCTTTGATATTGAAGTCATCTTTGTCTACAGGAATAGTGCCAGAAGACTGGAGGATAGCAAATGCTGTCCCCTTGTTCAAGAAGGGGAGTAGAGACAACCCAGGTAACTATAGACCAGTGAGCCTTACTTCTATTGTGGGCAAAATCTTGGAAAGGTTTATAAGAGATAGGATGTATAATCATCTGGAAAGGAATAATTTGATTAGAGATAGTCAACACGGTTTTGTGAAGGGTAGGTCGTGCCTCACAAATCTTATTGAGTTCTTTGAGAAGGTGACCAAACAGGTGGATGAGGGTAAAGCAGCTGATGTGGTGTATATGGATTTCAGTAAAGCGTTTGATAAGGTTCCCCACAGTAGGCTACTGCAGAAAATACGGAGGCATGGGATTCAGGGTGATTTAGCAGTTTGGATCAGAAATTGGCAAGCTGGAAGAAGAAAAAGGGTGGTGGTTGATGGGAAATGTTCAGACTGGAGTCCAGTTACTAGTGGTGTACCACAAGCATCTGTTTTGGGGCCACTGCTGTTTGTCATTTTTATAAATGACCTGGAGGAGGGCGTAGAAGGATGGGTGAGTAAATTTGCAGATGACACTAAAGTCGGTGGAGTTGTGGACAGTGCGGAAGGACAAGTTACAGAGGGACATAGATAAGCTGCAGCACTGGGCTGTGAGGTGGCAAATGGAGTTTAATGCAGAAAAGTGTGAGATGATTCATTTTGGAAGGAATAACAGGAAGACAGAGTACTGGGCTAATGGTAAGATTCTTGGCAGTGTGGATGAGCAGATCTCGGTGTCCATGTACATAGATCCCTGAAAGTTGCCACCCAGGTTGAGAGGGTTGTTAAGAAGGCGTACGGTGTGTTAGCTTTTATTGGTGGAGGGATTGAGTTTCGGAGCCATGAGGTCATGTGCAGCTGTACAAAACTCTGGTGCGGCCGCATTTGGAGTATTGTGTGCAATTCTGGTCGCCGCATTACAGGAAGGATGTGGAAGCATTGGAAAGGGTGCAGAAGAGATTTACCAGAATGTTGCCTGGTATGGAGGGAAGATCTTATGAGGAAAAGCTGAGGGACTTGAGGCTGTTTTCGTTAGAGAGAAGAAGGTTAAGAGGTGACTTAATTGAGGCATACAAGATGATCAGAGGATTGGATAGGGTGGACAGTGAGAGCCTTTTTCCTCGGATGGTGATATCTAGCACGAGGGGACAGAGCTTTAAATTGAGGGGAGATAGATATATGACCGATGTCAGAGGTAGGTTCTTTACTCAGAGAGTAGTAAGGGCGTGGAATGCCCTGCCTGCAACAGTCGAGGACTTACCAACATTAAGGGCATTTAAATGGTCATTGGATAAACATATGGATGTTAAGGGAATAGTGTAGATGGGCTTTAGAGTGGTTTCACAGGTCGGCGCAACATCGAGGGCCGAAGGGCCTGTACTGCGCTGTAATGTTCTATGTATGTTCTTAGCATCTCTCTCTCATGGCCACAGTATGTATATGGCTAGTCCAATTCAGTTTCTGGTCAATGGTAACCCCCAAGATGTTGATCGTAGAGGATTCAGCGATGGTAACACCACCTAATATCAAGAGGTTAGACCCTCCCCAGTTGGAAATGTTCATTGCCTGTGTTCAAATACCAGACCAGACCCCAATTTTTATTCGGATGAGAACTCCAAACAATCTTTCAATTTGTAAAACTGTGAGGAAGGGATACTTCATACCAGGAGTGACAACTCTGTCCAATAGGTATCTATTATTTTAAAACAAACTTTAATTTAAACACAGAAGTTACCGCATTCACATCAAATAAATAGTTTTACAATTAACTGTTAAACAGTTCTTAAACAAAAGGAAAAACTTGAATTTACTATCTATCACTAATTCCAATCAAGCAACACAATACAGTTCAAATGCCACTTATAAATAAAGCTTGCAAAACAGGTTACTTGCTTATCTGTGTGGAGACTTTTGGAGAGAGGTCATATTAGGAGCAGATCAAGTATACTTCTGATCAACATAACAGCATTTGGCAAAACTGCTGTTCAGTTTAAAATATTCTCGCAGGCTTCAAAACTACAATCAGACCTGGATCCTCCCATTAATTGTATCATTTGTAACCCACTAAGCTCCATGACCTGCTTAGCTGGGACGAAATACAATCCCTCATAAGTTATCTACACTGCAGAAAGCTATCCAAAATATAAACAATGTTCCATTAGTCCTTTATCCTGTGTGGCAAAATTCAGCTCCAACTCCATCTCCAGGTTTGCTGATGACACGACCGTAGTGGATCGGATCTCAAACAATGATGAGTCAAAGTACAGGAGAGAGATAGAGCACCTAGGGGCATGGAGTAACAACAACAATCTCTCCCTCAACGTCCACAAAACTAAGGAACTGGTCATTGACTTCAGGAAGCAAAGTATCGTACACACCCCTGTCTGCATCAACGGGGCCGAGGTGGAGATGATTGGCAGCTTCAAATTCCCAGGCACATCACCAAAACTCTGTCCTGGTCCACCCACATCAACACAAGGACCAAGGGGGAGGTGGTGGTGTAGCGGTATTGTCACTAAACTGGTAAAACAGAGGTCCAGAGTAATGTCCTGGGGGCCCAGTTCAAATCCCACCACTGCAGATGGTGAAATTTGAATGAAATAAAAATCTGGAATTAAAAGTCGAATGATGACAACATAACGGGCTCCAAAGCGAAGCCGAGCAGTATCTCCAGCAGCAGCGCACGCCTCCCCGATGACCTTAATGCATTCTATGCTTGGTTCGAGCAGGAATCCAACGAGCCGCTTTCGAGTGCCCCAGCAGCCCACAATACACCCATACCCACCATCACTTCCGAAGTCAGATCGGCCTTCCTGAAAGTGAACCCTTGGAAGGCGACGGGTCCGGACGGGATCCCTGGTCGTGCACTCAGAGCCTGCGCGGACCAGCTGGCAGATATGTTCGCGGACATCTTCAACACGGTACCAAAGTGGAACCAGGCAACGTGCGTCAATGACTACCGTCCAGTGGCCCTGACTTCAGTCGTAATGAAGTGCTTCGAGAGGTTGGTCATGAAGCGCATCACCTCCATACTCCCAGAACGCCTTAATCCACTGCAATTCGCATACCGCCGCAACCGATACACAGCAGACACCATCTCCCTGGCCCTACACTCATCCCTAGAGCATCTCGACAACAAGGACTCCAACATTGGACTCCTATTTATTGACTACAGCTCCGCCTTCAACACCATAATCCCAGCCAAGCTCATATCAAAGCTCCAAAACCGAGGACTTGACTCCTCACTCTTCAACCGGATCTTCGACTTTCTAAATCACAGACCACAATCAGTAAGAAAACACAACACCTCCTCCACAATAGTCCTCAATACCGACGTCCCGCAAGGCTGCGTACTTAGCCCCCTACTCTACTCCCTGTACACACATGACTGCGTGGCAAAATTTGGTTCCAACTCCATCTACATGTTTGCTGACGATACAACCATAGTGGGCTGGATCTCGGATAACGAGGAATCAGAATACAGGAGGGAGATTGAGAACCTAGAGGAGTGGTGCAGCGCCAACAATCTATCCCTCAATGCCAGCAAAACTAAAGAGCTGGTCATTGACTTCAGAAAGCAAAGTACTGTACACACCCCTGTCAGCATCAACGGGGCCAAGGTGGAGATGGTTAGCAGTTTCAAATTCCTAGGAGTACATATCTCCAAAAATCTGTCCTGGTCCACCCACGTCGATGCTACGACCAAGAAAGCACAACAACACCTACACTTCCTCAGGAAACTAAGGAAATTCGGCAGGTCCACATTAACTCTTAACAACTTTGACAGTTGCACCATAGAAAGCATCCTATCGGGCTGCACCACAGCCTGGTATGGCAACTGCTCGGCCCAAGACCACCAGAAACTTCAGAGAGCCGTGAACACCGCCCAGTCCATCACACGAACCTGACTCCCATCCATTGACTCCATCTACACCTCCCGCTGCCTTAGGAAAGCATCAGCATAATCAAAGACCCCTCCCACTCGCCTTACTCACTCTTCCAACTTCTTCCATTGGGCAGGTTATTCTGTTTCCCTTAACATACTTCTAAAATACCTTGAGATGTTCCTTTATTTTGACCACCAGTGTGTTTTTTATGATTCCACTTCACTCTCCTAATTCCTTTATTTGCAACCTCCCCTGCACTTTCTATACTCTTGGGTATCCACTGTTGTGAACCCCCTGAATCTGCCTCCTTTTTTTCCCTATCCAATGCTGTATACCCCTGACATCCAGGTCCTCTTGACTTGTCCGTCACACCCTTAATCTTTATGGGAAAATGTTGGCTTCGTACTCCCTCCATTTCCTTTTTGAATGACTCCCATTGTTCTGATGTGGATCTTCCTACAAGTAGTTGCTCCCAAACCACTTTGGCCAGACCCTGTCTGATCCTATTAAAATCGGCCTTCCCCCAGAAACTTTTCCAGTTCATCTTTGTCCTTTCCACAACTACCTTAAATCTTACCGAGTTATGGTCACTATCACCAAAATGCTCCCCACTGCCACTTCTATCACCTGCCTGACTTTATTCCCTAAAATTATATCAAGTAGGACTTTCTACAAGCTGGCTCAAAAAGCTCTCCTGGATGCACTTTAAGAATTCCGCCCCCTCTAAGCCCTTCACACTTTGCCTATCCCAAATAATATTGGCGAAGTTGGAATCCATTACTATTATTACACTATTACTTTCACACTTCTTTGAGATTTGTCCGCATTTGCCTCTGACCCTGCTCCCTGTCCCTGATGCCGGGGTACCGTTGGCTGGCACTGCCCTTCCCAGGGGTACGCTCTGCAGCCCCTGCCCAGTGCCCCCATCGGGGCTACTGTGCGCATTGCTCTTGGGTGGGCCACCTGATACCTACCCCAGCCAGCCTGGCCAGAGCCCGGCAGCCCGCAGTCGCGCCTCTCTGTGCCCTCCTTCCTCTCTCTCCCCCATCAGCCGTGACTCCGGTTTTATGATTTTGAAAAGCGCAAGTGAACCGCGCTGTCGGCAACTCAGCCCATTGGAGGCCGAGAATCACGGAGTCCCTGGAGAATACGGGGTCGGGCCCGCTAATGACATGCAAACGGTGTTTACTGCACAAGAGTTCTAGAACGCATTGACTCAACTGTCGAGGCGATGGAGAATTGCGATTTGGTGTCAAATCGGTGCCAGCTGCGATTTTGGCGTCAGCACCTATTCTCCGCCTAATCGTGTTTTGCAATTTCGGTGTCAGCCAATGGAGAATCCCGCCCAATGTCTCTAAAGATCGTCTCCCCAGGGAACCCTCTTAATATAAACAAAATTCCATCAGCCCAACCTCAGCAAACACTATCCATGACTGAATTGAATTATTGTCTTACTTTTACGATGCTTTAATTGCACCCCTGTCTCCAAAACGTCCAGCTGCCTTTCAAGCCAGAATTTTTATAAATATGACTGCAAAGTCCCATACTAACCCAGCCTGTTACCCTGACTGCAGCAAATACATTGAATAAAATGGGGTGAATTCTCTACCGGCAGGATTCTCCATTCAGGGTTCAGGCTACTTCTAAATTGGTCAAGCCATTCCTTAGTGGTGGGCCCCTGAAAGGGAAAACACCTCATTTTAAAATTGCTTCCTCGGCTGATCATGGTTTTCTCTCTCCCTCCAGCCCCACTCCTCCTCTCCTCTGGATTTACCTGTGAGCATTGGCACCAGACTGTATTAGTTGGTCCTCAGCAGGTGACCGTCATTGGGACACCCGATTGGTGCTGACCCATAGACTACAATCAGTAAGGATAAACAACAACACCTCCTCCCTGATAGTCCTCAATATCGGGGCCCCACAAGGCTGCGTACTTGGCCTCCTACTATACTCCCTATACACACGTGACTCCACATTTCGACTCCAACTCCATCTACAAGTTTGCTGATGATACGACCGTAGTGGGTCGTATCTCAAACAACGATAAATCAGAGTACAGGAGGGGATAGAGAACCTAGTGGAGTGGTATAACGACACCAATCTCTCCCTCAATGTCAGCAAAACTAAGGAGCTGGTCATCAACTTCAGGAAGCAAAGTTCTGTACACACCCCTATCAGCATCAACGGGGCCGAGATGGAGATGATTAACAGCTTCAAATTCCTCAGTGTATACATCACCAACAATCTGTCCTGGTCCACCCATGTCGACGTTGCGGCCAAGAAAGCACAACAGCACCGATACTTCCTCAGGAAACTAAGGAAATGTGGCATGTCTCCATTGACTCTTACCAACTTTTACAGAGGCACCATAGAAAGCATCCTAACTGGCTGTATCACAGTCTGGTATAGCAACTGCTCGTCCCAAGACCATAAGAAACTACAGAGAGTCCATGAACACCGCCCAGTCCATCATGCGAATCCGCCTCCCATCCATTGACTCTGTTTACACCTCCCGCTGCTTTGGGAAAGCGGGCAGCATAATCAAAGACCCGTCCCACCCGTCTCATTCACTCTTCCAACTTCTTCCATTGGGCAGGAGATACAAAAGTCTGAGAACATGTACGTACAGAATCAAAAACACCTTCTTCCCCGCTGTTACCAGACTCCGAAACAACCCTCTTATGGACTGACCTCATGAACACTACACCCCTGTATGCTTCATCCAATGCAGGTGCTTATGTAGTTACATTGTGTACCTTGTGTTGCCCTATTCTGTGTTTTCTTTTATTTCCACTTCTTCTCATGTACTTAATGATCTGTTGAGCTGCTCGCAGAAAAATACTTTTCACTGTACCTCGGTACAGGTGACAATAAACAAAATCCAAATCCACATCCAATGTGGTTGACCTTAACTGCCCCCTCAAGGGCAATTAAGAATGGGCAATAAATGCTGGCACACCCTGCGACCTCCATGTCCCATGAACGAACAAAAACAAAGCACAACAGCGCCTCAGGAAACTAAGGAAATTCGGCATTTCCACATTGACTCTGAACAATCTTTACAGATGCACCACAGAAAGCATCCTATCGGGCTGCAGCACAGCCTGGCCCAACTGCTCGGCCCAGGACCGTAAGAAACTACAAAGTCACGAATACAGCCCAGTCCATCACACAAACCCGCCTCCCAGCCATTGACTCCATCTACACCTCCTGCTGCCTGGGGAAAACGGGCAGCATAATCAAAAACCCCTCCCACCCAGATTATTCTCTCTTCTAACTTCTTCCATCGGGCAGGAGATACAAAAGTCTGAGAACACGCACCAACAGATTCAAAAACAGCTTCTTCCCCACTGTTACCAGACTCCTGATTGAACCTGTTATGGACTGATCTGATCTCCCCACACATCTTCTCTACTGAGTAGTACTACACTCCGTATGCGTCACCCGAGGTCTATGTATTTACATTGTGTATTTATCGTATGTCCTATGTTTTTCGTGTATGGAACGATTTGCCTTGATTGTACGCAGCAAGATGGCGCCGGAGAATGGTGACTCTCTACAAGCACTCCCTAATAGACCCTCTTTTTACTAATCTTATAATCGTTCTGCTCTTTTAAAATTTAATTCTAATACTAACATTATTACTAACCTTTGTTTTTTATTAACACGACACCCTGTATGCTTCATCGATGCCGGTGCTTATGTAGTTACATTGTATATGTTGTGTTGCCCTATTATGTGTTTTCTTTTCTTCCCTTTTCTTCCCATGTACTTAATGATCTGTTGAGCTGCTCACAGAAAAATACTTTTCACTGTACCTTGGTACACATGACAATAGACAAAATCCAATCCAATACTTTTCATTGTTCCTTGGTGCACGTGACAATAAATCTAAATGTAAATTTAATCTCAATCTAATCTATCCATAACCAAGCAACCAATTATTCGCCACTCTTTCAAGGCACCTTAATTACAGTTTTAATCGACACACTGCCTGCATGTATTTGAAAACAGGGTTTTTAATAACAGTACTGCCACAAATATAATATATAACAATTTCTACATTCATCATACCTGGCACTTGTGTGACACAAATGTTACTTGCCACTTGTCCCCCAAGCCTGCTTCAGTGTCTGAGGAGTCGCTAATGGTGTTGAACATTGTGCAGAAGTCAGTGAACATCCCCAATTCTGATCTTAGGACGGGAGGAAGGTCACTGATGAAGCTGCTGAAGATGGTTGGGTCTAGGACTCTCCTCCGCACTCTCTGTAAAATATTGCGGCCAGGTTTCTAACAACATGAAAGCAAAGAGGGCTTTGGTGCTTATTCAGATTTTCAAATAGTGTTTGGAGACACAGATGGATAAGGGTGAAGTCTGCCGACGTGATTTACTTTTAACTGGGCTACAGCAGTGTCTAGAGCAGTGACTGAGAACTGAGCAGGGATGTGAAAACAGAGGCAGTTTCGTTGCTTCAGTTTGGGTTTGTAATTTGCCTTTTGTAATTAATTGGACGTGGCTCTGAGGATATTGTGGGCTATTGAATAACTAGTAAAGTTATTGAATGGGATTGAAGTTGGGATTAAGGAAGTGGAGTGACAATATTGGTTAAAAAAGGGAAAACCGGCTTTGGCAAAGATTGATGTGGGCAAGAGCGGCACGGTAGCATAGTGGTTAGCACAATTGCTTCACAGCTCCAGGGTGCCAGGTTCGATTACCGGCTTGGGTCGCTGTCTGTGCGGAGTCTGCATGTTCTCCCCGTGTCTGCGTGTGTTTCCTCCGGGTGCTCCGGTTTCCTCCCACAGTCCAAAGATGTGCAGGTTAGGTGGATTGGCCATGCTAAATTGCCCTTTGAGTCCAAAAAGGTTGGGTGGGGTTACTGGGTTACGGGGGATAGGACGGAGGTGTGGGCTTGGGTAGGGTGCTCTTTCCAAGAGCTGGTGCAGACTCGATGGGCCGAATGACTTCCTTCTGCACTGTAAATTCTATGGGTGAGCTACAGCCAGAGTCAATTTGGTCAAGGCCAAATCACAGCATTATCAGGAGTATGAGTGAGAAATGCAAGAGGCAATCTGCAGGCACATGAGAGATTTGAACAGGACAACAGTGCTCAATGATTCCTCCAGTTAACCCTTTGAGGTTACAAGCCACAATTAACATCACCTATATGGGAGATTTTGTCATCTCGCTGTAAGAGGCATAAGCAAGTTTTCCTGTCGAGTCACAACAACAAATAAGGCGAACTAGGATTGTCCCCCGGAGGATTTACAAGCTAATTTCTAGGATGTTGCAGTGACCAAACCCCAGGAGTACAACCATCCGGCACTGAAAGACCATGGGGTGGCTACCCCATTGCCGGTAGCAGTGTTCCCGATGTGGTAGAGAACTCTGCGCCGCCCGGACGTAGATTGGTGCAAGTATTAGCCAGCGCGGCCCTGGTCCATCGGACCCCGCGGTGGGCCAAGGGGGTAAGCATGTAATGTTGGTGCACCCAAAGCCTATCAGACCCGCCCCCCATCAGACCACCCCATCAGTCCACCCCATCAGACCCCCCCATCAGGGGGCGGCACGGTGGCACAGTGGTTAGCACTGCTGCCTCACAGCTCCAGGATCCCGGGTTCAATTCCGGCCTCGTGTGACTGTGTGGAGTTTGCAGTTTCTCCCGTGTCTGTGTGGGTTTCCTCCGGGTGCTCCAGTTTCCTCCCACAGTCCAAAGATGTGCAGGTTAGGTGGATTGGCCATGATAAATTGCCCCTTAGTGTCCAAAAGATTGGGTGGGGTTACTGGGTTACGGGGATATGGTGGAGGAACGGGCTTTAGTGGGATGCTCTTTCCAAGGGTCGGTGCAGACTTGATGGGACGGATGGCCTCCTTCTGCACTGTAAATTCTATGATCAGAGACCCCCATCATATCCCCCCATCAAATCCCCCATCAGAGATCGCACCATATTCCCCCATCAGATTCTCCCATCAGAGACCCCACTATCAGAGAGCCCCATCAGAGACCCCCATATCGTGGAGCACCCCCCATATCAGAGGCTTCCCATATCAGTGGCCCCCCATATCAGAGACCCCCATCTCAGAGACCTCCCATATTAAAGACCCTCCATATCAGAGACCACCCCACATCAGAGGCCTTTATTTAGCGATACCCATATCCGAGACCCCATATTAGAGATCCCCATACCAGAGACACCCATATTCGACCCTCCATATCAAAGATCTGCCCCATCAGTCACCGCTGCCTGGAACCTGAGAACAGTCCAGGCAGAAACAGAATAAAATCACTGCTTTTTCACTTGCCTGTGCTTTACACCTGCAGCCTCAGACAGAAATGTAGAAAACAGCAGCTACTACTTCTATAGAAAGCCAAATCACATCGTAAGGCTGTAAACCATCTCAGATCCTTTCACCTGCAAAACTTCTATTTACCTTCAGAGAAATAGCCTTTAGTCGGCTTTAATTGACAGGGTGATAGTTAAATTTCCATTTCCCTTCATGCTTGAATACATCAGTACCTGCTGTGAAGTAACCATAATGTTTATAAACATCTTGCTATGATTGACAGGTAATCACCACATCAAAAGCAGTTAAGTGCTTTCTGCTGAGGAAAAGAGCAAGTGAAAGTTCTCATCTCCTAGATATGGGGTGTCTCTCACATAGGCATCCCTGATATGGGGCTTCAGTGATATTGGGGTCTCTGATATGGGTATCTGAAGGGGTTCTGATATGGCAGTCTGATGGGGAGGTCTGTTATGGGGGTCTGATGGGGGGGTTCTGATATGTGGGTCTGATATGGGGTCTGCTGGGGATTCTGATTGGGTGTCTGATGGGGGTTCTGATATCAGGGTCCAATGGGACCGTCTTTGATGGGGGTCTGTTGGCGGGGGTCAGGTCATCCTCGTGCGCGTGTGCTGTGAGGGAGTGGCCTAGTAATTTCTGTGGTGGTTGGCGGAGGGATTTGTGTTTTGGGGGAGGGGAGGAGGGCCAGACACTGGACCTCAGTATTGTGTCACCCGCCCGCTCAAAATGGAGGCCCGACAACGGGATTTGGAATGGAATCCCTCGAGCACCCCACCATGCAGAAACTTGCAAAGGGAGAGGGAATCGCTCCTGGGTGATGCTCTTTGTACCAACACAAACCAGGAACGATTCTACTTCAAGGGGAGAACTTAGTCTCCCAAACAGACTATCATTTCTCTAAAGAAATTTACTTTGCAAGCTTTTGTTTGTCAGGTATAAAAATGTTGAAGATGGGAACAAGTAAAAGGCTGTTTGATTGACAATCAAGACCCATTCAGTTTATGAACGGCCTTTGCCCCTCGTGAGGATGGATGTGTTGGTCGACCCAAGGCAGGAGTCTGGGAGCAGGGCAGTTGGGAATTGGAGGTCATGTGATGAAACCTCCAGCCATGTTTTCAACCAGAGTTGGCAACTCTGAGGCTGGGGAGAGTAGATGGGGTAAACTGTTCGCTCTTGCAAAAGGGTCAAGACCACCGATTTAAACCTATCTACAAAAGAAGCAAATGTGAAAAAAAAAAACGTTTTCACACAGCGAGCAGTTTAGGTCCGGAATGCACGGCCTGGAAGTGCGGTGGAGGCAGGTTCAATTTGAGGCACTCGAGGGGACATCAGCTAATTATTTCATTGGAAACAAAGTGTAGGGGTAGGGGGAACAGGCAGGGAAATGCAACTAAGTCCTGATGTTCATTTGGAGAGCCGGCGCAGACATGATGGGCCGAACGGCCCCCTTCTGCAACGTAATAATTCTGCGCTTCAGAAAGTCATAGAACGGTAGAGCACAGATGTGGCCCATTCGGCCCGACGTGCCTGTGGCGGCTCCCCATGAGGAAATTCGCTCCTCAAAAACAAATGTAGCCTTTTCTCCAGTTCCTCTATTCCGTTCAATCCTCGTTCCGTCGGAGACGGGAGTGGTCATGGCATAGGTTTGTGCTTTTTTCAACGACTCAAATCACGACACAGCGGAGAGAAGGAGGCCCTTCAGCCCATTGTGCTGGTGCTACCTCCCTGAAGGAGCGACCCAATTGAAACCATTCGCTTTTACCCCATAGCCTTGTAAAACATTCCTCTTTGAATATCCACCAAATTCCTCTTCAAAGTTACCATGAAGACTGCTTCCACAGCCCTTTCAGTCGGCGTCTGAAATCTAATTACAAACAGAACATGGAGGGAACACACAGCTAGTGCATAAAGAATCTGCGAAAAGGTCAGGCAGATTGATAGCAATGTGATAATGGCTGATTATATGACCATCATTATCAGCGCTGACATAGAAGTTCTCATTACCATCCGTTGATTTGTTTGGGTCTCTAATCACTCGGAGCAAATAATGAGGAGACTGCTCGCTAAAATGATCTCATTATTTTCTCTTCAAATGACTCTGCTGTAAATTCTATTGGATAATGTATTGAAACAATTTGGCTGGACATTATCTGTTGAACACATGCAATGTAGATCAGGTTTCGGCAAATTTAAATAGAAGGGCTTCTATCGCTGTCCTTCCACATTACTTTGTGACTTTATACATGTTGACGATGCATCATTCAACTCTGGGTTTTAGCTTCATTGAGTTGCCAACATGTTCCTCCAAGGCGATGGCAGCTCATGTGTCATAGATTATCATAGAATCAATTTACAGTGCAGAAGGAGGCCATTCGGCCCATCGTGTCTGCACCGGCTCTTGGAAAGAGCACCCTACCCAAGCTCCACTCCTCCACCCTATCCCCATAACCCAGTAACCCCACCCAACAATAAGGGCAATTTTGGACACTAAGGGCAATTTATCATGGCCAATCCACCTAACCTGCACATCTTTGGACTGTGGGAGGAAACCGGAGCACCCGGAGGAAACCCACGCAGGCACGGGGAGGACGTGCAGACTCCGCACAGACAGTGACCCAAGTCGGAATCGAACCTGGGACCCTGGAGCTGTGAAGCAATTGTGCTATCCACAGTGTCAGCCTTAGACCATAAGACCATAAGACATAGGAGCAGAATTAGGCCACCCGGAGAATCGAGACTGCTCCGCCATTCAAACACGGCTGATATTGTTCTCATCCCCATTCTCCTGCCTTCTCCCCATAATCCCTGATCCCCTTATTAATCAAGAACCTATCTATCTCTGCCTTAAAGACACTCAGTGGTTTGGCCTCCACAGCCTTCTGCGGCAAAGAGTTCCACAGATTCACCACCCTCTGGCTGAAGAAATTCCTCCTCATTTTATTTTAAAGGATCGTCCATTCAGTCTGAGATTGTGTCCTCGGGTTCTAGTTTCTCCTACCAGAGGAAACATCCTCTCCACGTCCACTCTATCCAGGCCTCGCAGTATCCTGTAAGTTTCAATAAGGTCCCCCCTCATCCTTCAAAACTCCAACGAGTACAGACTCAGAGTCCTCAACCGTTCCTCATATGACAAGCTCTTCATTCCAGCCTTGATACCATTGCCTAGGTTGCCTTCACTAGGCTGTGAGCCATGCACCAGAGGTTTCAGCTCTTCATCCGAAGAAAAGAATGGCTTGCATTTCTATAGCAACCTTCACCACCTCAGGACATCCCAACTGTTTTGCAACCAATTCGATACTCTTGAAGTACATGCCACTGTTGTAATGTAGGAAATTCGGCCCTCAATTTGTGCACAGCAAGCTCCCACAGACAGCTGATCTGCTTTAGTGATATTTGACTGAGGGGTAAAGTTGGGCCACGACACTGGGGAAAACTCCCCTGCTCTTCTTCAAAACAGTGAAGATGGGGCTCTTTTACGTCCACCTGAGAGGACAGACGGTTTAATTCTTCTCTGAACGAGGGATCCTCTGACAGAGCAGCGCTCCATTGGCATTGCATTGGGAGTGTCAGTTTTTATTGTGTGGTTAATAATAATAGCTTATTGTAAGTAGGCTTCAATGAAGTTACTGTGAAAAGACCGTAGTCGCCACATTCCGGCGCCTGTTCGGGGAGGCTGGAACGGGAATTGAACCTGCGCTGCTGGTCTTGTTCTGCTTGACAAGCCAGCTGTCTTAATCCACTGTGCTAAACCAGCCCCAAAGTACTGAGACCGGGACTTGACCCCACAATCGTCTGACCTCAAAATTGAGAGCGTCACCCACTGAGCCTGGGACCCTTATTGCCCAACTCCGAAGAAGAGCTATGCGGACTCGAAGTGTGTTCCTTGCTCCACAGATACTGCCGGACCTGCTGAGTTTTCCCAGCATTTTCAGTTTTTCTTTTGAAATTCCAGCATCTGCTGTATTTTGCTTTTATATTTCTATTTATTTCCCCCTTGGTGCCAGGGTCAAGGATGCGACTGCGCAGTTTCAGAGCATCCCAAGGAGGGAGGATGAAGAGCCAGCGGTCATGGCGTAGGCAATCGTAAGGTATTAGATGGGCTCAGAGTACGAGGGCATCTAATAAGGTCTGGGTTAGGTTTAATATGCTTGGATGTGAATGTGTGGAGTGTGGTGAATAAGGTTGGTGATCTGCAGGCACAGATTGCCATGTGGAAATGCGGGACGAGGTCTTCCATCTATTCACGCTTCCGATCGTGCTGACGGCCCGCTCCCACCGTGGGTTTTCCAGCGGTGTGGGGTGGGTTCAATATCATCGACAACGGCGGGACCTAAAGACCCAGCCGTCTGCCAACACGCTGTGGGGGGGGGGGGGGGGCGCAAAGAGAATCTCGTCCATGATGTAGTGGCAACAACAGAGACCTGGCTATAAGATGGATAGCGCTGGGAACTAAATATTCCTGGGTGCACAGATAAGGGTCTGGATTCTCCGCCCCGCCACATTTCTGTTTCACCCCGCCGGCGGGATGCTCCGTTTCGCCGGCTGGTCAATGGGGCTTCCCATTGTGGGGCAACCCCACGCCGTCGGGAAACCCCCAGGCTGCCGGCAAAACGGAGCATCCCACCGGCAGAGAATCCAGCCCTAGGAAGGAAAGACTGGAGACGGGAGTAGCGCTATTCATTAAAGTGAACATTAGAGTGCTGGATAGGGAGCGGATGCCTGGAACGCTCAAAGACAGAATCTATTTGGTGAAAGCTAAGAAACAATAGAGGGACCGTCACGCTATTGGGTGTATTCTACAGGCCAACGACCAATGGCAACGATATAAAGGAGCAAATGTGCAGGGAAATTACAGAGGTGTAAGGGTTATAGAGTTGTTATAATGGGGAACTTTAATTATCGTACATTAGGCCAGGATAATACTGGTATAAAAGGTAAAGTTCGGAGGTCTCCTGACGCAGTGGGCAGCGTCCCTGCCTCTCAGCCAGAAGCTCCAGGTTCGAGTCCCACCCCAGGGCCTGATGGCCACAGAAGGTGCGTTCATAACGTGGACAAAACAGGTTGAGAGTGTCAACCTGCAAATCCTCCCCAACACACCACTGGCTGGCGGTAAGAGCGGGAGAGACTCCTGGTCACCCACACTTAATGCAGAGTGGCGACCTTCAAGTTATAAGCCCCTGCCGACAGACTAGTGACCTGTTCCAGGAATTGGTAACTGTGGAAATGAGCAAAAGTCTGCCTTAGTGCGCCACTCGTGCGGGAAGAGAATTGGAAATGGAAAAGGCGGAGTGGGGCAACAGTTTCTGGAGTGGGCCAGTGATCATTATATCGTTAGGTTTAGACGGGTTATGGAAAAGGGCACAGAACAATCCAGAGCGCGAATCATTAACTGTGGGGGAAAGCCAACTTCACTAGATTGAGAATGGATCGAGGCCAGGTAAATTGGAATCAGAGGTTGGGATGCAAACTGTAACTGAACTACCGTCCTTACCTGGGGCGAAATTCTCTGTAATCGGCGCCAAAAACGGCGCAAATCAGTCCGGCATCGCGCCGCCCCAAAGGTGCGGAATCCTCCGCATCTTGACCGGCCGAGCCCTAACCTTGAGGGTCTAGGCCCACGCCGGACTGATTTCCGCCCCGCCAGCTGGCGGAAAAGGCCTTTGGTGCCCCGCCAGCTGGCGCGGAAATGACATTGCCAGGCGGCGCATGTGCGGAAGCGTCAGCGGCCGCTCACGGCATCCCCGCGCATGCGCAGTGGAGGGAGTCTCTTCCGCCTCCGCCATGGTGGAGACCGTGGCGAAGGCGGAAGGAAAAGAGTGCCCCCACGGCACAGGCCCGCCTGCGGATCGGTAGGCGCCGATCACGGGCCAGGCCACCGTGGGGGCACCCCTCCGGGCCAGATCGCCCCGCGCCCCCCCCAGGACCCTGGAGCCCGCCCGTGCCGCCTTGTCCCGCCGGTAAGAGAGGTGGTTTAATCCACGCCGGCGGGACAGGCATTCTAGCAGCGGGACATTGGCCCATCCGGGCCGGAGAATCGCGGGGGGGGCAGGGGCGCCAACCAGCGCGATTCCTGCCCCAGCCGAATCTCCGGTGCCAGAGAATTCGGCAACCGGCGGAGGCGGGATTCACGCCAGCCCCCTGGCGGGGGGTCGGAGAATCTCGCCCCAAGTCTGACCTATATGTGACTCCAGACTCACAGCAATGTTGTTGACTCTTAACTTCTCCCTCAAGGGCAATAACTGCTGGTACAACCTGCGACACCCACATCCCATGAACGAATAAAGAAAAAAAAAATTGGTCACCTGTGTAAAACACTGGTTTAGCCTCAACTAGAGTATTGTGTCCCATTCTAGCCACCATCCGTGAGGAAAGATGTGAAGGCATAAGACTCTTCCGGTGGGGTGGGCGAGCAGGGCGGCCGCAAAAAAAAGAGCTCCCGCCGGTGGCCGCGATTCGCGGCGATTTTGGGGAAATCCCCGAGACCCCACGCACTCCCCGACTATCGTCGGCCTTTGGGGCCACCATGAGCAGCCAGCGGGGCCGGTTTAAAAGCCGGCGAAGAACCCCGCGCGGGTGTCGGGCGGCGGGGGCTGAGGTGCCGGGCCCGGCAGGTCAGAGCAGCGGGGGCGGAGCTACGGAGAGGCCGTGGCGGCAGGCCCGAGCGCCATGTAGGGAGGGTGCTTCACGTCGGATGACTCCCACCTAGGAAGAAGAATGTTGAAGCCTGGTCCCAGGTGAATGTAGAGGAGAAAGAAAGAAGATTTATGGAAGTTTGGCAAAAGTTTTTTTTTTCTCAAAAAAGAAGAATGTCAGATTGATGAAGGGCAGGAGGGTGAAGGGGGAGAGGAGAAAGGAAAGAAGATAAAAAACAATAAGCCGCTAAAAGATGCGAAGAGCAGCGTCGAAGAAAGGAGGAAACGCGGGTTCGCCGCCAAAGGAGAAGACGAGCAAAAGCAGAAGTGTTGACAGGATGGCGGAAGCCGAACTGCAAGGCGGGGCCGCACTACTTATGGTGGAGAAGATGACCGAGGTGATGGTGGTGGAGCTGGAAAAACGTTTGGTGAGGCACATGGAGATCCTGAGGAAAGAGATGGTGCTCGTGGTGAGGTCATTGTTGGAGGAGGCAATCGGCCCGATCAGGGTGGAGGTGGCAAAGGCATCGGCCGAGGTGAGAGAGCAGGGCGAGAAGATGAAGGAGGTGGAGGAGGCCGTGACACGACACAGCGACCAGGTCACCTCGATGGGGGACGAGCTGTGGAGGGTGGTGGAGGTTAACAGAGGGCTCCGAGCAAAGCTGGAAGACTTGGAAAACCGCTCAAGGCGGCACAATTTGAGAATTGTGGGCTTGCCCGAAGGGACAGAGGGCCCAAGGCCAACGCAATACTTCGCTAAGAAGTTGGCGGAGCTGATGGGGGAGGGTGAGAGCCCCACCCTGTAAGAGCTAGACCGAGCTCATCGGTCATTAAGGCCGAAGCCCAAAGTGAACGAGCCACCAAGGGCAGTAATTATCTGCTTCCATAAGTTTTGCATGAAGGAGAAGGTATTAAGCTGGGCGAAGCAGGAGCATGAGGTGCTGTGGGATGGTACTGCGGTTCGGATCTACCAGGACTGGACGGTGGAGTTGGCAAAAAGACGAGCGGCGTTTGGGCGAGTGAAGGCGGCTTTGTACAAGAAGGGGGTGCAATTTGTTGTGGTGTACCCGGCGAAGTTGAGAGTAACATATAACGCCAAAGACTTTTATTTTGAGACAGTGGAGGCGGCTGAGGCGTTCGTGAGGGCAGAAGGCTTGGGACAGACGTGAAGAGTGGAACTGGAAGAAAGACTGTGGACTGTGTTTGAGCGGCTGGAAAATGTACAAATGTACAAATGTTACAACTTTCTTTTTACTGATTTGTATTGAAATTTGAAATTTACTTCTCTTTGTATTGTTACAGAGTTCAAGTTAATGGCGTTCTGTGTTGCGACGGTTAAATGTTATGTTAGTGAATTGTAGGGGTTGGATTGTTGGGTTTGTTTTGGAGTTTCTTTCTCTGGGACTGGGTGGAAGGGCGCGAGAGGTATTGGCGGGGGGGAGCCACTCGCGCTAGCTAACTAGAGTCAGTTAGTGAACGGGGGTGGGGTGAGAGGAGGACTGCGGACGTTGGAGCCTGGATAGCAGACTTCAATTGGCCTATGAGGCGAGCGAGAGAGGGGGAAGAGATGGATGTTGGGGGATGTTTTTGTAGGGGGGGTTCTTGGGAGGGGGGGAAGGGGTTCGATGTTAACAATGGACAGGGGCGGGTCAGGCTTATGGGGCAGGGCCCGGTGGTATGGTGATGTTGGATAAGAAAGGTGGGGGGGGTGAGAGACCCCCAGTAAGGATAGTCACGTGGAACGTGAGAGGGCTTGGAGGTCCGGTCAAGAGGTCAAGGGTGCTTGCACATCTTAAAAGTTTGAAAGCCGATGTAGCAATGCTGCAGGAGACTCACTTGAGTGTGAAGGACCAGGTGAGACTTAAAAAGGGCTGGGTTAGCCAAGTGTTTCACTCCGGATTTGATGGAAGGGCTCGAGGGGTAGCGGTGCTGGTCAGCAAAAGGGTACGCTTCCAGATGGAGACGGCGGTGGCAGATCAGGGGGGTAGATATGTGATTGTGACAGGGGCGCTGGAGGGGAGATTAGTGGCGCTGTTAAGTGTATACGGTCCCAATTGGGACGATGTGGGATTCACGAGGAAGGTGGTTGGGGCTATTCCCGACTTAGACACGCATGAGCTGATTGTGGGGGGGGTACTGGAACCTGGTGCAGGAGCCAAGGTTGGACAGATCACGGCCGCATTCGCTGGTCCCATCAGGGGGGGGCGAAGGCGCTGGCTGGGCTAATGGTGGACATTGTGGGGTGGACCCTTGGAGGTTCCTGCACCCAAGGGAACGGAGTACTCGTTTTTCTCAGCGGTCCATAAGGTATACTCGCGGATCAACTTTTTTGTGGTGGGGAAGGCTTTGCTGGCTGGAGTCAAGGGGTCGGAATACTCTGCAATTGCAGTGTCAGATCACGCTCCACATTGGGTGGATATTGTGCTGGAGAAGGGGGTAGCGCAGAGACCGGGGTGGAAACTGGATGTGGGGCTTTTGGGGAACCAAGTGTTCTGTGAGAAAATTGAAAAGGTAATTAAGGAATATGTAGGCTTCAATTGTACGGGTGAGGTGTCGAAGGCAGTCGTCTGGGAGGCTCTAAAGGCGGTGGTGAGAGGTGAGGTCATTTTGTTTAAGGCTAGGGTGGATAAGGAGGAGAGGTTGGAGCGGCAGAGGGTAATAGATGAGATTTTGGAGGTAGATAGGAGGTATGCAGAGGATGGGGACCCGGCGAAGCTGGAAAAGAGGAAGGAACTACAGGCGAGCTTCGACCGACTGTCCACCAGGAAGGCGGTGCGCCAACTGAGACAAGCAAGGGGTGCATTTTATGAACATGGAGATAAGGCGGGGTATGTTAGCAGGTCAGCTCCGGAGGGAGCCAGCAGCAAGGGAAATTTTTCAGGTGAAGGATAGGGCAGGGAAGTTGGTCGTGGCCCCAGTGTTGATTAACAAGGTTTTTGAGGAGTTTTATGAGAGGTTGTACAAGTCAGAGCCACTCAGAGGAGACCGTGAGATGCAGGAATTTCTAGATGGGTTGGAGTACCCGAGGCTAGGGGAGGGGGACAGGGCTGCATTAGAAGGAGCAATAGTGGAGCAGGAGATAAAGGATGCGATTGGGAGGCGCAGTCGGGGAAGGTGGAAGGGCCGGATGGGTTTCCGGTGGAATATTATAAAAAATTTAAGGATAGGTTGGCACCCCTGATGGTGGGGATGTTTGAGGAGGCGATAGGGAAGGGGGTGTTGCCGCAAACCTTGGGGCAGGCATCGATTTCCCATTACTAAAAAAAGATAAGGATCCGACGGAGTGTGGGTCGTATCGACCCATATCACTTCTGAATGTGGACGTAAAAGTGTTGGCTAAGGTACTGGCGGGTAGGCTGGAGGAGTACCTCCCAAAGGTGATAGGGGAGGATCAGACGGGGTTCGTGAAAGGGAGTCAGCTGTTTTCGAACATTAGGAGGGTTTTGAACGTTGTTATGGCACTGGCGGAAAGAAAGGAAACAGAGGTCGCTGTGGCATTGGACGCCGAGAAGGCGTTTGATCGGGTAGAATGGGGGTACCTGATGGCAGTGCTGGAGCGGTTTGGGATTGGACCAAGGTTTGTGAACTGGGTAAAGCTATTATATAAGGAACCGAAAGCAAGTGTCTGCACAAATAATATCAGTTCGAGATATTTCTCTGTCCACCGTGGGACGGGACAGGGATGTCCTATGTCCCCCCTGCTGTTTGCACTTGCAATTGAGCCATTGGCCATCGCATTGAGAAGTTCGGGAGCATGGAAAGGAATAGTGCGAGGGGGGGGATAGAGCATAGGGTGTCCTTATATGCCGACGACTTGCTGCTGTATGTGTCGGAGCCGAGTGCATCGATAGGAGGAATATTGGGGCTACTGCGGGTATTTGGGTCTTTCTCGGGGTACAAGTTGAACCTGGACAAGAGTGAGTACTTTGTGGTGTCTCGGCCGGGGGTGGGGGCAGGGGCAGGGGTGCTGCCATTCCGTAGAGCAGGGACTCATTTTAGGTATCTGGGGGTGCAGGTTGCCCGGGAGTGGGGGAGGCTTCGCAGGTACAACATCACTAGTTTGGTGGGGAGAGTGAAAGACGATCTGGCAAGGTGGGACGGCCTTCCTCTGTCACTGGCAGGTCGGGTACAGGCGGTTAAAATGAATGTGTTGCCGCGATTCCTGTTTATTTTTCAATGCCTACCGATTTTCCTGCCAAAGTCCTTTTTCAGGGAGATTGAGGGAAGGATTACCTCATTCATATGGGGAGGGAAGGTGGCCAGAGTGAGAAAGGTGCTGCTACAGAGGGGAAGGCAGGCAGGGGGTTTGGGTCGCCCAAACTTGTTGTACTACTACTGGGCGGCGAATGTGGAGAAAGTGCGGAGCTGGGTCAGAGGGGTGGATTCTCAGTGGGTCAGAATGGAGAAGAGTTTGTGCAGGGGGTCGGGCCTGAAGGTACTTGCAACAGCGCCGCTCCCGATAGCTCCGGGGAAATATTCAGGGAGTCCGGTAATAATAGCTTCATTGAAAATCTGGAGGCAGTTTCGCCAACACTTCGGGTTGGGGTTAGGGTCAAGGGAAATGCCGTTTCGGGGGAACCACAGATTTGAGCCAGGGAGGTGGGATGGAAGTTTTCGGAAATGGGAGGAGAAGGGGATTAAGACGTTAAAAGATTTGTTTCTTCGGGGTCGGTTTGCAGGATTGAGGGAGCTGGAAGCGAAGTATGGGCTAGAGCAGGGAGAAGTGTTTAGGTACATGCAGGTTCGGGATTTTGCCAGGAAGGAGATACAGAGCTTCCCAGAGGAACCGGCCTCCACATTGCTGGAGGAGGTGCTGACGACAGGAGGACTGGAGAAGGGGGCAGTGTCAGCGGTGTACGGAGCTATTCTGGAAGAGGATAAGGCACCACTGGAAGGGATCAAAGCAAAGTGGGAGGAAGAGCTGGGAGAGGTTATAGAGGAGGGGGTTTGGTGTGAGGTGCTCCGGAGAGTGAATGCCTCCACCTCATGTGCGAGGTTGGGGCTGATACAGCTGAAGGTGGTGTATAGAGCGCACCTCACGAGGGCGAGGATGAGTCGATTTTTTGAAGGAGTAGAGGATGTGTGTGAGCGTTGCGGGGGTGGGTGGGGGGGCGCGAATCACGTTCATATGTTTTGGTCCTGTCCAAAGCTAGGGGAGTACTGGAAGGAGGTGTTTCGGGTAATTTCCAAGGTGGTGCGTGTGAAACTGGACCCGGGTCCCCAGGAGGCCATATTCGGGGTGTCGGACCAGCCAGGGTTGGAAACGGGTGCGGAGGCAGATATCATAGCCTTCGCCTCGTTGATCGCCCGAAGGCGGCTCCTGCTGGGATGGAGAGCAGCCTCTCCACCCAGTGCCCTGGCGTGGCGGGAATACTGTTGGAATACTTGACCCTTGAGAAGGTTAAGTTCGAATTGAGGGGAAGCTCGGAGGGGTTCTACAAGTCATGGGCACTATTTATTATGTACTTTCAAGAACTGGATAACATCGAACATTAGTTGGGGGGGTGGGTGGGGGGTGGGGGGGGGAGGGGGGCTGTGTAGATTAAGGGTGACTATGGGTAATCCCTGATTCCTTTTTGTCATTTGTTTATGTCAACATGTGGGCTAAGGTTTGGGGGTTGGTGGGCGGATGGGATCGTTGTTATTATGGGGATTGACATATCTTGCTGATTATTGTTTATTGTTGATGAGTGTAAATGTGGGAAAAAATGTGAAAAAGGAGGAGAATTAAAAGAAATTTTTTTTTTTTTTAAAAGAGAAAAGATGCATGAGATGGTTCCAGAAATGGTGGACTTAAATTGCTTTTGATAGAGTGGAGACGTTGGGACTGTTCTCCTTGGAGATTTGAGAGAGGTATCAAAATATTGAGGGTTCTGGACAGAAATAGGGAGAAATTGTTCCCGTCGGTAAAAGGATCAAAAACCAAAGAACACAAATTGAAGATAATCGGCAAATGAAGCAATGGCGACGTGAAATGAAATGAAAATCGCTTATTGTCACAAGTAGGCTTCAAATGAAGTTACTGTGAAAAGCCCCTAGTCGCCACATTCTAGCGCATGTTCGGGGGAGGCTGGTACGGGAATTGAACCGTGCTGCTGGCCTGCTTTCAAAGCCAGCGATTTAGCCCAGTGTGCTAAACCAGCCCCTCGTGAGGAAAAGCGTTCTCACACAGCAATTGATTAGGGTCTGGAATGCACTGTCTGAGAGTGCGGTGGAGGTCAGTTCAATCATGGCTTACGAAAGAGAATTGGCTAACGAGCTGGAGAAAAGAATGGCAGGGCTGTCGGGAAAAGGCAGGGCAACGGGACTAGGTGAGTTGGCTCTTGCAGGGAACAAATGGCCTCCTTCTGCACTGCGACCATCTTTTGATTTGATGAGTCACAGTTGACACTTTTAACACGAGAAGGGGCAGCAAATCCACCAGCTGGGCCGAATGGCCTTTTTTTTTTAGTTTTGTTGCATCTCTGTAATTCAGCATGTTGGGACTTGACCTGCCTTTATCCCTCTCATTAATGGAGCAGCATGGTCCCTATCAACACATTATAACTACTTTATCTGTCGCCGAGTGAGCTCTCTGACTCATGCTCCTTTATGGTGAAACTTGCGATTTTAATGGCCATGCTTGGTAACCCAGCTTTCAATCCCAGCTGCATCGTGCAGTACGCAAAATAAACTGCTGAGGTCTCACAGCCGAAGCAGTCAGCCCTAGTTGGATTGTAAAGGAATGAAACATTTGCATACCAACCAGCAATGTAATAACATCTGGAGCAAACACTCACCTGTCTTTGATATCGAGCCACAGGATCATCCATCTGAGACAACAAGCTTCATTGAAGAGCGGCACTTCCTCAGTACCGCATTGGCTGACAACAAAGAACAAATAACAAAGAAAAGTACAGCACAGGAATAGGCCCTTCGACCCTCCAAGGCTGCGCTGACCATACACAGTGAATGGTAGAACCCTCAAGAGTATTGACAGTCAGAGAGATCTAGGTGTACAGGTCCACAGGTCACTGAAAGGGGCAACACAGGTGAAGAAGGTAGTCAAGAAGGCATCCGGCATGCTTGCCTTCATTGGCATTGAGTATAAAAATTGGCAAGTCATGTTGCAGCTGTATAGAACCTTAGTTAGGCCACACTTGGAATATAGTGTCTGCCTGTCTAAACTAAAATTTTCTACACTTCCGGGCTCCGTATCCCTCTATTCCCATCCTATTCATGTATTTGTCAAGATGCCCCTTAAACGTCACTATCGTCCCTGCTTCCACCACCTCCTCCGGCAGCGAGTTCCAGGCACCCACTAACCTCTGTGTAAAAAACTTGCCTCGTACATCTCCTCTAAACCTTGCCCCATGCACCTTAAACCTATGCCCCCTAGTAATTGACCCCTCTACCCTGGGAAAAAGTCTCTGACTATCCACTCTGTCTGTGCCCCTCATAATTTTGTAGACCTCTATCAGGTCGCCCCTCAACCTCCGTCGTTCCAGTGAGAATAAACCAAGTTTATTCAACCTCTCCTCATAGCTAATGCCCTCCATACCAGGCAACATCCTGGTAAATCTCTTCTGCACCCTCTCTACAGCCTCCACATCCTTCTGGTAGAGTGGCGACCAGAATTGAACATTATGGGCGAAATTCTCCGGAAATGGCGCGATGTCCGCCGACTGGCGCCCAAAACGGCGCAAATCAGTCGGGCATCGCCGCCCCAAAGGTGCGGAATGTTCCTCATCTTTGGGGGCTGAGCCCCAACCTTAGGGGGCTAGGCCCGCGCCGGACGAATTTCTGCCCCGCCAGCTGGCGGAAAAGGCCTTTGGTGCCCCGCCAGCTGGCGCGGAAATGACATCTCCGGGCGGCGCATGCGCAGGAGCGTCAGCGGCCGCTGACGGCATTCCCACGCATGCGCAGTGGAGGGAGTCTCTTCCGCCTCCGCCATCGTGGAGACCGTGGCGAAGGCGGAAGGGAAAGAGTGCCCCCACGGCACAGGCCCGCCCGCAGATCGGTGGGCCCCGGTCGCGGGCCAGGCCACCGTGGGGGCATCCCCCGGGGCCAGATCGCCCCGCGCCCCCCCCCCAGGACCCCGGAGCCCGCCCGCGCCGCCTTGTCCCGCCGGTAAGGTAGGTGGTTTAATCTACGCCGGCGGGACAGACATTTTAGCGGCGGGACTTCGGCCCATACGGGCCCGAGAATCGCGGGGGGGGCAACCGGCGCGACGCGATTCCCGCCCCCGCCGAATATCCGGTGGTGGAGGCTTGACAGAAGGCATGCTGAAGGGATGGTCCCCTCCGTGGGAGAGACCAGAATTCAAGGGAGCATTGTTTAAAACTGTGGTGTCTTCCATTTAAGACTAGGATGGGGAGAATTTATGTCCACTCAGACTCACTGGGCTTTTACCAGAGAGTGGTGGAGGCAAGGTCCCTGAATAGTTTTAGGGAAAGGCCTTGAAGCGGAGGTAGGCAGATTCTTGACTAACACGGGAGTCAAAGGTTATCGGGCGAAGGGGTCAAGGTAGGAATGTGGAGTTGAGGTCGCAATCAGTTCAGCGATGATCCTATTGAATAGCAGAGCAGGCTGGAGGGGCTGAATGGCCTACTCCTGCTCTTGATACATTCCCATTTGAAGGCAAGGTTCTGATCTGCTCCAGTGCAATGCCATTCCAGGGTCATTGAAAGAAGGTGCATGCTAACAATGCCAAGCGACCTGAGGAAAGTGTTTGGTGTTAGTGTAGTAACTCTTCCATGATGGTATTGGTGAGTTGCTGGTTGACCGTGTAACGGTGCAACCTATCCATCATTTATTTTGCCCATTCACACACCTTTTAAATACTCCTTTGCACTTCCATTGACATTCAAGAATTCTTTACTCTGCCTCCCATCTTAGTTTATTTCTGGCGATATATGCCCGCTCTTTGGCAGATATCCCCTCCTTCACTGTTGATACTCTCACCTTTCACCAATTACTGTCTCTTCATGGGCTGCAGATGCGGAAATATTATAGGACCTCAGCCCTTGCCATCGTCTACTCGACTGAAAAGTACTGTCGGAGTCGGTTGTTTCAGCTGGTTCGTGATGCGGAGCGATGCCAACAGTGTGGGTATAATTCCCATTCCTGCTGAGGTTATTCATGAAAGCCCCACCTCCTCAACCTAACCGCTCGCCTGAGATGTGGCGACCCTCAGGTTAAATCACCTCCAGTCAGCTCTCTCCCGAAAGGGAAAGCAGCCTGTAGTCCTTTGGGACTGCGGCAACTTTCATTCACTGTGCACCAGAGTGTTACAACTCATCCCATACCAGTGTGGATAACCAGCTCAACACAAAAATCTCGGGTACCCTCTGATCATCTCAACTCCCCTGGCTCCCAGCCCTGACTGACATCCCGCCCCCTCGAAGAAGGAGGGAGATCGCAACAAGAAAGCCCCTGGAGAAGGTTTACGTCAGCCCCAGCCCCCACTACAGAAGGACCTTACCAACCCACCTGCTTCTCACCTGCCATCATGCCAGCCGGTAGGGTTAAGACCACAGTGCCAAAGACTAACCGCAGAGGACCTATGGCAACAGGAACGGAGCCAATAGGCCACTTCCGTATCACAGGTCTCACCCAGACGGCTTCAATCTGCTGCACCAACATTGGGCACTCCTTAACCCTTTCCGGTTAAGGATTGGCCAAGTCCTTTCTGCAGCAAATCAGGACCAGAGGAGCCTTGCAGGGAACCTGGACTGCAGCTGTGGTCCACCCCAATCAATGACTTACATCATCGAAGACTGACCCCTGACAAAATTCAGCGGAGAGATTAGAGGACCCCATTTAGCCACTGAAGACGCTGCCTTGGTGACTACTGAAAAAGACCTTTCTCCTGTGACAAAGATCCAGAGATGTGATGAGGAGAAATGATTCCACACAATGAGTTACCATGATCTGGAATTCACTGAAAAGGTGGTGGAAGCAGTTTGAAAAGTGTTCAGGATATTCATAATATGAAATGAAAAAATGAAATGAAAATTGCTTATTGTCACAAGTAGGCTTCAATGAAGTTACTGTGAAAAGCCCCTCATCGCCACATTCCGGCGCCTGTTCGGGGAGGCTGGTACGGGAATCGAACCGTGCTGCTGGCCTGCCTTAAAAGCCAGCGATTTAGCAGAGCGTGCTAAACCAGCGACTAATATGTTTGTTAAGGGAATTGGATATATCCGTGAGAGGGGAATAATGATGGGGCCATGGAGAAGCCTAATGGATTGTCATTATTCGGTTAAGGACCACTAACTCTTTGTTTAAAATAGCCAAAGTTTGAAATCCCAATTACCCACTCGGAGAATAAAGCCCCAAGGTTCCACAGTCCGAAACAAACAAAATAAATTTTGCAATATAACATCAAAAGAGTAAAACAATTTACAGTATCCATCTTATACTCTAACATTCAGAATTAACACAAGATCAATATGAATTAACAGGCAAGCTGTGGTCGAAAACAAAACACTGCATATTAAGTGGCAGATGTAACCAACACAGAGCCATGGATTTCTCACCAATCTGCCCAGATGTCAGTCACCACAGGGAGCCACATAATCCTGTTAACTTTATCTTCCTTGCAAGGGCTTTCAACTCTTCACATTCAAAGATCTGACCCCTGAATTCACTGAAAAGTGTTTCTGACCCAGACTGCCTCAATGACTGCTCGTGTCCCAAAGGTTCGATCTCTTCTCCATGGGATTTATAATGCTGCACTTCCACCTCTGAGCAGATATCATAGAATTTACAGTGCAGAAGGAGGCCATTCAGCCCATCGAGTCTGCACCAGCCCTTGGAAAGAGCACCCTACCCAAGCCCACACCTCCACCCTATCCTCGTAACCCAGTAACCCCACCCAACTCAACTCAACCCAACCCTTTTGGAAACTAAGGGTTATTTAGCACGGCCAATCCACCTAACCCTGCACGTCTTTGGACTGTGGGAGGAAACAGGAGCACCCGGAGGAAACCCACGCAGACACGGGGAGAACGTGCAGACTCCGCACAGACAGTGACCCAGCCGGGAATCGAACCTGGGACCCTGGAGCTGTGAAGCAACTGTGCTAACCACTGCGCTACCGTGCTGCCCACTTGGCTCACATCCAACTCTTTAACAAACCGCTAATTCCACAAAGCTGGCATTGCTTCTGGGTTTCTCACCAAGTTAGACGTGGTTCCCAGGGCTTTCTGAGCATTAACTGCCTCGCGACTACTATCAACAGCACCTTTTCAGTATTGAGCCTCCTCCCCTACTGGAGAACATTCAGATAAATTGAAGCCAGAGAACCTTCTTAAGATCCATCCATCTCCATGGTGACATAACTTTTTTCCAATCAGATGTGGTTGCATGATTGGAGGCACTGGCTGAACAATCCTGATTGTGTTAATAGTAACCAGTTTAAGATAATCAGTCAAGTTCATAACGTCGTTCATTTATACTTACATTCATCCACAGCAATCTATACTCTGCAAGCAAAAGGAATATATTCAAGCCTTGCATCGCTCTTTAATTAATCAGGAGCCAATAGTTCCCTGTTGCATTTTCCATGATAAGATCGCTATAGTCCCAGATGACCATAGGCTGATTTCCCCTTTGAGGGGGGAGAGCTGATTGGTGGTGATTTAACCTGAGGATCGCCACACCTCAGTTGAGGGGTAAGGTTGAAAAGGCGGGCTTTCATGAATAACCTCAGTCTGTACGAGATTGAACCCACGCTGCGGCCTCGCTCTATATCGTAGACCAGCTGTCCAACCAACTGCCCTTGGCCAATCAGAGTCGGCTTTCCATCAATCCATTACCCCCTTCTCCTGTAGTATAAATTGTTGCGATTGTTTGAAATTTGGCATTCTTGTGCTTGTCTTGATCAGTGCAAGATGAAAAATGTCGACAACATGTCTCCCCTTTCAACGATATTCAAGATGTGCGACCAAGCTACTGATTCTAGGAGTCTTACAAATTTCCTTTGCAAATTTAAATGCAAATTAAATTATCACAAAGCAAAATTATAATTAAAATGTGTGGTTTACACCAGACAGTGTCCCAGGAGCTAGGAATAGAATTAGATATAGGGATATCTAATCAAGGGCTATGGGGGGGGGGGGAGGCAGGATTAGAGTATTGAACTTGATGATCGGCCATGATCATAATGAATGGTGGAGCAGCCTCGAAGGGCCAAATGGCCTCCTCCTGCTTCTATTTTCTGTCTATGTTTCTGTGTAACTAATATAAACATTGGCAAATTAAGCCCAACGATCATATTGAAGGCATATTGTGCAGGGAACAAGCTATGTGTTACTATGCGAACAACTCTCTCTGCCATACACCTACTCCTGTAGCCTTTATAGATCATAAGGCACTATGTAAGATGTTGTAAGTAATATTAAAAACAATGATTGCGAGGAATAATCAGGAGATCTGATAGCATCTTTGGAGAGCTAGGCAGAGTTAATGTTTCAGAAAGGCCTTGGTGAGGGAAGGGAATGAGGTTAGTTTTCAGGGCAGGCAGGGGGTCTTCATCCATGGATGGTTCATGCCTCTGGCAGGTCTCTCGATCGGACATGGGCTGACCAAGTAGAAGTGATGTCCACCCCAACCCCCCAACACAACAGCAGGCATGCCCAACAGGATTCATTGGTAGCTGTCTCCACATGGCCTGGGCCACGTCTGTGGTGTTGTTTGTGTTGCTAAATTCAGGATGGTAGGTGTAGTGTTCACAAAGACCAAAAGATAGATTTAACTCCAACAAAGCTATAATGTATTAACACTAATAATTGGATTTGACACGTACTCCTCAATAAATGATTAAAGATAGTCAGCATGGCTTTGTGAGGGGCAGGTCATGCCTCATGAGCCTCATTGAATTCTCTGAGGATTTGACGAGACACATTGATGAAGGTCGGGCAGTGGATGTGGTGTATATGGATTTCAGTAAGGCAGTTGATAAGGTTGCCCATGGTAGACTCATTCAGAAAGTTAGGGGGCATGGGATACAGGGAAATTTGGCTGTTTGGATACAGAATTGGCTGGCTGAAAGAAGACAGCGAGTGGTAGTGGATGGGAAGTATTCCGCCTGGAGGTCGGTGACCAGTGGTGTCCCATAAGGATCTGTTCTAGGACCTCTGCTCTTTGTGGTTTTTATAAATGACTTGGATGAGGAAGTGGAAGGGTGGGTTAGTAAGTTTGCCGATGACACAAAGGTTGGTGGAGTTGTAGATAGTGTTGAGGGTTGTTGTAGGTTACACCAGGACATTGACAGGATGCAGAGCTGGGCTGAGAAGTGGCAGATGGAGTTCAACCTTGATAAATGTGAACTGATTCATTTTGGAAGGTCGAATTTGAATGCTGAATACAGGGTTAAAGGCAGGATTCTTGGAAGTGTGGAGGAACAGAGGGACCTTGGGGTCCACGTACATAGATCCCTCAAAGTTGCCACCCAGGTTGATAGGGTTGTTAAGAAGGCGTATGGTGTGTTGACTTTCATTAACAGGGGGATTGAGTTTAAGAGCCGCGAGGTTTTGCTGCAGCTTTATAAAACCCTGGTTCGACCACACTTGGAATATTGTGTCCAGTTCTGGTCACCTCATTATAGGAAGGATGTGGATGCTTTGGAGAGGGTACAGAGGAGATTTACCAGGATGCTGCCTGGATTGGAGGACATGTCTAATGAAGAAAGGTTGAGGGAGCTAGTGCTTTTCTCACTGGAGCGAAGACGGAAGAGAGATGACTTGATAGAGGTGTACAAGGTGATGAGAGGCATGGATAGAGTGGATAGCCAGATACTTTTCCCCAGGGTGGAAATGGCTGTCACAAGGGGACACAATTTGAAGGTGATTGGAGGAAGGTATAGGGGAGATGTCAGAGGTAGTTTCTTTACACAGAGAGTGGTGGGTGTGTGGAATGCACTGCCAGCACAGGTGGTGGAGTCAGAGTCATTCAGGACATTTAAGCGACTCTTAGGCAGGCACATGGGCAGCAGTAAATTGGAGGGGTGTAGGTTAGGTTGATCTTAGATTAGGATAAATGGTCGGCACAACATCGTGGGCTGAAGGGCCTGTACTGTTCTATGTTTTATGTTCTAATACACAGTTAATTATTAACATATAATCTACACTCATCCACAACTAATCTTTGTACTATTATAAACTATGATCTGCTCTTACTCACACTATCTTTCCTTCAGTCTGTCTCTCCTTCACTTCTTTCCCCCCCAAGGCTTAGCATCAATGTCTTATATACTTGTAACTCGAGCTCCCCCTGGTGGCTATTGTAAACATTTCATTAACCCTTGCACTTCTTACATTTCTGATAATACCACAACATCCACCTCTGGTTGAATACCAGCAGTGGTGTAATGAGCTCCTTGCGTGGTCACTTAAAGCTCTCAAGGGGCTTCCACCTGGCAAGGCCGTTCTCGAGCCTTCCCATTGCAGACCTAATAAGACAGCGTAGGCAAGGCAGTGGGATCTCTGCCCTGCACGTTACCGCTTGATTAAGCAGGCCTCGCCTCCTCCCAGCCAGCCTCTTTAGTGGGGGGGGGGGGGGGGGGGGGGGGGGGGGTGGCGGGGGGGCTGGTCGTGGAGAGTAAAACTCCGCCCATTAACGCAGTTTCCCTCCACAGGCGCTGCCTGACCAGCTGAGTATTTCCAGCAGTTTCTGTTTTTATTTCAGATTTCAAAACATCTGTGCTGCTACTTTTGATGGAATTAATCTCTTTGCTGCTTGTTGCTCCCAGCTGGATGAGGCTGATCTATGCGAGCGGACTTTAATCGTACACAAAGGGAGATCTATCAGGCCATTAATTGTATGCAATCTGGCAAAGTCTCAATGGGTTTCACATAATAACGTGGTCACTCATGGGCTAGTTTTCCTTGCTAATTACAATTGACCAGCCATTTGCTGGTCAGTAAAATTGAGTGCAACAGGCATCTCATCAAATTCGTACAAAATGCCACTAGTCCTCCGAACCATCCAGATTCACATTGCGGTGAAATGTTCTTTCATCGCAGCCCCAGGCCCGGATTCCAATGACAAAAGCTGCCGGATTTGCCGGATTCTCCATTGACACTCGGGAGGCTGCCGAGTTGCAGCCGCAGATACACACGTCGTCACTCCCCACACACCACTAATTGGATTTAGAACATAGAACATAGAACACTCCAGCACAGTACAGGCCCTTCAGCCCACTCCCAGCCAACAAGATGGCACCAAGACGCTCGGCACCAAGTTTAGCGGACGCCGAGCTAGAGACCCTGTTGGAGGCCATGGAGGAGAGGAGGGTGACCCTGTACGCCCGCCCGGGAACCCCCCCCCCCCTCCAGGAGAAGGCCGCGCTCAACTGTCGGGAAGGGGAGAAGGCAGGAGGGGAACATAAGAACATAAGAACTAGGAGCAGGAGTAGGCCATCTGGCCCCTCGAGCCCGCTCCGCCATTCAATGAGATCATGGCTGATCTTTTGTGGACTCAGCTCCACTTTCCGGCCCGAACACCATAACCCTTAATCCCTTTATTCTTCAAAAAACTATCTATCTTTATCTTAAAAACATTTAATGAAGGAGCCTCTACTGCTTCACTGGGCAAGAAATTCCATAGATTCACAACCCTTTGGGTGAAGAAGTTCCTCCTAAACTCAGTCCTAAATCTACTTCCCCTTATTTTGAGACTATGCCCCCTAGTTCTGCTTTCACCCGCCAGTGGAAACAACCTGCCCGCATCTATCCTGTCTATTCCCTTCATAATCTTATATGTTTCTATAAGATCCCCCCTCATCTTTCTAAATTCCACCGAGTACAGTCCCAGTCTACTGAACCTCTCTTCGTAATCCAACCCCTTCAGCTCTGGGATTAACCTAGTGAATCGCCTTGCACTTCTTACATTTCTGATAATACCACAACATCCACCCCAGTGCCAGTACGTCCTTTCTCAAGTAAGGAGACCAAAACTGAACACAATACTCCAGATGTGGCCTCACTAACACCTTATACAATTGCAGCAGAACCTCCCTAGTCTTAAACTCCATCCCTCTAGCAATGAAGGACAAAATTCCATTGGCCTTCTTAATCACCTGTTACACCTGCCGGATCTGCAGCCCCTCACCATGGCTGAGCAGAGGGCCCTGGACGTTGGCGGCCCAGGGGAATGGGAGGTGGCCGGGGTGGAGTTTGGCCGTGGGCAAGGAAGTGAGACCCCGCTGAGTTGCAGTTCCTCATGACACGTGTGTCAACCCACCTCCCCCAACACCACCCTCACACCACGCTCACCCCAACCCTCACCCCCACACCACCCCCACGTTATGCCCACAACACCCTGACCCTACACCACCCCCACACCACCCTCACCCCCTCACAAACCTCACTCCCACCGTCAGCCCCACACCACCCACAGCCTACACCACCCCCACACCACCCTCACTCCCACCCATATGCCCACCATCACGCCCCCCTGGCCCGCGGTCTAATCATGCGTTTTGTCTTGTGTCTTACAGGATGTGCTGGTGATGGGCCGGGTCCACCTGGTGACCCCCGCCCCCAGACAGTGCCACAGTGGGAGCCCTCCCCCCCCTGCCCCCGTGAGGCGAGCAGTGATGGGAGCAGCTCGGACACCAGCCCTCCTCTCGAGCCTCAGGAGACCCCAGAGCTCCAGTCGGAGGATGACAGTGATTTCCTGTCACAGCTGTCTCCAACACCCTCCACCACCCCAGAGACACTCCCCTTGCTTGGGCACATTAATGAAGAGGCTCCTGGGACACTATCTGGTGCGCACCACACAGCTGCTCCGGTTCAGCCGATGGAGGCGGGAACACCCGAGGGGGCGGACGGACGGAGGGCAGCCGTACCCGGGAACCCGCTGCCACACAGATGAGCTTTGGGCTTCTGTAACGGACAGTCCCATCGATGGTGGAGATGCAGTCGCAGAGCCAGGGACTACATGTGAGCGAGCATCCAGCAGCTGCCGGTGCAGCAGGAACAGGAGGTGGTGCCGACAATCCGTGCCACCCAGGCCAAAACCCACATGGGTGGCGTCCGCAGTGGAGACCTCGGGGGTGACGGTTTCAGCCATGGATCAGCATATCCAAGGCCTGGGGCATTGTGTGTAGGCGCTGGCCGTGGCCCAGGTCAGGGTGGCCGACTCACAGGCGACCATGTGCCACCTGGGAATCGCAGCGGCACTCTGAGCATGGCCCAGTCACAGCAGGCCATGGCTGGGAACGGCAGCGGCATTGCCCAGGCACTGGCTGGTATGACGCAGACCCAGAGGGTGGTGGCACAGTCAATGGGTGATGGGGTGCAGTCCGAGACGGAGATGGCCCATGGCTGCACGCGTGTGGATCCTGGCTGAGATGCCAGCGGGCCTCCACGACTGGCAGCGCCAGGTGCTGGGGGAGTCTCAGGGGATAGCCTTGCTCACACCCCGACTCTTGGAGTAGCCCAGGGGCCATCGGGCACCCTGAGGGAGGAGGAGGTGATAGGGCCCTTACCGGTGACTCCTGCATGGGAGGTGCCGGAACACTGCAGAACCTTGGACACTCCCTATCCTGTTCCTGGTGCTTCTGGTGGGCAGTGGGAAGAACAGGGTGGCACCAGGCCACCTGGGACACCCGAGCAGCAGCCGGGCCCATTCAGGCCCGGTCGCACAGATGACGCCCTCCAACAGCGACCCCGCTCGCAGGGCAGGAATCACTCAAGTGGACGGTGGAAAGTGTTACCATGGACAGGAGTCAAATGTTGTCGAACGATGTGGAGCATGAGAGCTTCATCCCAGAGCGGGGTGTCATCATCCTCCATCACATGGACCGGACCCGGTGTTACTGCCAACCCAGGGCTCCCACCCTGTAGTGTGGCAGTTATGTATCTCAGAGGGAGTTGTAAGCAGGGGGGCAGCTGGGGGGAGTGAGGGGGTATGGGGTTGGGATGTGGTGTCTGTGTTCCTGCCCAGTGCCCCCCACAACCCCCCTAGTTGGTGAACCTGGAGGGGATCAGATTGCCCCGTGCGCGTTGGCCCTGGCACAGATGTCGTGTGGCCTCCCGTGCTGACCTGGGCCCCATGTCCTGCCCATCCTCCCCCTCCCCCGCATCCTCCTCATCGGAGGGGGACAGGTGTTCATCCTCCTCCTCCAGTACGTCACCCCTCTGCTGCGCGATGTTGTGGAGGACGCAGCAGGCCGCCACGATGCAGGCCACCCTCTCAGCAACATACTGGAGGGCCCCTCCAGAGCGGTCCAGGCACCTGAACCGCATCTTCAGGAGGCCGAAGATCCATTCGATGACCGCTCGATCGCGCCCCCGGTTTCTGTATCGGCGTCGTTGTAGCGGGTCTGCACGTCGGTCTGTGGCCTCTGGATAGATGTCATCAGCCACGACCACAGTGGATAACCCATGTCGCCGAGCAGCCTACGCACCAGCCGGGGTAGGAGGGCATCTCGACCATGTTAGGAATCATTGAGTGTGCCAGAATGAAGGCGTCATGCACACTGCCTGGTTATTGGGCGCAGAGGTGAATGATGCGCAGCTGATGGTCACATACCAGCTGCACGCTCATCGATGATACCCCTTTTGGTTTGTGTAGAGCGGCCTGTCATCTGCAGGTGTTCGTAGGGAGTCATGCATCCCATTGCTCACCCGCTGGACCCGGCGAACCTCGCTGCTCGGGCATCCTGGTGGGCTTGGTCCACATTGATGTATTGAGCTGCCTGGGTGTCTGGGGCCTCCGTGACCCGTGCACCGAGGTCTGAGAGATCCCGGATAGGCCCCCACTCAGCGACTGGAAGGACCCCATTGTGTGAAGGTTCAGGGCAACCGTCACCTTGACGTTCACTGGAAGAGGGTGTCCTCCCCCATACCCCCGCGGTGCCAGGTGTGCCATCATCTGGCAGATATGCCGGTCCGGCAAGTCATCGAATGACAGACGCTCCTGGTGGTCATGAGGCCTCGTGCGGCACCTCCTTGGCATCTCCTCCTCGGCCTGTTGGTCAGCCGGATCTCCAACCTGGGTGGCTGCCATCTGTCTCTCTGTGGCCTGCTCTGCTGATGATGATCCGCTGCTGCCTGCTCTGCTGCTGCCCACTCCGCTGCTGCCTGCTCTGCTGCTGCCCGCTCCGCTTGCTGCCCGCTCCGCTGCTGCCCGCTCTGCTGCTGCACGCTCCGCTGCTGCCTGCTCAGCTGCTGCCCGCTCCGCTGCTGTCCGCTCTGCTGCTGTCCGCTCTGCTGCTGCACGCTCCACTGCTGCCTGCTCTGCTGCTGCCCGCTCCGCTTGCTGCCCGCTCCGCTGCTGCCCGCTCTGCTGCTGCACGCTCCGCTGCTGCCTGCTCAGCTGCTGCCCGCTCCGCTTGCTGCCCGCTCTGCTGCTGCCTGCTCTGCTGCTGCCCGCTCCGCTTGCTGCCCGCTCCGCTGCTGCCCGCTCTGCTGCTGCACGCTCCGCTTGCTGCCCGCTCCGCTGCTGCCCGCTCAGCTGCTGCCCGCTCCGCTGCTGCCCGCTCTGCTGCTGCCTGCTCTGCTGCTGCCCGCTCCGCTTGCTGCCCGCTCCGCTGCTGCCTGCTCAGCTGCTGCCCGCTCCGCTGCTGTCCGCTCTGCTGCTGCACGCTCCGCTGCTGCCCGCTCCGCTGCTGTCCGCTCTGCTGCTGCCCGCTCCGCTGCTGCCCGCTCTGCTGCTGCCCGCTCCGCTGCTGCCCGCTCTGCTGCTGTCCGCTCTGCTGCTGCCTGCTCCGCTGCTGCCCGCTCCGCTGCTGCCCGCTCTGCTGCTGCCCGCTCTGCTGCTGCACGCTCCGCTGCTGCCCGCTCTGCTGCTGCCCGCTCCGCTGCTGCCTGCTCCGCTGCTGCCCGCTCCGCTGCTGCCCGCTCTGCTGCTGTCCGCTCTGCTGCTGCCCGCTCCGCTGCTGCCCGCTCTGCTGCTGCCCGCTCCGCTGCTGCCTGCTCTGCTGCTGCCCGCTCCGCTTGCTGCCCGCTCCGCTCTGCTGCTGCACGCTCCGCTGCTGCCTGCTCTGCTGCTGCCCGCTCCGCTGCTGCCCGCTCTGCTGCTGCCCGCTCCGCTGCTGCCTGCTCTGCTGCTGCCCGCTCTGCTGCTGCCCGCTCCGCTGCTGCCCGCTCCGCTGCTGCCCGCTCCGCTGCTGCCCGCTCCGCTGCTACCTGCTCTGCTGCTGCCCGCTCCGCTTGCTGCCCGCACTGCTGCTGCCCGCTCTGCTGCTGCACGCTCCGCTGCTGCCTGCTCAGCTGCTGCCCGCTCCGCTGCTGCCCGCTCCGCTGCTGCCCGCTCCGCTGCTGTCCGCTCTGCTGCTGCCCGCTCCGCTGCTGCCCGCTCCGCTGCTGCCCGCTCCGCTGCTGCCCGCACTGCTGCTGCCCGCTCAGCTGCTGCCCACTCCGCTGCTGCCCGCTCCACTGCTGCCCGGTCTGCTGCTGCCCGCACTGCTGCTGCCTGCTCCGCTGCTGCCCGCTCCGCTGCTGCCCGCTCCGCTGCTGCCCGCTCCGCTGCTGCCCGCACTGCTGCTGCCCGCTCCGCTGCTGCCCGCTCTGCTGCTGCCCGTATTGCTGCTGCCCGCATTGCTGCTGCCCGCATTGCTGCTGCCCGCTCAGCTGCTGCCTGCTCCGCTGCTGCCCGCTCCGCTGCTGCCCGCTCCGCTGCTGCCCGCCCCGCTGCTGCCCGCCCCGCTGCTGCCCGCTCCGCTGCTGCCTGCTCCGCTGCTGCCCACTCCGTTGCTGCACCAACTCCTCCTCGAGTAGCGCCAGCTCGTACAGCCGCAGGGCATCCTCCAGGGCTGCGCCGACCAGCAGGAAGGCCACCATTGCGGGTTGAATTCCAATGTCCATTGTCTACAAGGGGGTGAAAGGCCGACATGTTAGCGTGGTGCGTACCCCCATACCCAACCAGGTCCACCGAGCTACATGGTAGCCCCGGTTGGCACTGCGGGATCCGCCCCCACATGTCCTCCTCCCACTTCCCTGCACCCCTGGCACCATCAGTGGTAGGCAACATGTATGCCTCTGGCCCTGGCACCCGTCCCTGATGCTAGGGATACCGTCGGCTGGCACTGCCCTCGCCAGGGAAATGCACCGCGGCTCCCATAGGCGCTGCTGTGTTCATTGCCTGGGTCAGCCGCCGGGTTGGGGGGGTGTGCGCGGAAGAGGGTGGGATGCAGGGGTGGGGGCGACTATACGGCTGGCGTCACTCTGCAGAACCAGGGACCAAGTGGGTGTTCAGTGGGTGCACAGCAAGATGGCTGCCGTAGAACACAGAACATAGAACATACAGTGCAGAAGGAGGCCATTCGGCCCATCGAGTCTGCATCGACCCACTTAAGCCCTCACTTCCACCCTATCCCTGTAACCCAATAAACCCTTCTAACCTTTTTTTGGTCACTAAGGGCAATTTATCATGGCCAATCCACCTAATCTGCACGTCTTTGGACTGTGGGAGGAAACCGGAGCACCCAGAGGAAACCCACGCAGACACAGGGAGAACGTGCAGACTCCACACAGACAGAGACCCAGCCGGGAATCGAACCTGGGACCCTGGCGCTGTGAAGCAACCGTGCTAACCACTGTGCTAAAGTGCTGCCCCAGGCCGCGGTAACGGCACCGCCCCAGTCCTTTGGGGGTCACCCCGGCCAATCGGCCTATTCCCCCCACACCCGGCCTGGTAGGGCCCCCCTCCTCACCCCAGCCAGCCCCGCCAGTGTCCGGCCCGGGAGCCCGCAGTCGCTCCTCTCTGTGTCCTACCCCCTCTCTCTCCTTCATCAGCCATGACTCCGGTTTCACGATTTCTAAAAGCACAAGTGAACTGCGCTGTCAGGAACTCGGCCCATCGGAGGAGGAGAATCGTGGAGGCCCCGGAGAATACCAGATCGGGCACACTAATGATATGCAAATGGTGTTTACTGTACATGCATGCGGGTACGCATTGACACCACAGTTGAGGTGACAGAGAATTGCAATTTGGCTTCGAATCGGCACCCGCCGCTATTTTGCCATCAGAGCCTATTCTCCGCCCAATCGCATTTCACCATTTCAGGAATCCCATGCGTTATCTTTGTCATAAATTTTATTCATCTTTCTATGTTGCCCTGATACCTGTTACTATCTCCTCAATTTCTAACATTTCAAACTTGGAATAACGCCTTTATGGCCAAGCCAATGTCATTATTTATCAAAAAGAGCAGTATTTCTCCACAGAGAATCCAACTATTTCCTCTTGTAATCATAGAATTTACAGTGCAGAAGTTCAAAGCTCTTGATGTTCAAAGGTGCTGAATCCCCACTATTAACATCCGGGGGGGGTTACCATTGAGCAGAACCTGAACTGGACCGGCCACATTAATACTATGGCTACCAGGGCAGGTCAGAGGCTGGGAATCCTGTGGAGAGTAACTCACCTCCTGACACTCCAAAACCTGTCCACCATCTACCAGGCATAAGTCAGGAATGTAATGGAATACTCTCCACTTGCCTGGATGAGTGCAGCTCCAACAACACTCAAGAAGCTCGACATCATCCAGGACAAAGCAATCCTTTTGACTGGCACTCTATCCACTGCCATTTACTCCCTCTGGCTTCAATGCACAGTGGCAGCCGTGTGCACCATCTACAAGATGCACTGCAGCAACTCACCAAGGCTCCTTTGACGGCATATTCCGAACCTGCAGGCTCTACCACCCAGAAGGACAAGAGCAAAGAGGTAAAGGCCATTACAGTTGGATGGCGCAGTGGGATTGTCACTGGACGAGTAACCCAGAGCAATTCTCTGGGAACCTGGAATTAAATTCCACTGCGGCAAATGGTGAAATTTGAATTCAATAAATATCCGGAATGAAAAAAGTCTAATGATAACCATCCAACCATTTTCGATTGTCATAAAATCCATTTGGTCCCTTAGGAAATCTCACAGGCAGCACGGTGACACAGTGGTTAGCGCTGGTGCCTCACGACACCGAGGACCCGGGTTTGATCCTGGGTTAGAATCCCGGCCCTGGGTCACTGTCCGTGTGGAGTTTGTACATTCTCCCCGTGTCTGCGTTGGTCTCACCCCCACAAACTAAAGATGTGCTGGGTAGATGGATTGGCCACGCTAAATTGCCCCTTAATTGGACATTTTGTTTTAAAAAAGGGAAGGAAATCTGCTGTCCTTACCTGGTCTGGCCTACATGGGTTTCCAGATCCATGCGATTGACTCTCAACTGCCCTCTGAAATGGTCCAGCAAACCGCTCAGTTCGAGGACAATTAGGGATGGGCAAGAAAATGCTGGTTTTGTCAAGAACGCCCACAACTCAGGCATGAACACAAACAAAGACAAGAATTTATAATAGAGAATAGGGAATTGACAATGAAACTAAAGTATTAATTTGCGTCTGTCTCCACAAAGGATGGCACAGGCAATCTCCCAGAAATAATAGAAAACCAATTTAGGGACTTGTGAAAATGAACGAAACTAATCTTAATGAAGAGGTAGTGCTCAAAAGATTAATTGGATTGAAGGTTGATAAATCCTCTGGACCTGATGAGCTACAACTCAGAGTGTTGGCGGAAGTGTCTGTGGAGAGAGCAGATACATTGTGAGGAAAGATTGAGGAAACTGGGCTCGTATTCTCCGGAGTTTCGGAGAATGAGAGGTGACCTCTCATGAGGGCGTGACAGGGTGGATATGGATGGGACGTTTCCTCTGGCTGGTGAGTCTAGAACTAGGGGACAGGATCTCAGAATAAGGGGCAGGTCATTTAAGACTGGGGGGGCGGGGGGGGACTTCTTCACTCCGAGGGGGATGAATCTTTGGAATTCTCTACCCCAGACTACTGTGGAAGTTCAGTCACTGAGCACGACCAAAACATAAATCTACACATCTCTAGATACTAATGACATCAAGGGATAGGGGTGGAACGATCGCACAATGGTTAGCACTGCTGCCTCACAGCGCCAGGAACCCGGTTTCAATTCCGGCCTCGGGTGACTGTCTGTGCGGAGTCTGCACGTTCTCCCCGTGTGTGCATGGGTTTCCTCCGGGTGCTCCGGTTTCCTCCCACAGTCCAAAGATGTGCAGGTTAGGTGGATTGGCCATGCTAAATTGCTCCTTAGTGTCCAAAACGTTAGGTGAGGTTACGGGGATGGGGT
Source organism: Scyliorhinus torazame (assembly GCF_047496885.1). Lineage (NCBI taxonomy): Eukaryota > Metazoa > Chordata > Chondrichthyes > Carcharhiniformes > Scyliorhinidae > Scyliorhinus > Scyliorhinus torazame. The sequence continues at coordinate 26,033,005 of NC_092715.1, forward strand.
GGGGGCCTGGGCTTATATCGGGTGTTCTTTCCAAGGGCCGGTGCAGACTCTGTGGGCTGAATGGCCTCCTTCTGCACTGTAAATTCTATGATTCTATGATAAGAGCCCAGTATTGTTCCGAGGAAACTGGGGAAATTATCTGCACGGACAAACCTTTGCATGTTGAAAGGCAACCCTCTGAAGTTAAAACCCAAACTTCCAAAGGATTTGGAAGTCCCCGGACTGACTTACCATATAAGGCTGTGTTTTTCCCAGGACCCTTTTGGACATTCTGAATTCTTCCTCCGTGTACCCAAACAGGCACCGGAATGTGGCGACAAGGTTTTTTTTCCAGTAACTTCATTGCAGTGTTAAAGCAAGCCTACTTGTGACATTAATAAAGATTATTATTATGAAAATGCCGGTCCTGGCCATTGGGCCCTTCTCCTGCGATTGGGACCACCGCTGGATCCCTCCTCAATCCTCCCTATACCGGCCCGCGACCCACCCTCGGGTCGCAACCCGCACTTTGAAAAACCCTGTTACAAGGGACTGAGATCTATTTGTTGCACAATATGATAGATTGGTCCATTGCCGCTGTAATGTGTCAATCGTGCACTTAAAGGGGGAGGGATGCGGTCGCGGGCACTTTTAAGGGGCCGAGTTCTTGGAAAGTCATGTGACCTCTAGGGCCAATCAGGCCAGAGCGCCGGAATCCTGGGGCTGAGCACGGGTTTTACTGTTAGTTGGGAGTTTGGAGTCGTGGAGTATGGGGCCCTTTATCTCACTCTCTGTAAATAGTTATTTGCCTTCATAAAGTATTTACTTGTTAATCTACTTAATCTACTTGGCAGTCGCCAATCTTTCAAGGTACTGTAGGGGGAATGCTTCCTCGAGTCGGAAAGAAGATGAGTAGGGCCATCAATATAGGACTGTCACGGAGAAATCCTGCCAGGAGTTCGGAATAGTACATTCTTCACTCTAAGAGTGATGAGAATGTGGATTTGTTTGGTGAGCTTGAAGAGAAAAAGAAAATGATTGGGTTCCCACAGTCAAGACACTTTTAATATTTTGCTTCTTAGCTATATGCATTCAACTTAGCCCCTTAATGAATAAAACTATGAACAAAACTCAAATCTATCACACTTCCACCACTCTTGTGGGTAGCGAGTTCCAGGTCATGATCACTTGATGCGTTATAAAAATTATTCCTTACATTTCATCCTGCACCTCTTACACAAATCCATGTCCATTTTCCCTTGAACCATTAGCTGTTGCCTTCAGTTTTCTTTGTCAACCTTCTCTCAGTCTGCCATATTCTTGCCCACTTCTACTTCTTCCCTCAGTGTCCTTTGCTCCAAGAAGAATAAACCCAGTTTCTCCAACTGAATCCTGTAAATAAACTCTCTCATCGAATCATAGAGTTTACAGTGCAAAAAGGTCATTCGGCCCATCGAGCCCGCACCGTCCCCTGGAAAGAGCACCCTACTTAAGCTCACACCGCCACCCGATCCCCGTAACCCCACCTAACCTTTGGACACCAAGGGGCAATTTATCACGGCCAATTCACCTAACCGGCACATCTTTGGACTGTGGGAGGAAACCGGAGCACCCGGAGGAAACCCACGCACACACGGGGAGAACGTCCAGACTCAGCACAGACAGTGACCCAAGCCGGGAATCGAACCTGCGACCGTGGAGCTGCGAAGCAACTGTGCTACCCACTGTGCTACCGTGCTGCGCTGAGCCATTCTGGTCAAACTCTTCGGCACTTTCTCAAAGATGTTGCAGCTGTAAAGTTTGATTGTTTATTTGTTGGCGCTATTGACTGTTCACTTCACAAAACTTAATCTCAACTGTATCAGCGCAGTTGAAAAGTCAATGGCGCAGATGTAAAATGATGTCAGGAGAACTATTTTTACATGGAATGTGTTGTCTACAAGGGCAGTGACAGTGGGTTCAATAGCAACCTGTAGAGGCGAAGTGGGTAAATGCTTGAAAGCTAAAAAAATACATGTAGAGGAGAAGAGTGGGAAAGTGGGGCTAATTAGAAAGCTCTTCAAAACAATGAAATTCCTGACGCCTATCTATCCAATAGAGAACTATTTCTAGGAAGGCAGTGGTGTGGTGGTATTGTCACTGGACGTAATCCAGAGACCCGCGGTGATAATGCTCCCGACACTTGGGTTCGAATCCCACCAGAGCCGATGGTGAAATTTGAATTCAATGAAAATCCGGAATTAAAAGTCTAATGATGACCATGAAACCATTGTCGATTGTCCTTAAAACCCCATCTGGTTCACTAATGTCCTTTAGGGAAGGAAATCTGCTGTCCTTACCTGGTCTGGCTTACATGTGACTCCAGACCCACAGCAATGGGGTTGACTCTGAAATTTCCTCAGGGACAGGCAATAATCATAGAATTTACAGTGCAGAAGGAGGCCATTCGGCCCATCGAGTCTGCACCGGCTCTTGGAAAGAGCACCCTACCCAAGGTCAACACCTCCACCCTATCCCTATACCGTGCTGCCCATAAATGCTGGTTCATCCAACGACACTGTCCTTACCTGGTCTGGCTTACATGTGACTCCAGACGGGCAGCACGGGCAGCACGGTAGCATAGCGGTTAGCGCAATTGCTTCACAGCTCCAGGGTCCCAGGTTCGATTCCCGGCTGGGTCACTGTCTGTGCGGAGTCTGCACGTTCTCCCCGTGTGTGCGTGGGTTTCCTCCGGGTGCTCCGGTTTCCTCCCACAGTCCAAAGATGTGCAGGTTAGGTGGATTGGCCATGCTAAATTGCCCTTAGTGTCCAAAATTGCCCTTAGCGTTGGTTGAGTGGGGTTACTGGGTTATGGGGATAGGGTGGTGTGGGATTGGGTAGGGTGCTCTTTCCAAGAGCCGGTGCAGACTCGATGGGCCGAATGGCCTCCTTCTGCACTGTAAATTCTATGAAATTCTATGACACCCACATCCCATGAACAATTTTTTTTAAAAACTCCTCACTTCAGAGAGCTGGTACGGACATGATGGGCTGAATGGCCTCGTTCTGTGCAGTGCAATTACATCTGCCAAAGTTAATTTCTCCCTAAATGCTGCTCCTTTAGCAGAAGCGTGCTGGTGGATGCCTTGCCGAAGAGGTGAGGCTGTTAAATGCGTGGATTTCATGTGCAGCAAGGAGCTGATTTAGTTTGATGCAAATTCAATTTGCAGAGAACTGCGGGTTTGAATTGACAATTTGCAAACTTCATTAAGTGCCACCCGTTGGCGTGACCAGAAAACTCATCACCTGCTTTAGATTACGTGTGTGCATTCAGGATTCAAATTTCAAGCTTAAAGTCTCCCGTAACAAATGTGCGAAGATTGTTCAGTGTCTGTCTGAGATTATTCAGTTGCTGCCTCTCTCCTGTCAGAAGAAAGATTTATAAATGCCTTTCATATCTTCAAGACACAAAAGTGTGCTCACTGGCCGATGGGGTGGAGATGCACTGGCAATGTAGGTGAACACGCCAGAGTTGGGCTGATAAGTAAGAAGCAACATTCGCGCCACGCAAGTGCCAGACACCGACCAGCTCCAACAAGAGAGAAGCTAACTTTCCTAACGCCCAATAGGACCACGGGGAAAACTTCATTGATCCCCCCCCCCCCCGTGGGACTCGTCGAGTACAGGCTCCCCAGGTAGTGAGCGGAGGCCTACCAACTGGGCCGCCCTATGAGCACAGGTTAAAAGTAGGCCCAGATCAGGGCCAGGTGAGATAAGTCCTCCCAGCTGGGATTTCACTGGGAGTAACAGCACCTAACGTGCTGTTAGGTGAATTGGACATCCTGAATTCTCCCTCTGTGAACCCAAACAGACGCCGGAATGTAGCGACCAGGAGCTTTTAACAGTAATTTCATTGCAATGTTAATGTAAGCCTACTTTTGCCAATAAAGATTATTATTATAGATGCTGCGTTATGCAGACCACTGTCAATACTTGTAAATAAATCTATCTTACGTTAAATGTCCTCTGCGTCACCATACTAACCAGCTCCAATTGACATTCAATGGCAGTACCGTTGCCGTCCAGTGTTGCTTCACAGCGCCAGGGTCCCGGGTTCAATTCCCGGCTTGGATCACTGTCTGTGCGGAGTCTGCACGTTCTCCCCGTGTCTGCGTGGGTTTCTTCCGGGCGCTCCGGTTTCCTCCCACAAGTCCCGAAAGATGTGCTTGTTAGGTGAATTGGACGTTCTGAACTTTCCCTCTCTGCACCCGAACAGGCGCCGGAATGTGGTGACGAGGGGATTTTCACTTCATTGCAGTGTTAATGTAAGCCTACTTGTGACACTAAGATTATTAGTGGAATGAAATACTCTCCGATTGCCTGGGTGACTACAGCTCCAACAACCCTCAAAAAGCTCAACACCATCCAGGGCAAAGCAGCCCCGCTTGCTCAGCACTCCGTCCGCCACCTTCAACACTCACTCCTTCCACCATTGGTGCAGTGTGGCAACTGTGTGTACCAGATATCAAACTGCTGCAAGTCACTGAGCGGTCAGTGACAGCACCTTCAAAACCCACAACCTCTGTCACCTGGAGGGACCATGGCAGCAGATACATGGGAACACCACCACCACCACGTCGCATGCAAGCAAACAACGCCAACCGAGTTAATTTGCTGATAAGAATTGATTGCATCAAGTCACTGAAGTGAAATTACTGGGAGCTGAAAGGGTAGGATGTGAAAAATGGGCTGATGGCGTATAATAAATTGGCCTATGTAGAGAATGGTAATACTGACACAATGAGGAGAACCTTGACGGATGTTACATTTAAACTGTCTCAAAGTGCTCAACTGGTGATATAGCAGTCACCGTGATTGCGGTGGCTTGAGGCAATAGTGTGGAGGCTTTCTGTGGAACCAAAAGGGGTTTGCTGAGAACAAGGGAAAGGTTGACTATGTTTGGGCACTGACGTCTCCGAAACAGGTCTTGACTTGACGACCCCCGGGTCCACATTGCCCGGGCCCCAGCTCCCGGGGTCCCGCCCCTTTTCCCCCCATTGGTTGCCGTTTGCACGTTCATGCTCGATAGGTCCTGAGCTGGTCTTGTGACCCGTGAGGGATTGCTCCTTAAAGGGGTGCATTACTACAATGACCTAGGATGATATGGAATCTACAGCTTAGAAAGAGGCCCTTCAGCCCGACTGGTCTGTGCTATTTCTGTTCCACATGATTCTCCTCTCACCTGTACCGAAGGGGATTTTCACAGTAACTTCATTGAAACCTACTTGTGACGATAAAATATTCTTATTATTACTGTATTGAAAACTACATTTTGCACTTTGTCCATAAGGGTGGCACGGTGGCACAGTGGTTAGCACTGCTGCCTCACAGTGGCAGGGACCTGGGTTCAATTCCGGCCTCGGGTGACTGTGTGGAGTCTGCATGTTCTCCCCGTGTCTGCGTGGGTTTCCTCCGGGCGCTACAGTTTCCTCCCACAGTCCAAAGATGTGGATTGGTCATGCTAAATTGTCCCTTCGTGTCCAAAGATGCGCGGGTTAGCTGGGGTTATGGGGATAGGTCAGGGCAGTGGGCCTGAGTAGAGTGCCCTGTCAGAGGGTTGGTGCAGACTCAATGGGCTGAATGGCCCCCTTCTGCACTGTAGGGCTTCAATGGATTTCTATGGACACCCACACACAATGAGTCGAAGTTGGATGGCACAGAATTCCGGTTATGCAAATGTCATTCCTACCCGCAGAATAGTTAATGCCATTGCACGGTTTAGCCAAAATCCCACACCAGTGAGTCCGGCTGAGCTGAATTTACCTCGGTTTGTCACTTTACTGCGCCGACCAATCATAGCAGAGTTAGGCTGCGCAAAATATAGGGGGCGCTGGGGCAGGCATTGAGATCTCCTTGTGGAAAGCATGCCTAGATCTTGTGAGTGTGCATAATCCAGGGGCAAAGTTAAAAGTGTTGACGATCAGATTGAGGGCGAAATTGATACAGCAAGTGGAAAACCTGAAGCAGAAGGCGGACAGGTGAAGGAGTGGGAGGTTTTTGCCATCAAGCTTGTACCCCATTACGAAACGTAGGGCGAACATTGTGGAACAATTCGCCAGATAGGCTCTCTCTCCAGCAGGAAAGAGAATGAGAATGGCAGCGCGTCCTGACATTGGAGAATCTCCATGCACCCTGGCATCACTGGCCCTAAGTGCGCAGAGCTGCAATACTGCATTTTCATTCGGCCTTTGAATCTGATGTTTTGACAAGGGCGGTGTCCGTCAGCGTATTGAGTTACAGCGAAAAGCATTCTTGCGGGAATGGGGCCCTCTCGACTATTGCAAAGCTCTGAGTAACACGGATTTGGAGGCCATTCCCCTGGGATTTGACTGACTGAGATATTAATGTACCAGCAGAGGGAGTCTAGAAGGAGAATAAAGGGATCCATGTTTTAGCGGCACAGGCCGTTCTGATTCTGAATGCATCTTGCTGAATCTTACCCTTCCTTCCCAAGAATGTCACACCATTCCTCTTCATCTCTCTCCATCAGCATTTCCCTCCTATTCCTATCTCCCTCGTATTTACCTACTTTCCCCTTAAATAAATCTACCCAATTTGCTTCAACGATTCACTATTTGTTATTCTGCCGGCAGAAAGGTTGGGCGGATTTGGCACAACCGGAATTTTGCGTCAGCCGAGTTTGACTCAGTGATTAGCACTGTTGCCTCACAATGCCAGGGACCCGGGCTCAATTCCGGCGTTGGATGGAGTTTGCACGTTCTCCCCGTGTCTGCGTGGGTTTCCTCTGGGTGCTCCTTTTTCCTCCCACAGTCCAAAGATGCGCAGGCTAGGTGGATTGGCCATGATAAACTACCCTTTAGTTCAGGTTAGGTGGGGTATGGGGCTGCGGGGCTCGGGTGTAGGGAAGGGAGAGTGGGTCTGGGTGTGGTATTCCTTTGGAGGGTTGGAACAGCCTTGACAGACTGAATGGTCTCCACCTGCAGTGTCGGGATTCTATGACTTCTATTCCCTCTGATGGCGAACTGCGCACTCTCAGGGTCAAGAGGTTGATGTTGTACCGCGTGGGAATCTGGTGAGAAGAGCTATCACTGAAACAAAGCTCAGCACCAGTGCTGCGAACAGTGTACACACAGAGCTTTGTGTTTGCATTACCTACTGCTGGGTTCTGCATCGCAACCAAGATGGATAAGCAATCCACAGGACGGAATTCTGAGCTGGGGATATTCAGGGGAAGCAGCAGGATGTCCTTTTTGAAGCATCTGATGGAATTGCTCCTTGTCTAAAATGGGTTGTTTATCGGAGCTGACAAGAAGCATGAATGTAAAGACCAGGCAAGCTTTGGCTGACTGGATCTTTCATTGCCTTGGGCTACTATCACAGGAAAGACCATCAACTAGTCATACAAATAAACACCAACTGCAAGCAATGCCTCAAATTGAGCTGCACATAATAAAATATCCCGGGCGAGGGTCGTGGAGCGTACCGCTGGCAAGGGCACATGTAGGCCAGTCACATGTAGGCCAGACTAGGTAAGGACAGCAGGGTTTATTCCCGAAAGGACATGAATGAACCAGATGGGTTTTTACGACAATCGTTTGGTCAGCATTGGATTTTTAAGTTCTGATTTTTATTGGGTAGCACGGTAGCACAGTGGTTAGCACTGTTGCTTCACAGCTCCAGGGTCCCCGGTTCAATTCCCTGCTTGGTTCACTGTCTGTTCTCCCGTGTCTGCGTGGGTTTCCTCCGGGTGCTCCAGTTTCCTCCCACAGTCCAAAGATTTGCAGATTAGGTGGATTGGCCATGCTAAATTGCCCTTAGTGTCCAAAAGGGTTGGGTGGGGGTTACAGGGATAGGATTGGGGTGTGGGTAGGCTCTTTCTAAGGGCTGGTGCAGACTTGATGGGCAGAATGGTCTCCTTCTGCACTGTTGATTCTATGAATACAAATTTCACTGTCTGCAGTGGTGGGATTTGAACCTGGGACCCCAGAGCAGTACTCTGGATCTCTGGATTAATAGTCTAGTGACAGGTCCACAATGCCACTGTCTCCCCAGGCTCCTTTCAAGGAGGAGGATGCAAAGTGGCTGCAGAGTGACTTGGACAGGCTGACTGAGTGGGCAAATACTTGGAAAATGCAATGTAATGTGGGTAAATGTGAGGTTATCCACTTTGGTGGCAAAAACAGGGAGGCAGATTATTATCTGAATGGTGGCAGTTTAGGAAAAGGGGAAGTGCAACGAGACCTGGGCGTCATGGGGTATTGAGAGAAAGCGGGAGTGGGGTAGTGCAGTGGATGTTGTCTATATGGACTTCAGTAAGGCCTTTGACAAGGTCCCTCATGGTAGACTAGTACAAAAGGTGAAGTCACACGGGATCAGGGGTGAGCTGGCAAGGTGGATACAGAACTGGCTAGGCCATAGAAGGCAGAGAGTAGCAATGGAAGGATGCTTTTCTAATTGGAGGGCTGTGACCAGTGGTGTTCCACAGGGATCAGTGCTGGGACCTTTGCTCTTTGTAGTATATATAAATGATTTGGAGGAAAATGTAACTGGTCTGATTAGTAAGTTTGCAGACGACACAAAGGTTGGTGGAATTGCGGATAGCGATGAGGACTGTCGGAGGATACAGCAGGATTTAGATTGTTTGGAGACTTGGGCGGAGAGATGGCAGATGGAGTTTAATCCGGACAAATGTGAGGTAATGCATTTTGGAAGGTATAATGCAGGTAGGGAATATACAGTGAATGGTAGAACCCTCAAGAGTATTGAAAGTCAAAGAGATCTAGGGGTACAGGTCCACAGGTCATTGAAAGGGGCAACACAGGTGGAGAAGGTAGTCAAGAAGGCATACGGCATGCTTGCCTTCATTGGCCAGGGCATTGAGTATAAGAATTGGTAAGTCATGTTGCAGCTGTATAGAACCTTAGTTAGGCCACACTTGGAGTATAGTGTTCAATTCTGGTCGCCACACTACCAGAAGGATGTGGAGGCTTTAGAGAGGGTGCAGAAGAGATTTACCAGAATGTTGCCTGGTATGGAGGGCATTAGCTATGAGGAGCGGTTGAATAAACTCGGTTTGTTCTCACTGGAACGAAGGAGGTTGAGGGGAGACCTGATAGAGGTATACAAAATTATGAGGGGCGTAGACAGAGTGGATAGTCAGAGGCTTTTCCCCAGGGTAGAGGGGTCAATTACTAGGGGGCATAGGATTAAGGTGAGAGGGGCAAGGTTTAGAGTAGATGTACGAGGCAAGTTTTTTACGCAGAGGGTAGTGGGTGCCTGGAACTCGCTACCGGAGGAGGTGGTGGAAGCAGGGACGATAGTGACATTTAAGGGGCATCTTGACAAATACATGAATAGGATGGGAATAGAGGGATACGGATCCAGGAAGTGTAGAAGATTGTAGTTTAGTCGGGCAGCATGGTCGGCACGGGCTTGGAGGGCCGAAGGGCCTGTTCCTGTGCTGTGCATTTCTTTGTTCTTTGTTCTTTGTTTGGGATACTGAATTTGCATGATCAGCCATGATCACATTGAATGGTGGCGCAGGCTCGAAGGGCCGAATGGCCTACTCCTGCACCTATTTTCTATGTTTCTAAACTCAAAATGAGTTATTTATTATTCAAAAAATTATTATTTTGAAACAATTTCAAGAACTGGTGCACACACAATTGTACCGTGGATGTCTAACTATCTGTCCTGTGTTAACGACACCCAGCATGAATAAACACATATAGATACACACATGCATACACACACGTACACGCATGCACACACATATACATGCATGCACACACAGGTACGCACGTGCACACACACATACACACACGCACACACACACACAAAGATAGTGAAAGAGCCTTCCTGTTTGTTCCTGTCTATTTCCTTACTTTTCCATTTTTAAAATGTTGCTGTTAACATTTTGATCTATGGAAGACTAATACACCTGTGACTTTAAGACAAAGTGACTTTGCAGAAGCTGTGCTGTTCTAGGCTGGTGTTTGCAGATTGCCAATCCATCCCCCCCTGCACATCTTTGGGTTGTGGGGGTGAGACCAACACGGACATGGGAGAATGCGCAAACTCCACACGGACAGTGACCCGGGGCCCGGATCGAACCCGGCCCTTGGCACCTGAGGCAGTAGTGCTAACCAGTTTGCCACTGTGCCGCCCCTCTGCAGAGGATTGAGATTAAAACTCAGGCTGGAAGCTGTGTTTGATGCGAGACAAAGAGTCTTAAGAGAGAAGCGGACTCAAAGTTGAAGGCCCAGTTTAATAAAGCTAACATGTCTCTCCAGAGGAAATCCTACTGCCTGTGAGTACTGAATGCATGTTGCTGCCACAAGCCCATCACCTACTGTACACCAATGGCTTTGATCAATCAGCGACTGTGAGGCCAGCCTGTGGCAAATAATTAAACATTGAAAGCAGGAACTCATCCTTTTTACGCTAATTTCTATTATTTTACCCCTTTCCACCCCTCTGTGTTTGTCTGACTTGCGTGTGCGTGGGTAGAGGATGAGTCAGTAAAAGGGGGTGGGTTAACTTGCCGTTATTCTGTTGTAATTTCTGCATATTTCCTTTTTATTTATGTTACAAATAAACAGTAACTAGACAGTAATTGAGTTTCAACTCACAGAAATCACATTACACATCACATTACCGTGGGCAGCACGGTAGCACAAGTGGATAGCACTGTGGCTTCACAGCACCAGGGTCCCAGGTTCGATTCCCCGCTGGGTCACTGTCTGTACGGAGTCTGCATGGTCTCCCCGTGCGCGATTTCGGCGTCAGCGACCGGAGAATCAACGGCAAAAGCGCGTTCGCCGATTGACTGGAGAATACCCGTTTCCAACCAAATCCGGGGCGGCACCACTTTCGCGATGCTCCGCCCCCTCCAAAGCAGCGTACTCGGAGAGTACACCACGCGCCGTACTGACGGCCTCAGGATGTTGCCTGAGGTCCACCCCCTGATACTTTAGACTTTTAGATGGTACTGATACTTTAGACTTAAATTTCACCATTTTCCGTGGCGGGACTTGAACCTTGACTTTACCCTTTGGCATTGGACTACTAATCCCGTGACAATATCACTGTCCACAGCCTCTTCATGTAACCTCTCAGTTCGGGTATCTGCTTTGTAAATCTTTTTTGGCTGAAGTAACTTGAAAATATCAACACCATAAACTGGTAGAGTTTCTGCAAACAACAAACCAGATTGGAAGGCTGAGTTTCATGAGGGAGCCAATGAGGAGTGACTGAGAGAGCGGAAAGAGAAAAGTGCAAAGCTTTGAATACATAGTGTAGTCTGACAGTTCCAGTGCAGTACTGAGGGGGTGCTGCACTGTCAGATGTGCCATCTTTTGGGTGAGACATTAAACTCGACTCAAGCAACCCACAAAGTCTATGCCACCAAGAAGGACAAAAGCAGCAGAAATCTGGGAATACACTACCACCTGGATCTTTCCTCCAAGTCACACACCGTCCTGACTTGGAAATATAATGCCGTTTTTCACTGTCACTAGGTCAGAATCCTGGAACTCCCTACCTAACAGCACTGTGGGTGTACCTACACCTCAGGGGCTGCAGCGGATCAAGAAGGCGGCTTGCTGCCACCTTCTCAAGGGCAATTAGGGAAGGGGAATAAAGTCTTTCCAGCCTTCCGTATAGTAATACAAACGTAATAATGAGCAGGCTGGGTGAGAGCTGAGGAACAGGAGGAGGGTGCGGCAAACATCACATCAAAGTTAGAGGGATTCTATTCTGCAGGCGCACGCATCTCACTTATTTCTGGAAATAAACACCCGTTTTCGAAAAGGTGCCATGAAAGCACTCTTTACACGCTGCATTTTCACATTGTACATTTTATCAAACTGAGATGAGTCCGTGAAAACGAATCATAATTGAAAAAGGGGCGTGCCACAGAAAAGGTTAGAGAAGCACTCCGCCGTGTTACAACAGTGACATTCCCGGCTGGGTCACTGTCTGTGCAGAGTTTGCGTGTCCTCCCCGTGTCTGCGCGGGTTTCCTCCGGGTGATCCGGTTTCCTCCCACAGTCCAAAGACGTGCAGGTTAGGTGGATTGGCCATGATAGATTGCCCCTAGTGATAAAAAAAAAGGTTAGGAGGGGTTATTGGGTCATGGGGATAGGGTGGAAGTGAGGGCTTAAGTGGGTCGGTGCAGACCCGATGGGCCGAATGGCCTCCTCCTGCACTGTATGTTCTATCCCCTATCTCTATCACCTCCTCAAGTCAGCTCAAGGGGACTTTGTGACACCCTGAAGTCAGGAAAGGGGCTGTATGAATGGTATGTGGGCGGCATGGTAGCAGAGTGGTTAGCACTGTTGCTTCACAGCTCCAGGGTCCCAGGTTAGATTCCCGGCCTGGGTCACTGTCTGTGCGGAGTCTCCCCGTGCCTGCGTGGGTTTCCTCCGGGTGCTCCAGTTTCCTCCCGCAAGTCCCGAAAGAATTGGACATTCTGAATTCTCCCTCTGTGTACCCGAACAGGCGCGGGAGTGTGGCGACGAGGGGGTTTTTCACAGTAACTTCACTGCAGTGTTAATGGAAGCCTACTTGTGACACGAATAAAGATTATTTACCGGTAGCACTAATAAAGATTATTATTAATAGCTGTTTCTTCCTGTGCTCCCATCTTACAACAGACCTGTGTTGGTTGCAGGAACAGGATTAAAGGACAGAAGAAAACAAGGAGAAATGTTGGATTGGAAGCCATTGCTCGCAGAGAGGGTGCTGATTGTTACATAATGCTGAAGGTGGAATCAAATTGCTGCACTTGATGAGAGTGACTGACGCAAAGTCAGTGCAAATGACGGGCAAGACACTTCTTACAGTCCATGTTGACTGTGATTGCTATTCTGCTGAAGCTCCCCTGATAGCTCCTTCTTCTAAAGTTAAAAGTTAAAGATAGTCTTTTAAACAATGCCTGTCAGAGGTGAAAAGAACACTTGGAAGAAGGAAAATTAAGAGGCCTTGGGGTAAACCGGTGGAATAAAAGTAAGATAATTTCTATAATTACTGCACGCGCAATCCCAGTGAAAGGTACCTCGTTACGGTATGTGGGCGGCAGTGTAGCACAGTGGTTAGCACTGCTGCTTCACAGCGCCAGGATTCCAGGCTCGATTCCCGGCTTGGGTCACTATCTGTGCGGAGTCTGCACGTTCTCCCCGTGTCTGTGTGGGTTTCCTGCGGGCGCTCCGGTTTCCTCCCACAAGTCCCGAAAGACGTGCTTGTTAGGTGAATTGGACATTCTGAATTCTCCCTCCGTGTACCCGAACAGGCGCCGGAGTGTGGCGACTGGGGGATTTTCACAGTAACTTCATTGCAGTGTTAATGTACGACTACTTGTGACAATAAAGATTATTATTATATACACTGTATACCCAGCTGACTAACTGCACACTCATGTGCATCATATGTTTTAATTTATTCTTGGGGATGTAGGCGTCACTGGCCAAGTATTGTCAATCCCTGGGTGGCCCTTAAGAATCATAAATTCAAGTCAAAAAGCGCAGCGAAGGAGGTTATGGTTGAATTTGTTTCCACCACTTTGTATCAAGAAGTGTATTCTAAATCCTAACAACTCGTTCTGCCTCTGGTTTCAAGCCCGTCACTTTAAATCTTTTTATATTTGCTGTATCAAAGCACTTTACGCTTTTAACTCTATCCGGATAAATGCAGCCCTTCATCCCTGGAACCATTCCAATAAATCTCCCTTGTCCCCTCTCCAAAGTTTTCACATCCTTCTTGAGGAGTTGGTGCCCAGAATTGGTCACAGTACTGCAGTTGGGGAGAAACTAGTGTTTTATATAATAAAAAGAGAAATGAAAATGGCAGCAGGTCCGGCAGTATCTGTAGCGAGTGAAAAAACTAACCCTTTGAGTCCGATGTGACTCTTCTGTACCGACCTGCTGAGTTTTCCCAGCGCTTTCTGTTTTACGTCAGATCTCCAGAAATTGGGGTGCAAAGATTATTTTATTTTAGTGTTTAATACAGGTTTAACATTACTTCCTGGCTTTGATAGTTTATATTTTTATTCTACATTGCTCCTTGTGCTCCTCAGTAATGAATCAAAACCTCACAGTGTTATGATCACTATTTCCACGTTTCTCCTCCATTGTGATGTACTCTCTAGGACTAGATCAACAATTCCTTCTTCAGCATGGAACATACTTCAGTTACGTAGTTAGATTGGAGCACTTTTTTCTTTCCTCTTTCATTGGAAGTGGGCGTCGCTGGGCGGAGCCAGCATTTGCTGCCCAATCCTGATTGCCCCTTGAACTGAGTGGCTTGCTGAGCCATTTCAGAGGGCATTTCAGAGTCAACCACATTGCCGTGGGTCTGGGAATCATGAGTAGACCAGGCCGGATAAGGATGGTAATGGGCATTAGTGAGCCAGATGTGTTCTAACAACAATCGATGATGATTTCATGGTCACCATTCATGAAACTAGCTTTATATTCCAGAAGGATTAAGCCCATTAAACACGCAATTGTTCTAAATTTTAGGTGGCCTATGCACTTTTGCGTTTGGTGCTCGGGCCAATCAGCCAGGCGGAATTCACGTTTTTTCACCATTCCCAATCTGGGGGGTGTGGGGGGGGGGGGATAAACTATTTTAATATGTTTGCGATGCGATGCCTCATAGCTCTTGCTGTCAGTTGTTCGTTGTGTTATCAGAGACAGTTTGGGCAGGTTTTTTTTGCGGGACCCGGGTTCGATTCCCGGCTTGGGTCACTGTCTGTGTGGAGTCCTCATGTTCCCCCCGTGTCTGCGTAGGTTTCCTCCGGGTGCTCTGGTTTCCTCCCACAAGTCCCGAAAAACGTGCTTGTTAGGTCATTTAGGTAATTCTGAATTCTCCCTCCGTGTACCCGAACAGGTGCCGGAGTGTGGCGACTAGGGAATTTTCACAGTAACTTCATTGCAGTGTTAATGTCAGCCGGCTTGTGACAATAACGATTATTATTATTATGAACTCAGCTCCTACCACCTTTTCAGATTGAGAGCTTCAGATCCCGTGTACTCATTTGCCCACTGACAGGAGCCTGGGTATCCTGCTCATTGATGTATCACTGTCTTGACAAGCTGTGGGGAGGAGGATCAACGAAGACAGTCTGGATAAATTTAAATTAAATTCATAAGGGTGGGACCAGAAGTGTGAGGTTATTACTGTCAGGATAGATTGAGCAGGCTGTGGCTCTTTTCTTTGGATAAGAGAAGGCTGAGGGAGTGACCTTAGAAATGTCTTTAAAATGAAGAAGGTGCTTGACAGAATTTGATGTGGAGATGCCAGGGTTGGACTGGGGTGGGCACAGTAAGAAGTCTTACAACACCAGGTTAAAATCCAGCAGGTTTGTTTCAAATCATTAGCTATCGGAGCGCAGCCCACTTGCTTTCGGAGCACAGCTCCTTCATCAGGTGAGTGAAGAGATGGGTTTCAGAAACACATATATCGACAAAGTCAATAATGCAAGATGATATTTTGAATGCAAATATTTGCAGGTAATTAAGTCTTTCCAGGTCTTGATAGAGTAATCAAACAGATGGTTCCACAGTGGGAGAGCCTGAAAATGGGAGGTAAAAAAGTAAATATAAGATATTGGTAAAAAGAGAGACATGTTGTTGAAGCTTTTCAGCTTGCACTCAACAGGATAAATAGCAGAATTTCAAACTCTCACAACAATTTGTACTACTGGGGAAAAGGATGCTGATTGATTGACAAGTTGAATCTGATAGGTCAAGGCATTGCCATGGCGAAAGCAACGGGCAACTATAGGCTCTCCAGATTATTCAGAAAAGGTGCAAATCATTTGTTTGAAGAGAACGGGTCACTGCATGCAGGATGGAGAAGCAGGGTTGGCCATTTGGCCATTTGAATCTGTTCTGCCACTTGATAAGATCATGGTTGAAGTGGTTGTGATCTCAATACCACTTTCCTGTCTGCACCCTCCACAATCCTCGACTCCCTTGACTATCAAACATCTACCTTTCTCAATCTTGAATAAAGTCAATGATCCGGCCTCCATTGCCCTCTTTGGGAGGGAATACCTCAGAATAATAGCCCTTTGAGAGAAAAAATTCTCCCTCATCTCCATCTTAAAGGGAAGATCTCCTAATCGTAAATTGTGTCCCCAGGTTCTAGCCTTCCTCAAAAGATGAACCATCCACCTGGCATCTACTTTTTCAAGTCCCCTCAGGATTTTCTGTGTTTCAAAATGATCACCTCACATTCTTCTGAACTCCAATGGATAATAGTCCCAGCTTGTTGAACCTTTCCTCATAAGATAAGCCTTTCATCTCAGGTAGAGTGAATGAACCTTCTACGAACTACTTCCAATGCAATTATGTATTTTTTCAGATTAAGAGACCAAAACTGTACACAATATTCCAGATATGGTCTCACCAAGGCCCTGTGCTACTCCACTAAAACTGCCCGATTTTTATGTTCCATTCTCTTCGCAGTAAACACCAACATTCCATTGGCCTCCTAATCACCTGCTGCACCTGCAGGCCAACCTTTTGTGATTCATGCACTCGTACACCCAGATCCCTCCGCAGTACCACGGGAGGACTTTTACAGCCTTGTCACGGCGGGTGAGGTGGCGGGGCGGGGCAGGGGGTGTGGTGGTGGTGGGGGAGGTCAGGCTGTAAAATGCGACAAGCCATTCGAAGGTCCATGGACTTCCGCAGGTCTGAAAACCCCCTGCTTTTCTACTCCTCTTGCCAATGTTGGACGAGTTCACATTTCCTCGCATGTTTCTCCATCTGCAATATTTTCTGCCCATCCACTTAGCCATCCCTTTTCATATTTTCAACTTCCTCTTCTCAACAACTTATTTCCCGATCTATATTGGTGTCGTCGGCAAATTGAGGTACCGTACATTTGGTTCTTTCATTTAAGTTGCAGATGTAGATTGTAAATGATTCAGACCACAGTACTGATCCCTGTGGCACTTCACTGGGTACAGCTTGCCAACCCAAAAAAGACCCATTTATCCCAACTCTGCTTTCTGTTAGCTCACCAACCCTCTCTCCATGCTAATATTCTACCCCCTACACCACGTGCTCTCATCTTGTACAGTAATCTTTGATGTGGTATCTTATCAAATGCCAATGGGAAATCCAAATACACCACATCTACAGCTTTCCCTTTATCTACCTGCTTGCTACATACTCAAAGAACTATAATAAACTAGTCAAAGTTGATTTTTCTCTCACAAAACCATGTTGACACGGCTTGATGCCATTATGATTTTTTTATGTCTCCTGCTAGAATCTCCTTAATAAAGGTTTCGAACAATTTCCCGAAACAGATGTTAGGCGAACTGGCTTATAGTTATTTTGTTTTCTATCTTCCTCCTGTCTTGAATAAAACTGTTACATTTGCTATTTTCCAATCCTCTGGGACCTTTCCAGAATCTAAGGAGAAAATTATAACCGATACATCTGCAGCCACTTCGTTGAAGACTCTAAGATGTTTAAGCGGATGGTGGGGGGTTGTGTTGTTTAAGCGGACGGGGGGGGGGGGGGGGGGTGCTGTTTAAGCGGATGGGGTGGGGGGCTGTGCTGTTTAAGCGGTTGGGGGGGCTGTGCTGTTTAAGCGGTTGGGGGGGGTTGTGCGGTGTAAGCGGTTGGGGGGGTTGTGCTGTTTAAGCGGTGGGGGGGGGGGGGTTGTGCTGTTTAAACGGCGGAGGGGTTGTGCTGTTTAAGCGGTGGGGGGGGGGTTGTGCTGTTTAAGCTGTTGGGGGGCTTGTGCTGTTTAAGCGGTTGGGGGGGGTTGTGCTGTTTAAGCTGTTGGGGGGCTTGTGCTGTTTAAGCGGTTGGGGGGGGTTGTGCTGTTTAAGCGGTTGGGGGGGGGTTGTGCTGTTTAAGCGGTTGGGGGGGGTTGTGCTGTTTAAGCTGTTGGGGGGCTTGTGCTGTTTAAGCGGTTGGGGGGGTTGTGCTGTTTAAGCAGTTGGGGGGGTTGTGCTGTTTAAGCTGTTGGGGGGCTTGTGCTGTTTAAGCGGTTGGGGGGGGTTGTGCTGTTTAAGCTGTTGGGGGGCTTGTGCTGTTTAAGCGGTTGGGGGGGGGTTGTGCTGTTTAAGCGGTTGGGGGGGTTGTGCTGTTTAAGCGGTTGGGGGGGGGGTTGTGCTGTTTAAGCGGTTGGGGGGGTTGTGCTGTTTTAGCGGTTGGGGGGGTTGTGCTGTTTTAGCGGATGGGGGGGTTGTGCTGTTTAAGCGGATGGGGGGGTTGTGCTGTTTAAGGGGGGGGGTTGTGCTGTTTAAGCGGATGGGGGGGTTGTGCTGTTTAAGGGGGGGGGTTGTGCTGTTTAAGCGGTTGGGGGGGTTGTGCTGTTTAAGCGGTTGGGGGGGGTTGTGCTGTTTAAGCGGTTGGGGGGGGTTGTGCTGTTTAAGCGGTGGGGGGGGTTGTGCTGTTTAAGCGGATGGGGGGGCTGTGCTGTTTAAGCGGTTGGGGGGGGTTGTGCTGTTTAAGCGGATGGGGGGGTTGTGCTGTTTAAGCGGTTGGGGGGGGTTGTGCTGTTTAAGCGGTTGGAGGGGGTTGTGCTGTTTAAGCGGATGGGGGGGGCTGTGCTGTTTAAGCGGTTGGGGGGGGGTTTGTGCTATTTAAGCGGTTGGGGGGGTTGTGCTGTTTAAGCGGTTGGGAGGGGGTTGTGCTGTTTAAGCGGTTGGGGGGGGTTGTGCTGTTTAAGCGGTTGGGGGGGGCTGTGCTGTTTAAGCGGTTGGGGGGGGTTGTGCTGTTTAAGCGGTTGGGGGGGGTTGTGCTGTTTAAGCGGTTGGGGGGGGTTGTGCTGTTTTAGCGGTTGGGGGGGGGGCTGTGCTGTTTAAGCGGTTGGGGGGGTTGTGCTGTTTAAGCGGTTGGGGGGGGTTGTGCTGTTTAAGGGGTTGGGGGGGGTTGTGCTGTTTAAGCGGTTGGGGGGGGTTGTGCTGTTTAAGCGGTTGGGGGGGGCTGTGCTGTTTAAGCGGTTGGGGGGGGTTGTGCTGTTTAAGCGGTTGGGGGGGGCTGTGCTGTTTAAGCGGTTGGGGGGGGTTGTGCTGTTTAAGCGGTTGGGGGGGGCTGTGCTGTTTAAGCGGTTGGGGGGGGCTGTGCTGTTTCAGCGGTTGGGGGGGGTTGTGCTGTTTAAGCGGTTGGGGGGGGTTGTGCTGTTTAAGCGGTTGGGGGGGGGTTGTGCTGTTTAAGTGGTTGGGGGGGGTTGTGCTGTTTCAGCGGTTGGGGGGGGTTGTGCTGTTTAAGTGGTTGGGGGGGGTTGTGCTGTTTAAGAGGTTGGGGGGGGGTTGTGCTGTTTAAGTGGTTGGGGGGGGTTGTGCTGTTTAAGCGGTTGGGGGGGGTTGTGCTGTTTAAGCGGTTGGGGGGGGTTGTGCTGTTTAAGTGGTTGGGGGGGGGTTGTGCTGTTTAAGCGGTTGGGGGGGGGTTGTGCTGTTTAAGTGGTTGGGGGGGGGTTGTGCTGTTTAAGCGGTTGGGGGGGGGTTGTGCTGTTTAAGCGGTTGGGGGGGGTTGTGCTGTTTAAGCGGTTGGGGGGGTTTGTGCTGTTTAAGCGGTTGGGGGGGGTTGTGCTGTTTAAGTGGTTGGGGGGGGGGTTGTGCTGTTTAAGCGGTTGGGGGGGGTTGTGCTGTTTAAGCGGTTGGGGGGGGTTGTGCTGTTTAAGCGGTTGGGGGGGGGGTTGTGCTGTTTAATTGGTTGGGGGGGGTTGTGCTGTTTCAGCGGTTGGGGGGGGCTGTGCTGTTTAGCGGTTGGGGGGGGCTGTGCTGTTTAGCGGTTGGGGGGGGCTGTGTGTTTAGCGGTTGGGGGGGGTTGTGCTGCTTAAGCGGTTGGGGGGGTTGTGCTGTTTAAGTGGTTGGGGGGGGTTGTGCTGTTTCAGCGGTTGGGGGGGGGGCTGTGCTGTTTAGCGGTTGGGGGGGCTGTGTGTTTAGCGGTTGGGGGGGGCTGTGCTGTTTAAGCGGTTGGGGGGGTTGTGCTGTTTCAGCGGTTGGGGGGGTTGTGTGTTTAGCGGTTGGGGGGGGGGCTGTGCTGTTTAAGCGGTTGGGGGGGGTTGTGCAGTTTAAGCGGTTGGGGGGGGTTGTGCTGTTTCAGCGGTTGGGGGGGGGGTTGTGCTGTTTAAGTGGTTGGGGGGGTTGTGCTGTTTCAGCGGTTGGGGGGGGGTTGTGCTGTTTTAGCGGTTGGGGGGGGTTGTGCTGTTTAAGCGGTTGGGGGGGGGTTGTGCTGTTTAAGTGGTTGGGGGGGTTGTGCTGGTAAGCGGTTGGGGGGGGGGTTGTGCTGTTTAAGCGGTTGGGGGGGGTTGTGCTGTTTAAGCGGTTGGGGGGGGTTGTGCTGTTTAAGCGGTTGGGGGGGGCTTGTGCTGTTTAAGTGGTTGGGGGGGTTGTGCTGTTTAAGCTGTTGGGGGGGTTGTGTGTTTAGCGGTTGGGGGGGGTTGTGCTGTTTAAGTGGTTGGGGGGGGTTGTGTTGTTTAAGCGGTTGGGGGGGGGGTTGTGCTGTTTAAGCGGTTGGGGGGGGTTGTGTTGTTTAAGCGGTTGGGTGGGGGGCTGTGCTGTTTAAGCGGTTGGGGGGGGCTGTGCTGTTTAAGCGGTTGGGGGGGGTTGTGCTGTTTAAGCGGTTGGGGGGGGGGCTGTGCTGTTTAAGCGGTTGGGGGGTGCTGTGCTGTTTAAGGGGTTGGGGGGGTTGTGCTGGTAAGCGGTTGGGGGGGGGTTGTGCTGTTTAAGCGGTTGGGGGGGGTTGTGCTGTTTAAGCTGTTGGGGGGGTTGTGTGTTTAGCGGTTGGGGGGGTTGTGCTGTTTAAGTGGTTGGGGGGGTTGTGTGTTTAGCGGTTGGGGGGGTTGTGCTGTTTAAGTGGTTGGGGGGGGTTGTGCTGTTTAAGCGGTTGCGGGGGGTTGTGCTGTTTACGCGGTTGGGGGGGGTTGTGCTGTTTCAGCGGTTGGGGGGGGTTGTGCTGTTTAAGGGGTTGGGGGGGTTGTGTGTTTAGCGGTTGGGGGGGTTGTGCTGTTTAAGTGGTTGGGGGGGGGTTGTGCTGTTTAAGGGGTTGGGGGGGTTGTGTGTTTAGCGGGTGGGGGGGTTGTGCTGTTTAAGTGGTTGGGGGGGGTTGTGCTGTTTAAGCTGTTGGGGGGGGTTGTGCTGTTTAAGCGGTTGGGGGGGGTTGTGCTGTTTAAGCGGTTGGGGGGGGTTGTGCTGTTTCAGCGGTTGGGGGGGGGGTTGTGCTGTTTAAGCGGTTGGGGGGGGTTGTGCTGTTTCAGCGGTTGGGGGGGGCTGTGCTGTTTAAGCGGTTGGGGGGGGTTGTGCTGTTTAAGCGGTTGGGGGGGGTTGTGCTGTTTAAGCGGTTGGGGGGGGGGGTTGTGCTGTTTAAGCGGTTGGGGGGGGGGTTGTGCTGTTTAAGCGGTTGGGGGGGGGGTTGTGCTGTTTCAGCGGTTGGGGGGGTTGTGCTGTTTAAGCAGTTTGGGGGGGGTTGTGCTGTTTAAGCGGTTGGGGGGTTGTGTGTTTAGCGGTTGGGGGGGTTGTGCTGTTTAAGTGGTTGGGGGGGGTTGTGCTGTTTAAGCTGTTGGGGGGGTTGTGCTGTTTAAGGGGTTGGGGGGGTTGTGCTGTTTAAGCGGTTGGGGGGGGGTTGTGCTGTTTAAGCGGTTGGGGGGGCTGTGTTGTTTAAGCGGTTGGGGGGGGCTGTGCTGTTTAAGCGGTTGGGGGGGGTTGTGCTGTTTAAGCGGTTGGGGGGGGCTGTGCTGTTTAAGCGGTTGGGGGGGGTTGTGCTGTTTAAGCGGTTGGGGGGGGGTTGTGCTGTTTAAGCGGTTGGGGGGGGTTGTGCTGTTTAAGCGGTTGGGGGGGGCTGTGCTGTTTAAGCGGTTGGGGGGGTTGTGCTGTTTAAGTGGTTGGGGGGGGTTGTGCTGTTTAAGCGGTTGGGGGGGGTTGTGCTGTTTAAGCGGTTGGGGGGGGCTGTGCTGTTTAAGCGGTTGGGGGGGGTTGTGCTGTTTAAGCGGTTGGGGGGGCTGTGTTGTTTAAGCGGTTGGGGGGGGCTGTGCTGTTTAAGCGGTTGGGGGGGGTTGTGCTGTTTAGCGGTTGGGGGGGGTTGTGCTGTTTAAGCGGTTGGGGGGGGTTGTGCTGTTTAAGCGGTTGGGGGGGGTTGTGCTGTTTAAGCGGTTGGGGGGGGTTGTGCTGTTTAAGCGGTTGGGGGGGTTGTGCTGTTTAAGCGGTTGGGGGGGGTTGTGCTGTTTAAGCAGTTGGGGGGGGTTGTGCTGTTTAAGTGGTTGGGGGGGGTTGTGCTGTTTAAGCGGTTGGGGGGGTTTGTGCTGTTTAAGTGGTTGGTGGGGGTTGTGCTGTTTAAGCGGATGGGGGGGTTGTGCTGTTTAAGCGGTTGGGGGGGCTGTGCTGTTTAAGCGGTTGGGGGGGGTTGTGCTGTTTAAGCGGTTGGGGGGGTTGTGCTGTTTAAGTGGTTGGGGGGGGTTGTGCTGTTTAAGCGGATGGGGGGGTTGTGCTGTTTAAGCGGTTGGGGGGGGTTGTGCTGTTTAAGCGGTTGGGGGGGGCTGTGCTGTTTAGCGGTTGGGGGGGGCTGTGCTGTTTAAGCGGTTGGGGGGGGTTGTGCTGTTTAAGCGGTTGGGGGGGGTTGTGCTGTTTAAGCGGTTGGGGGGGGGGGTGCTGTTTAGCGGTTGGGGGGGCTGTGCTGTTTAAGTGGTTGGGGGGGGTTGTGCTGTTTAAGCTGTTGGGGGGGGTTGTGCTGTTTAAGGGGTTGGGGGGGGTTGTGCTGTTTAAGCGGTTGGGGGGGGTTGTGCTGTTTAAGCGGTTGGGGGGGGGGTTGTGCTGTTTAAGCGGTTGGGGGGGGGTTGTGCTGTTTAAGCGGTTGGGGGGGGTTGTGCTGTTTAAGTGGTTGGGGGGGGTTGTGCTGTTTAAGCTGTTGGGGGGGTTGTGCTGTTTAAGAGGTTGGGGGGGTTGTGCTGTTTAGCGGTTGGGGGGGGCTGTGCTGTTTAAGCGGTTGGGGGGGGCTGTGCTGTTTAAGCGGTTGGGGGGGGGTTGTGCTGTTTAAGCGGTTGGGGGGGGGGTTGTGCTGTTTAAGCGGTTGGGGGGGGTTGTGCTGTTTAAGCGGTTGGGGGGGGGCTGTGCTGTTTAAGCGGTTGGGGGGGGTTGTGCTGCTTAAGCGGTAGGGGGGGGGTTGTGCTGTTTAATTGGTTGGGGGGGGTTGTGCTGTTTCAGCGGTTGGGGGGGGGGCTGTGCTGTTTAGCGGTTGGGGGGGGGCTGTGCTGTTTAAGCGGTTGGGGGGGGTTGTGCTGCTTAAGCGGTTGGGGGGGGTTGTGCTGTTTAAGCGGTTGGGGGGTTGTGCTGTTTCAGCGGTTGGGGGGGGGGTTGTGCTGTTTAAGTGGTTGGGGGGTTCTGCTGTTTCAGCGGTTGGGGGGGGGGTTGTGCTGCTTAAGCGGTTGGGGGGGGGGTTGTGCTGTTTAAGCGGTTGGGGGGTTGTGCTGTTTAAGTGGTTGGGGGGGGGTTGTGCTGTTTAAGTGGTTGGGGGGGGTTGTGCTGTTTAAGTGGTTGGGGGGGGGTTGTGTTGTTTAAGCGGTTGGGGTGGGTTGTGTTGTTTAAGCGGTTGGGGGGGGGTTGTGTTTTTTAAGCGGTTGGGGGGGTTGTGTTGTTTAAGCGGTTGGGGGGGCTGTGTTGTTTAAGCGGTTGGG
Organism: Scyliorhinus torazame; assembly: GCF_047496885.1. Classification (NCBI taxonomy): domain Eukaryota; kingdom Metazoa; phylum Chordata; class Chondrichthyes; order Carcharhiniformes; family Scyliorhinidae; genus Scyliorhinus; species Scyliorhinus torazame. The sequence continues at coordinate 26,056,623 of NC_092715.1, forward strand.
GGGGGCTGTGCTGTTTAAGCGGTTGGGGGGGGTTGTGCTGTTTAGCGGTTGGGGGGGGTTGTGCTGTTTAAGCGGTTGGGGGGGGTTGTGCTGTTTAAGCGGTTGGGGGGGGTTGTGCTGTTTAAGCGGTTGGGGGGGGTTGTGCTGTTTAAGCGGTTGGGGGGGTTGTGCTGTTTAAGCGGTTGGGGGGGGTTGTGCTGTTTAAGCAGTTGGGGGGGGTTGTGCTGTTTAAGTGGTTGGGGGGGGTTGTGCTGTTTAAGCGGTTGGGGGGGTTTGTGCTGTTTAAGTGGTTGGTGGGGGTTGTGCTGTTTAAGCGGATGGGGGGGTTGTGCTGTTTAAGCGGTTGGGGGGGGCTGTGCTGTTTAAGCGGTTGGGGGGGGTTGTGCTGTTTAAGCGGTTGGGGGGGTTGTGCTGTTTAAGTGGTTGGGGGGGGTTGTGCTGTTTAAGCGGATGGGGGGGTTGTGCTGTTTAAGCGGTTGGGGGGGGTTGTGCTGTTTAAGCGGTTGGGGGGGGCTGTGCTGTTTAGCGGTTGGGGGGGGCTGTGCTGTTTAAGCGGTTGGGGGGGGTTGTGCTGTTTAAGCGGTTGGGGGGGGTTGTGCTGTTTAAGCGGTTGGGGGGGGGGGTGCTGTTTAGCGGTTGGGGGGGCTGTGCTGTTTAAGTGGTTGGGGGGGGTTGTGCTGTTTAAGCTGTTGGGGGGGGTTGTGCTGTTTAAGGGGTTGGGGGGGGTTGTGCTGTTTAAGCGGTTGGGGGGGTTGTGCTGTTTAAGCGGTTGGGGGGGGGGTTGTGCTGTTTAAGCGGTTGGGGGGGGGTTGTGCTGTTTAAGCGGTTGGGGGGGGTTGTGCTGTTTAAGTGGTTGGGGGGGGTTGTGCTGTTTAAGCTGTTGGGGGGGTTGTGCTGTTTAAGAGGTTGGGGGGGTTGTGCTGTTTAGCGGTTGGGGGGGGCTGTGCTGTTTAAGCGGTTGGGGGGGGCTGTGCTGTTTAAGCGGTTGGGGGGGGGTTGTGCTGTTTAAGCGGTTGGGGGGGGGGTTGTGCTGTTTAAGCGGTTGGGGGGGGTTGTGCTGTTTAAGCGGTTGGGGGGGGGCTGTGCTGTTTAAGCGGTTGGGGGGGGTTGTGCTGCTTAAGCGGTAGGGGGGGGGTTGTGCTGTTTAATTGGTTGGGGGGGGTTGTGCTGTTTCAGCGGTTGGGGGGGGGGCTGTGCTGTTTAGCGGTTGGGGGGGGGCTGTGCTGTTTAAGCGGTTGGGGGGGGTTGTGCTGCTTAAGCGGTTGGGGGGGGTTGTGCTGTTTAAGCGGTTGGGGGGTTGTGCTGTTTCAGCGGTTGGGGGGGGGGTTGTGCTGTTTAAGTGGTTGGGGGGTTCTGCTGTTTCAGCGGTTGGGGGGGGGGTTGTGCTGCTTAAGCGGTTGGGGGGGGGGTTGTGCTGTTTAAGCGGTTGGGGGGTTGTGCTGTTTAAGTGGTTGGGGGGGGGTTGTGCTGTTTAAGTGGTTGGGGGGGGTTGTGCTGTTTAAGTGGTTGGGGGGGGGTTGTGTTGTTTAAGCGGTTGGGGTGGGTTGTGTTGTTTAAGCGGTTGGGGGGGGGTTGTGTTTTTTAAGCGGTTGGGGGGGTTGTGTTTAAGCGGTTGGGGTGGGTTGTGTTGTTTAAGCGGTTGGGGGGGGTTGTGTTGTTTAAGCGGTTGGGGGGGGTTGTGCTGTTTAAGCGGTTGGGGGGGGTTGTGCTGTTTAAGCGGTTGGGGGGGTTTGTGCTGTTTCAGCGGTTGGGGGGGGTTGTGCTGTTTAAGCGGTTGGGGGGGGTGTGCTGTTTCAGCGGTTGGGGGGGGGTTGTGCTGTTTCAGCGGTTGGGGGGGGTTGTGCTGTTTAAGCGGTTGGGGGGGGTTGTGTGTTTAGCGGTTGGGGGGGTTGTGCTGTTTAAGTGGTTGGGGGGGGTTGTGCTGTTTAAGCTGTTGGGGGGGGTTGTGCTGTTTAAGCGGTTGGGGGGGGTTGTGCTGTTTCAGCGGTTGGGGGGGGGGGTTGTACTGTTTAAGCGGTTGGGGGGGGTTGTGCTGTTTCAGCGGTTGGGGGGGGTTGTGCTGTTTAAGCGGTTGGGGGGGGGTTGTGCTGTTTAAGCGGTTGGGGGGGGTTGTGCTGTTTAAGCGGTTGGGGGGGGGTTGTGCTGTTTAAGCGGTTGGGGGGGGGGTTGTGCTGTTTAAGCGGTTGGGGGGGGGGTTGTGCTGTTTCAGCGGTTGGGGGGGTTGTGCTGTTTAAGCAGTTGGGGGGGGGTTGTGCTGTTTAAGCGGTTGGGGGGGTTGTGCTGTTTCAGCGGTGGGGGGGGTTGTGCTGTTTAAGCGGTTGGGGGGGTTGTGTGTTTAGCGGTTGGGGGGGTTGTGCTGTTTAAGTGGTTGGGGGGGGTTGTGCTGTTTAAGCTGTTGGGGGGGTTGTGCTGTTTAAGGGGTTGGGGGGGTTGTGCTGTTTAAGCGGTTGGGGGGGGTTGTGCTGTTTAAGCGGTTGGGGGGGCTGTGTTGTTTAAGCGGTTGGGGGGGGCTGTGCTGTTTAAGCGGTTGGGGGGGGTTGTGCTGTTTAAGCGGTTGGGGGGGGCTGTGCTGTTTAAGCGGTTGGGGGGGTTGTGCTGTTTAAGCGGTTGGGGGGGGCTGTGCTGTTTAAGCGGTTGGGGGGGGTTGTGCTGTTTAAGTGGTTGGGGGGGGTTGTGCTGTTTAAGCGGTTGGGGGGGGTTGTGCTGTTTAAGCGGTTGGGGGGGGTTGTGCTGTTTAAGCGGTTGGGGGGGCTGTGTTGTTTAAGCGGTTGGGGGGGGCTGTGCTGTTTAAGCGGTTGGGGGGGGTTGTGCTGTTTAGCGGTTGGGGGGGGTTGTGCTGTTTAAGCGGTTGGGGGGGGTTGTGCTGTTTAAGCGGTTGGGGGGGGTTGTGCTGTTTAAGCGGTTGGGGGGGGTTGTGCTGTTTAAGCGGTTGGGGGGGGTTGTGCTGTTTAAGCAGTTGGGGGGGGTTGTGCTGTTTAAGTGGTTGGGGGGGGTTGTGCTGTTTAAGCGGTTGGGGGGGTTTGTGCTGTTTAAGTGGTTGGTGGGGGTTGTGCTGTTTAAGCGGATGGGGGGGTTGTGCTGTTTAAGCGGTTGGGGGGGGCTGTGCTGTTTAAGCGGTTGGGGGGGTTGTGCTGTTTAAGCGGTTGGGGGGGTTGTGCTGTTTAAGTGGTTGGGGGGGGGTTGTGCTGTTTAAGCGGATGGGGGGGTTGTGCTGTTTAAGCGGTTGGGGGGGGGTTGTGCTGTTTAAGCGGTTGGGGGGGGCTGTGCTGTTTAGCGGTTGGGGGGGCTGTGCTGTTTAAGCGGTTGGGGGGGGTTGTGCTGTTTAAGCGGTTGGGGGGGGTTGTGCTGTTTAAGCGGTTGGGGGGGGGTGCTGTTTAGCGGTTGGGGGGGCTGTGCTGTTTAAGGGGTTGGGGGGGGTTGTGCTGTTTAAGCGGTTGGGGGGGGTTGTGCTGTTTAAGCGGTTGGGGGGGGGGTTGTGCTGTTTAAGCGGTTGGGGGGGGGTTGTGCTGTTTAAGCGGTTGGGGGGGTTGTGCTGTTTAAGTGGTTGGGGGGGGTTGTGCTGTTTAAGCTGTTGGGGGGGTTGTGCTGTTTAAGAGGTTGGGGGGGGGCTGTGCTGTTTAAGCGGTTGGGGGGGGCTGTGCTGTTTAAGCGGTTGGGGGGGGGTTGTGCTGTTTAAGCGGTTGGGGGGGGGGTTGTGCTGTTTAAGCGGTTGGGGGGGGTTGTGCTGTTTAAGCGGTTGGGGGGGGGCTGTGCTGTTTAAGCGGTTGGGGGGGGTTGTGCTGCTTAAGTGGTAGGGGGGGGGTTGTGCTGTTTAATTGGTTGGGGGGGGTTGTGCTGTTTCAGCGGTTGGGGGGGGGGCTGTGCTGTTTAGCGGTTGGGGGGGCTGTGCTGTTTAAGCGGTTGGGGGGGGTTGTGCTGCTTAAGCGGTTGGGGGGGGGTTGTGCTGTTTAAGCGGTTGGGGGGTTGTGCTGTTTCAGCGGTTGGGGGGGGGGTTGTGCTGTTTAAGTGGTTGGGGGGTTGTGCTGTTTCAGCGGTTGGGGGGGGTTGTGCTGCTTAAGCGGTTGGGGGGGGGTTGTGCTGTTTAAGCGGTTGGGGGGGGTTGTGCTGTTTAAGTGGTTGGGGGGGGTTGTGCTGTTTAAGTGGTTGGGGGGGGGTTGTGTTGTTTAAGCGGTTGGGGTGGGTTGTGTTGTTTAAGCGGTTGGGGGGGGTTGTGTTTTTTAAGCGGTTGGGGGGGGTTGTGTTGTTTAAGCGGTTGGGGTGGGTTGTGTTGTTTAAGCGGTTGGGGGGGGGTTGTGTTGTTTAAGCGGTTGGGGGGGTTGTGCTGTTTAAGCGGTTGGGGGGTTGTGCTGTTTAAGTGGTTGGGGGGGGTTGTGCTGTTTAAGCGGTTGGGGGGGTTGTGCTGTTTAAGCGGTTGGGGGGGGGTTGTGCTGTTTAAGCGGTTGGGGTGGGTTGTGTTGTTTAAGTGGTTGGGTGGGGTTGTGCTGTTTAAGCGGTTGGGGGGTGGTTGTGCTGTTTAAGCGGTTGGGGGGGGTTGTGCTGTTTAAGCGGTTGGGGGGGGTTGTGCTGTTTAAGCGGTTGGGGGGGGTTGTGCTGTTTAAGCGGTTGGGGGGGGGTTGTGCTGTTTAAGCGGTTGGGGGGGGTTGTGCTGTTTAAGCGGTTGGGGGGGGTTGTGCTGTTTAAGCGGTTGGGGGGGTTGTGCTGTTTAAGCGGTTGGTGGGGGTTGTGCTGTTTAAGCGGTTGGGGGGGGCTGTGCTGTTTAAGCGGTTGGGGGGGGTTGTGCTGTTTAAGCGGTTGGGTGGGGGGTGTGCTGTTTAAGCGGTTGGGGGGGGTTGTGCTGTTTAAGCGGTTGGGGGGGGGCTGTGCTGTTTAAGTGGTTGGGGGGGTTGTGCTGTTTAAGCGGTTGGGGGGGGGCTGTGCTGTTTAAGTGGTTGGGGGGTTGTGCTGTTTAAGCGGTTGGGGGGGGGGCTGTGCTGTTTAAGTGGTTGGGGGGGTTGTGCTGTTTAAGCGGTTGGGGGGGGGTTGTGCTGTTTAAGCGGTTGGGGGGGGGCTGTGCTGTTTAAGTGGTTGGGGGGGTTGTGCTGTTTAAGCGGTTGGTGGGGGTTGTGCTGTTTAAGCGGTTGGGGGGGGGCTGTGCTGTTTAAGCGGTTGGGGGGGGTTGTGCTGTTTAAGCGGTTGGGTGGGGGGTGTGCTGTTTAAGCGGTTGGGGGGGGTTGTGCTGTTTAAGCGGTTGGGGGGGGGCTGTGCTGTTTAAGCGGTTGGGGGGGGTTGTGTTGTTTAAGCGGTTGGGGGGGGGGCTGTGCTGTTTAAGTGGTTGGGGGGGATTTGCTGTTTAAGCGGTTGGGGGGTGGCTGTGCTGTTTAAGTGGTTGGGGGGGGTTGTGCTGTTTAAGTGGTTGGGGGGGTTGTGCTGTTTAAGCGGTTGGGGGGGGCTGTGCTGTTTAAGTGGTTGGGGGGGGTTGTGCTGTTTAAGCGGTTGGGGGGGGTTGTGCTGTTTAAGCGGTTGGGGGGGGGGTTGTGCTGTTTAAGCGGTTGGGGGGGGTTGTGCTGTTTCAGCGGTTGGGGGGGGGTTGTGCTGTTTAAGTGGTTGGGGGGGGTTGTGCTGTTTAAGTGGTTGGGGGGGTTGTGCTGTTTAAGCTGTTGGGGGGGGTTGTGCTGTTTAAGCGGTTGGGGGGGGGTTGTGCTGTTTAGGCGGTTGGGGGGGTTGTGCTGTTTAAGCGGTTGGGGGGGGTGTGCTGTTTAAGCGGTTGGGGGGGGGTTGTGCTGTTTAAGCGGTTGGTGGGGGTTGTGCTGTTTAAGCGGTGGGGGGGGGCTGTGCTGTTTAAGCGGTTGGGGGGGGTTGTGCTGTTTAAGCGGTTGGGGGGGGCTGTGCTGTTTAAGCGGTTGGGGGGGGTTGTGCTGTTTAAGCGGTTGGGGGGGGGCTGTGCTGTTTAAGCGGTTGGGGGGGGGTTGTGTTGTTTAAGCGGTTGGGGGGGGGCTGTGCTGTTTAAGTGGTTGGGGGGGTTGTGCTGTTTAAGCGGTTGGGGGGGCGCTGTGCTGTTTAAGTGGTTGGGGGGGGTTGTGCTGTTTAAGTGGTTGGGGGGGTTGTGCTGTTTAAGCGGTTGGGGGGGGCTGTGCTGTTTAAGTGGTTGGGGGGGGTTGTGCTGTTTAAGCGGTTGGGGGGGGTTGTGCTGTTTAAGCGGTTGGGGGGGGGGTTGTGCTGTTTAAGCGGTTGGGGGGGGTTGTGCTGTTTCAGCGGTTGGGGGGGGTTGTGCTGTTTAAGCGGTGGGGGGGGGGGCTGTGCTGTTTAAGCGGTTGGGGGGGGCTGTGCTGTTTAAGCGGTTGGGGGGGGTTGTGCTGTTTAAGCGGTTGGGGGGGTTGTGTTGTTTAAGCGGTTGGGGGGGGGGCTGTGCTGTTTAAGTGGTTGGGGGGGGTTGTGCTGTTTAAGCGGTTGGGGGGGTTGTGCTGTTTCAGCGGTTGGGGGGGGTTGTGCTGTTTAAGCGGTTGGGGGGGGGTGCTGTTTAAGCGGTTGGGGGGGGTTGTGCTGTTTAAGCGGTTGGGGGGGCTTGTGCTGTTTAAGCGGTTGGGGGGGGCTGTGTGTTTAGCGGTTGGGGGGGGTTGTGCTGTTTAGGCGGTTGGGGGGGTTGTGCTGTTTAAGCGGTTGGGGTGGGTTGTGCTGTTTAAGCGGTTGGGGGGGGTTGTGCTGTTTAAGCGGTTGGGGTGGGTTGTGCTGTTTAAGCGGTTGGGGGGGGTTGTGCTGTTTAAGGGGTTGGGGGGGTTGTGCTGTTTAAGTGGTTGGGGGGGTGGGTTGTGCTGTTTAAGCGGTTGGGGGGGGTTGTGCTGTTTAAGCGGTTGGGGGGGTTTGTGCTGTTTCAGCGGTTGGGGGGGGTTGTGCTGTTTAAGCGGTTGGGGGGGTTGTGCTGTTTAAGTGGTTGGGGGGGGTTGTGCTGTTTAAGCTGTTGGGGGGGTTGTGCTGTTTAAGCGGTTGGGGGGGGTTGTGCTGTTTAAGGGGTTGGGGGGGGTTGTGCTGTTTAAGCGGTTGGGGGGGGTTGTGCTGTTTAAGCGGTTGGGGTGGGTTGTGTTGTTTAAGTGGTTGGGTGGGGTTGTGCTGTTTAAGCGGTTGGGGGGTGGTTGTGCTGTTTAAGCGGTTGGGGGGGGTTGTGCTGTTTAAGCGGTTGGGGGGGGTTGTGCTGTTTAAGCGGTTGGGGGGGGTTGTGCTGTTTAAGCGGTTGGGGGGGGGTTGTGCTGTTTAAGCGGTTGGGGGGGGTTGTGCTGTTTAAGCGGTTGGGGGGGGTTGTGCTGTTTAAGCGGTTGGGGGGGTTGTGCTGTTTAAGCGGTTGGTGGGGGTTGTGCTGTTTAAGCGGTTGGGGGGGGCTGTGCTGTTTAAGCGGTTGGGGGGGGTTGTGCTGTTTAAGCGGTTGGGTGGGGGGTGTGCTGTTTAAGCGGTTGGGGGGGGTTGTGCTGTTTAAGCGGTTGGGGGGGGGCTGTGCTGTTTAAGTGGTTGGGGGGGTTGTGCTGTTTAAGCGGTTGGGGGGGGCTGTGCTGTTTAAGTGGTTGGGGGGTTGTGCTGTTTAAGCGGTTGGGGGGGGGGGCTGTGCTGTTTAAGTGGTTGGGGGGGTTGTGCTGTTTAAGCGGTTGGGGGGGGTTGTGCTGTTTAAGCGGTTGGGGGGGGGGCTGTGCTGTTTAAGTGGTTGGGGGGGTTGTGCTGTTTAAGCGGTTGGTGGGGGTTGTGCTGTTTATGCGGTTGGGGGGGGGCTGTGCTGTTTAAGCGGTTGGGGGGGGTTGTGCTGTTTAAGCGGTTGGGTGGGGGGTGTGCTGTTTAAGCGGTTGGGGGGGGTTGTGCTGTTTAAGCGGTTGGGGGGGGGCTGTGCTGTTTAAGCGGTTGGGGGGGGTTGTGTTGTTTAAGCGGTTGGGGGGGGGGCTGTGCTGTTTAAGTGGTTGGGGGGGATTTGCTGTTTAAGCGGTTGGGGGGGGGCTGTGCTGTTTAAGTGGTTGGGGGGGGTTGTGCTGTTTAAGTGGTTGGGGGGGTTGTGCTGTTTAAGCGGTTGGGGGGGGCTGTGCTGTTTAAGTGGTTGGGGGGGGTTGTGCTGTTTAAGCGGTTGGGGGGGGTTGTGCTGTTTAAGCGGTTGGGGGGGGGGTTGTGCTGTTTAAGCGGTTGGGGGGGGTTGTGCTGTTTCAGCGGTTGGGGGGGGGTTGTGCTGTTTAAGTGGTTGGGGGGGGTTGTGCTGTTTAAGTGGTTGGGGGGGTTGTGCTGTTTAAGCTGTTGGGGGGGGTTGTGCTGTTTAAGCGGTTGGGGGGGGGTTGTGCTGTTTAGGCGGTTGGGGGGGTTGTGCTGTTTAAGCGGTTGGGGGGGGTGTGCTGTTTAAGCGGTTGGGGGGGGGGGGTTGTGCTGTTTAAGCGGTTGGTGGGGGTTGTGCTGTTTAAGCGGTGGGGGGGGGCTGTGCTGTTTAAGCGGTTGGGGGGGGTTGTGCTGTTTAAGCGGTTGGGGGGGGCTGTGCTGTTTAAGCGGTTGGGGGGGGTTGTGCTGTTTAAGCGGTTGGGGGGGGGCTGTGCTGTTTAAGCGGTTGGGGTGGGTTGTGTTGTTTAAGCGGTTGGGGGGGGGCTGTGCTGTTTAAGTGGTTAGGGGGGTTGTGCTGTTTAAGCGGTTGGGGGGGGCTGTGCTGTTTAAGTGGTTGGGGGGGGTTGTGCTGTTTAAGTGGTTGGGGGGGTTGTGCTGTTTAAGCGGTTGGGGGGGGCTGTGCTGTTTAAGTGGTTGGGGGGGGTTGTGCTGTTTAAGCGGTTGGGGGGGGTTGTGCTGTTTAAGCGGTTGGGGGGGGGTTGTGCTGTTTAAGCGGTTGGGGGGGGTTGTGCTGTTTCAGCGGTTGGGGGGGTTGTGCTGTTTAAGCGGTGGGGGGGGGGCTGTGCTGTTTAAGCGGTTGGGGGGGGCTGTGCTGTTTAAGCGGTTGGGGGGGGTTGTGCTGTTTAAGCGGTTGGGGGGGTTGTGTTGTTTAAGCGGTTGGGGGGGGGGCTGTGCTGTTTAAGTGGTTGGGGGGGGTTGTGCTGTTTAAGCGGTTGGGGGGGTTGTGCTGTTTCAGCGGTTGGGGGGGGTTGTGCTGTTTAAGCGGTTGGGGGGGGGTGCTGTTTAAGCGGTTGGGGGGGGTTGTGCTGTTTAAGCGGTTGGGGGGGCTTGTGCTGTTTAAGCGGTTGGGGGGGGCTGTGTGTTTAGCGGTTGGGGGGGGTTGTGCTGTTTAGGCGGTTGGGGGGGTTGTGCTGTTTAAGCGGTTGGGGGGGGTTGTGCTGTTTAAGCGGTTGGGGTGGGTTGTGCTGTTTAAGCGGTTGGGGGGGGTTGTGCTGTTTAAGGGGTTGGGGGGGTTGTGCTGTTTAAGTGGTTGGGGGGGGGGGTTGTGCTGTTTAAGCGGTTGGGGGGGGTTGTGCTGTTTAAGCGGTTGGGGGGGTTTGTGCTGTTTCAGCGGTTGGGGGGGGTTGTGCTGTTTAAGCGGTTGGGGGGGTTGTGCTGTTTAAGCGGTTGGGGGGGGTTGTGCTGTTTAAGGGGTTGGGGGGGTTGTGCTGTTTAAGCGGTTGGGGGGGGTTGTGCTGTTTTAGTGGTTGGGTGGGGTTGTGCTGTTTAAGCGGTTGGGGGGGGTTGTGCTGTTTAAGCGGTTGGGGGGGGGTTGTGCTGTTTAAGCGGTTGGGGGGGGTTGTGCTGTTTAAGCGGTTGGGGGGGGTTGTGCTGTTTAAGCGGTTGGGGGGGGTTGTGCTGTTTAAGCGGTTAGGGGGGGGTGCTGTTTAAGCGGTTGGGGGGGGTTGTGCTGTTTAAGCGGTTGGGGGGGGTTGTGCTGTTTAAGCGGTTGGGGGGGGTTGTGCTGTTTAAGCGGTTGGGGGGGGTTGTGCTGTTTAAGCGGTTGGGGGGGGGTGCTGTTTAAGCGGTTGGGGGGGGTTGTGCTGTTTAAGCGGTTGGGGGGGGTTGTGCTGTTTAAGCGGTTGGGGGGGTTGTGTGTTTAGCGGTTGGGGGGGGGTTGTGCTGTTTAAGTGGTTGGGGGGGGTTGTGCTGTTTTAGCGGTTGGGGGGGGTTGTGCTGTTTAAGTGGTTGGGGGGGGTTGTGCTGTTTAAGCGGTTGGGGGGGGGTTGTGCTGTTTAAGCGGTTGGGGGGGTTGTGTGTTTAGCGGTTGGGGGGGGCTGTGCTGTTTAAGCGGTTGGGGGGGGTTGTGCTGTTTAAGTGGTTGGGGGGGGTTGTGCTGTTTAAGCGGTTGGGGGGGTTGTGCTGTTTAAGCGGTTGGGGGGGGCTGTGCTGTTTAAGCGGTTGGGGGGGGTTGTGCTGTTTAAGCGGTTGGGGGGGGTTGTGCTGTTTAGCGGTTGGGGGGGGCTGTGCTGTTTAAGCGGTTGGGGGGGGTTGTGCTGTTTAAGCGGTTGGGGGGGGTTGTGCTGTTTAAGCGGTTGGGGGGGTTGTGTGTTTAGCGGTTGGGGGGGTTGTGCTGTTTAAGCGGTTGGGGGGGTTGTGCTGTTTAAGCGGTTGGGGGGGCTGTGCTGTTTAAGCGGTTGTGGGGGGTTGTGCTGTTTAGCGGTTGGGGGGGGCTGTGTGTTTAGCGGTTGGGGGGGGGCTGTGTGTTTAGCGGTTGGGGGGGGTTGTGCTGTTTAAGCGGTTGGGGGGGGTTGTGCTGTTTAAGCGGTTGGGGGGGGTTGTGCTGTTTAAGCGGTTGGGGGTGGTTGTGCTGTTTAAGTGGTTGGGGGGGGTTGTGCTGTTTAGCGGTTGGGGGGGTTGTGCTGTTTAAGCGGTTGGGGGGGGTTGTGCTGTTTAAGCGGTTGGGGGGGGGTTGTGCTGTTTAAGCGGTTGGGGGGGGGTTGTGCTGTTTAAGCGGTTGGGGGGGGTTGTGCTGTTTAAGCGGTTGGGGGGGGTTGTGCTGTTTAAGCGGTTGGGGGGGGTTGTGCTGTTTAAGCGGTTGGGGGGGGTTGTGCTGTTTAAGGGGGGGGTTGTGCTGTTTAAGCGGTTGGGGGGCTGTGCTGTTTAAGCGGTTGGGGGGGGTTGTGCTGTTTAAGCGGTTGGGGGGGCTGTGCTGTTTAAGCGGTTGGGGGGGGTTGTGCTGTTTAAGCGGTTGGGGGGGGCTGTGCTGTTTAAGCGGTTGGGGGGGTTGTGCTGTTTAAGCGGTTGGGGGGGGGGTTGTGCTGTTTAAGCTGTTGGGGGGGGTTGTGCTGTTTAAGCGGTTGGGGGGGGTTGTGCTGTTTAAGCTGTTGGGGGGGGTTGTGCTGTTTAAGCGGTTGGGGGGGGCTGTGCTGTTTAAGCGGTTGGGGGGGGTTGTGCTGTTTAAGGGGGGGGGTTGTGCTGTTTAAGCGGTTGGGGGGGTTGTGCTGTTTAAGCGGTTGGGGGGGTTGTGCTGTTTAAGGGGGGGGGTTGTGCTGTTTAAGGGGGGGGGTTGTGCTGTTTAAGCGGTTGGGGGGGTTGTGCTGTTTAAGCGGTTGGGGGGGTTGTGCTGTTTAAGGGGGGGGGTTGTGCTGTTTAAGCGGTTGGGGGGGCTGTGCTGTTTAAGCGGTTGGGGGGGTTGTGCTGTTTAAGGGGGGGGGTTGTGCTGTTTAAGCTGTTGGGGGGGGTTGTGCTGTTTAAGCGGTTGGGGGGGGTTGTGCTGTTTAAGTGGTTGGGGGGGTTGTGCTGTTTAAGTGGTTGGGGGGGGTTGTGCTGTTTAAGCGGTTGGGGGGGGTTGTGCTGTTTAAGCGGTTGGGGGGGGTTGTGCTGTTTAAGCGGTTGTGGGGGGTTGTGCTGTTTAAGCGGTTGGGGGGGGGGTTGTGCTGTTTAAGTGGTTGGGGGGGTTGTGCTGTTTAAGCGGTTGGGGGGGTTTGTGCTGTTTAAGTGGTTGGGGGGGTTGTGCTGTTTAAGCGGTTGGGGGGGGTTGTGCTGTTTAAGCGGTTGGGGGGGGCTGTGCTGTTTAAGCGGTTGGGGGGGGTTGTGCTGTTTAAGCTGTTGGGGGGGGTTGTGCTGTTTAAGCGGTTGGGGGGGGTTGTGCTGTTTAAGCGGTTGGGGGGGGGTTGTGCTGTTTAAGCGGTTGGGGGGGGGGTTGTGCTGTTTAAGCGGTTGGGGGGGGTTGTGCTGTTTAAGCTGTTGGGGGGGGTTGTGCTGTTTAAGCGGATGGGGGGGGTTGTGCTGTTTAAGGGGGGGGGGTTGTGCTGTTTAAGCGGTTGGGGGGGGTTGTGCTGTTTAAGGGGGGGGGTTGTGCTGTTTAAGCAGTTGGGGGGGGTTGTGCTGTTTAAGGGGGGGGGTTGTGCTGTTTAAGCGGTTGGGGGGGGTTGTGCTGTTTAAGTGGTTGGGGGGGGTTGTGCTGTTTAAGCGGTTGGGGGGGTTGTGCTGTTTAAGCGGTTGGGGGGGGGTTGTGCTGTTCAAGCGGTTGGGGGGGGTTGTGCTGTTTAAGCGGTTGGGGGGGGTTGTGCTGTTTAAGCGGTTGGGGGGGGCTGTGTGTTTAGCGGTTGGGGGGGGTTGTGCTGTTTAAGCGGTTGGGGGGGGTGCTGTTTAAGCGGTTGGGGGGGGTTGTGCTGTTTAAGCGGTTGGGGGGGGCTGTGTGTTTAGCGGTTGGGGGGGGTTGTGCTGTTTAGGCGGTTGGGGGGTGTTGTGCTGTTTAAGCGGTTGGGGGGAGTTGTGCTGTTTAAGCGGTTGGGGGGGGTTGTGCTGTTTAGCGGTTGGGGGGGGTTGTGCTGTTTAAGTGGTTGGGGGGGGTTGTGCTGTTTTAGCGGTTGGGGGGGGGTTGTGCTGTTTAAGCGGTTGGGGGGGGTTGTGCTGTTTAAGCGGTTGGGGGGGGTTGTGCTGTTTAAGCGGTTGGGGGGGGTTGTGCTGTTTAGCGGTTGGGGGGGGTTGTGCTGTTTAAGTGGTTGGGGGGGGTTGTGCTGTTTTAGCGGTTGGGGGGGTTGTGTTGTTTAAGCGGTTGGGGGGGGTTGTGCTGTTTAAGCGGTTGGGGGGGGTTGTGCTGTTTAAGCGGTTGGGGGGGGGTTGTGCTGTTTAAGCGGTTGGGGGGGTTGTGTGTTTAGCGGTTGGGGGGGTTGTGCTGTTTAAGCGGTTGGGGGGGGGGTTGTGCTGCTTAAGCGGTTGGGGGGGTTGTGTGTTTAGCGGTTGGGGGGGGTTGTGCTGTTTAAGCGGTTGGGGGGGGGCTGTGCTGTTTAAGCGGTTGGGGGGGGTTGTGCTGTTTAGCGGTTGGGGGGGGCTGTGTGTTTAGCGGTTGGGGGGGGTTGTGCTGTTTAAGCGGTTGGGGGGGGTTGTGCTGTTTAAGCGGATGGGGGGGGGTTGTGCTGTTTAAGCGGTTGGGGGGGTTGTGCTGTTTAAGGGGGGGGGTTGTGCTGTTTAAGCGGTTCGGGGGGTTGTGCTGTTTAAGCGGTTGGGGGGGGTTGTGCTGTTTAAGTGGTTGGGGGGGGTTGTTCTGTTTAGCGGTTGGGGGGGGCTGTGCTGTTCAAGCGGTTGGGGGGGTTGTGCTGTTTAAGCGGTTGGGGGGGGGGTTGTGCTGTTTAAGCGGTTGGGGGGGTTGTGCTGTTTAAGCGGTTGGGGGGGGCTGTGCTGTTTAAGCGGTTGGGGGGGGTTGTGCTGTTTAAGCGGTTGGGGGGGGTTGTGCTGTTTAAGCGGTTGGGGGGGGTTGTGCTGTTTAAGCTGTTGGGGGGGGTTGTGCTGTTTAAGCGGTTGGGGGGGTTTGTGCTGTTTAAGCGGTTGGGGGGGGTTGTGCTGTTTAAGCGGTTGGGGGGTGCTGTGTGTTTAGCGGTTGGGGGGGTTGTGCTGTTTAAGCGGTTGGGGGGGGTTGTGCTGTTTAAGCGGATGGGGGGGGGTTGTGCTGTTTAAGCGGTTGGGGGGGGTTGTGCTGTTTAAGGGGGGGGTTGTGCTGTTTAAGCGGTTGGGGGGGGTTGTGCTGTTTAAGTGGTTGGGGGGGGTTGTGCTGTTTAAGCGGTTGGGGGGGTTTGTGCTGTTTAAGCGGTTGGGGGGTGCTGTGTGTTTAGCGGTTGGGGGGGGTTGTGCTGTTTAAGCGGTTGGGGGGGGTTGTGCTGCTTAAGCGGTTGGGGGGGGGGTTGTGCTGTTTAAGCGGTTGGGGGGGGTTGTGCTGTTTCAGCGGTTGGGGGCGGTTGTGCTGTTTAAGTGGTTGGGGGGGGTTGTGCTGTTTAAGCGGTTGGGGGGGGGTTGTGCTGTTTCAGCGGTTGGGGGATGGGTTGTGCTGTTTTAGCGGTTGGGGGGGGTTGTGCTGTTTAGCGGTTGGGGAAGGTTGTGCTGTTTAAGCGGTTGGGGGAGGTTGTGCTGTTTAAGCGGTTGGGGGGGGGTTGTGCTGTTTCAGCGGTTGGGGGATGGGTTGTGCTGTTTTAGCGGTTGGGGGGGGTTGTGCTGTTTAGCGGTTGGGGAAGGTTGTGCTGTTTAAGCGGTTGGGGGGTTGTGCTGTTTAAGCGGTTGGGGGGGGTTGTGCTGTTTAGCGGTTGGGGGGGGTTGTGCTGTTTAAGCGGTTGGGGGGGGAGTTGTGCTGTTTAAGTGGTTGGGGGGGGTTGTGCTGTTTAAGCGGTTGGGGGGGGTTGTGCTGTTTAAGCGGTTGGGGGGGGTTGTGCTGTTTAAGCGGTTGGGGGGGGTTGTGCTGTTTAAGCGGTTGGGGGGGTTGTGCTGTTTAAGCGGTTGGGGGGGGTTGTGCTGTTTAAGCGGTTGGGGGGGTTGTGCTGTTTAAGCTGTTGGGGGGGGTTGTGCTGTTTAAGCGGTTGGGGGGGGTTGTGCTGTTTAAGTGGTTGGGGGGGTTGTGCTGTTTAAGTGGTTGGGGGGGGTTGTGCTGTTTAAGCGGTTGGGGGGGGTTGTGCTGTTTAAGCGGTTGGGGGGGGTTGTGCTGTTTCAGCGGTTGTGGGGGGTTGTGCTGTTTAAGCGGTTGGGGGGGGGTTGTGCTGTTTAAGTGGTTGGGGGGGTTGTGCTGTTTAAGCGGTTGGGGGGGTTTGTGCTGTTTAAGTGGTTGGGGGGGTTGTGCTGTTTAAGCGGTTGGGGGGGGTTGTGCTGTTTAAGCGGTTGGGGGGGGGCTGTGCTGTTTAAGCGGTTGGGGGGGGTTGTGCTGTTTAAGCTGTTGGGGGGGGTTGTGCTGTTTAAGCGGTTGGGGGGGGTTGTGCTGTTTAAGCGGTTGGGGGGGGTTGTGCTGTTTAAGCGGTTGGGGGGGGGGGTTGTGCTGTTTAAGCGGTTGGGGGGGGTTGTGCTGTTTAAGCTGTTGGGGGGGGTTGTGCTGTTTAAGCGGATGGGGGGGGTTGTGCTGTTTAAGGGGGGGGTTGTGCTGTTTAAGCGGTTGGGGGGGGTTGTGCTGTTTAAGGGGGGGGGTTGTGCTGTTTAAGCGGTTGGGGGGGGTTGTGCTGTTTAAGGGGGGGGGTTGTGCTGTTTAAGCGGTTGGGGGGGGTTGTGCTGTTTAAGTGGTTGGGGGGGGTTGTGCTGTTTAAGCGGTTGTGGGGGTTGTGCTGTTTAAGCGGTTGGGGGGGGGTTGTGCTGTTTAAGCGGTTGGGGGGGGTTGTGCTGTTTAAGCGGTTGGGGGGGGTTGTGCTGTTTAAGCGGTTGGGGGGGGCTGTGTGTTTAGCGGTTGGGGGGGGTTGTGCTGTTTAAGCGGTTGGGGGGGGTGCTGTTTAAGCGGTTGGGGGGGGTTGTGCTGTTTAAGCGGTTGGGGGGGGCTGTGTGTTTAGCGGTTGGGGGGGGTTGTGCTGTTTAGGCGGTTGGGGGGGGTTGTGCTGTTTAAGCGGTTGGGGGGAGTTGTGCTGTTTAAGCGGTTGGGGGGGGTTGTGCTGTTTAGCGGTTGGGGGGGTTGTGCTGTTTAAGCGGTTGGGGGGGGGTTGTGCTGTTTAAGTGGTTGGGGGGGTTGTGCTGTTTAAGCGGTTGGGGGGGTTTGTGCTGTTTAAGTGGTTGGGGGGGTTGTGCTGTTTAAGCGGTTGGGGGGGGTTGTGCTGTTTAAGCGGTTGGGGGGGGCTGTGCTGTTTAAGCGGTTGGGGGGGGTTGTGCTGTTTAAGCTGTTGGGGGGGGTTGTGCTGTTTAAGCGGTTGGGGGGGGTTGTGCTGTTTAAGCGGTTGGGGGGGGTTGTGCTGTTTAAGCGGTTGGGGGGGGGGGTTGTGCTGTTTAAGCGGTTGGGGGGGGTTGTGCTGTTTAAGCTGTTGGGGGGGGTTGTGCTGTTTAAGCGGATGGGGGGGGTTGTGCTGTTTAAGGGGGGGGTTGTGCTGTTTAAGCGGTTGGGGGGGGTTGTGCTGTTTAAGGGGGGGGGTTGTGCTGTTTAAGCGGTTGGGGGGGGTTGTGCTGTTTAAGGGGGGGGGTTGTGCTGTTTAAGCGGTTGGGGGGGGTTGTGCTGTTTAAGTGGTTGGGGGGGGTTGTGCTGTTTAAGCGGTTGTGGGGGTTGTGCTGTTTAAGCGGTTGGGGGGGGGTTGTGCTGTTTAAGCGGTTGGGGGGGGTTGTGCTGTTTAAGCGGTTGGGGGGGGTTGTGCTGTTTAAGCGGTTGGGGGGGGCTGTGTGTTTAGCGGTTGGGGGGGGTTGTGCTGTTTAAGCGGTTGGGGGGGGTGCTGTTTAAGCGGTTGGGGGGGGTTGTGCTGTTTAAGCGGTTGGGGGGGGGCTGTGTGTTTAGCGGTTGGGGGGGGTTGTGCTGTTTAGGCGGTTGGGGGGGGTTGTGCTGTTTAAGCGGTTGGGGGGAGTTGTGCTGTTTAAGCGGTTGGGGGGGGTTGTGCTGTTTAGCGGTTGGGGGGGGTTGTGCTGTTTAAGTGGTTGGGGGGGTTGTGCTGTTTTAGCGGTTGGGGGGGGGTTGTGCTGTTTAAGCGGTTGGGGGGGGGTTGTGCTGTTTAAGCGGTTGGGGGGGGTTGTGCTGTTTAAGCGGTTGGGGGGGGTTGTGCTGTTTAGCGGTTGGGGGGGGTTGTGCTGTTTAAGTGGTTGGGGGGGGTTGTGCTGTTTTAGCGGTTGGGGGGGGTTGTGTTGTTTAAGCGGTTGGGGGGGGTTGTGCTGTTTAAGCGGTTGGGGGGGGGTTGTGCTGTTTAAGCGGTTGGGGGGGGTTGTGCTGTTTAAGCGGTTGGGGGGGTTGTGTGTTTAGCGGTTGGGGGGGTTGTGCTGTTTAAGCGGTTGGGGGGGGGTTGTGCTGCTTAAGCGGTTGGGGGGGTTGTGTGTTTAGCGGTTGGGGGGGGTTGTGCTGTTTAAGCGGTTGGGGGGGGCTGTGCTGTTTAAGCGGTTGGGGGGGGTTGTGCTGTTTAGCGGTTGGGGGGGGGCTGTGTGTTTAGCGGTTGGGGGGGGTTGTGCTGTTTAAGCGGTTGGGGGGGGATGTGCTGTTTAAGTGGTTGGGGGGGGTTGTGCTGTTTAGCGGTTGGGGGGGGCTGTGCTGTTTAAGCGGTTGGGCGGGGTTGTGCTGTTTAAGCGGTTGGGGGGGGGTTGTGCTGTTTAAGCGGTTGGGGGGGGTTGTGCTGTTTAAGCGGTTGGGGGGGGGGTTGTGCTGTTTAAGCGGTTGGGGGGGGTTGTGCTGTTTAAGCGGTTGGGGGGGGTTGTGCTGTTTAAGCGGTTGGGGGGGGTTGTGCTGTTTAAGCTGTTGGGGGGGGTTGTGCTGTTTAAGCGGTTGGGGGGGGTTGTGCTGTTTAAGCGGATGGGGGGGGGTTGTGCTGTTTAAGCGGTTGGGGGGGTTGTGCTGTTTAAGGGGGGGGGTTGTGCTGTTTAAGCGGTTCGGGGGGTTGTGCTGTTTAAGCGGTTGGGGGGGGTTGTGCTGTTTAAGTGGTTGGGGGGGGTTGTTCTGTTTAGCGGTTGGGGGGGCTGTGCTGTTCAAGCGGTTGGGGGGGTTGTGCTGTTTAAGCGGTTGGGGGGGGGTTGTGCTGTTTAAGCGGTTGGGGGGGGTTGTGCTGTTTAAGCGGTTGGGGGGGGCTGTGCTGTTTAAGCGGTTGGGGGGGGTTGTGCTGTTTAAGCGGTTGGGGGGGGTTGTGCTGTTTAAGCGGTTGGGGGGGGTTGTGCTGTTTAAGCTGTTGGGGGGGGTTGTGCTGTTTAAGCGGTTGGGGGGGTTTGTGCTGTTTAAGCGGTTGGGGGGGGTTGTGCTGTTTCAGCGGTTGGGGGGTGCTGTGTGTTTAGCGGTTGGGGGGTTGTGCTGTTTAAGCGGTTGGGGGGGGTTGTGCTGTTTAAGCGGATGGGGGGGGTTGTGCTGTTTAAGCGGTTGGGGGGGGTTGTGCTGTTTAAGGGGGGGGTTGTGCTGTTTAAGCGGTTGGGGGGGGTTGTGCTGTTTAAGTGGTTGGGGGGGGTTGTGCTGTTTAAGCGGTTGGGGGGGTTTGTGCTGTTTAAGCGGTTGGGGGGTGTTGTGTGTTTAGCGGTTGGGGGGGTTGTGCTGTTTAAGCGGTTGGGGGGGGTTGTGCTGCTTAAGCGGTTGGGGGGGGGTTGTGCTGTTTAAGCGGTTGGGGGGGGTTGTGCTGTTTCAGCGGTTGGGGGCGGTTGTGCTGTTTAAGTGGTTGGGGGGGGTTGTGCTGTTTAAGCGGTTGGGGGGGGTTGTGCTGTTTCAGCGGTTGGGGGATGGGTTGTGCTGTTTTAGCGGTTGGGGGGGGTTGTGCTGTTTAGCGGTTGGGGGGGGTTGTGCTGTTTAAGCGGTTGGGGGAGGTTGTGCTGTTTAAGCGGTTGGGGGGGTTGTGCTGTTTAAGCGGTTGGGGGGGGTTGTGCTGTTTAGCGGTTGGGGGGGGTTGTGCTGTTTAAGCGGTTGGGGGGGAGTTGTGCTGTTTAAGTGGTTGGGGGGGGTTGTGCTGTTTAAGCGGTTGGGGGGGGTTGTGCTGTTTAAGCGGTTGGGGGGGGTTGTGCTGTTTAAGCGGTTGGGGGGGGTTGTGCTGTTTAAGCGGTTGGGGGGGGGGTTGTGCTGTTTAAGCGGTTGGGGGGGGTTGTGCTGTTTAAGCAGTTGGGGGGGGTTGTGCTGTTTAAGCGGATGGGGGGGTTGTGCTGTTTAGCGGTTGGGGGGGGTTGTGCTGTTTAAGCGGATGGGGGGGTTGTGCTGTTTAAGCGGTTGGGGGGGGTTGTGCTGTTTAAGCGGTTGGGGGGGGGCTGTGCTGTTTAAGCGGTTGGGGGGGTTTGTGCTGTTTAAGCGGTTGGGGGGGGTTGTGCTGTTTAAGCTGTTGGGGGGGGCTGTGCTGTTTAGCGGTTGGGGGGGGCTGTGCTGTTTAAGCGGTTGGGGGGGGTTGTGTTGTTTAAGCAGTTGGGGGGGGTTGTGCTGTTTAAGCGGTTGGGGGGGGTTTTGCTGTTTAAGCGGTTGGGGGGGGTTGTGCTGTTTAAGCGGTTGGGGGGGGTTGTGCTGTTTAAGCGGTTGGGGGGGGGGTTGTGCTGTTTAAGCGGTTGGGGGGGGTTGTGCTGTTTAAGCAGTTGGGGGGGGTTGTGCTGTTTAAGCGGATGGGGGGGTTGTGCTGTTTAGCGGTTGGGGGGGGTTGTGCTGTTTAAGCGGATGGGGGGGTTGTGCTGTTTAAGCGGTTGGGGGGGGTTGTGCTGTTTAAGCGGTTGGGGGGGGGCTGTGCTGTTTAAGCGGTTGGGGGGGTTTGTGCTGTTTAATCGGTTGGGGGGGGGTTGTGCTGTTTAAGCTGTTGGGGGGGGCTGTGCTGTTTAGCGGTTGGGGGGGGCTGTGCTGTTTAAGCGGTTGGGGGGGGTTGTGTTGTTTAAGCAGTTGGGGGGGGTTGTGCTGTTTAAGCGGTTGGGGGGGGGTTTTGCTGTTTAAGCGGTTGGGGGGGGTTGTGCTGTTTAAGCGGTTGGGGGGGTTGTGCTGTTTAAGCGGTTGGGGGGGGGTTGTGCTGTTTAAGTGGTTGGGGGTGGGGTTGTGCTGTTTAAGCGGTTGGGGGGGGGGGTTGTGCTGTTTAAGCGGTTGGGGGGGGTTGTGCTGTTTAAGTGGTTGGGGGGGGTTGTGCTGTTTAAGTGGTTGGGGGGGGTTGTGCTGTTTAAGCGGTTGGGGGGGGGTTGTGCTGTTTAAGCTGTTGGGGGGGGGTTGTGCTGTTTAAGCGGTTGGGGGGGGGTTGTGCTGTTTAAGTGGTTGGGGGTGGGGTTGTGCTGTTTAAGTGGTTGGGGGGGGTTGTGCTGTTTAAGTGGTCGGGGGGGGTTGTGTTGTTTAAGCGGTTGGGGGGGGGTTGTGCTGTTTAAGTGGTTGGGGGGCAGCTGTGCTGTTTAGGCTGTTGGGGGGGGCTGTGCTGTGAGGTACCCTC
Source organism: Scyliorhinus torazame (assembly GCF_047496885.1). Taxonomy (NCBI): domain Eukaryota; kingdom Metazoa; phylum Chordata; class Chondrichthyes; order Carcharhiniformes; family Scyliorhinidae; genus Scyliorhinus; species Scyliorhinus torazame. Next base: position 26,076,695 of record NC_092715.1, read on the forward strand.
AATAACGAAGTTTAGAGATTAATCTGTAACAAAAGCTTTATTAGACTAAGAACAATGTCAGAGCTGAGACAAGTGCTGACTGCTACACAGCCCATGCGGCAGCCCTTTATATATGGCTCACAGATGGGCGGAGCCAGAGGCGGAGTCCCCAGGGTTCCAAGCCCGGTCTTAAAGGGGACATCACCTTACATGATGATAAGGCAGTAACCGTTCATCACATGCTGTTTAAGCGGTTGGGGGGGTTGTGCTGTTTAAGCGGTTGGGGGGGTTGTGCTGTTTTAGCGGTTGGGGGGGGTTGTGCTGTTTAGCGGTTGGGGGGGTTGTGCTGGTTAAGCGGTTGGGGTGGTTGTACTGTTTAAGCGGTTGGGGGGGTTGTGCTGTTTAAGCGGTTGGGGGGGTTGTGCTGGTTAAGCGGTTGGGGTGGTTGTACTGTTTAAGCGGTTGGGGGGGGGCTGTGCTATTTAAGCGGTTGGGGGGGTTGTGCTGTTTAGCGGTTGGGGGGGTTGTGCTGGTTAAGCGGTTGGGGTGGTTGTACTGTTTAAGCGGTTGGAGGGGTTGTGCTGTTTAAGCGGTTGGGGTTTTGTGCTGTTTAAGCGGTTGGGGGGGGGGTTGTGCTGTTTACGCGGTTGGAGGGGTGGGGTGCGGTTATTGGATAGGCACATGGAGCACAGCAGAATGACAGGGAGTGGGATAGCTTGATCTTGGTTTCGGACAATGCTCGGCACAACATCGAGGGCCGAAGGGCCTGTTCTGTGCTGTACTGTTCTATGTTACATGTCATCTGGTCCTGGACACTTGTAAGCCTTTAGGTCAAATAGGCCTTAGTTTTCCCAGTCTAGTTTTCCTGGAGATTCAACTGTTTTACATTCCTCCTTCCCTCTTACCTTTTGTTTTTCAAGTTTCTTTGGGGAATTTTCCAGGGGCTGAATGTTTTGGAAGGTACGGTCTCGCTTCCCATCATCCGAAGACTTCCCCTCAAACATTGCACACTCAAATGACTGCTCAGTGGCCGCAGGTGTCACTTCCCCCCATCACTTGGGAGGAAGCTCCGCCTTCGAGAGCTGTTGGCCAATCTAATTGGTCGGCAGTTGTCCAATCCCAGCAGCGTCTAGAGCTACAGTGGATCGAAGTGGAATTCTCAGGAGGCCCGGGGCTACCTCTATCCAATGAAGGCCAAGGTACATTCAAGGAATCCCAGGATGGGGTGGGGGGGGGAGGTCGGCATTGCGGTCTAGGGGGCATGAATCTGTTGGGGAAGGGGTAAGGGATATCTGGAGCCAACTGAACCTTAAGGGGTGTGGCGCCTGAGTTCAGAAGTGGGCTTCTGATGGAAGCAAGCCTGCTTCCCGCCTGAGAACTAATTCTGTTGTTTTCAGGTTTGCCCCTCTTAATGTCAAGCATCCGGCCTCCCTAAAAATTTCAGCAGGACTGGAAATGGCCACACATTTGTTTTTTTAAATTAATTGACGGGATATGGGCGTCGCTGGTTAGGCCGGCATTTATTGCGCATCCATACTTGCCCTTCAGAAGGTGATGGTGAGTTGCCTTCTAGAACCGCTGCAGTCCTTGAGGTGTAGGTGCACCCACTGTGTTGTTAGGGAGGGAGTTCCAGGACGTTGTCCCAGCGGCAGTGAAGGAGCGGCGATATATTTCCAAGTCGGGTTGCTTTGTTCTGGATGGTGTCTAGCTTCTTGAGTATTGCTGGAGCTGCGCACATCCAGGCAAGTGGAGAGTATTCCATTACACTCCTGACATATAGATGGTGGACAGGCTTTGGAGGGTCAGGAAGTGAGTTACTCGCTGGAGGATTCCTAGTCTTTGACCTGCCCTGGTAGTCACAGTATTAATGTGGCTAGTCCAGTTCAGTTTCTGATCAATGGTAATCCCCAGGATGTTGATTGTGGGGGATTCAGCAATGATAATGCCATTGAATGTCAAGGGGCGGTGGTTAGATCATCTCTTATCGGAGATGGTCATTCCCTGACATTTGTGTGGTGTGAATGTAACTTGCCACTTGTCAACCCAAGCCTGGATATTGTCCAGATCTTGCTGCATTTGGACATGGACTGCTTCATTACCTGAGGAGTAGCGAATGGTGCTGAACATTGTGCAGTTGTCCGCAAACATCCTCACTTCTGAGATTATGATGGAAGGGAGGTCGTTGATGAAGCAGCTGAAGATGGTTGGGCCTAGGACACGACCCTGAGGAACTCCTGCAGCGATGTCCTGGATCTGAGATGACTGACCTCCAATCACCACAACCATCTTCCTTTGTGCCAGGTATGACTCCAACCAGTGGAGAGTTTTCCCCCTGATTTCCATTGACTCCAGTTTAGCTAGGACTCCTTGATGCCTTCTTCAGTCAAACGCTACCTTGATGTCAAGGGCAGTAATTCTCACCTCACCTCTGGCATTCAGTTCTGGGGGGGTCTCTTCCGCCTCCGCCATAGTGGAGACCATGGCAAAGGCGGAAGGAAAAGAATGCCCCCACGGCACAGGCCCGCCCGCGGATCGGTGGGCCCCGATCGCGTGCCAGGCCATCGTGGGGGCATCCCCCGGGGCCAGATCGCCCCGCGCCCCCCCCCTCCAGGACCCCGGAGCCCGCCTGTGCCGCCTTGTCCCGCCGTTCGAAAGGTGGTTCAATCCACGCCGGCTGGCGTGGGGATTTCCGCCGACCGGCGCGGCGCGATTCCCGCCCCCGCTGAATCTCCGGTGGCAGCGAATTCGGGACACGGCAGGGGCGGGATTCACGCCGGCCCCCGGCGATTCTCCGACCCGGTGGGGGGTCGAAGAATCGCGCCCCTCATGTCCATGTTTGAACCTAGGAGGTCAGGAGCTGAGTGGCCCTGGCGGAACCTAAATTGAGCGTCCGTGAGCAGGTTATTGCTGAGAAAGTGCTGCTTGACAGCACTGTTGGCGACTCCTTCCATCACTTTGCTGATGATGGAGAGTAGACTGATAGGGCGGTAATTGGCTGGGTTGGATTTGTCCTGTTTCTTGTGTGCAGCACACATCTGGGCAATTTTCCACATTGCCGGGTAGATGCCAGCGCTGTAGCTGCACTGGAACAGCTTGGCTAGGGATGTGACAAATTCTGGAGCACAAGTCCTCAGTACTTTTGCTGGGATATTGTCAGGGCCCATAGACTTTGCAGTATCCAGTGCAAAGGCCAATTAAGGGCCTCAATTTGGACATGGGTGGGTGTCCCTTCTGAGAGTTTTCCTGTGCTAGCGTAACATTGCTGGATGGTCGGGGTGGGAATCCTGTCCCTTCGATTTAATGCTCCCTCCCAACTAAAACCCACAGGCAGGGAAGCGTGAAATTCTGGCCTAATAGTTTTTCACAGTAAAGACAGACACCAATGTCGCGGCCACTAAGCTTTGTAGCATTGTCGCTTTTCTTTCAATTCAATACAATCCTCAGCTCCTTATATGGCCACAGATGACGCATCCTTCACAAAGAGTCTTTCTTTCTCACTGGGATAAATCTTTGTTGAGAATTATTAAACGTCTCCTTAAACGTCTGTCACTGCATCTCCACTGTCCTACTTTTTAACCCAGATTCCCAGTCCACTTTAGCTCGTTTTTTCCCAAAAATTATTTCCCGAGGCATGGGCATCGTTGGCGAGTCCCATCTCCCTTGCCCATCCATAATTGCCCTTGGCAATGTGGTGGTGAGCTGCCTTCTTGGACCGCTGCAGGCCCTGAGGCGTAGGTACACCCACCGTGCTGTTAGGGAGGGGGTTCCAGGATCCTGACCCAGCGACAGTGAAGAAACGGCGATATATTTCCAAGTCAGGATGGTGAATGACGTGGAGGCTGCGCCGATTGTTAGATGTTGGGAAAATTGGATTATAATTGCAGAGGGCAGTTTAAGCGTTAAAAGCCGAGGGTTAGAATGTGTTTGTTTAAAAAGAACTCTGTTTTGCAGGGCCTGGATGCACCCAGCAGATTAAATTGACGAAGGAATGTGTTTTTCGGTCTAAGCTCATGGACTGTGGTTTGACTGGAGAGGTGCCTGGGGAATGAATGTGCTTTTTCAGCCTGCGCAGAGAATTTGGTTTGTTTTCTAGCTTGGGGAGATGAGGTCATTACTGGTAGAGCCAAAGAATGAATCATAGAATCATAGAATTTACAGTGCAGAAGGAGGCCCTTCAGCCCACCGTGTGTGCACTGGCCCTCGGAAAGAGCACCCTACTTAAGCCCACAGCTCCACCCTACCCCAGTGACCCCACCTAACCTTTCTTTGGACACTAAGGGCAATCCACCTAACCTGCACATCTTTGGACTGCAGAGAGATACTTAGAGATGCTGTGGAGAGAGAGACGGGGGGTTTGGGAAGCAAGGGGCTGTATGCTCCGTTCCTGAGTCTCAGTGCCGACGCCAGCGGAGGATCCCTGGAGTTCCACGTCAGAAAAATCGGCGCCACAACCGCACCGATTTGGCTACCGGTGAGGGGCGAGCGCCGCACACCAGCAGAACATACGGAAAACGGTGGGGGAATCACCGGGTCCGGGATGGACACTCGCAGGGCTGACAAGCTGCAGCCGCACTCACACTGTTCACCCCCCCCCCCCCCCCCCCCCCCCGCACGCATTGCGGCCGAAAAGATGTCACTCGTTGTGCTGGACCGCCCATACAGCTGATGGGTCAGCTGGGGCCAGAGGGCATCTATTGGGGGTGTCCCGGGGGTCACCTATACGACCAGGGCACTGGTTTCTAGCAGGCTATCAGCGGCATGCGCAGCCGCATGGCTGCCTTGCCGGCTGCGGTGATGGTTTGGCGTACCCGTTCACCCCCACTCTCAGCCCACCTCCTGGTCACCCCCTCCTACTCCCCCCCAGCCCTGGCAGAAGCCATCCCGACCAGAGGCACGACTGTCGGCGAAGTATGGCGGTGCTGGGCACGGTCCTCATGCCCTCTCTCTCTCTGCAGCCACCACGCCAGGTTCACGATTTGTGCGAGCAGACATGGACCGTGCCACCGGGAACTCGGCCCATCGGAGGCGGAGTATCGCGGGTGGGCCCGCTAATGATATGCAAGTGGGGTTTCAACCACACTACTGTCGCAATGATACCGTTTTGGAGGGGGCGGAGCGATTATGGCGTCGGAAGCTATTCTCCGCCCGATCGCCATTCGCGATTACGCCGTCGGCCAACGGGGATTCCCGCCCAAGGTTTTTGGAAGTGAAGTCTGATCTGGCAATCCTTGAGCTTTTAAGACCGAGATAAAGGCGGTGTTCTCTCCCGGTAGGATCAGGGAAAATAGTAATAGTATTTTAAAAGCAGAGCATTCGTGCCTGTAAACAAGGAAGAGGCTGAAACAACTGAGTTGAAGCAGCTATTTGAAGATATTCAGCCAGAGTCTGAAGGGGTTCTAACAAGAGCCAGAATCTGTTCTATAACCGCAATTGTTACTCTATGCCCTGCAAATTTGAAACTGGATTAACAGCGGTAAGTTTCTTTTTTTGTTGTTTGGTGGGAAATTTTATAGTTGTGTTAAGGGGTGATTGTAAGTTGTTCTTTTTCGGGTGTGAAGTTGAACGTTTAATATTGTATTTAAAGATTTTGTTTCAGAAATACCAAAGCCTTATTTTTTACATGCAATTACTCCTGCAGTGAATCATTCTTTCTGCACAGTCTTAAAATAAGCTATATATTGGAGTTTCGGTCCAGTATCCTTGCCGTTGTTGGGACCTGGTCTGGGATTGTATGAAGGAGAACTTGCAGAAAGTGGTGTTCCATAATGTATCTGCATCCCTTGCCCTTCTAGATAGCAGAAGTCATGGGTTTGGAAGGTGCTCTCGTGAGTCTTAGTGAGTTGCTGCAGTGCATCTTGTAGATGGTACACATGGCAACCACGGAACGTTGTGGGTGAAGCGAGTGACTGCTTGTGGAAGGGGTGCCAATCAAGGAGGCTGTTTTGACCTGGATGGTGTTGAGCTTCCTGAGGGTTTTTGGAGCTGCACTCATCCAGGCAAATGGAGAGTATTCCATCAAACCCTTGACTTGAGACTTGTAGATGGTGGACAGACATTGGGGAGACAGGAGGTAAGTTACTGTTCGCCAGATTCCCAGCCTCGACCTGCTCTTGTAGCCAAAGTATTTATATGGCTAGTCCAGTTCAGTTTCTGGTTAGTGATAACCCCAGGATGTTGCTAGTGGGAGAGCCCGTGATGGTAATGCCATTGAATATCAAGAGGAGTTGGTTGGATTCTCTCTTGGAGATGGTCGCTGCCTGGAACTTGTGTGGCATGAATGTTACTTGCCACTTGTCAGCCCAACCTTGGATATCGTCAAGCCCTGCTACATACGGGCACCGACTGTTTCACTGTCTGAGTACAAAGAACAAAGAACAAAGAACAAAGAAATGTACAGCACAGGAACAGGCCCTTCGGCCCTCCAAGCCCGTGCCGACCATGCTGCCCGACTAAACTACAATCTTCTACACTTCCTGGGTCCGTATCCTTCTATTCCCATCCTATTCATATATTTGTCAAGATGCCCCTTAAATGTCCCTATCGTCCCTGCTTCCACTACCTCCTCCGGTAGCGAGTTCCAGGCACCCACTACCCTCTGCGTAAAAAACTTGCCTCGTACATCTACTCTAAACCTTGCCCCTCTCACCTTAAACCTATGCCCCCTAGTAATTGACCCCTCTACCCTGGGTAAAAGCCTCTGACTATCCACTCTGTCTATGCCCCTCATAATTTTGTATACCTCTATCAGGTCTCCCCTCAACCTCCTTCGTTCCAGTGAGAACAAACCGAGTTTATTCAATCGCTCCTCAGAGCTAATGCCCTCCATACCAGGCAACATTCTGGTAAATCTCTTCTGCACCCTCTCTAAAGCCTCCCCATCCTTCTGGCAGTGTGGCGACCAGAATTGAACACTATACTCCAAGTGTGGCCTAACTAAGGTTCTATACAGCTGCAACATGACTTGCCAATTCTTATACTCAATGCCCCGGCCAATGAAGGCAAGCATGCCGTATGCCTTCTTGACTACCTTCTCCACCTGTGTTGCCCCTTTCAATGACCTGTGGACCTGTACTCCTAGATCTCTTTGACTTTCAATACTCTTGAGGGTTCTACCATTCACTGTATATTCCCTACCTGCATTAGACCTTCCAAAATGCATTACCTCACATTTGTCCGGATTAAACTCCATCTACCATCTCTCCGCCCAAGTCTCCAGACAATCTAAATCCTGCTGTATCCTCCGACAGTCCTCATCGCTATCCGCAATTCCACCAACCTTTGTGTCGTCTGCAAATTTACTAATCAGACCAGTTACATTTTCCTCCAAATCATTTATATATACTACAAAGAGCAAAGGTCCCAGCACTGATCCCTGTGGAACACCACTGGTCACAGCCCTCCAATTAGAAAAGCATCCCTCCATTGCTACTCTCTGCCTTCTATGGCCTAGCCAGTTCTGTATCCACCTTGCCAGCTCACCCCTGATCCCGTGTGACTTCACCTTTTGTACTAGTCTACCATGAGGGACCTTGTCAAAGGCCTTACTGAAGTCCATATAGACAACATCTACTGCCCTACCTGCATCAATCATCTTAGTGACCGCCTCGAAAAACTCTATCAAGTTAGTGAGACACGACCTCCCCTTCACAAAACCGTGCTGCCTCTCACTAATACGTCCATTTGCTTCCAAATGGGAGTAGATCCTGTCTCGAAGAATTATCTCCAGTAATTTCCCTACCACTGAAGTAAGGCTCACCAGCCTGTAGTTCCCGGGATTATCCTTGCTACCCTTCTTAAACAGAGGAACAACATTGGCTATTCTCCAGTCCTCCGGGACATCCCCTGAAGACAGCGAGGATCCAAAGATTTCTGTCAATGCCTCAGCAATTTCCTCTCCAACCTCCTTCAGTATTCTGGGGTAGATCCCATCAGGCCCTGGGGACTTATCTACCTTAATATTTTTTAAGACACCCAACACCTCGTCTTTTTGGATCACAATGTGACCCAGGCTATCTACACCCCCTTCTCCAGACTCAACATCTACCAATTCCTTCTCTTTGGTGAATACTAATGCAAAGTATTCATTTAGTACCTCACCCATTTCCTCTGGCTCCACACATAGATTCCCTTGCCTATCCTTCAGTGGGCCAACCCTTTCCCTGGCTACCCTCTTGCTTTTTATGTACGTGTAAAAAGCCTTGGGATTTTCCTTAACCCTATTTGCCAATGACTTTTCGTGACCCCTTCTAGCCCTCCTGACTCCTTGCTTAAGTTCCTTCCTACTTTCCTTATATTCCACGCAGGCTTCTTCTCTACCCAGCCTTTTAGCCCTGACAAATGCCTCCTTTTTCTTTTTGACGAGGCCTACAATATCACTCGTCATCCAAGGTTCCCGAAAATTGCCGTATTTATCTTTCTTCCTCACAGGAACATGCCGGTCCTGTATTCCTTTCAACTGCCACTTGAAAGCCTCCCACATGTCAGATGCTGATTTGCCCTCAAACATCCGCCCCCAATCTATGTTCTTCAGTTCCCGCCTAATATTGTTATAATTAGCCTTCCCCCAATTTAGCACATTCATCCTCGGACCACTCTTATCCTTGTCCACCAGTACTTTAAAACTTACTGAATTGTGGTCACTGTTACCGAAATGCTCCCCTGCTGAAACATCTACCACCTGGCCGGGCTCATTCCCCAATACCAGGTCCAGTACCGCCCCTTCCCTAGTTGGACTGTCTACATATTGTTTTAAGAAGCCCTCCTGGATGCTCCTTACAAACTCCGCCCCGTCTAAGCCCCTGGCACTAAGTGAGTCCCAGTCAATATTGGGGAAGTTGAAGTCTCCCATCACCACAAGCCTGTTGTTTTTACTCTTTTCCAAAATCTGTCTACCTATCTGCTCCTCTATCTCCCGCTGGCTGTTGGGAGGCCTGTAGTATACCCCCAACATTGTGACTGCACCCTTCTTATTCCTGATCTCTACCCATATAGCCTCACTGCCCTCTGAGGTGTCCTCTCGCAGTACAGCTGTGATATTCTCCCGAACAAGTAGCGCAACTCCGCCTCCCCTTTTACATCCCCCTCTATCCCGCCTGAAATATCTAAATCCTGGAACGTTTAGCTGCCAATCCTGCCCTTCCCTCAACCAGGTCTCTGTAATGGCAACAACATCATAGTCCCAAGTACTAATCCAAGCTCTAAGTTCATCTGCCTTACCCGTAATGCTCCTTGCATTAAAACATATGCACTTCAGGCCACCAGACCCGCTGTGTTCAGCAACTTCTCCCCGTCTGCTCTGCCTCAGAGCCACACTGTCCCTATTCCCTAGTTCTCCCTCAATGCTCTCACCTTCTGACCTATTGCTCCCGTGCCCACCCCCCTGCCATACTAGTTTAAACCCTCCCGTGTGACACTAGCAAACCTCACGGCCAGGATATTTATGCCTCTCCGGTTTAGATGCAACCCGTCCTTCTTATACAGGTCACACCTGCCCCGGAAGAGCTCCCAGTGGTCCAGATAATGGAAACCCTCCCTCCTACACCAGCTGTTTAGCCACGTGTTTATCTGCTCTATCTTCCTATTTCTAGCCTCACTGGCACGTGGCACAGGGAGTAATCCCGAGATTACAACCCTCGAGGTCCTGTCTTTTAACTTTCTGCCTAGCTCCCTGAACTCCTGCTGCAGGACCTCATGCCCCTTCCTGCCTACGTCGTTAGTACCAATATGTACAACGACCTCTGCCTGTTTGCCCTCCCCCTTCAGGATTCCCTCTACCCGTTCGGAGACATCCTGGACCCTGGCACCAGGGAGGCAACATACCATCCTGGAGTCTCTTTCACGTCCACAGAAGCACCTATCTGTGCCCCTGACTATAGAGTCCCCTATTACTATTACTCTTCTGCGCTTTGACCCTCCCTTCTGAACATCAGAGCCAGCCGTGGTGCCACTGCTCTGGCTGCTGCTGTTTTCCCCTGATAGGCTATCCCCCCCGACAGTATCCAAAGGGGTATATCTGTTTGAGAGGGGGACAACCACAGGGGATTCCTGCACTGACTGCCTGCCCTTTCTGGTGGTCACCCATTTCTCTGCCTGCACCTTGGGTGTGACCACATTTACATAACTGCGATCTATGACGCTTTCCGCCACCTGCATGCTCCTAAGTGCATCCAATTGCTGCTCCAACCGAACCATGCGGTCTGTGAGGAGCTCCAGTTGGGTGCACTTTCCGCAGATGAAGCAATCCGGGACGCTGGAAGCCTCCCGGACCTGCCACATCTCACAGTCAGAGCACAGCACCCCTCTAACTGACATTGCGTCAATTAATTAAAATTAAAATTAAAATTTGTCTTTTTAAAAAAAATATTTGAAAAAAAATTTCAAAGTTACTGTCAACTATCTGTTTCCTAGCACTAGATTTCTAATAGAAATGCGATAGCTAACTATAATACTCTCCGATCTCTGGCTTAGATATCCCTCTAAATTATAATTAAGTTATTATGTTTAATTAGTTACCAAATACTCAAAATGTTTTTAAAATTTAGGGTAGAATCCCAACCAGCCACTCTGGCCACAGCTTTTCTGTGATGTCACTTCAGTTTCCCCCCGACAAACACAATTTGAAAAAAGGTATAAAAGTGAAAATAAGTAAAAATCACTTACTTACCTTCTTACCTCCTGAGTGTCTTAGATGTTCTCAGGTTCTCTCGCTGACAGAGACTGCTCCTCCACCTCCGAACCTTGACCTGCACAATGCTAATAATATAATAATAATATAATATGGCACTTACCTTACACCAATGGGTCTTATTATTAGGTTAGAGGAGGAGGGCGGGTGGGAGACACTACACGTGTAGTGTCTCGGGTTTCCTCTCCACCAGAATTTATTGGTTGGGGGGGGGGGGGACTTCCCAGAGGTCCGCGGGTCGAACTTCCGGTTCCCGCCTTATATAAAAACAAATAAAACAGAAAAGAAGAACAGACACGGGACCAGGTAAGGCTTTTTAAAGTAAGTACTCACCTCCCAGAGGGCCCCTGCGCACCGCTGCCGCCAAAATCCAAAGGGCTGCTCCTGTAAAGGCAAGGCTTTTAAAAGTAAGTACTCACCTCCCAGAAGGCCCCTGCGCACGCTGCCGCCGAAATCCAAAGGGCTGCTCCTGTAAAGGTAAGAGTTTTTAAATTCACTACTCACCTCCCAGAGGGCCCCTGCGCACCGCTGCCGCCGAAATCCAAAGGGCTGCTCCTGTAAAGGTAAGAGTTTTTAAAGTAAGTACTCACCTCCCAGAAGGCCCCTGCGCACCGCTGCCGCCGAAATCCAAAGGGCTGCTCCTGTAAAGGTAAGAGTTTTTAAATTCACTACTCACCTCCCAGAAGGCCCCTGCGCACCGCTGCCGCCGAAATCCAAAGTAATCGGGTATGGTGCTGAACATTGTTCAGTCATCTGCAAATATCACCACTTTCGACCTTACGATGGAAGGAAGGTCACAGATGAAGCAGCTGAAGATGTTTGGCCCGAGGTCAGTACCCTGGGTAACTCCTGCAGTGATGTCCTGGGAAAGAGATTATTGATCTCCAACTAGCACAACCATCTTCCTTTGTGCCAGGTATGACTCGAGCCGCTGATGAGTTTTTCCGCGGTTCCCAATAACTCCAGTTTTGTTAAGGTTCCTTGATGCCACACTTTTGTCTTTTAAACTTACTGACCAAGGAAATTTCCCTGAGTACATTTCAGAAATTCCTCCCCACACCTTAGTTTCTCTATATCTACCCTATGAATGTATGCTGCTTCTAACACGCTCAAATGAGCCACCTTATGACCTCAACTGATTATCTTAAATTGTGAGTGTCGTTCCTGTGAGGCATGCTCCTGTGAGGAAGAAGGATAACTACGGCAATTTTCGGGAACCTTGGATAACGAGAGATATTGTAGGCCTCGTCCAAAAGAAGAAGGGGGCATTTGTCAGGGCTAAAAGGCTGGGAACAGACGAATCCTGTGTGGAATATACGGAAAGTAGGAAGGAACTTAAGCAAGGAGTCAGGAGGGCTAGAAGGGGTCACGAAAAGTCATTGGCAAATAGGGTTAAGGAAAATCCCAAGGCTTTTTACACGTACATAAAAAGCAAGAGGGTAGCCAGGGAAGGGGTTGGCCCACTGAAGGATAGGCAAGGGAATCTATGTGTGGAGCCAGAGGAAATGGGCAAGGGACTAAATGACTGCTTTGCATCAGTATTCACCAAAGAGAAGGAAATGGTAGATGTTGAGTCTGGAGAACGGTGTGTAGATAGCCTGGGTCACATTGTGATCCAAAAAGATGAGGTGTTGGGCATCTTAAAAAATATTAAGGCAGATAAGTCCCCAGGGCCTGATGGGATCTACCCCAGAATATTGAAGGAGGCTGGAGAGGAAATTGCTGAGGCCTTGACAGAAATCTTTGGATCCTCACTGTCTTCAGGGGATGTCCCGGAGGACTGGAGAATAGCCAATGTTGTTCCTCTGTTTAAGAAGGGTAGCAAGGATAATCCAGGGAACTACAGGCCAGTGAGCCTTACTTCAGTGGTAGGGAAATTACTGGAGAGAATTCTTCGAGACAGGATCTACTCTCATTTGGAAGCAAATGGACGTATTAGTGAGAGGCAGCATGGTTTTGTGAAGGGGAGGTCGTGTCTCACTAACTTGATAGAGTTTTTCGAGGAGGTCACAAAGATGATTGATGCAGGTAGGGCAGTGGATGCTGTCTATATGGACTTCAGTAAGGCCTTTGACAAGGTCCCTCATGGTAGACTAGTACAAAAGGTGAAGTCACACAGGATCAGGGGTGAGCTGGCAAGGTGGATACAGAACTGGCTAGGTCATCGAAGGCAGAGAGTAGCAATGGAAGGATGCTTTTCTAATTGGACGGCTGTGACTAGTGGTGTTCCGCAGGGATCAGTGCTGGGACCTTTGCTGTTTGTAATATATATAAATGATTTGGAGGAAAATGTAACTGGTCTGATTAGTAAGTTTGCAGACGACACAACGGTTAGTGGAATTGCAGATAGCGATGAGGATACAGCAGGATTTAGATTGTTTGGAGACTTGGGCGGAGAGATGGTAGATGGAGTTTAATCCGGACAAATGTGAGGTAATGCATTTTGGAAGGTCTAATGCAGGTAGGGAATATACAGTGAATGGTAGAACCCTCAAGAGTATTGAAAGTCAGAGAGATCTAGGAGTACAGGTCCACAGGTCACTGAAAGGGGCAACACAGGTGGAGAAGGTAGTCAAGAAGGCATGCGGCATGCTTGCCTTCATTGGCCGGGGCATTGAGCATAAGAATTGGCAAGTCATGTTGCAGCTGTATAGAACCTTAGTTAGGCCACACTTGGAGTATAGTGTTCAATTCTGGTCGCCACACTACTAGAAGGATGTGGAGGCTTTAGAGAGGGTGCAGAAGAGATTTGTTGCCTGGTACGGAGGGCATTAGCTATGAGGAGCGGTTGAATAAACTTGGTTTGTTCTCACTGGAACGACGGAGGTTGAGGGGAGACCTGATAGAGGTATACAAAATTATGAGGGGCATAGACAGAGTGGATAGTCAGAGGCTTTTCCCCAGGGTAGAGGGGTCAATTACTAGGGGGCATAGGTTTAAGGTGAGAGGGGCAAGGTTTAGAGTAGATGTACGAGGCAAGTTTTTTTACACAGAGGGTAGTGGGTGCTTGGAACTCGCTGCCGGAGGAGGTGGTGGAAGCAGGGACGATAGTGACATTTAAGGGGCATCTTGACAAATACATGAATAGGATGGGAATAGAGGGATACGGACCCAGGAAATGTAGAAGATTGTAGTTTAGTCGGGCAGCATGGTCGGCGCGGGCTTGGAGGGCCGAAGGGCCTGTTCCTGTGCTGTACATTTCTTTGTTCTTTGTTATGAGTACACTCAGGATTGTTCAGCTAGTGCTGTCCAATTGTGGAATCACATTTAACGGTGGGTGTTTTGTTTTGTACTTTGCAATTGTGGGCTGGTTATAGAGTGTGAGGGCATCAAGGATTTTAAAAACCGTGCTGAGAATTTAAAAATGGAAGCATTCTCTGAAACAGTAGCCAACAAGAGCAAGGGAGATATTTTGTCTTTATCCTTTCGCAGGCTGTTGGCATCATTGGAGAGTCCAGCATTTGTTGCCTGTCCCGTATCACCCTTCAACTCAGTGGCCTGCTGGGTGTGACACTGGGTGTGACCCGGGGAATGTGGAGGAATGCCCGGAATATCCCATTCATAGCAGCAACAGAACTCGCCGTACTATGTCTAACATCCATCAGCCTCTTCCCTATCATCGGTGAAGTAGTTAAAGTGTCAGAGAGTCAAGGCCGGAATTCTCCGCTCATGGCAATTCACTTTTCCCGCTGGCAGCAGCTCCGCCAGCGGTTTTCCCAGCGGCATGGGTTGGCTGCAATGGAAAACCCCATTGCCAAGTGGCGGGAGTACAGAATGCCGCTGCCGACGATCGGCGCTGCCGAGAAACCCGTGGCTGGCGGACCCGAAAATCCCGCCCGTAGAGTTTACAGAACAGAAAGAGGCCCTTCGGCCCATCGTCTCTGTGTCAGCCCTCAGGCACCTATCTATTCAAACTCCATTTCCCAGATTCCCACCACCCTCTGGGTGAAAAGGTTTTCCTCAAATCCCCTCTAAGTCTCCGGCTCCTGACCTTAAATGTATTTTATTAAATCTAAAGTACTCCTTTAGTTTTATCTCATTGTACATCTAAATTGATATTAAAGCTATTTTTACACTCGGAGAGCACATGCATCCCAGCAGATCCTCAGCTTATAAACACTGTGAGCTGCATTGGCACTGATTTACTGGGTGGAAATTTAATAAAATTCCAGTTCCACCAACTGCAAATTAGAAACCTACAGTTTAGGGCTTTCTTTCTCCCAAACAGTTTATTAAGTTAACTTCATGCTCTCAAACCAGGTGGGCTTCAATTTAAAATGTAGCTGATCATGTGAAAGGTTTTATAGCCTGTCGGTGGCAAGCATTAGGTGAACTTGCTCAACTGGGCCGGGAACAAGTGGGAGTCCAGCAGATTGATATGGCAGCACAGTGGTTAGCATTGTTGCTTCACAGCTCCAGGGTCCCAGGTCACAAGTAGGCTGCCATTAACACGGCAATGAAGTTACTGTGAAAATCCCCTAGTCGCCACACGCCTGTTCGGGTACACAGAGGGAGAATTCAGAATGTCCAAATGACCTAACAGCACGTCTTTCAGGACTTGTGGGAGGAAACCGGAGCACCCGGAGGAAACCCACGCAGACTCCGCACAGACAGTGACTCAAGCCGGGAATCGAACCCGGGACCCTGGAGTTGTGAAGCAACAGTGCTAACCACTGTGCTACCGTGCCGCCCCTACTCTGCTTCGAGTGCTGGGATCTTTCAGATCACTTTGACATGGGGGGGTTGGATTTCCCAATGAGATCCTCATGTTTGGAAGAGTCGATGGAAGGTGTTAGAATGGACATTTGTAGACTGAAGCTTACAGAAGATCATACACCCACACCCCAGGGTTGACCTTCAAGCCTGAAGGAGCAGTTCAACGTTCTCATGTCTCAATCAACATTTCCTCGGTTTGTGCTGCATTCCAAGAGCTGAGGTTAGTGGCTGATTTAGCACAGTAGGCTAAACAGCTGGCTTGTAATGCAGAACAATGCTAGCAGTGCGGGTTCAATTCCTGTACCGGCCTCCCCGAACAGGTGCAGGAATGTGGAGACTAGGGACTTTTCACAGTAACTTCATTGAAGCCTACTTGTGACAATAAGTGAGTATTATTATAAACAGTTAATTTTAGTGGTACTAGTGTGGTTCAGAGGTTAGTACTCCCACCTCGAGAGCCAGGAGGCCCAGGCTTCAGGTCCCACTCTGGAGACTAGGCTGACCTTCTAGTGCAGGACTGAGAGAGTGTTGCACTCTTACAGGTGACAATAGTTTGGATACAATGTGAAATCAAGGCCCTGTTTACCCTCTCAGGTAGACTCGGCCTTTGAGCTAAGATCTAGCCCGAGATCAGTTGTGATGCCTTTTTTTGTCAGCTTGGATCTTGTTTGTGGAGACCATGAATTGGACTCAATTTGAATTGTGCTTCCAGCCGTTCGCTGGCGTCGGGATTCTCTGCTCTCGCTGGAGTTCCCATTGAAGCCTCCCCATGCTGCCGGGAAACTCACGGGCAGCAGGGGGCACTGCCAGTAGGACCAGAGACTCCCACCATCAGCGAACAACCAGGGAATTCCGGCCCCTATCAGCACATCCTAGGAACAACCTGATGCGACCATCTATTCACACGAAACCAGGAGTAGGAGTAAACTGTGGCTTTAATCAACTAGAACAGTGCATGCCTGTAACTGATCTGTTAGTGGGAGCTGCCTACAGGCGACTGCTCTTTATACCTCCCCTCAAGGGGTGGAGCCAGGAGCGGAGCCCACACAGGCCCCAACATGCTACATCATAGGTAATACCTTACAATGGGCCATAGATGGAGCCCACATGGGCAACAGCGTAATACAGATATGTACATGGTGAATTGTTACAGCAATACATTCACCACACAACCCCTCGAGCCGGTTCAGTCAGATCATGGCCTCATCATGTGATCTCACTCCCTATTGCCCCCCCCCCCTTTGTCCTTTATCCCTTCACACCTTTGATTAATTGCTGAGTAAAGGAGACAGGCTGTCGAAGCTTTTCATCTTTCATTCAGCAGGGCAGCTGCAAGAATGCCAAATTTCAAAGGGAACAACAACTGAAATCGTTTGAGAAAAGGGTGCCGATTGGTTGGCAAGTCAAATTTGATTGGTCGGGCAGCACAGTGGCGCAAGTGGTTAGCATGGTTGCCTCACGGCGCCGAGGTCCCAGGTTCGATCCCGGCTCTGGGTCACTATCCGTGTGGAGTTTGCACATTCTCCCCGTGTTCGCGTGGGGTTCGCCCCCACACAACCCAAAAGATGTACAGGGTAGGTGGATTGGTCATGCTAAATTGCCCCTTAATTGGAAAAAATGAATTGGACACTCTAGTTTATAAAAAATAAATAAATAAATTTGATTGGTCAAGGTGTCACCATGGAGAATGCACCAGGGAACTATCATCCTCCACTTTTTTTGGGTATAAACCATCACTAAGGTGTCTTTAGGGAAGGAAATCTGCCATCCTTACTTGATCTGGCCTACATGTGACTGCAGACCCACAGCAATATGGATGACTCTTAGCTGCACTCTGAAATGACCTAGCAAGGGGCTCGGGGCAGCACGGTAGCATTGTGGATAGCATAATTGCTTCACAGCTCCAGGGTCCCAGGTTCGATTCCGGCTTGGGCCACTGTCTGTGCGGAGTCTGCACATCCTCCCCGTGTGTGCGTGGGTTTCCTCCGGGTGCTCCGGTTTCCTCCCACAGTCCAAAGATGTGCAGGTTAGGTGGATTGGCCATGATAAATTGCCCTTAGTGTCCAAAATTGCCCTTCGTGTTGGGTGGGGTTACTGGGTTATGGGGATGGTGTGGAGGTGTGGACCTCGGGTAGGGTGCTCTTTCCAAGAGCCGGTGCAGACTCGATGGGCTGAATGGCCTCCTTCTGCACTGTAAATTCTATGATAATCTAAGGCTAAGGGGCAGCATGGTGGCACAGTGGTTAGCACAGCTGTCTCACAGCGCCAGGGAGCCGGGTGCTCCGGTTTCCTTCCGCAGCCCAAAGATGTGCAGGTTAGGTGGATTGGCCGGGATCAATTGCCCCTTAACGTCCAGGGATGTGCAGGTTAGGTGGGGTTACGGTGATAGGGCAGGGGACTGGGCATGGGTAGGTGCAGACCCGATGGACCGAATGGTCTCCTTCTGCACTGCAGGGATTCTATGATTCACAGCGGGGGGATAAACAATGACTTATCAAGAAGATTGTTTCATTGCAACATCCTTGCCTATTTCACGGGAAATTTCACAAAAGGTAAGTGTTTTCTTGGCAGGGGCAGCTCCGATTTTAATCTGTTGAACCTTGAACATATTCATAATAATACAGCAGTGTACTTTCCCATAAAAGGCCCAGAAGATATTGAAAATGCCAGAATTCAAACTCATGGTTTATTTATGCATTCTGAACCCATCAGCTCCGTCACGGCCTACCTTTCAAGAAGCGGGTAACTTACTTGTGGAAGCTGAGTTTTTGATTACCTCATGTACACAACAGAAGCTAGCTCAGATCATCATCAGCACACATTGCAGGCTTCTCAAACATAAATAGACATTGTTCAAGCTGTCAGTGGGTACGGTGTAGCCATGTGGCATTTATTCTATTCCTTGGCAAACGCACAAAAGCTCGCTGCTTTGAATCTTCAGTACTGCGAAGACAAATTCAACACTAGGAAATTAAATAATGCCAAAATACTTGTCCGTCTGTGCCTCCAGGCCCCATCTCTTTGTCTCCACGTTCTCTCTCTTTTTCACTCTCCTTCACACTCTCGCTCTTTCTTTCTCTCTCTGTTTCCAGTCTCAGTTCTTCTGCTTCCAAATTCCTCCCCATCTCCACACCACCCTGGAGCTGATTTCAGCGCTATCTCCGACTGTATGTTCCAATCATGGGTCTCTCTGTTTCTATATACTGCCTACTGATGTGACAATCTCAATCCTAATCCATTTTTCCAAAATCACCAATTTATATTCTGCCCTTCAGTATCTCATCTCCATGTATACCTTTTAAATGTGGCAACACGGTAGCAAAGTGGCTTCACAGCGCCAGGGTCCGAGGTTCGATTCCCGGCTTGGGTCACTGTCTGTGCGGAGTCTGCACATCCTCCCCGTGTCTGCGTGGGCTTCCTCCGGGTGCCCCGGTTTCCTCCCACAGCCCCGAAAGATGTGCTGATAGGTGAATTGGACATTCTGAATTCACCCTCAGTGTACCCACACTGGTGCTGGAGTGTGGCGACAAGGGGCTTTTCACAGTAACTACATTGCAGTGATAATGTAAGCCTACTTGTGACAATAAAGATTATCATTTTGTCTTCTTGTCCATTCTCTCCACATTCCCTCATCTGCTGAGGGAGTGCCTCACTGACAGAGGGTCAGTACTGAGGGAGCGCTGCACTGTCAGAGCGTCAGTACTGAGGGAGTGCTGCACTGTCAGAGCGTCAGTACTGAGGGAGTGCTGCACTGTCAGAGGGTCAGTACGGAGGGAGCCCCGCACTGTCAGAGGGTCAGTGCTGAGGGAGTGCTGCACTGTCAGGGTCAGTACTGAGGGAGTGCCGCACTGTCAGAGGGTCAGTAATGATGGAGAGCCGCATTGGATAGGGTCACTACTGAGGGAGTGGTGCACTGTCAGAGGGTCAGTACTGAGGGAGTGCTGCACTGTCAGAGGATCAGTACTGAGGGAGTGCCGCCCTGTCAGAGAGTCTGTGCTGAGGGAGAACAGAACTGTCAGAGGGTCAGTACTGAGGGAGTGCCACACTGTCAGGGGGTCAGTTCTGAAGGAGTGCCGCACTGTCAGAGAGTCAGTACTGAGGGAGAGCCACACTGTGAGAGGGTCAGTACTGAGGCAATGCTGCACTGTCAGAGGGTCAGTACTGAGGGAGAGCTGCACTGTCAGAGGGTCAGGACTGAGGGAGTGCTGCACTGTCAGAGAGTCAGTACTGAGGGAGAGCCACACTGTGAGAGGGTCAGTACTGAGGGAATGCTGCACTGTCAGAGGGTCAGTACTGAGGGAGTGCTGCACTGTCAGAGGGTCAGTACTGAGGGAATGCTGCACTGCCGGCGGGTCAGGACTGAGGGAGTGTTGAACTATGAGAGGGTCAGAGCTGAGGGAGAGCTGCACTGTGAGACTGTCAGTGCTGAGGATGTGCCGCACTGTGAGAGGGTCAGTACTCAGGGAGCCCTGCACTGTCAGAGGATCAGTACTGAGGGAGTGTCACACAGGCAGATGATCAGGGATGAGGGAGTGCTGCACCTTCAGGGGGTCAGTGCTGAGGGAGTGACACACTGTTAGATGACCAGTTATGAGGGAGCGCTGCAATGTCAGAGGTTCAGTACTGAGGAAGTGCTGCACTGCCAGAGGGTCAGTACTAACGGAGTGTTGCACTGTCAGAGAGTCAGTACTGAGGGAGTGCTGCACTGCCAGAGGGCCAGTACTGAGGGCGTGATGCACTGCCAGAGGATCAGTACTGAGGAAGTGCTGCAATGTCAAAGTGTCAGTACTGAGGGAGTGCTGCACTGTCAGAGGGTCAGTACTGACGGAGTGCTGCACTGTCAGAGGATCAGTACTTAGGGAGTGCTGTACTGTCTGAGGATGAGTGCTGAGGGAGTGCTGCACTATGAGAGGGTCAGTACAGAGGGAGAGCTGCACTGTCAGCGGGTCAGTACTGAGGGAGCGCTGCACGGTCAGCGGGTCAGTACTGAGGGAGTGCTGCACTGTCAGAGGATCAGTGATGAGGGAGTGCTGCATCCTCAGAGTGTCAGTGCTGAGGGAGTGCCACACTGTCAGAGGGTCACGACTGAGGAAGAACCGTACTGTGCGAGGGTCAGTACTGCGGGAGTGCCACACTGTCAGAGGGTCAGTACTGAGGGAGTGCCGCATTGTCAGAGGGTCAGTGCTGAGGGAGTGCTGCACTGTGAGAGGGTCAGTGCTGAGGGAGTGCTGCACTGTCAGCGGGTCAGTACTGAGGGAGCGCTGCACTGTCAGAGGGTCAGAACAGAGGGAGTGCCGCACTGTCAGAGGTAAGTACTGAGGGAGTGCTGCACTGTCAGAGGGTCAGTACTGAGGGAGTGCTGCCCTGTCAGCAGGTCAGTACTGCGGGAGTGCAGCATTGTCAGAGGGTCAGTACTGAGGGAGCGCCGCACTGTCAGAGGGTCAGTACTGAGGGAGTGCCGCACTGTCAGAGGTAAGTACTGAGGGAGTGCTGCACTGTCAGCAGGTCAGTACTGAGGGAGTGCCGCACTGTCAGAGGGTAAGTACTGAGGGAGTGCTGCACTGTCAGCAGGTCAGTACTGAGGGAGTGCTGCACTGTCAGCGGGTCAGTACTGACAAAGTGCTGCACTGTCAGAGGGTCAGTACTGAGGAAGTGCTGCACTGTCAGAGGGTCAGTACTGCGGGAGTGCAGCATTGTCAGAGGGCCAGTACTGCGGGAGTGCAGCATTGTCAGAGGGTCAGTACTGAGGGAGTGCTGCACTGTCATAGGGTAAGTACTGAGGGAGTGCTGCACTGTCAGAGGATCAGCACTGAGGGAGTGCTGCACTATGAGAGGATCAGGACAGCGGGAGAGCTGCACTGAGAGGGTCAGTGCTGAGGGTGTACTGCAAAGTCAGAGGGTCAGTACTGAAGGAGTGCTGTACCGTCAGGGGGTCAGTACTGAGGAGACCTGCACTGTCAGATGGTCAGTACTGAGGGAGTGCCACACTGTTAGATGATCAGTGATGGGGGAGTGCCGCACTGTCAGAGGGTCACGACTGAGGGAGAACCGTACTGTGAGAGGGTCACTACTGAGGGAGAACCGTACTGTGAGAGGATCAGTACTGAGGGAGTGCAGCACTGTCAGATGGTCAGTACTGAGGGAGTGCTGCACTGTCAGGGGGTCAGTGCTTAGGGAGTGCTGCACTGTCAGAGGGTCAGTAATGATGGAGAGCCGCATTGGATAGGGTCACTACTGAGGGAGTGGTGCACTGTCAGAGGGTCAGTACTGAGGGAGTGCTGCACTGTCAGGGTCAGTGCTGAGGGAGAACGGCACTGTGAGAGGGTCAGTTCTGAGGGAGTGACGCCCTGTCAGAGAGTCAGTACTGAGGGAGTGCCGCACTGTCAGAGGGTCTGTGCTGAGGGAGAACAGAACTGTCAAAGGGTCAGTACTGAGGGAGTGCCCTTTTAGGGTTAAGGAAAATCCCAAGGCTTTTTACACGTACATAAAAAGCAAGAGGGTAGCCAGGGAAAGGGTTGGCCCACTGAAGGATAGGCAAGGGAATCTATGTGTGGAGCCAGAGGAAATAGGCGAGGTACTAAATGAATACTTTGCATCAGTATTCACCAAAGAGAAGGAATTGGTAGATGTTGAGTCTGGAGAAGGGGGTGTAGATAGCCTGGGTCACATTGTGATCCAAAAAGACGAGGTGTTGGGTGTCTTAAAAAATATTAAGGTAGATAAGTCCCCAGGGCCGGATGGGATCTACCCCAGAATACTGAAGGAGGCTGGAGAGGAAATTGCTGAGGCCTTGACAGAAATCTTTGGATCCTCGCTGTCTTCAGGGGATGTCCCGGAGGACTGGAGAATAGCCAATGTTGTTCCTCTGTTTAAGAAGGGTGGCAGGGATAATCCCGGGAACTACAGGCCGGTGAGCCTTACTTCAGTGGTAGGGAAATTACTGGAGAGAATTCTTCGAGACAGGATCTACTCCCATTTGGAAGCAAATGGACGTATTAGTGAGAGGCAGCACGGTTTTGTGAAGGGGAGGTCGTGTCTCACTAACTTGATAGAGTTTTTCGAGGAGGTCACTAAGATGATTGATGCAGGTAGGGCAGTAGATGTTGTCTATATGGACTTCAGTAAGGCCTTTGACAAGGTCCCTCATGGTAGACTAGTACAAAAGGTGAAGTCACACGGGATCAGGGGTGAACTGGCAAGGTGGATACAGAACTGGCTAGGCCATAGAAGGCAGAGGGTAGCAATGGAGGGATGCTTTTCTAATTGGAGGGCTGTGACCAGTGGTGTTCCACAGGGATCAGTGCTGGGACCTTTGCTCTTTGTAGTATATATAAATGATTTGGAGGAAAATGTAACTGGTCTGATTAGTAAGTTTGCAGACGACACAAAGGTTGGTGGAATTGCGGATAGCGATGAGGACTGTCTGAGGATACAGCAGGATTTAGATTGTCTGGAGACTTGGGCGGAGAGATGGCAGATGGAGTTTAACCTGGACAAATGTGAGGTAATGCATTTTGGAAGGGCTAATGCAGGTAGGGAATATACAGTGAATGGTAGAACCCTCAAGAGTATTGAAAGTCAAAGAGATCTAGGAGTACAGGTCCACAGATCACTGAAAGGGGCTACACAGGTGGAGAAGGTAGTCAAGAAGGCATACGGCATGCTTGCCTTCATTGGCCGGGGCATTGAGTATAAGAATTGGCAAGTCATTTTGCAGCTGTATAGAACCTTAGTTAGGCCACACTTGGAGTATAGTGTTCAATTCTGGTCGCCACACTACCAGAAGGATGTGGAGGCTTTAGAGAGGGTGCAGAAGAGATTTACCAGAATGTTGCCTGGTATGGAGGGCATAAGCTATGAGGAGCGATTGAATAAACTCGGTTTGTTCTCACTGGAACGAAGGAGGTTGAGGGGCGACCTGATAGAGGTATACAAAATTATGAGGGGCACAGACAGAGTGGATAGTCAGAGGCTTTTCCCCAGGGTGGAGGGGTCAATTACTAGGGGGCATAGGTTTAAGGTGAGAGGGGCAAAGTTTAGAGTAGATGTACGAGGCAAGTTCTTTACGCAGAGGGTAGTGGGTGCCTGGAACTCACTACCGGAGGAGGTAGTGGAAGCAGGGACGATAGGGACATTTAAGGGGCACCTTGACAAATATATGAATAGGATGGGAATAGAAGGATACGGACCCAGGAAGTGTAGAAGATTGTAGTTTAGTCGGGCAGTATGGTCGGCATGGGCTTGGAGGGCCGAAGGGCCTGTTCCTGTGCTGTAAATTTCTTTGTTCTTTGTTTGTCAGAGGGTCAGTTCTGAGGGAGTGCCGCACTGTCAGAGAGTCAGTACTGAGGGAGAGCCACACTGTGAGAGGGTCAGTACTGAGGGAATGCTGCACTGTCAGAGGGTCAGTACTGAGGGAGAGCTGCACTGTCAGAGGGTCAGGACTGAGGGAGTGCTGCACTGTCAGAGAGTCAGTACTGAGGGAGTGACACACTGTGAGAAGGTCAGTGCTGAGGATGTGCCGCACTGTGAGAGGGTCAGTACTCAGGGAGCCCTGCACTGTCAGAGGATCAGTACTGAGGGAGTGTCACACTGGCAGATGATCAGGGATGAGGGAGTGCTGCACCTTCAGGGGGTCAGTGCTGAGGGAGTGCCACACTGTTAGATGACCAGTTATGAGGGAGCGCTGCAATGTCAGAGGTTCAGTACTGAGGAAGTGCTGCACTGCCAGAGGGTCAGTACTAATGGAGTGTTGCACTGTCAGAGAGTCAGTACTGAGGGAGTGCTGCACAGTCTGAGGGTCAGTACTGAGGGAGTGCTACACTGCCAGAGGGTCAGTACTGAGGGCATGATGCACTGCCAGAGGGTCAGTACTGAGGGAGTGCTGCAATGTCAAAGGGTCAGTACTGAGGGAGTGCTGCACTGTCAGAGGATCAGTACTTAGGGAGTGCTGTACTGTCTGAGGATCAGTGCTGAGGGAGTGCTGCATTATGAGAGGGTCAGTACAGAGGGAGAGCTGCACTGTCAGCGGGTCAGTACTGAGGGAGAGCTGCACTGTCAGCGGGTCAGTGCTGAGGGAATGCTGCACTGTCAGAGGATCAGTGATGAGGGAGTGCTGCATCCTCAGAGTGTCAGTGCTGAGGGAGTGCCACACTGTCAGTGGGTCACGACAGAGGAAGAACCGTACTGTGAGAGGGTCAGTACTGAGGGAGTGCCACACTGTCAGAGGGTCAGTACGGAGGGAGCGCCGCACTGTCAGAGGGTCAGTACTGAGGGAGTGCCGCACTGTCAGAGGGTAAGTACTGAGGGAGTGCTGCACTGTCAGCAGGTCAGTACTGAGGGAGTACCGCGCTGTCAGAGGGTAAGTACTGATGGAGGGCTGCACTGTCAGCAGGTCAGTACTGAGGGAGTGCCGCACTGTCAGCGGGTCAGTACTGACAAAGTGCTGCACTGTCAGAGGGTCAGTACTGAGGAAGTGCTGCAAAGTCAGAGGGTCAGTACTGCGGGAGTGCAGCATTGTCAGAGGGTCAGTACTGCGGGAGTGCAGCATTGTCAGAGCGTCAGTACTGAGGGAGTGCTGCACTGTCATAGGGTAAGTACTGAGGGAGTGCTGCACTGCCAGAGGATCAGTACTGAGGGAGTGCTGCACTGTCACAGGATCACAGCTGAGGGAGGGCTGCACTATGAGAGGGTCAGTACAGAGGGAGAGCTGCACTGAGAGGGACAGTGCTGAGGGTGTGCTGCAATATAAGAGGGTCAGTACTAAGGGAGTGCCGCACCGTCAGAGGGTCAGTACTGAGGAGCCCTGCACTGTCAAAGGGTCAGTACTGAGTGGGGGTGCCGCACTGTCGGAGGGTCACTACTGAGGGAGAACCGTACTGTGAGAGGATCAGTACTGAGGGAGTGCAGCACTGTCAGATGCTCAGTACTGAGGGAGTGCTGCACTGTCAGGGGGTCAGTACTGAGGGAGTGCTGCACTGTCAGAGGGTCAGTACTGAGGGAGCGCCGCACTGTCAGAGGGTCACTACTGAGGGAGAACCGTACTGTGAGAGGGTCAGTACTGAGGGAGTGCAGCACTGTCAGATGCTCAGTACTGAGGGAGTGCTGCACTTTCAGGGGGTCAGTACTGAGGGAGTGCTGCACTGTCAGAGGGTCAGGACTGAGGGAGCGCCGCACTGTCAGAGGGTCAGTACTGAGGGAGTGCTGCACTGTCAGAGGGTAAGTACTGAGGGAGTGCTGCACTTTGAGCAGGTCAGTACTGAGGGAGTGCCGCGCTGTCAGAGGGTAAGTACTGAGGGAGTGCTGCACTGTCAGCAGGTCAGTACTGAGGGAGTGCCGCACTGTCAGCGGGTCAGTACTGACAAAGTGCTGCACTGTCAGAGGGTCAGTACTGAGGAAGTGCTGCACTGTCAGAGGGTCAGTACTGCGGGAGTGCAGCATTGTCAGAGGGTCAGTACTGCGGGAGTGCAGCATTGTCAGAGGGTCAGTACTGAGGGAGTGCTGCACTGTCATAGGGTAAGTACTGAGGGAGTGCTGCACTGTCAGATGGTCAGCACTGAGGGAGTGCTGCACTGTCAGGGGGTCAGTACTGAGGGAGTGCTGCACAGTCAGAGGGTCAGTACTGATGGAGTGCTGCACTGCCAGAGGATCAGTACTGAGGGAGTGCTGCACTGTCACAGGATCACAGCTGAGGGAGGGCTGCACTATGAGAGGGTCAGTACAGAGGGAGAGCTGCACTGAGAGGGTCAGTGCTGAGGGTGTGCTGAAATGTAAGAGGGTCAGTACTGAGGGAGTGCCGCATCGTCAGAGGGTCAGTACTGAGGAGCCCTGCACTGTCAAAGGGTCAGTACTGAGGGAGTGCCGCACTGTCAGAGTGTCACTACTGAGGGAGAACTGTACTGTGAGAGGATCAGTACTGAGGGAGTGCTGCACTGTCAGGGGGTCAGTACTGAGGGAGAACTGTACTGTGAGAGGATCAGTACTGAGGGAGTGCAGCACTGTCAGAGGATCAGTACTGAGGGAGTGCTGCACTGTCAGAGGGTCAGTACTGAGGGATAGCTGCACTGTCAGAGGGTCAGTACTGAGGGAGTGCTGCACTGTCAGAGTGTCACTACTGAGGGAGAACTGTACTGTGAGAGGATCAGTACTGAGGGAGTGCTGCACTGTCAGGGGGTCAGTACTGAGGGAGAACTGTACTGTGAGAGGATCAGTACTGAGGGAGTGCAGCACTGTCAGAGGATCAGTACTGAGGGAGTGCTGCACTGTCAGAGGGTCAGTGCTGAGGGATAGCTGCACTGTCAGAGGATCAGTACTGAGGGAGTGCTGCACTGTCAGAGGATCAGTACTGAGGGAGTGCTGCACTGTCAGAGGGTCAGTACTGAGGGATAGCTGCATTGTCAGAGGATCAGTACTGAGGGAGTGCTGCACTGTCAGAGGGTCAGTACTGAGGGATAGCTGCACTGTCAGCAGGTCAGTACTGAGGGAGTACCGCGCTGTCAGAGGGTAAGTACTGATGGAGGGCTGCACTGTCAGCAGGTCAGTACTGAGGGAGTGCCGCACTGTCAGCGGGTCAGTACTGACAAAGTGCTGCACTGTCAGAGGGTCAGTACTGAGGGAGTGCAGCATTGTCAGAGGGTCAGTACTGCGGGAGTGCAGCATTGTCAGAGCGTCAGTACTGAGGGAGTGCTGCACTGTCATAGGGTAAGTACTGAGGGAGTGCTGCACTGCCAGAGGATCAGTACTGAGGGAGTGCTGCACTGTCACAGGATCACAGCTGAGGGAGGGCTGCACTATGAGAGGGTCAGTACAGAGGGAGAGCTGCACTGAGAGGGACAGTGCTGAGGGTGTGCTGCAATATAAGAGGGTCAGTACTAAGGGAGTGCCGCACCGTCAGAGGGTCAGTACTGAGGAGCCCTGCACTGTCAAAGGGTCAGTACTGAGTGGGGGTGCCGCACTGTCGGAGGGTCACTACTGAGGGAGAACCGTACTGTGAGAGGATCAGTACTGAGGGAGTGCAGCACTGTCAGATGCTCAGTACTGAGGGAGTGCTGCACTGTCAGGGGGTCAGTACTGAGGGAGTGCTGCACTGTCAGAGGGTCAGTACTGAGGGAGCGCCGCACTGTCAGAGGGTCACTACTGAGGGAGAACCGTACTGTGAGAGGGTCAGTACTGAGGGAGTGCAGCACTGTCAGATGCTCAGTACTGAGGGAGTGCTGCACTTTCAGGGGGTCAGTACTGAGGGAGTGCTGCACTGTCAGAGGGTCAGGACTGAGGGAGCGCCGCACTGTCAGAGGGTCAGTACTGAGGGAGTGCTGCACTGTCAGAGGGTAAGTACTGAGGGAGTGCTGCACTTTGAGCAGGTCAGTACTGAGGGAGTGCCGCGCTGTCAGAGGGTAAGTACTGAGGGAGTGCTGCACTGTCAGCAGGTCAGTACTGAGGGAGTGCCGCACTGTCAGCGGGTCAGTACTGACAAAGTGCTGCACTGTCAGAGGGTCAGTACTGAGGAAGTGCTGCACTGTCAGAGGGTCAGTACTGCGGGAGTGCAGCATTGTCAGAGGGTCAGTACTGCGGGAGTGCAGCATTGTCAGAGGGTCAGTACTGAGGGAGTGCTGCACTGTCATAGGGTAAGTACTGAGGGAGTGCTGCACTGTCAGATGGTCAGCACTGAGGGAGTGCTGCACTGTCAGGGGGTCAGTACTGAGGGAGTGCTGCACTGTCAGAGGGTCAGTACTGATGGAGTGCTGCACTGCCAGAGGATCAGTACTGAGGGAGTGCTGCACTGTCACAGGATCACAGCTGAGGGAGGGCTGCACTATGAGAGGGTCAGTACAGAGGGAGAGCTGCACTGAGAGGGTCAGTGCTGAGGGTGTGCTGAAATGTAAGAGGGTCAGTACTGAGGGAGTGCCGCATCGTCAGAGGGTCAGTACTGAGGAGCCCCGCACTGTCAAAGGGTCAGTACTGAGGGAGTGCCGCACTGTCAGAGTGTCACTACTGAGGGAGAACTGTACTGTGAGAGGATCAGTACTGAGGGAGTGCTGCACTGTCAGGGGGTCAGTACTGAGGGAGAACTGTACTGTGAGAGGATCAGTACTGAGGGAGTGCAGCACTGTCAGAGGATCAGTACTGAGGGAGTGCTGCACTGTCAGAGGGTCAGTACTGAGGGATAGCTGCACTGTCAGAGGGTCAGTACTGAGGGAGTGCCGCACTGTCAGAGTGTCACTACTGAGGGAGAACTGTACTGTGAGAGGATCAGTACTGAGGGAGTGCTGCACTGTCAGGGGGTCAGTACTGAGGGAGAACTGTACTGTGAGAGGATCAGTACTGAGGGAGTGCAGCACTGTCAGAGGATCAGTACTGAGGGAGTGCTACACTGTCAGAGGGTCAGTGCTGAGGGATAGCTGCACTGTCAGAGGATCAGTACTGAGGGAGTGCTGCACTGTCAGAGGATCAGTACTGAAGGAGTGCTGCACTGTCAGAGGGTCTGTACTGAGGGAGTGCTGCACTGTCAGAGGGTCAGTGCTGAGGGATAGCTGCACTGTCAGAGGATCAGTACTGAAGGAGTGCTGCACTGTCAGGGGGTCAGTACTGAGGAGTCCTGCACTGCCAGACGGTCAGTACTGAGGGAGTGCCACACTGTTAGTTGATCAGTGATGGGTGAGTGCCGCACTGTCAGAGGGTCACTACTGAGGGAGTGCTGCACTGTCAGAGGGTCAGTACTGAGGGAGTGCTGCACTGTCAGGGGGTCAGTACTGAGGGAGTGCTGCACTGTCAGAGGGTCAGTACTGATGGAGTGCTGCACTGCCAGAGGATCAGTACTGAGGGAGTGCTGCACTGTCACAGGATCACAGCTGAGGGAGGGCTGCACTATGAGAGGGTCAGTACAGAGGGATAGCTGCACTGAGAGGGTCAGTACTGAGGGTGTGCTGCAATGTAAGAGGGGCAGTAATGAGGGAGTGCCGCACCGTCAGAGGGTCAGTACTGAGGAGCCCTGCACTGTCAAAGGGTCAGTACTGAGGGAGTGCCGCCCTGTCAGAGGGTCACTACTGAGGGAGAACCGTACTGTGAGAGGATCAGTACTGAGGGAGTGCAGCACTGTCAGATGGTCAGTACTGAGGGGGTGCTACACTGTCAGGGGGTCAGTACTGAGGGAGTGCTGCACTGGCTGAGGGTCAGTACTGAGGGAGTGCTGCACTGAGAGGGTCAGTGCTGAGGGTGTGCTGCACTGCCTGAGGGTCAGTACTGAGGGAGTGCTGCACTGCCTGAGGGTCAGTACTGAGGGAGTGCTGCACTGCCACAGAGTCACTACTGAGGGAGTGCTGCACTGTGAGAGGGTCAGTACAGAGGGAGCGCTGCACTGTCAGGCGGACAATACTGATGGAGCGCTACACTGTCAGAGGGTCAGTACAGAGGGAGAACCGTACAGTGAGAGGATCAGTACTGAGGGAGTGCAGCACTGTCAGATGGTCAGTACTGAGGGAGTGCTGCACTGTCAGGGGGTCAGTACTGAGGGAGTGCTGCACTGTCAGCGGGTCAGTACTGAGGGAGTGCTGCACTGCCAGAGGATCAGTACCGAGGGAGTGCTGCACTGCCAGAACATCAGTACTGAGGGAGTGCTGCACTGTCAAAGGATCACTGCTGAGGGAGGGCTGCACTATGAGAGGGTCAGTACAGTGGGAGAGCTGCACTGAGAGGGTCAGTGCTGAGGGTGTGCTGCAATGTCAGTGGGTCTGAACTGAGGGAGTGCAGCACCATCAGAGGGTCAGTACTGAGGAGCCCTGCACTGTCAAAGGGTCAGTACTGAGGGAGTGCCGCACTGTCAGAGGGTCACTACTGAGGGAGAACCGTACTGTGAGAGGATCAGTACTGAGGGAGTGCAGCACTGTCAGATGGTCAGTACTGAGGGAGTGCTGCACTGTCAGGGGGTCAGTACTGAGGGAGTGCTGCATTGTCAGAGGGTCAGTATGGAGGGAGCCCTGCACTGTCAGAGGGACAGTACTGAGGGAGTGCTGCACTGCCTGAGGGTCAGTACTGAGGGAGTGCTACACTGCCTGAGGGTCAGTACTGAGGGAGTGCTGCACTGCCTGAGGGTCAGTACTGAGGGAGTGCTGCACTGCCACAGAGTCACTACTGAGGGAGTGCTGCACTGTGAGAGGGTCAGTACAGAAGGAGCGCTGCACTGTCAGGCGGACAATACTGATGGAGCGCTACACTGTCAGAGGGTCAGTACAGAGGGAGAACCGTACAGTGAGAGGATCAGTACTGAGGGAGTGCAGCACTGTCAGATGGTCAGTACTGAGGGAGTGCTGCACTGTCAGGGGGTCAGTACTGAGGGAGTGCTGCACTGTCAGCGGGTCAGTACTGAGGGAGTGCTGCACTGCCAGAGGATCAGTACCGAGGGAGAGCTGCACTGTCAGAGGGTCAGTACTGAGGGAGTGCTGCACTGCCAGAACATCAGTACTGAGGGAGTGCTGCACTGTCACAGGATCACTGCTGAGGGAGGGCTGCACTATGAGAGGGTCAGTACAGAGGGAGAGCTGCACTGAGAGGGTCAGTACTGAGGGAGTGCTGCAATGTCAGTGGGTCTGTACTGAGGGAGTGCAGCACCATCAGAGGGTCAGTACTGAGGAGCCCTGCACTGTCAGAGGGTCAGTACTGAGGGAGTGCCGCACTGTCAGAGGGTCACTACTGAGGGAGAACCGTACTGTGAGAGGATCAGTACTGAGGGAGTGCCGCACTGTCAGATGGTCAGTACTGAGGGAGCCCTGCACTGTCAGAGGGACAGTACTGAGGGAGTGCTGCACTGCCTGAGGGTCAGTACTGAGGGAGTGCTACACTGCCTGAGGGTCAGTACTGAGGGAGTGCTGCACTGCCTGAGGGTCAGTACTGAGGGAGTGCTACACTGCCTGAGGGTCAGTACTGAGGGAGTGCTGCACTGCCTGAGGGTCAGTACTGAGGGAGTGCTGCACTGCCTGAGGGTCAGTACTGAGGGAGTGCTGCACTGCCACAGAGTCACTACTGAGGGAGTGCTGCACTGCCACAGAGTCAGTACTGAGGGAGTGCTGCAATGTCAGTGGGTCTGTACTGAGGGAGTGCCGCACCGTCAGAGGGTCTGTACTGAGGAGCCCTGCATTGTCAGAGCATCAGTACTGAAGGAGTGCCACACTTTCAGAGGA
Source organism: Scyliorhinus torazame (assembly GCF_047496885.1). Lineage (NCBI taxonomy): Eukaryota > Metazoa > Chordata > Chondrichthyes > Carcharhiniformes > Scyliorhinidae > Scyliorhinus > Scyliorhinus torazame. Next base: position 26,108,243 of record NC_092715.1, read on the forward strand.
TCAGCACTGAGGGAGTGCCGCACTGTGAGAGGGTCAGAACAGAGGGAGAGCTGCACTGAGAGGGCCAGTGCTGAGGGTGCGCCGCACTGTCAGAGGGTCAGTTCTGAGGGAGTGCCGCACTGTCAGAGGGTCAGTACAGAGGGAGTGCCGCACTGTCAGAGGGTCAGTACAGAGGGAGTGCTGCATTGTCAGAGGGTCAGTTCTGAGGGAGTGCAGCATTGTCAGATGTTCAGTACTGAGGGAGAGCTTCACTGTCAGAGGGTCAGTACTGAGGGAGTGCTGCACTGTCAGAGGGTCAGTACTGAGGGAGTGCTGCACTGTCAGAGGGTCAGCACTGAGGGAGTGCTGCACTGCCAGAGGATCAGTACTGAGGGAGTGCTGCACTGTTAGAGGGTCAGTATTACAAAGAACAAAGAACAAAGAAATGTACAGCACAGGAACAGGCCCTTCGGCCCTCCAAGCCCGTGCCGACCATACTGCCCGACGAAACTACAATCTTCTACACTTCCTGGGTCCGTATCCTTCTATTCCCATCCTATTCATATATTTGTCAAGATGCCCCTTAAATGTCCCTATCGTCCCTGCTTCCACTACCTCCTCCGGTAGCGAGTTCCAGGTACCCACTACCCTCTGCGTAAAAAACTTGCCTCGTACATCTACTCTAAACCTTGCCCCTCTCACCTTAAGCCTATGCCCCCTAGTAATTGACCCCTCTACCCTGGGGAAAAGCCTCTGACTATCCACTCTGTCTATGCCCCTCATAATTTTGTATACCTCTATCAGGTCGCCCCTCAACCTCCTTCGTTCCAGTGAGAACAAACCGAGTTTATTCAACGGCTCCTCATAGCTTATGCCCTCCATACCAGGCAACATTCTGGTAAATCTCTTCTGCACCCTCTCGAAAGCCTCCACATCCTTCTGGTAGTGTGGCGACCAGAATTGAACACTAGACTCCAAGTGTGGCCTAACTAAGGTTCTATACAGCTGCAACATGACTTGCCAATTCTTATACTCAATGCCCCGGCCAATGAAGGCCAGCATGCCGTATGCCTTCTTGACTACCTTCTCCACCTGTGTTGCCCCTTTCAATGACCTGTGGACCTGTACTCCTAGATCTCTTTGACTTTCAATACTCTTGAGGGTTCTACCATTCACTGTATATTCCCTACCTGCATTAGCCCTTCCAAAATGCATTACCTCACATTTGTCCGGATTAAACTCCATCTGCCATCTCTCCGCCCAAGTCTCCAGACAATCTAAATCCTGCTGTATCCTCAGACAGTCCTCATCGCTATCCGCAACTCCACCAACCTTTGTGTCGTCTGCAAACTTACTAATCAGACCAGTTACATTTTCCTCCAAATCATTTATATATACTACGAACAACAAAGGTCCCAGCACTGATCCCTGCGGAACACCACTAGTCACAGCCCTCCAATCAGAAAAGCACCCTTCCATTGCTACTCTCTGCCTTCGATGACCTAGCCAGTTCTGTATCCACCTTGCCAGTTCACCCCTGATCCCGTGTGACTTCACCTTTTGTACTAGTCTACCATGAGGGACCTTGTCAAAGGCCTTACTGAAGTCCATATAGACAACATCTACTGCCCTACCTGCATCAATCATCTTAGTGACCTCCTCGAAAAACTCTATCAAGTTAGTGAGACACGACCTCCCCTTCACAAAACCGTGCTGCCTCTCACTAATACGTCCATTTGCTTCCAAATGGGAGTAGATCCTGTCTCTAAGAATTCTCTCCAGTAATTTCCCTACCACTGACGTAAGGCTCACCGGCCTGTAGTTCCCGGGATTATCCTTGCGACCCTTCTTAAACAGAGGAACAACATTGGCTATTCTCCAGTCCTCCGGGACATCCCCCGAAGACAGCGAGGATCCAAAGATTTCTGTCAAGGCCTCAGCAATTTCCTCTCCAGCCTCCTTCAGTATTCTGGGGTAGATCCCATCAGGCCCTGGGGACTTATCTACCTTAATATTTTTTAAGACACCCAACACCTCGTCTTTTTGGATCACAATGTGACCCAGGCTATCTACACCCACTTCTCCAGACTCAACATCTACCAATTCCTTCTCTTTGGTGAATACTGATGCAAAGTATTCATTTAGTACCTCGCCCATTTCCTCTGGCTCCACACATAGATTCCCTTGCCTATCCTTCAGTGGGCCAACCCTTTCCCTGGCTACCCTCTTGCTTTTTATGTACGTGTAAAAAGCCTTGGGATTTTCCTTAACCCTATTTGCCAATGACTTTTCGTGACCCCTTCTAGACCTCCTGACTCCTTGCTTAAGTTCCTTCCTACTTTCCTTATATGCCACACAGGCTTCGTCTGTTCCCAGCCTTTTAGCCCTGACAAATGCCTCCTTTTTCTTTTTGACGAGGCCTACAATATCACTCGTCATCCAAGGTTCCCGGAAATTGCCGTATTTATCTTTCTTCCTCACAGGAACATGCCGGTCCTGTATTCCTTTCAACTGACACTTGAAAGCCTCCCACATGTCAGATGTTGATTTGCCCTCAAACATCCGCCCCCAATCTATGTTCTTCAGTTCCCGCCTAATCTTGTTATAATTAGCCTTCCCCCAATTTAGCACATTCATCCTCGGACCACTCTTATCCTTGTCCACCAGTACCTTAAAACTTACTGAATTGTGGTCACTGTTACCGAAATGCTCCCCTACTGAAACATCTACCACCTGGCCGGGCTCATTCCCCAATACCAGGTCCAGTACCGCCCCTTCCCTAGTTGGACTGTTTACATATTGTTTTAAGAAGCCCTCCTGGATGCTCCTTACAAACTCCGCCCCGTCTAAGCCCCTGGCACTAAGTGAGTCCCAGTCAATATTGGGGAAGTTGAAGTCTCCCATCACCACAACCCTGTTGTTTTTACTCTTTTCCAAAATCTGTCTACCTATCTGCTCCTCTATCTCCCACTGGCTGTTGGGAGGCCTGTAGTATACCCCCAACATTGTGACTGCACCCTTCTTATTCCTGATCTCTACCCATATAGCCTCACTGCCCTCTGAGGTGTCCTCTCGCCGTATAGCTGTGATATTCTCCCGAACAAGTAGCGCAACTCCACCTCCCCTTTTACATCCCCCTCTATCCCGCCTGAAACATCTGAATCCTGGAACGTTTAGCTGCCAATCCTGCCCTTCCCTCAACCAGGTCTCTGTAATGGCAACAACATCATAGTTCCAAGTAGTAATCCAAGCTCTAAGTTCATCTGCCTTACCCGTAATGCTCCTTGCATTAAAACATATGCACTTCAGGCCACCAGACCCGCTGTGTTTAGCAACTTCTCCCCGTCTGCTCTGCCTCAGAGCCACAATGTCCCTATTCCCTAGTTCTCCCTCAATGCTCTCACCTTCTGACCTCTTGCTCCCGTGCCCACCCCCCTGCCATACTAGTTTAAACCCTCCCGTGTGACACTAGCAAACCTCGCGGCCAGGATATTTATGCCTCTCCGGTTTAGATGCAACCCGTCCTTCTTATACAGGTCACACCTGCCCCGGAAGAGCTCCCAGTGGTCCAGATAATGGAAACCCTCCCTCCTACACCAGCTGTTTAGCCACGTGTTTATCTGCTCTATCTTCCTATTTCTAGCCTCACTGGCACGTGGCACAGGGAGTAATCCCGAGATTACAACCCTCGAGGTCCTGTCTTTTAACTTTCTGCCTAGCTCCCTGAACTCCTGCTGCAGGACCTCATGCCCCTTCCTGCCTATGTCGTTAGTACCAATATGTACAACGACCTCTGCCTGTTTGCCCTCCCCCTTGAGGATTCCCTCTACCCGTTCGGAGACATCCTGGACCCTGGCACCAGGGAGGCAACATACCATCCTGGAGTCTCTTTCACGTCCACAGAAGCGCCTATCTGTGCCCCTGACTATAGAGTCCCCTATTACTATTACTCTTCTGCGCTTTGACCCTCCCTTCTGAACATCAGAGCCAGCCGTGGTGCCACTGCTCTGGCTGCTGCTGTTTTCCCCTGATAGGCTATCCCCCCCGACAGTATCCAAAGGGGTATATCTGTTCGAGAGGGGGACAACCACAGGGGATTCCTGCACTGACTGCCTGCCCTTTCTGGTGGTCACCCATTTCTCTGCCTGCACCTTGGGTGTGACCACATTTACATAACTGCGATCTATGACGCTTTCCGCCACCTGCATGCTCCTAAGTGCATCCAATTGCTGCTCCAACCGAACCATGCGGTCTGTGAGGAGCTCCAGTTGGGTGCACTTTCTGCAGATGAAGCCATCCGGGACGCTGGAAGCCTCCCGGACCTGCCACATCTCACAGTCAGAGCACTGCACCCCTCTAACTGACATTGCGTCAATTAATTAAAATTTGTCTTTTTTTTTTAAATACTTTTTTTTAAATTTCAAAGTTACTGTCAACAATCTGTTTCCTAGCACTAGATTTCTAATAGAAATGCGATAGCTAACTATAATACTCTCCGATCTCTGGCTTAGATATCCTCTAAATTATAATTAAGTTATTATGTTTAATTAGTTCCCAAATACTCAAATTTTTTTTAAATTTAGGTTAGAATCCCAACCAGCCACAGCTTTTCTGTGATGTCACTTTAGTTTCCCCCCGACACACACACAATTTGAAAAAAGGTATAAAAGTAAAAATCACTTACTTACCTTCTTAGTGTCTGAGATATTCTCAGGTTCTCTTGCTGACAGAGACTGCTCCTCCACCTCCGATCCTTGACCTGCACAATACTAATAATATAATAATATAATATGGCACTTACCTTACATCAATGGGTCTTATTATTAGGTTAGAGGAGGAGGGCGGGTGGGAGACACTACACGTGTAGTGTCTCGGGTTTCCTCTCCACCAGAATTTATTAGTTGGGGGGGGGGGGGGGGGGGGACTTCCCAGAGGTCCGCGGGTCGAACTTCCGGTTCCCGCCTTATATAAAAACAAATAAAACAGAAAAGAAGAACAGACACGGGACCAGGTAAGGCTTTTAAATACACTACTCACCTCCCAGAAGGCCCCTGCGCACCGCTGCCGCCGAAATCCAAAGGGCTGCTCCTGTAAAGGTAAGGCTTTTAAATACACTACTCACCTCCCAGAAGGCCCCTGCGCACCGCTGCCGCCGAAATCCGAAGGGCTGCTCCTGTAAAGGTAAGGCTTTTAAATACACTACTCACCTCCCAGAAGGCCCCTGCGCACCGCTGCCGCCGAAATCCGAAGGGCTGCTCCTGTAAAGGTTAGAGCTTTTAAATACACTACTCACCTCCCAGAAGGCCCCTGCGCACCGCTGCCGCCGAAATCCAAAGGGCTGCTCCTGTAAAGGTAAGGCTTTTAAATACACTACTCACCTCCCAGAAGGCCCCTGCGCACCGCTGCCGCCGAAATCCAAAGGGCTGCTCCTGTAAAGGTAAGGCTTTTAAATACACTACTCACCTCCAAGAAGGCCCCTGCGCACCGCTGCCGCCGAAATCCGAAGGGCTGCTCCTGTAAAGGTAAGGCTTTTAAATACACTACTCACCTCCCAGAAGGCCCCTGCGCACCGCTGCCGCCGAAATCCGAAGGGCTGCTCCTGTAAAGGTAAGGCTTTTAAATACACTACTCACCTCCCAGAAGGCCCCTGCGCACCGCTGCCGCCGAAATCCGAAGGGCTGCTCCTGTAAAGGTAAGGCGTTTAAATGCACTACTCACCTCCAAGAAGGCCCCTGCGCACCGCTGCCGCTGAAATCCAAAGGGCTATTGAAGGAGTGCTGCACTGTCAGGGGGTCAGTACTGAGGGAGTGCTGTACTGCCAGAGGGTCAGTACTGAGGGGGAGCTGCACTCAGAGGGTCAGTACTGAGGGAGTGCTGCACTGTCAAAGGGTCAATACTGACGGAGTGCTGCACTGTCAGATGGTCAGTGCCGAGGGAGTGCTGCACTGTCAGAGTGTCAATACTGACGGAGTGCTGCACTGAGAGAGACAGTACTGAGGGAGTGCTGCACTGTCAGAGGGTCAGTACTGACGGAGTGCTGCACTGTCAGAGGGTCAATACTGACGGAGTGCTGCACTGTCAGAGGGTCAATACTGACGGAGTGCTGCACTGTCAGAGGGTCAATACTGAGGGAGTGCTGCACTGTCAGTGTGCCAGTACTGGGGGAATGCTGCACTGTCAGTGGGTCAGTACTGAGGGAGTGCTGCACTGCCAGAGGATCAGTACTGACGGAGTGCTGCACTGTCACAGGATCACAGCTGAGGGAGGGCTGCACTATGAGAGGGTCAGTACTGACGGAGTGCTGCACTGTCAGAGGATCAGTACTGAGGAAGTGCTGTTCTGTCTGAGGATCAGTGCTGAGGGAGTGCTGCACTATGAGAGGGTCATTACAGAGGGAGAGCTGCACTGTCAGAGGGTCAGTACTGGGGGAGTGCTGCACTGCCAGAGGATCAGCACTGAGGGAGTGCTGCACTGTCAGAGGATCAGTACTGAGGAAGTGCTGTTCTGTCTGAGGATCAGTGCTGAGGGAGTGCTGCACTATGAGAGGGTCATTACAGAGGGAGAGCTGCACTGTCAGAGGGTCAGTACTGAGGGAGTGCTGCACTGCCAGAGGGTCAGTACTGAGGGAGTGCTGTACTATGAGAGGATCAGTACAGCGGGAGAGCTGCACTGAGAGGGTCAGTACTGAGGGAGTGCTGCACTGTCAGAGGGTCACTACTGAGGGAGTGCTGCACTGTCAGATGGTCAGTACTGAGGGAGTGCTGCACTGTCAAAGGGTCTGTACTGAGGGTGCGCCGCACTGTCAAAGGGTCAGTACTGAGGGAGTGCCGCACTGTCAGAGGGTCACTACTGAGGGAGAACCGTACTGTGAGAGCATCAGTACTGAGGGAGTGCAGCATTGTAAGATGGTCAGTACTGAGGGAGTGCTACACTGTCAGGGGGTCAGTACTGAGGGACTGCTGCACTGTCAGAGGCTCACTACTGAGGGAGAACCGTACTGTGAGAGGATCAATACTGAGGGAGTGCAGCACTGTCAGATGGTCAGTACTGAGGGAGTGCTGCACTGTCAGAGGATCAGTACTGAGGGAGTGCTGCACTGTCAGAGGTTCAGTACTGATGGAGTGCTGCACTGCCAGAGGATCAGTACTGAGGGAGTGCTGCACTGTCACTGGATCACAGCTGAGGGAGGGCTGCACTATGAGAGGGTCAGTACAGAGGGAGATCTGCACTGAGAGGGTCAGTACTGAGGGACTGCTGCACTGCCAGAGGATCAGTACTGAGGGAGTGCTGCACTGTCACAGGATCACAGCTGAGGGAGTGATGCACTATGAGAGGGTCAGTACAGAGGGAGAGCTGCACTGAGAGGGTCAGTGCTGAGGGTGTGCTGCAATGTAAGAGGGTCAGTACTGAGGGAGTGCCGCACCGTCAGAGGGTCAGTACTGAGGAGCCCTGCACTGTCAAAGGTTCAGTACTGAGGGTGTGCCGCACTGTCAAAGGGTCAGTACTGAGGGAGTGCCGCACTGTCAAAGGGTCACTACTGAGGGAGAACCGTACTGTGAGAGGATCAGTACTGAGGGAGTGCAGCATTGTAAGACGGTCAGTACTGAGGGAGCGCTACACTGTCAGAGGGACAGTACTGAGAGAGTGCTGCACTGCCTGAGTGTCAGTACTGAGGGAGTGCTGCACTGCCACAGAGTCACTACTGAGGGAGTGCTGCACTGTGAGAGGGTCAGTACAGAGGGAGCGCTGCACTGTCACACGGACAATACTGAGGGAGTGCTGCACTGTCAGAGGGTCAGTACAGAGGGAGCGTTGCACTGTCAGACGGACAATACTGAGGGAGTGCTGCACTGCCAGAGAGTCACTACTGAGGGAGTGCTGCACTATAAGAGGGTCAGAACTGAGGGAGCACTGCACAGTCAGATGGTCAGCACTGAGGGAATGCTGCAATGTCAGCGGGTCAGTACTGAGGGAGTGCTGCACTGCCAGAGGATCAGTACTGAGGGAGTGCTGCACTGCCAGAAGATCAGTACTGAGGGAGTGCTGCACTGTCACAGGATCACTGCTGAGGGAGTGGTGCACTATGAGAGGGTCACTACAGAGGGAGAGCTGCACTGAGAGGGTCAGTGCTGAGGGAGTGCTGCAATGTCAGTGGGTCTGTACTGAGGGAGTGCCGCACCGTCAGAGGGTCTGTACTGAGGAGCCCTGCATTGTCAGAGCATCAGTACTGAAGGAGTGCCACACTTTCTGAGGGTCAGTACTGAGGGAGTGCAGCATTGTCAGAGGGTGAGTTCTGAGGGAGTGCAGCATTGTCAGATGTTCAGTGCTGAGGGAGAGCTTCACTGTCAGAGGGTCAGTACTGAGGGAGTGCTGCACTGTTAGAGGGTCAGTATTGAAGGAGTGCTGCACTGTCAGAGGGTCAGTACTGAGGGAGTGCTGTACTGCCAGAGGGTCAGTACTGAGGGGGTGCTGCACTCAGAGGGTCAGTACTGAGGGAGTGCTGCACTGTCAAAGGGTCAATACTGACGGAGTGCTGCACTGTCAGAGTGCCAGTACTGGGGGAATGCTGCACTGTCAGTGGGTCAGTACTGAGGGAGTGCTGCACTGTCAAAGGGTCAATACTGACGGAGTGCTGCACTGTCAGAGTGCCAGTACTGGGGGAAGGCTGCACTGTCAGATGGTCAGTGCCGAGGGAGTGCTGCACTGTCAGAGTGTCAATACTGACGGAGTGCTGCACTGTCACAAGGTCAGTACTGAGGGAGTGCTGCACTGTCAGATGGTCAATACTGAGGGAGTGCTGCACTGTCAGAGGGTCAATACTGAGGGAGTGCTGCACTGTCAGAGGGTCAGTACTGAGGGAGTGCTGCACTGTCAGAGTGCCAGTACTGGGGGAGTGCTGCACTGTCAGAGGGTCAGTACTGAGGGAGGGCTGCACTATGAGAGGGTAAGTTCAGTGGGAGAGCTGCACTGAGAGGCTCCGTGCTGAGGGTGTGCTGCAAAGTCAGAGGTTCTGTACCGAATGAGTGCTGTACCGTCAGGGGGTCAGTACTGAGGGAGTGCTGCACTGTCAGAGGGTCAGTATTGAAGGAGTGCTGCACTGTCAGAGGGTCAGTACTGAGGGAGTGCCGCACCGTCAGGGGGTCAGTACTGAGGGAGTGCTGCACTGTCAGAGGGTCAGTACTGAGGGAGTGCTGCACTGTCAGAGGGTCAATACTGAGGGAGTGCTGCACTGTCAGAGGGTCAGTACTGAGGGAGTGCTGCACTGTCAGAGGGTCAGTACTGAGGGAGTGCTGCACTGTCAGAGGGTCAGTACTGAGGGAGTGCTGCACTGTCAGAGGGTCAGTACTGAGGGAGTGCTGCACTGTCAGAGGGTCAGTACTGAGGGAGTGCTGCACTGTCAGAGGGTCAGTACTGAGGGAGTGCTGCACTGTCAGAGGGTCAGTACTGAGGGAGTGCTGCACTGTCAGAGGGTCAATACTGAGGGAGTGCTGCACTGTCAGAGGGTCAGTACTGAGGGAGTGCTGCACTGCCAGAGGGTCAGTACTGAGGGAGTGCTGCACTGTCAGAGGGTCAGTACTGAGGGAGTGCCGCACTGTCAGAGGGTCAGTACTGAGGGAGTGCTGCACTGCCAGAGGATCAGTCCTGACGGAGTGCTGCACTGTCAGAGGGTCAGTACTGAGGGAGTGCTGCACTGCCAGAGGATCAGTACTGACGGAGTGCTGCACTGTCACAGGATCAGCACTGAGGGAGTGCTGCACTATGAGAGGATCAGTACAGCGGGAGAGCTGCACTGAGAGGGTCAGTGCTGAGGGTGTGCTGCAAAGTCAGAGGGTCAGTACTGAGGCAATGCTGCACTATGAGAGGTTCTGTACTGAGGGAGTGCTGCACTGAGAGGGTCAGTACTGAGAAAGTGTTGCATGTCAGATGGTCAGTACTGATGGAGTGCTACACTGTCAGAGGGTCAGTACTGAGGGAGTGCTGCACTGTCAGAGGGTCAGTACTGAGGGAGTGCTACACTGTCAGAGGGTCAGTACTGAGGGAGTGCTGCACTGTCAAGAGGGTCAGTACTGAGGGAGTGCTGCACTGTCAGAGGGTCAGTACTGAAGAAGAACTGCACTGTCAGAGGGTCAGTACTGACGGAGTGCTGCACTGTCAGAGGGTCAGTACTGAGGGAGTGCTGCACTGCCAGAGGGTCAGTACTGAGGGAGTGCTGCACTGCCAGAGGGTCAGTACTGAGGGAGTCCCGCACTGTCAGAGGGTCAGTACTGAGGGAGTGCTGCACTGTCAGAGGATCAGTAGTGAGGGAGTGCTGCACTGTTAGCGGATCAGTGCTGAGGGAGTGCTGCACTATGAGAGGTTCTGTACTGAGGGAGAGCTGCACTGAGAGGGTCAGTACTGAGGGAGTGCTGCACTCTCAAGAGGGTCAGTACTGAGAAAGTGTTGCATGTCAGATGGTCAGTACTGATGGAGTGCTACACTGTCAGAGGGTCAGTACTGAGGGAGTGCTGCATTGTCAGATGGTCAGTACTGAGGGAGTGCTGCACTGTCAAGAGGGTCAGTACTGAGGGTGTGCGGAATTTCAGATGATCAGTACTGATGGAGTGCTGCCTTGTCAGATGATCAGTACTGAGGGAGTGCTGTGATGTGTTGGGTAGGCTGAGTCGATGTGGACTGCACTTGATGCAGTGTAGAGACAGACAGACCTCCAACACTTCATAAGATGCAACACAATTTTATTTAACATCTAAACTATTACATGTTCAACTGTGGGTTGACACTATGCTGACTTGACTGGAGACCTGATACTAGCCTAACCAGACCTACCCGCTACCACATGGTGTTTGCACTGGCCAAATCACTAACTCTGACTGTCTCAGAGGCTGGGTCCCGAGAGAGCGGGAAAACTGGTGCCCTCTGACTTTATTGTGGTAGTGTCCTGTCTGGTGATTGGCTGCTCTGTTCCGTATGCTTCCTGGTCATCCTGTCAGTCAATCACTGCCTGTCTGCACTCCATTATATACATCGATGTGTATTATGACGTCTCCCCCTCTTTTTCTTTTTGTTCTGTATTGTGTGTTTCGAGATAATAAATATTGAGGTGCATGTGCGTGTGGATGTGTATATGTGTGTGACTATGTACAGAATGTGCTAAAATGACCTTATGTACACAGGAAGGTGTCGCTAGTGCAGATATAGGGCAGATGAAACGGTAACAACGATATTTACTGAGGTCAAAACGATAAGGTAACACAGTTGTGCAAAAGTTCAGTCTATAAGTTTAGTTTTTGCGGCGGGCGAACAAATTCTGGTTGACCGCCTCAAGGATGGATCAGGGGCCGCCTGCACTTGGATAGGTGGGACCTCCGCCAATGTGGTGGTCACAGAGGTCGGCAAGATTGCTGGTAGATCGGTGGCCTTGTGGTAGGGCACGTCCGGAGGAAGCATTGTGTGAGGCGGGACATCATGGTTAGGTGGCGGGCGTGGAACGCTGCGCAGCGCCCGTCTGTTACGTCGTAGGAAGGAGCCGTCAGCCATGCGGACGAGGAACGATCTCGGGGCCACTTGCTTGACCACCACAGCTGTGGCGGACCAGCCGCCGTCAGGCAACTGCACACGAGCACGATCAGTTGGGACCAGCTCGGGGAGATCCGTGGCATGAGCGTCGTATGCTGATTGCTGTTGGGCCCAAGACTGCTGCATATTTTGTATGACCGTGAGGTGGTCAAGGTCTGGAACATGGATGGCTGGAACCGTGGTTCGCGGAGTGCTATTCATGAGCATCTGCGCGGGAGACAACCCAGTGGACAGCGGGGATGCTGTGTATGCCAGCAGCGCCAGGTTGAAATCGGAGCCTGAGTCTGCAGCCTTGCATAGTAATCTCTTGACGATATGGACCCCTTTTTCGGCCTTCCCGTTTGACTGCGGGTAGTGGTAGTGGGGGCTGGAGGTTACTTGATGAAAGTTGTGTAGGCGGGCAAAATCAGACCATTCCTGGCTGTAAAAAGAGGGACCGTTGTCACTCATCACCGTGAGCGGTATCCCATGCCTGGCAAACGTTTCTTTGCATGCTTTATTCACCGCCTTCGACGTGAGGTCGGACAGTTTCACCACTTCAGGGTAATTGGACAAGTAGTCGACCAGGAGGACATAGTCACGCCCCTTGGCGTGGAAAAGGTTGACACCGACTTTGGACCATGGGGAGGTCACTATCTCATGTTGCTGCAGAGTTTCTTTGGGTTGAGCTGGCTGAAATTTCTGACATGTGGGGCAGTTGAGGACCGTGTTGGCAACGTCCTGGCTGATGCCCGGCCAATAGACTGCCTCTCGAGCTCTGCGTCGACATTTCTCGACCCACAGATGACCCTCATGGAGTTGGCCGAGCACCATAGCTCGCATGCTCTGCGGAATCACCATCCTATTGAGCTTCATGAGGATGCCGTCCACCACCGTCAGGCCGTCCTTGATGTTGTAAAATTGGGGACACTGTCCCTTCTGCCAGCCATTCGTGAGGTGTTGCATCACACGCTGTAGCAGAGGAGCCTTGGCCGTTTCCTCACAAATTTGGATGACCCTCTCATCAGTGGCCGGACGGTTGGGGGCACACAATTGCACCTGCGCATCGATTTGGCAGACGAAGTCCGTTTGTTCACACGGTGTGGTGATAGACCTGGAAAGGGCATCTGCAACAATGAGTTCTTTGCCTGGCGTGTAGACAAGTTCAAAGTCATAGCGGCGTAGCTTGAGAAGGATTCATTGTAACCGAGGCATCATGTCATTCAAATCCTTCTGGATTATGTGGACTAGTGGCCTGTGGTCTGTCTCAACCGTGAATTTTGGGAGGCCATACACATAGTCGTGAAATTTGTCAATTCTCGTTCGGAGGCCCAGGCATTCCTTCTCGATCTGAGCGTACCATTGCTTGGTGGGCGTCATGGCTCTGGAGGAATACGCAACTGGGGCCCATGAGGAGGAGTCATCCCGTTGGAGGAGCACCGTCCCAATACCGTCCTGGCTCGCGTCAGTGGATAATTTGGTCTCTTTGGTAGGGTCGAAGAACGCCAGAACCAGGGCTGTGGTGAGTTTTGCCCTCAGCTCACGCCATTCGTTCTCATGAATCCAAAGATGTGCAGGTTAGGCGATTGGCCATGATAAATTTCCCTTAGTATCCAAAATTGCCCTTAGTGTTGGGTGGGGTTACTGGGTTATGGGGATAGGGTGCTCTTTCCAAGAGCTGGTGCAGACTCGATGGGCCGAATGGCCTCCTTCTGCACTGTAAATTCTATGAGCGGGCAGCGACTGGAATTCCGTCGACTTTTTGACGAGATGGCGGAGGGCTGTGGTGTGTGCCGCCATGTTGGGAATGAACTTCCTGAGGAAGTTGACCATCCCTAGAAAGTGGGGTCCTCTGGGATCTTCATGGCGTTGATCGCCGAGACCTTGTCAGCATCTGCCCGCAGGCCTTGCTGCGAGATGTGGTCGCCAAGGAATTTGATTTCTGGTTGACCGAACGAGCACTGGCTCTGTTGAGTCGGAGGCCATGCTCATGGATTCTGTGGAATATCTGCTTGAGGCGATCGGTGTGTTCTTGAGGAGTTGTGGACCAGATTATGACATCGTCAACATACACGCGCACCCCCTCGATACCCTCCATCATCTGTTCATTGATGCGGTGAAATACCTCTGAGGCAGAGATGATGCCAAAAGGCATCCGGTTGTAGCAGTAGTGACCGAACGGGGTGTTGAATGTGCACAGCTTGCGACTGGATGCATCCAGCTGTATTTGCCACAACCCCTTGGAGGCGTCCAGCTTCGAAAAGACTTTGGCATGAGCCATCTCGCTGGTCAACTCCTCTCGTTTTGGTATTGGGTAATGTTCCCTCATGATGTTGCGGTTTAAATCCTTGGGGTCGATGCAGATTCGAAGCTCCCCTGACGGCTTATTGACGCAGACCATGGAGCTGACCCAGTCCGTGGGTTCTGTGACCTTTGATATGATGCCCTGGTCCTGGAGGTCCTGTAACTGCTGCTTGAGGCGGTCCTTGAGGGGCGCCGGCACCCAACGTGGTGCGTGGATCACAGGGGTGGTGTTTGGTTTCAGCAAGATTTTGTATCGGCATGGGAGTGTGCCCATTCCGTCGAATACGCTGTGGTACTGCGTGATGATGTCATCAATTTCAGCCTGGAAGTTCTCATCAGGTGAGGCCGTCGCCTGTGAGGATGACATGGTGTGGACTCGCTGAACCAGGTTCAGGAGTTTGCAGGCCCGAGCACCGAGCAGGGATGCTCTGTCAGGTCCCACGGTCTCAAATCGCAGTGTCGCTTTAAATGACTTATTGGAAACTCCAAGTTGGCATGAGCCACTGGCAGCTATGGCACTGCCATTGTAGTCAAGGAGCTGGCAGGCCGGTGGAAGAATGCTTGGTCTGATGCGGATGGTGTCGAGATTGGTTTGGAGGTGAGGTTCGCCGATGCGCCGGTGTCCAGTTTGAACCGGATGCGAGCCTTGTTGACTGTGAGGACAGCACACCACTCGTCGTCGGGATCCACGCTGAGCATCGGGAGGTGGTTCGCTGTCTTGGAGAAAGGCAGCGCATGCTTCGTAATGATGCCCACCCGGTATGGAGATTTGAGGCACGCAGCATCAGGATCTATTGGGCTGTCGGGGCCGGAGTCTGGCATGGCCTGCTGTATTGAACGGAGGCTTCTGCGCCGCGGCTGGGATCGCTGGATGCTGGGCAGTGGAGCAGATCTGCAAAGGGCTGCGTAGTGGCCAAGCTTGCCACACTGTAGACACCGTGATGATTTTGCCGGACATTGCCGCTTTAAATGGGCGGAGCCACAATTTGGACACGACATGACGCCAACGTCAGTGCGTTCCGTGCGCCATCGCGCATGCGCAGTGCGGTCGAACGACATATGCACCTGCGCAGTCTGGTCGTTGGTCTCGCCGTCCCCTCGGTCACAGCGCACATGCGCCGGGGCCCGGGAAAAGCGCGCGGAATGGCCACTCTCGTCGATACTTAGGCCCTGCATTTGTGCGATGGCCTGCATCCGTTCCGCCTCGTGGGAGGTTAGCTTTGCCGTTTCTTCCGCCCTGGTGTGGGAGTACCGATTGTTAGCATGTTGGTGGAGAACGCACGTTTCGATGGCGATGGTGAGGGTGAGCTGCTTGACTTTCAGGAGCTGCTGGCGAAGGAAAACGATCTGATCCCCCATCATGGAATCAGTGGTCGAGTCATAGTTACATGACTGCGCGAGGACGCGGAGATGGGTCAGAAAGGATTGAAAAGGTTCATCCTTACCCTGAAGCCTCTGCTGGAAAACATACCGTTCAAGGCTTGTCTTCACCTTCAGCGACTGTAAGGGAGTTGTAGATGTGGATGGCGTGGTCTCCGGCTGTGGAGAGGAATAGTGCGATCTTGCTGGCGTCTGATGTGGCCTCTGAGGCAGAGATGATGCCAAAAGGCATCCGGTTGCAGCAGTAGCGACCGAACGGGGTGTTGAATGTGCACAGCTTGTGACTGGATGCATCCAGCTGTATTTGCCACAACCCCTTGGAGGTTCCCCTTGGAGAGTTGGAACTTTTGTTTGAAGATCTTCCAATTTGCACCGAGGTTGCAGGCGATGCGGAGCTGCGGAGGAGGGCGGACGTTTTCCATGTCACCAGATGGCTGTTTGCTGGTCAACGCTGATTCACTCAAGGTCGGTCTGTCTGTTTGCTGGTCAACGCTGATTCACTCAAGGTAGGTCCGTCAATTTTCAGCATCACTCACTGGTACCATGATGTGTTGGGTCGGCTGGGTCGATGTGGACTGCACTTGATGCAGTGTAGCGAGAGACAGACTTCCAACACTCGATAAGATGCAAAACGATTTTATTTAACATCTAAACTATTATACATGTTCAACTGTGGGTTGACACTATGCTGACTTGACTGGAGACCTGATACTAGCCTAACCAGACCTACTCGCTACCACATGGTGTTTGCACTGGCCAAATCACTAACTCTGACTGTCTCAGAGGCTGGGTCCCGAGAGAGCGGGAAAACCGGTGCCCAATGCTTTATAGTGGCCGTGTCCTGTCTGGTGATTGGCTGCTCTGTTCTGTGTGCTTACTGGTCATCCTGTGTGTCAATCACTGCCTGTCTGCACTTCATTATATACATCGATGTGTATTATGACAAGCTGCACTGTCAGAGGATCAGTACTGAGGGAGAGCTGCGCTGTCAGCGGGTCAGTGCTGAGGGAGTGCCACACTGTCAGAGGATCAGTACTGAGGGAGAGCTGCGCTGTCAGCGGGTCAGTACTGAGGGAGAGCTGCACAGTAAGAGGGTCAGTACTGAGGGAGTGCTGCACTGTCAGAGGGTCAGTACTGAGGGAGAGCTGCACTGTCAGAGGGTCAGTACTGAGGGAGTGCCGCACTGTCAGCGGGTCAGTACTGAGGGAGTGCCGCACTGTCAGCGGGTCAGTACTGAGGGAGAGCTGCGCTGTCAGCGGGTCAGTACTGAGGGAAAGCTGCACAGTAAGAGGGTCAGTACTGAGGGAGTGCTGCACTGTCAGAGGGTCAGTACTGAGGGAGAGCTGCACTGTCAGAGGGTCAGTACTGAGGGAGTGCCGCACTGTCAGCGGGTCAGTACTGAGGGAGTGCCGCACTGTCAGCGGGTCAGTACTGAGGGAGAGCTGCGCTGTCAGAGGGTCAGTACTGAGGGAGAGCTGCGCTGTCAGCGGGTCAGTACTGAGGGAGAGCTGCACAGTAAGAGGGTCAGTACTGAGGGAGAGCTGCACTGTCAGATGATCAGTACTGAGGAAGTGCTGCACAGTAAGAGAGTCAGTACTACATAGTACATAGAAAATACAGCACAGAACAGGCCCTTCGACCCACGATGTTGTGCCGAACCTTTGTCCTAGATTAATCATAGATTATCATTAATTTACAGTGCAGAAGGAGGCCATTCGGCCCTTTGAGTCTGCACCGGCTCCTGGAAAGAGCACCCTACCCAAACTCAACACCTCCACCCAACACCAAGGGCAATTTGGACATTAAGGGCAATTTATCATTGGCCAATTCACCTAACCCGCACATCTTTGGACTGTGGGTGGAAACCGGAGCACCCGGAGGAAACCCACGCAGACACGGGGAGGACGTGCAGACTCCGCACAGACAGTGACCCAAGCCGGAATCGAACCTGGGACCCTGGAGCTGTGAAGCAATTGTGCTATCCACAATGCTACCGTGCTGCCCTTGAGAACAAATAAATCTACACTATATCATTTTACCGTAATCCATGTACCTATCCAATAGCTGCTTGAAGGTCCCTAATGTTTCCGACTCAACTACTTCCACAGGCAGT
The DNA here is from genome assembly GCF_047496885.1 of Scyliorhinus torazame. Classification (NCBI taxonomy): domain Eukaryota; kingdom Metazoa; phylum Chordata; class Chondrichthyes; order Carcharhiniformes; family Scyliorhinidae; genus Scyliorhinus; species Scyliorhinus torazame. The sequence goes on from NC_092715.1 coordinate 26,125,572, forward strand.
GCATTCCATGCCCCCACTAATCTCTGGGTAAAGAACCTACCTCTGATATCCCTCCTATATCTTCCACCTTTCACCTTAAATTTATGTCCCCTTGGAATGGTTTGTTCCACCTGGGGAAAAAGTCTCTGACTGTCTACTCTATCTATTCCCCTGATCATCTTATAAACATCTGTCAAGTCGCCCCTCATCCTTCTCCGTTCTAATGAGAAAAGGCCTAGCACCCTCAACCTTTCCTCGTAAGACCTACTCTCCATTCCAGGCAACATCCTGGTAAATCTTCTTTGCACCTTTTCCAAAGCTTCCACATCCTTCCTAAAATGAGGCGACCAGAACTGTACACAGTACTCCAAATGTGGCCTTACCAAAGTTTTGTACAGCTGCATCATCACCTTACGGCTCTTAAATTCAATCCCTCTGTTAATGAACGCGAGCACACCATAGGCCTTCTTCACAGCTCTATCCACTTGAGTGGCAACTTTCAAAGATGTATGAACATAGACCCCAAGATCTCTCTGCTCCTCCACATTGCCAAGAATTCTACCGTTAACCCTGTATTCCGCATTCATATTTGTCCTTCCAAAATGGACAACCTCACACTTTTCAGGGTTAAACTCCATCTGCCACTTCTCAGCCCAGCTCTGCATCCTATCTATGTCTCTTTGCAGCCAACAACAGCCCTCCTTACTATCCACAACTCCACCAATCTTCGCATCGTCTGTAAATTTACTGACCCACCCTTCAACTCCCTCATCCAAGTCATTAATGAAAATCACAAACAGCAGAGGACCCAGAACTGATCCCTGCGGTACGCCACTGGTAACTGGGATCCAGGCTGAATATTTGCCATCCACCACCACTCTCTGACTTCTATCGGTTAGCCAGTTCGTTATCCAACTGGCCAAATTTCCCACTATCCCATGCCTCCTTACTTTCTGCATAAGCCTACCATGGGGAACTTTATCAAATGCCTTACTAAAATCCATGTACACTACATCCACTGCTTTACCTTCATCCACATGCTTGGTCACCTCCTCAAAGAATTCAATAAGATTTGTAAGGCAAGACCTACCCCTCACAAATCCGTGCTGACTATCCCTAATCAAGCAGTGTCTTTCCAGATGCTCAGAAATCCTATCCTTCAGTACCCTTTCCATTACTTTGCCTACCACCGAAGTAAGACTAACTGGCCTGTAATTCCCAGGGTTATCCCTCGTCCCTTTTTTGAACAGGGGCACGACATTCGCCACTCTCCAATCCCCTGGTACCACCCCTGTTGACAGTGAGGACGAAAAGATCATTGCCAACGGCTCTGCAATTTCATCTCTTGCTTCCCATAGAATCCTTGAATATATCCCGTCAGGCCCGGGGACTTGTCTATCCTCAAGTTTTTCAAAATGCCCAACACATCTTCCTTCCTAACAAGTATTTCCTCGAGCTTACCAATCTGTTTCACACTGTCCTCGCCAACAATATCGCCCCTCTCATTTGTAAATACACAAGAAAAGTACTCGTTCAAGACCTCTCCTATCTCTTCAGACTCAATACACAATCTCCCGCTACTGTCCTTGATCGGACCTACCCTCGCTCTAGTCATTCTCATATTTCTCACAAATGTGTAAAAGGCCTTGGGGTTTTCCTTGATCCTACCCGCCAAAGATTGTTCATGCCCTCTCTTAGCTCTCCTAATCCCTTTCTTCAGTTCCCTCCTGGCTATCTTGTATCCCTCCAATGCCCTGTCTGAACCTTGTTTCCTCAGCCTTACATAAGTCACCTTTTTCCTCTTAACAAGACATTCAACCTCTCTTGTCAACCATGGTTCCCTCACTCGACCATCTCTTCCCTGCCTGACAGGGACATACATATCAAGGACACGTAGCACCTGTTCCTTGAACAAGTTCCACATTTCACTTGTGTCCTTCCCTGCCAGCCTATGTTCCCAACTTATGCACTTCAATTCTTGCCTGACAACATCGTATTTACCCTTCCCCCAATTGTAAACCTTGCCCTGTTGCACGTACCTATCCCTCTCCATTACTAAAGTGAAAGTCACAGAATTGTGGTCACTATCTCCAAAATGCTCCCCCACTAACAAATCTATCACTTGCCCTGGCTCATTACCCAGTACTAAATCCAATATTGCCCCTCCTCTGGTCGGACAATCTACATACTGTGTTAGAAAAGCTTCCTGGACACACTGCACAAACACCACCCCATCCAAACTATTTGATCTAAAGAGTTTCCACTCAATATTTGGGAAGTTAAAGTCGCCCATGACTACTACCCTATGACTTCTGCACCTTTCCAAAATCTGTTTCCCAATCTGTTCCTCCACATCTCTGCTACTATTGGGGGGCCTATAGAAAACTCCTAACAAGGTGACTGCTCCTTTCCTATTTCTGACTTCAACCCATACTACCTCAATAGGGTGATACTCCACGAACTGCCTTTCTGCAGCTGTTATACTATCTCTAATTAATAATGCCACCCCCCACCTCTTTTACCACCCTCCCTAATCTTATTGAAACATCTATAACCAGGGACCTCCAACAACCATTTCTGCCCCTCTTCTATCCAAGTTTCCGTGATGGCCACCACATCGTAGTCCCAAGTACCGATCCATGCCTTAAGTTCACCCACCTTATTCCTGATGCTTCTTGCGTTGAAGTATACACACTTCAACCCATCTCCGTGCCTGCAAGTACTCTCCTTTGTCAGTGTTCCCTTCCCCACTGCCTCATTACACGCTTTGGCGTCCTGAATATCAGCTACCTTAGTTGCTGGACTACAAATCCGGTTCCCATTCCCCTGCCAAATTAGTTTAAACCCTCCCGAAGAGTACTAGAAAACCTCCCTCCCAGGATATTGGTGCCCCTCTGGTTCAGATGCAACCCGTCCTGCTTGTACAGGTCCCACCTTCCCCAGAATGCGCTCCAATTATCCAAATACCTGAAGCCCTCCCTCCTACACCATTCCTGCAGCCACGTATTCAACTGCACTCTCTCCCTATTCCTAGCCTCGCTATCACGTGGCACCGGCAACAAACCAGAGATGACAACTCTGTCTGTCCTGGCTTTTAACTTCCAGCCTAATTCCCTAAACTCATTTATTACCTCCACACCCCTTTTCCTACATATGTCGTTGGTACCAATGTGCACCACGACTTCTGGCTGCTCACCCTCCCCCTTAAGGATCCTGAAGACACGATCCGAGACATCCCTGGCCCTGGCACCCGGGAGGCAACATACCTTCCGGGAGTACTGAGGGAGAGCTGCACAGTAAGAGGGTCAGTACTGAGGGAGAGCTGCACTGTGAGATAGCGCTGCTGTAACACCTAATGAGCCTGTGGCTGAGAATTTCAAAATTGTGGCATTACTGGCCAGAATGTCAACTGAGGTCACTGAGCTCACAGGTGGGGGTGAAAGGAACAGCACTCACGGACTCATACAGGAATGCTCAAGGTTCAAATCAACAAGATAGATTTTGCATTTCTATAGCGCCTTTCATGACCTCACAAACCTTTGCACCCAGTGATGTATTTTCACTGCGTGCTCAGTACTGTAATGTAAGCTGCACAGCAACAAACTTACACACAGCAAGCTCCCAGAGAGAATCAGTGGTTCGTACCCCACCCAGCCCCATCTCTGTCAGCTCCTCCAATCCTACAGCCCTCCGACAACTGGGGCGTCATTCTCCGACCCCCCGCCGGGTTGGAGAATCACCGGGGGCTGCCGTGAATCCTGCCCCCGCCGGTTGCCGAAGTCTCCGGTACCGGATATTCGGCGGGGGCGGGAATCGGGCCGCACCGGTTGGCGGGCCCCCCCGCTGGATTCTCCGGCCCGGATGGGCCGAAGTCCCGCCGATAAATTGCCTGTCCCGCCGGCATGGATTAAACCACCTTTTGAACGGCGGGACAAGGCAGCGTGGGCGATCTGGCCCCGGTGGGTGCCCCCACGGTGGCCTGGCCCGCGATCGGGGCCCACCGATCCGCGGGAGGGCCTGTGCCGTGGGGGCACACCGTCTGAAGCCGTCGGGACAGAGATGTTGGAGATGTAAAGCTTGGTGTGATCAATGTAATAATAATAATCTTTATTAGAGTCACAAGTAGGCTTACATTGACACTGCGATGAAGTTATTGTGTAAAGCCCCCAGTCGCCACACTCCGGCGCCTGTTCGGGTACGCCGCGGGAGAATTCAGAATGTCCAATTCACCCAACAAGCACGTCTTTCGGGACTTGTGGGAGGAAACCGGAGCACCCGGAGGAAACCCACGCAGACACGGGGAGAACGTGCAGACTCCGCGCAGACAGTGACCCAAGCCGGGAATCGAACCTGGGACCCTGGCGCTGTGATGCAGCAGTGATAACCTCTGTGCTACCGTGCTGCAAAGCTGCCTCAGTCACAACACAGAAACAGGCCATTCGGTTCAACGAGTCCCTCCAGGTCGGGAAACAATTCTATTCACATATCTCCATTCCGTTCCGCTATTCCCCGAACTCCCTTCTCTTCCACCACCTCTACAGACTGATCTTAAACGTCATCGTGGTTTATTTTGCCTCAGCCACTAATTCTGCGAGTGAGTTCCGCACTCTCTCAACTCTGAGAAGAGATTCCTCCAACTCTCTGTTTTAAATCTCCTGTGTGTAATCTGTCACTTTTAGCCCTTACCCACCTTTTTTTGAAGATATAATTAATGTTTTGTGTACAGTTTTAGCCACCTCATGTACATGGAAGGATAAACTTGGCCAGTAGGGGGCGCACAATGGTTGAATAGACTGCTTCCTGTGATGGCAGGATTGTTCGATGAGGAGAGAATCGACTGCAATTGGGCCTACGCAGGGCTGGATTGTCCATAAATGGGGCTATGTCCCCACGCCGGCTATAAACACTGGCATTTCACTTCAGACTTTCCTGGAAAAAATAAAGAACAATTTACTTACCTGCAGGGGACGAGCAGGGCTCCGGAGTGCTTCTCGCAGCTTGGGCAGCAGATACCGGCCACCGCACTTCTCGTTCTGAGTCCGCGCATGCACACGGCGCCGGCCACCAGCGGGCGTGCCGAACGCCATGGCGAACTCGGACCGCGAGTCAGGCCCAAGAAACAAGGTCCCATCGATCTGCTCCACGCAGTTTAATCTGACCCGCCCGCCCCCCCACCCCCGCCCCAGGGCGGCCGCAGACTGAGTCTGCAGCCGTCACGTGTGAGTTCCGACCGGCCAGACATGATTAGAATCACGCCGTCGGGACTGGAATATCGCTGGGAGGGCCTCTGGCAATGGCCCCCCCCCAGACGCGCATCATGATTTGCGGCCGAGCGATTCATCGCTGGTGCGGCGCCACCCCCCCCCCCCCCACCCCGCCAAACACAATTTCGGTGCGGGCCCACTCTCTGCCCTTCAGCAGAACGAGTGACAGGCGATCTGATTGAAATGCACACCATCCTTTGAAGACTTGACGGTGCAGAGGGTGAGAGGCAGTGTCACCTGGCTGGAGAACTAGGGGCCTTAGCTGTAGGATGAGAACTGGAGGCGAGAAGGGATTTCTTCCCTCAGAATGTTTTGAATCTTTGGAATTCTGTACCGCAGAGGATTATAGATTGAGGGACAGCCGGTGGCGCAGTGGTATTGTGACTGGAATATTAATCCAGGGACCCAGAGTAATCCTCGAGGGATTGGGTTTGAAACCCACCTCGGCAGGTGGTGACATTTAAATTCGACAAATAAATCAAATGACAACCGTTGTCGTCAAAGCCCACTGAGTTTACTAATGTCCTTTACAAATGACGGGTCGGAGAATCGTGAATCCCGCCCCCGCCGTGTCCCAAAGTCTCCGCCACCAGACATTCGGCGGGGGCGGGAATTGCGCCGGTCGGCGGGCCTACCCCCGCCGATTCTCTGGTCCGCAATGGTCCGAAGTCCTGCTGCTGGAATGCCTGTTCCGCCAGCGTGGATTAAACCACCTTTTGAACGACGGGACAAGGCGGCGCGGAGCGATCTGGCCTCGGGGGGTGCCCCCACGGGGGCTTGGTGGGGGGGGGGTGCCCCCACGGTGGCTTGGCCCGCGATCGGGGCCCACCGATCCGCGGTCTGGCCTGTGCCATGGGGGCACTCGTTTTCTTCCGCCTTCGCCATGGTATTCACTATGGCGGAGGGGGAAGAGACCCCCTCCCCTGTGCATGCGCGGGGATGACGTCAGCAGCCGCTGACTCTCCGCGCATGCGCAGACCGGCGTCGCCCGGCGAAGACCTTTCGGCCCCAGCTGGCATGGCGCCAAATGCCTTTCCCCCCAGCCGGTGGAGCAGAAGCCGCTCCGGCGTGGGCGTAGCCTCTCAAGGTGAGTGTTTGGCCCCTAAAGGTGCGGAGACTTCTACCTTCCGCACCTTTGGGGCGGCCCGATGCCGGAGTGGATCCCGCCACTCCATCGCGCCAGGACCCCTGGGTAGGGGAGAATCCCGCCCCCTGTTTGTATGGGACTCCAGATCATGGCAATGTGGTTGACTCTTAAATGCCCTCCTCAGATGCTTAGCAAACCATTCAGTTCATAGGTCAGTCGGAATGGCCATTGGTCAAAGACTAGGAATCATACGTTGAGTAACTCACCTCCTGACCCCTCAAAGCCTGTCCACCATCTACAAGGCAATGGAATACTCTCCACTTGCCTGGATGAGTGTAGCTCCAACAACACTCAAGAAGCTCGACACCATCCAGGACAAAGCAGCCGCTTGATTGCTCCCCCTTCCACAAACATTCAAACCCTCCACCACCGACACACAGTGGCAGCCGTGTGAACCATCTACACTGCAGTAACTCACCAAGGCTCCTTAGGCAGCACCTTCCAAACCCACGACCATTACCATCTAGAAGGACAAGAGCAACAGATACCTGGGAGCCCCACCACCTGGGGGTCCCCCTTCAAGTCGCTCACCACCCTGACTTGGAAATATATCACCGCTCCTTCACTGTCGCGGGAGCAAAATTCTTGACCTCCCTCCCTAACAGCACAGTGGGTGTACCTACACCTGAAAGACTGCAGCGGTTCAAGAAGGCAGCTCACCAGCACCTTCTGAAGGGCAACTAGGGATGGGCAATAAACGCTGAGCTAACCAACGACGCCCACATCCCGTAAATGAATAAAAGAAAAGCTGGCCCAGCTGGTGAAGCCACATATTCATATCCCACGCATGAATTCTTTTTTAAATTGTCACTTGCTGAATATTATTCTGAGGTAAAGGTAAAGTCACCATAGGCCCAGATGACCATAGGCTGCTGTCCCCTTTGAGGGGGAGAGCTGCTTGGTGGTGATTTAACCTGAGGGTCACCACACCTCAGGCGAGGGGCAAGGTTGAGAAGACGGGGCCTTCATGAATACTCTAGACTGAGATCGATAAGTGTTGAAACTCCAAGGAAATCCCGAAGTTTGAGTGGAGCTGAGGTAGAAGGTAGATAATCCTAATGAGTGACCGAAGTGACTGTTCCCGCTCCTATTTCCCATGTTCTTACAGCTCGCCACTATCCATATGCTTCTTTGTGTAGCTTCCTTGATGTATACTCTGACAAAGGAAAGTTCAGACTTGGAGATAGGTTGAAACACATTTATTGAACAGTTAACAATTCTCCTACTTGAGTTCGACTCTCCTGTTAATCTTGCTACAGTAACTCAGTCTAACTAACCAGTCTGCTCTAAGCCATGCGGTGGGTGTGGTGCTTCTGATCTGCCCCTGTCCTTCTCTCTACGTGTCACCTGTGGAAAGTGAAAGAGCATGTGTGCCCTGTCCTTTTATATGGGTTGCCTCCTTGTGGTAATGTCACCTCTGGGTGTCTTGACTGCCCATTGGTCATGTCCTATTCTATGTGTTCATTAGCTGTACGTCTGCATGTCATAACATCTGCGGTGCTCCCTCTAGTGTTTACTTAGTTGTAGTGTATTTACATTAACCCCTTGTGTATTTACAGTGATGCATATCACCACACCTCCCTGTGCCTGTAGACAATGTTTCTAGGAGCAGTGTTGAGGAGGATGGAGCCATTTTGAGCTTTTCCAGTATTTTATTGTTATTTCAGATTTCCAGCATTCGATTTTTATTGAACAATACATCACACACTGTAATCATATGGGACAATTTGATCTGAACTCTGTGCATAGTGGTTCATGATCTTATTACTTCCAAGCACGTAGAGGATCCCTCCCAGTTCTCTATCTCATTTCCTCGCAAATTAATGTATCCGTGCTGTGGCAGATGGAATGACTCTCTTTAATCCAGTCCCCAGGGCACTCTCCTCTCCCAGTCGTTTTCATCTTCAGAAGAATGATCTCCATTCGTCATCTTAATTTATCTGTTGTTCAGTTGACAATACTATTCTTGTTTCGTCGACTCCATTTGGCTCCCAAGTGCTGGCTGCCGACACTTGGCTGAATCTTCGGTCTAGAGGTTTGATGATGACCCTGGCTGGAGAACGAAGGGCCATAGTTTCCGGGTAGAAGATGGATGCCGCAACATCCAGAATGGCGGCCAGTGTGAGCACACTCATTCAGTGGTGGCGCAACAATGTTCTGAAAAACAGCGTGCCTTTCCCAGCCCCTGGGTGTGACCAAAACTGCTTTGCAACCAAGGAGAACAATGGAACGCAGGAATTAGGAGCAAGGGCCCTTCGAGCCCGATCTGCTGCCCGCCACCGTTAGCAGAGTTCCCGACGCGATGGAGAATCTCTTCTTGGGCAAAGAAGGGCCCCCCGATTCCGTCGCAAAGCTCGGGGGCAGGATTCTCCATCCCCGCCGCACCATATTTCTGCTCCGACCCGCCGGCGAGACTCTCCGTTACACCGGCCGATCACTGCGGTTTCCCATTGTGGGGCAGCCCCGTGCCGTTCAGGAAACCCCTAGGCGGCGGCAAAGCGGAGAATCCAGCCTCTGGCCTCCCGCTGCCGGTAGCATCGAGGTTCACGCCACGCAATCATTTGGCCCCATTCCAGGCCTCCATGATGTTCCAGCCCTCTCGGCCGGGATTCACACGGGTGTGGTTTGGTGCAGTGTGGTTCTGATGTGCTGGACCTCATGGCAAGCCAAAGGGGTAACTATTTCAGGTAAGCCCCCTCAAAGTCTATCGGAAGGCCTCACTCCTCCACAGATCCTCGTCAAACCTCCTCCACCAGATTCCCCCCCCCTCCCCCGCCGCCCACCAGATCCCCTCAATCAGATCCCCATATTCGAGATCCCCATATCAGAGGCCACCCGTACCAGGAACCGCCCCCCCCCCCCCCATCAGAGGCCCTCATATCAGAGACCCCCACCTCAGAGACTGCCATATTAGAGAACCCCCCATATCAGAGACCCTATCAGAAGCCCCCCCAATATCAGAGTTTTCTCCTTGTGAGACCCCCAATTTCAGTGACTGTCCCCCCCTCCCCCCCATCAGCCACCCTGCCTCGAAGCCTAAGACCATACCAGGCAGAAGAGGTGAAACATCACTGCTTTTTCGCTCACCTGTCCCTTAAACTTGATGCATCTCAGGTACCATGCTTTGAACCTAATCACAATGTGTATAAACATCTAGGAGTTAAGTACTTTCACTTCCTCTTTATTTCAGCAGAAAGCACTTAACTGCTTTTGATGTGGTGAGGAGATGCCAATCATAGCTAGATGTTCAATATATTCAAGAGGCCGCTAGAAAAAGCACTTGGGGAGAATGGCATCAAAGGCTATGGGGAGAAAGCAGGATTAGCTATTGAGTTGAATGATCAGCCATGATCGTGATCAATGGAGGAGCAGGCTCGAAGGGTCAAAAGGCCTCCTCCTGCTCCTATCTTCTTTTTAAAAAATAAATGTAGAGTACCTAATTATTTTTTTTCCAATTAAGGGGCAATTTAGCGTGGCCCATCCACCTAACCTGCACATCTTTTGGGTTGTGGGGGTGAAACCCCCGCAGACACGGGGAGAATGTGCAAACTCCACACGGACAGTGAGCTAGGGCCAGAATGCGAACTGCTCCTATCTTCTATGTATCTATGTTCATGAACTTTGTGGTTAGCTTCACAGCAGGATACTTGAGATATATATATATTTTTTAAATATGTTTTATTGAAAATTTTTTCCCAAACAACAATTTTTCCCCTCTTACAAAGCAAACGCAACAATAACAATACAAATTTTTTTAACAATGCACAAGTAACAAAACCCCTTTATCTTTGACCTAAACTAAACTAAATCCCCCCCCCCCCTCCCCCCTCCCCCCCCCTTCCCCCTGGGTTGCTGCTGCTGGTCATCTGTCTTCCCTCTAACGTTCCCCTAGGTAGTTGAGAAATGGCTGCCACCGCCTGGTGAACCCTTGAGCTGATCCTCTCAGGGCAAACTTTATCTGCTCCAGTTTAATGAACCCCGCCATATCATTTACCCAGGCCTCCAGTCCGGGGGGTTTCGCCTCCTTCCACATGAGTAGGAACCTGCGCCGGGCTACTAGGGACGCAAAGGCCACAACGTCGGCCTCTTTCGCCTCCTGCACTCCCGGCTCTTCCGCAACTCCAAATAGAGCTACCCCCCAGCCTGGTTTGACCCGGGCTTTCACCACCCGCGAAATCACTCCCGTCACTCCCTTCCAATACCCTTCCAGTGCCGGGCACGCCCAAAACATATGTGCGTGGTTTGCCGGGCTCCCGCACACACCTCCCACATTTGTCCTCCACTCCAAAGAACCTGCTCAATCTTGCTCCCGTTATGTGTGCTCTATGTAGCACCTTAAATTGAATCAGGCTAAGCCTGGCGCATGAGGAAGAGGAGTTTACCCTGCTTAGGGCATCAGCCCACATACCCTCCTCTATCTCCTCCCCTAGTTCTTCTTCCCACTTTCCTTTTAGTTCGCCCACCTACTCCTCCCCCTCTTCCCTCATCTCTCGGTAAATCTCTGACACCTTGCCCTCTCCGACCCACACCCCTGAAAGCACCCTGTCCTGTATCCCCTGTGTCGGGAGCAACGGAAATTCCCTCACCTGTTGTCTAGTAAACGCCCTCACCTGCATATATCTCAAGAAATTTCCCCGGGGCAACTTATACTTTTCCTCCAATGCTCCCAAGCTCGCAAAAGTCCCATCTATAAATAAATCTCCCACCCTCCTAATTCCCAACTGGTACCAGCTCTGAAATCCTCCATCCATTCTTCCTGGGGCGAACCTATGGTTGTTCCTGATTGGGGACCCCACCAGGGCTCCCCGCACCCCTCTCTGTCGCCTCCACTGTCCCCAGATATTCAATGTTGCCGCCACCACCGGGTTCGTGGTAACCTTTTTAGGTGAGATCGGTAGCGGCGCCGTCACCAGCGCCTCTAAACTCGTCCCTTTACTGCACTTTCTCTCCAGTCTTTTCCACGCCGCTCCCTCACCCTCCATCATCCATTTACGTATCATTGCCACATTGGCGGCCCAATAGTAATCACCCAAGTTCGGTAGTGCCAATCCTCCTCTGTCCCTACTACGCTGAAGGAACCCCCTCCTTACTGTCGGAACTTTCCCTGCCCACACGAAGCTCGTGATGCTCCTGTCTATTTTATTAAAAAAGGTCTTGGTGATTAGTATAGGGAGACATTGAAATACAAATAAGAACCTCGGGAGGACCATCATCTTAATTGCTTGCACCCTGCCCGCCAGCGATAGAGGCTGCATGTCCCACCTCTTGAAGTCCTCCTCCATTTGTTCTACCAACCGTGTCAGATTAAGTCTGTGCAAGGTTCCCCAGCTCCTAGCGATCTGAATCCCCAGGTATCGGAAGTTTCTTTCCACTTTCCTTAGAGGCAAGCCTTCTATCTCTCTACTCTGGTCCCCTGGATGTATCACAAATAATTCACTCTTCCCCATGTTTAGCCTATACCCCGAGAAATTCCCGAACCCCCTCAAAATTCGCATAATCTCTATCATCCCCCCCGCTGGGTCCGACACGTATAACAATAGGTCATCCGCGTATAATGAGACTCGGTGTTCTTCTCCCCCTCTAATCACCCCTCTCCATTTCCTGGAGTCTCTCAACGCCATGGCAAAAGGCTCAATTGCCAACGCGAAAAACAATGGAGACAGCGGGCATCCCTGTCTTGTTCCCCTATATAGTCGGAAATACTCCGATCTATGTCGACCTGTAACTACGCTTGCTGTTGGAGCCCCATAAAGAAGTCTAACCCAGCTAATAAACCCGTTCCCAAACCCAAACCTCCTTAACACTTCCCATAAATACTCACACTACACCCTATCAAATGCCTTCTCTGCGTCCATTGCCGCCACTATCTCTGCCTCCCCCTCCACTGGGGGCATCATTATCACAGCTAATAGTCGTCGCACGTTAACATTCAGTTGTCTCCCTTTTACGAACCCTATCTGGTCTTCGTGCACCACCCCCGGGACACAGTCCTCTATCCTCGATGCCAGTACCTTTGCCAACAATTTGGCGTCCACGTTCAATAATGAAATGGGTCTATAGGACACGCACTGCAACGGATCTTTATCCCTCTTCAAAATTAACGATATCGTCGCCTCCGACATCGTCGGGGGTAGAGTCCCCCCTTTCCTGGCCTCATTGAACGTCCTCACCATCAACGGGGCCAACAAGTCCACATATTTTCTGTAATATTCCACCGGGAACCCGTCTGGTCCTGGAGCCTTCCCTGCTTGCATGCTTCCCAGTCCCTTAATAACCTCGTCCAACCCAATCGGTGCCCCCAGGCCGCTCCTCCACTTTCGGGAACCTCAATTGGTCCAGGAACTGCCGCATCCCCTCCTCTCCCTCTGGGGGTTGAGACCTATACAGTTCCTCATAGAAGGTCTTGAACACCTCATTTATCTTTCCTGCCCTTCGCACCGTGTCTCCCCTTTCGTCTCTAATTCCTCCTATCTCCCTCGCTGCTGCCCTCTTTCGCAATTGATGCACCAACAGGCGACTAGCCTTTTCCCCATATTCATACCTCCTCCCCTGTGCCTTCCTCCACAGTACCTCCGCCTTTCTGGTGGTCAGAAGGTCAAATTCCGTCTGGAGTCGTCTCCTCTCCCTGTACAATTCCTCCTCCGGGGTCTCTGCAAATTCCCTATCCACCCTTAAAATCTCCCCCAGTAATCTTTCCCTTTCCTTGGCCTCTGTTTTCCTTTTGTGGGCCCCAATGGAGATCAGCTCTCCTCTGACCACCGCTTTTAGTGCTTCCCATACCACTCCCACAGGGACCTCGCCGTCGTCATTGACCTCCAGGTATCTCTCAATACACCCCCGCACTCTTGCACACACTCCCTCATCCGCCATCAGTCCCACATCTAATCGCCAGAGTGTTCTCTGCTCCCTTTCCTCTCCTAATTCCAGGTGCACCCAATGTGGGGCATGATCCGAAACCGCTATGGCTGAGTACTCAGCTTCTTCCACCCTAGAGATCAACGACCTTCCCAAAACAAAAAAATCTATTCGGGAGTACACTTTATGGACATGGGAGAAGAAGGAAAACTCCCTAGCCCTAGGTCTAAGAAATCGCCATGGATCCACTCCCCCCATTTGGTCCATAAACCCCTTAAGTACCTTGGCCGCTGCCGGCCTTCTTCTGGTCCTTGAGCTGGATCTATCTAGCCCCGGGTCCAGCACCGTATTAAAGTCCCCTCCTAAAATCAAGTTTCCTACCTCCAGGTGAGGTATACGCCCCAGCATCCGTCTCATATATCCCGCATCGTCCCAGTTTGGGGCATACACATTAACCAACACGACCTCCATTCCCTCCAGCCTGCCACTCACCATTACATATCTACCTCCGCTATCTGCTACGATGTTCTTTGCTTCAAATGCTACCCGTTTCCCCACCAAAATGGCCACCCCTCTATTCTTTGCGTCCAGTCCTGAGTGGAACACCTGTCCCACCCATCCTTTTCTTAGCCTAACTTGGTCCGCCACCTTTAGGTGCGTCTCTTGGAGCATAACCACGTCTGCCCTTAGTCCTTTCAAATGCGCGAGCACTCGGGCCCTTTTTATCGGTCCGTTCAGGCCTCTCACGTTCCACGTGATCAGCCTCACTAGGGGGCAACCTGCCCCCCTCCCGTGTCGACTAGCCATTACCTTCTCTAGGCCAGTCCCATATCCCGCCTCCGCGCTCCCGCTCGCTCCCCCAGCGCCGCACACCATCCCCGCCCACCCACTCTTTAGCCATTTCCTTTTGGATTTCCGCAGCAGCAACCCAGTTGTCCCCCCACCCCCCTCCCCCTCCCTCCCCCCTCCCCGCTAGATCTCTTTCTAGCATGATTGCTCCCCCCATATTACTTACGTAAGTCAGCTGACTTCAACTGACCCAGGCTACTCCTGCTCACTCCTCGACCCCCCCCGTGTGGGGAACTCCCATCCGCCTTGCGCCTGTCTTCCCGCCTTATTCTTTCTGGCGCGGGAACATCCCTTTACCTGACCCGCCTCTTATGGCGCAGCTCCCTTTCCCCTCCCCCTCCCCTCCCCCATTCTCCAACTATGTCCCGTCTTTCCCCCCTCACCGGCGCCCACATTTCCCCAATGTCTCCCCCCTTCCCAATTTACTTCTCAATTAACTTCAACCATAACATTAACAATAACATTTCCTGCAGCATCAGTCCCTCAGTTCCGATCCAATTTCTCTTCTTTGATGAAGGTCCATGCTTCCTCCGCCGTCTCGAAATAATGGTGTCTCTCCTGATACATGACCCATAGTCTTGCCGGCTGCAGCATCCCGAACTTCACCTTCCTTTTATGCAACACCTCTTTGGCTCGGTTGAAGCTCGCCCTCCTTCTCGCCACCTCCGCACTCCAATCCTGGTATACCCGTACCACTGCATTCTCCCATCTGCTACTCCGCACCTTTTTAGCCCATCTCAGGACCTCTTCTCTATCCTTAAGGCGGTAAAATCGCACGATTATCGCCCTGGGTGGTTCTCCCGCTTTTGGTCTTCTCGCCGGAATCCGATTTGCCCACTCCACCTCCAAGGGGCCCGTAGGGGCCTCAGCACCCATCAGTGAGCTCAGCATCGTACTTGCGTACGCTCCACAGTCCACTCCTTCCACACCCTCAGGGAGACCCAGTATCCGAAGGTTCTTCCTTCGCGCTCCATTTTCTAGGGCTTCGATCCTTTCAGTACACTTTTTATGAAGTGCCTCGTGCGTCTGTGTCTTAACCGCCAGGCCCAGGATCTCGTCCTCAATATCTGTCACCTTCTGCTCCACCACGCGGAGCTCTGTCTCCTGGGTCTTTAATGTCTCCTTGAGCCCCTCAATTGCCTGTAGCAACGGGGTCAGCACCTCCCTCTTCAGCAGCTCCACGCACCGTCTCACAATTTCATCCTGCTCAAGCCCCCATGTTGCCTGCGCTTTCTCCGCCGCCATCCTGTGCTTCTCTCTTTCTGACCCTTTGGTCGACGATTCCTCGCGCTGCAGCCGCCGCCGCTGGTTTTTTCCTCCTTCGTTTGGGGGGCCTCCCTTCTCACACACCCCACACCGGGTTGCGTCGTCAAAAAATTCCCCGTTGGGGCTCTTAAAAGAGCCCGAAGGTCCGTCGGAGCTGGGGCCGCCAAAGCGTGCGGCTAGCTCGGCATCACCGCAACCGGAAGTCCGTTCAGTGGCCTTGATGAGGTCTTTTCACAGTTGTTCCCTCTGCTGCTAGAATTCACCTTTGATACAGGCCCTCAGGTCAGCTTGCAGCTTTAAGCTTGCCCTTCCCCCGCCTGCATGCTGGAAGAGGCCCTGTTTATCCTGCAGTTGCAGCCAAATCTTTTACTGTTTCTGCCGTGTCTGGCAACCCAGAGACATACCCTTCCTGGGGGACACTGTCGGGGGAATATTGCAGCCTTCTTCCCACACTGGGAAATGTCAAAGAAATGCCGTGGGGGCCCTGTAAAAGAGCCCAAAAGTCCGTTCCAAGCAGGAGCTGCCGAATATGCGACCTAGCTCTGCATAGCCGCACCCGGAAGTCCTACTTGAGATATATTCAAGTGTGAAGGGAAATGAAAATAAATAATCCATACATTTGGCTCTCTAGGTGCTATTACCATGTCAATTGCAGCCTATTGAAAGCTTTTTCTCTTTGCAGTGAATAGAAGCCTTGCAGAACAAAGGATCTAAGGGGTTTAATTGATTAAGTTACAACTGCTGCTTTCTACACGCCTGTCTGAGGCAGTACGTGTAAGGCACAGGGTGAGTGAAAAAGTAGTGATTTTTTCAAAAACTCTTTCAGCCTGGGCTGCTCTTTATCTTCCAGGCCAGAGTGCCTTATGGGGGAGGGGATCTCTGATTTGGAGGGGATGGTTTCTCTGATGGTGGGTTCTTTGATATGCAGGGGTCTCTGATATGGGGAGGTCTCTGAAAAGGGGGGGTTTCTGATATGCAGGGGTCGGATATGGGGGTCTCTGGTGTCGGGGTCTGAAAGGAGTCTCTGGTGGGGGGTCCCAGCTGTGGGTGTTTGATGGGAATCCCGGCTGTGGGTGTCCGATGAGGGTATCTGGTGGGGATCTCTGTTGCAGGTCTGATTGGGGGTCTGATGGGGGTCTTTGGTAGGTCCTCAGGTTGGGTAATCTGATGAGGGTCTCTTGTGGGGTCTCTTGTGGGGTCTATGGTGGGGTTTCTGCAGAGCGGTCTCTGGTGGGTGGGGGTCTCTGGTGAGGCTTTCAGCTTGGGATGTCTGATGGGTTTCTCTGGTGGGGGTCTATGGTGGTGGATACTGGTGGGGGTCTCTGGTGGGGGGCACTGGTGCGGGTCTCTGGTGGGGGTCTCTGGTGGGGGGTCTGATAGGGGTCTCTGATGGCGGTGTCTGATGGAGGTGTCTGATGGGGGTGTCTGATGGAGGCCTCTGGTGTGAGTTCTGGGTGAGGTCTCTGGCCAGGGTCTCTGGTGGGACGCCTGCTGAGCGTCTCTGCTGTGGGTCTCTGCTGGGGGCCTCTGCTGGGGGGCTCTGCTGGGGTCTCTGCTGCGGGTCTCTGCTGGGGGTCTCTGCTGGGGGCCTCTGCTGGAGGCCTCTGCTGAGCGTCTCTGCTGCGGGTCTCTGCTGGGGGCCTCTGTTGGGGTCTCTGCTGGGGGTCTCTGCTGGGGCTCTCTGCTGGGGTCTCTGGTGGGGGCCTCTGCTGGGGGCCTCTGCTGAGCGTCTCTGCTGGGGGCCTCTGCTGGGGGCCTCTGCTGGGGGTCTCTGGTGGAGTTCCTGATAGGGGTTCTGTGGGGGTTCATGGCGGGGGAGGGGTGAGATCACCCTCATGCATCCTTGCAGGGTTGCAGGGTGAGATGCAGCAATTACTGTGGTATGGAGGGGGCAGATGCCTCTACTTGTCTGGGGGTCCAGGATTTGCATTGTGGGGGGAGAGGGGCCAGCCGCCAGACGTCGCTAACAGGGTGCCCACTCAAAATGGCAACCTGATAGCGGGATTCGGAGTCGCTTGCCAATGGAAAGTGAATGGCTTCCGGATGCTTCTCCGAGTACCAGCACAAACCAGAAGCAATTCAGATCCAGTGGGAGAACAAGTCTCCCAAACAGAAGATCCAACCTTCAATGATTTGGACTCAACTGTTTTCTGTGATATCCTTAGACCGGGCCCCCTTGTTCTGGACTCTCCTGCCACTCAGGTTCCACTTCCCATGAATGAACTTTTAAAAGATTGTCAGTTGCTGAATATTATTCGAGACTGGACATCGATAGTTTCTGTGATATCCAGAGATATCCTTCCTGCATCTACCCTGTCCAGTCCTCTTAGACTGAACTCCAGCGAATACAATCCTAACTGATTCAATCTCTCCTCGTACGTCAGTCCTTCCATCCCAGGAATCCATCTGGTAAACCTTCGCTGCACTTCCTCCTTAGCAAGAACATCCTTCTTCAGATAAGGAGTTCTAAACTGCACACAATATTCCAGGTGTGGCCTCACCAAGGCCCTGTATAATTGCAGCAAGACAGCCCTGCTCCTGTACTCGAATCCTCTCGCAATGAAGGCCAACATACCATTAGCCTTCTTTACCGACTTCTGCACCTGCATGCTTACCTTCAGCGAATGGTGCACAAGGACACCCAGGTTTCATTGCATATTCCACTCTCTCAATCTTTAACCATTCACATAATAACCTGCCTTCCTGTTTTTGCAACCAAAATGGATAACCTCACATTTATCCACAGTATACTCAATATGCTCTGCATTTACTCACTCACTCAGCTTGTCCAATGTGGGCGGCACGGTAGCACAGTGGTTAGCACAGTTGTTTCACAGCTTCAGGGTCCCAGGTTCGATTCCCGGCTTGGTTCACTGTCTGTGCGGAGTCTGCACGTTCTCCCCGTGTCTGCGTGGGTTTCCTCCGGGTGCTCCGGCTTCCCCCCACAGTCTAGAGATGTGCAGGTTAGGTGGATTAGCCATGTTAAATTGCCCTTAGTGTCTAAAAGGTTAAATGGGGTTACTGAGTTCCGGGGCTAGGGTGGAGGTGTGGGGCTTAGGAAGGGTGATCTCTCTATGGGACGGTGCAGACTCGATGGGCCGAATGGCCACTTTCTGCACTGTAAATTCTATGATCTATGAATTCATTTTAAGGGGCATCTTGACAAATACATGAATAGGATGGGAATAGAGGGATAGGGACCCCGGAAGTGTAAAAGATTTTAGTTTAGACGGGCAGCGTGGTCGGCACAGGCTTGGAGGGCCGAAGGGCCTGTTCCTGTGCTGTACTGTTCTTTGTTCACACTGAAGCACCTTGCATCCTCCACACAGCTCACCCTCCCACCCAGCTTCGTGCCACCTGCAAATTTGGAGATATCATATTATGTTCCCTCATCTAACCATTAATATGTATTGTCATTAGCTGGGCTCTTGGCACTGATCCCTGCGTACCCCAGTAATTACTGCCTGCCATTCGGAAAAAGTCATCTATTCCTGATCTTTGTTTCCTGTCTGCCAACCAGTTTCCTATCCATCTCAATACACTTTCTGTAATCCCATGCGCTTTAATTCTACACGCTAATCTCTTATGCGGGACTTTGTCAAAAGCCTTCTGAAAGTTCAAACAAACCACTTCCACAAGCTCCTCATCAACTCTACTCGTTACATCCTCGAAGAATTTCAGTCGATTTGTCAAGCATCATTTCCCTTTCGTAAATCCGTGCTGACTCTGATCCTGTCACTGTTTTTCAAATGCTCTGCTGTTAAATCTTTTACAACGGATTCTAAAATTTTCCTGACTGCCGACATCAGACTCTCCCAGTGTCTGCGTGAGTTTCCTCCGGGTGCTCCGGCTTCCCCCCACAGTCCAAAGATGTGCAGGTTAGGTGGATTGGCCATGATAAATTGCCCTTAGTGTCCAAAAAAGGTTAGGTGGGGTTACTGGGTTACGGGAATATGTGGATGCGTGGGCTTAAGTACGGTGCTCTTTCCAAGGGCTGGTGCAGACATGATGGGCCGAATGGCCTCCTTCTGCACTGTAAATTCTATGATTCTATGATAATTCCCTGTTTTCTCTCTCCCTCCCTTTTTAAATAATGCGGTTCCATTAGCTACCTTTCAATCTGTACGAACTGTTGCAGAGTCTACAGAATCCTGGAAGATGACCACCAATGTATCCACTATTTCTAGAACCACTTCCTTCACTACCCAGGGATGTAGATTATCAGGTCTTGGGGATTTATCGGCCGGAAATCCCATCAATTTCCCAAACACCATTTCCGTATCAGTACTGATTTCCTTAAGTTCCTCCGTCTCACTCAACCTTGCGTTCCCCAACATTTCTAGTACATTATTTGTGTCTTCATTTGTGAAGACAGAACCAAAGTATGTCTTTAGTTGGTCAGTCATTTCTTTGTTCCCCATTATAAATTCCCCTGTTTCTGACTCTAAGGGACCTACATTTGTCTTCACCAATAACTTTCTCTTCACTTACCGTGAGAAGCTTTTACATTCAGTTTTTAAGTTCGCCGCAAGCAATGAAATACTTTGGAAGGGGTCACCCATTTAAGACAGAGGTGAGGAGGCATTTCTTCTCTCAGAGGGTAGTGAATCTGTAGAATTCTTTACTGCAGAGGTATGTGGAGGCTGGGTTGTTAAGTATATGGAGATCAGGCAGGAAAGTGGAGTTGAGGGTTATCATGTCAGATCAGTCATGATCTCATTGAATGGACTGAATGGCCCACTTCTGCTTCTATGTCTTATGGTCTTATGGAAGTCTGCAGCCACTTGGTACCATCAGATCAGTCATGTATCAGTCATGATCTGATACAGGGGAGGCAGTGGCGTAGTGGTGTTGTCACTGGGTTAGAGACCCAGAGTAATGCTCTGGGGACACGGGTTCAAATCCCACCATGGCAAATCTGAATTTAATTAAAATCTGGAAATAAAAGTCTGACGACCGTGAACCCATTTCCGATTGTTGTAAACAATCTGGTCCTTTAGGGAAGGAAATCTGTCTGTGACCTATATGTGACTGGACCAGGCTGGACCAACATAAATCCCAGTCTTCCCAGAGCGAAGACTGAATAAAAACTTTGCCAACAGGTTGCGACACCAAAATCCTCCTCTGTTTTCCTTCACTGAATAAGGACCATTTATCCCACAGTGTGGCACCTTTAACACTGCAGTGCATTCATTCTTGCAGCGCAAGAATAAAGGAATTAAGGGTTATGGTGTTATAATGACCCTCCGAAAGTGCACCCCAACTACGCCGCCTAGGCCCACACCCTATCCCTGTGATCACACCTAATATTTGCAATTTAGCATGAGCAGTTCACACCTTTGGACCGTGGGGGGAAACCGGAGCACCCGAAGGAAACCCACGCAGGCACGGGGGGAATGTACAAACTCCACACAGTCAACCGAGACCGGAATTGAACCCGGGTCCCTGGCGCTGTGAGGCCTCAGTGCTAAGCACTGTGTCACCGTGCCGCAGGGCAGTCAATTCCACGTAGGCTGTAAGGGTCACAGGTTTCCTTCCCAAATGGTCATTATCTACGGTGAGCCTTTTGATTCCAGATTTTTATTGAATTCAAATTTCCCCATCTGCCGAGGTGGGATTGGAACCCAAGCTGCTGGGGCATTACCCCTGGGTCTCTGGATTACTATCCCGTGACAATACCGCTACACCACCGCCTCGCCTCCTCTTTTCAACCTTGCACCTTAGGCATGCACCCCGCACAGCTTAGTGAGAATGCTGTCTGGCAGTTTTTGCAATCAAGCTTCGACTCTGCCAAGTAATTTTGCTTCCAAATGATCAGATCGGGGAGTCCGGGGAGGTTGTGGCCATTATTTTTAGAGCGGAAAAGTCCAAAGGGAGATTTAATGGAGGCGATCAAAATCGTGAGGAGTTTTAATAGACGGGACGGGGAGAAACTATCTCCAGTGGCCAGAGAGCCGGCAGCCAGAGGGCATGGATTGTAGATGACTTGAGAATGAGCCAGGGGACGGGACAAGGGGGAATGCGGTTATACAGCCAGCTGTTGCGATGTGGACTGCGCTGTTTGAAAGGGGCGGAGAGAGAGACCGATTCAGCAATAACTTTCAAACTGGAATTGGACAAAAACTCAAAAATAAATCAAGTTGCGGGGGAGGGAGGGACCGGGGACGAGCGGGAGTGGGCGGGACTAATTGGATAGTTCTTTACAAAGACAAGACCCGGAATGATTGATTAGTTGATTGATATTTATTGTCACATGCACTGAAGTACAGTGAAAAGTATTTTTCTGTGGCCAAGGGAACGTACACAGTACGTACATAGTAGACAAAGGAATAATCGACAGAGAACATTGACAAATGGTACATCAACAAATAGTGATTGGGCTGGGTGGTCCCTGTGTGCCATATCATTCGCCGAAACCCACTTTGCGACGGCACAGTCGGGGTTAAAGCAGTCACCTGCGTGTAAGAGTGAAAGGAGTGCAGTCGGGTAAACAAAAATATGTTGAAAGCAGCAAAAAGATGCAGAAACCTACCAATTAAAGGAAAGTTACTGCAGCTGCGGTAATCCCTGCTGTTAATGCCTTTTATTCAAAATTGATTTTTCTCTGACAAATTATACCCTGCTTGGATGCAACAGTCTGGTGAAACAAACAGGTGACTGTGCTGTTGGAACCCTCCGCTGGAACGCCCATTGAAGTCATTTGCACGGGCGGAGTAATGTACAGAAAATTAGGAATCGCAGTCTGCGCTCGATGGTTCTATCTCCTTTTCAAAAGAACCCCCAGCAATAGAAGACACAAGATGGTTTGCTGCACTGGGCCCCTCGGATGAAGGCACATTGGTTCTCCTATATACATCACTGTAAGTACACAAAGGGTTAATGTACATACACTACACCTAGCTAGACACTAGAGGGAGCACCAGAGACATGACACACAGACAGTCAACCAATAGGTCAGTGAGGTAGGACACGACCAATGGGCATTCAAGATACACACAGAGGTGACACCACCACAGGAGGGCATTACACCAACCCATATAAAAAGGACACAACACACATGATCTTCCTCTTTCCAGTGGAGACACTCAGTGAGCACAGACACAGGGTTGATTGAACATCACATCCATCACGTGGATTGTAGCAGACTGGTTCGTCAGTCTGAGTGGCGATAGAAGGATTAACAGTAGAGTCGAATCCACGTAGGAGAATTGTTAATAGTTTAATAAACGTGTTAAAGCTATCTCCAAGTCTGAACCTTCCTTTGTCAGAGTGCACATCAAGGAAGCAGCTTATGCTACGTCAAGAGCAGAACAAAACAGCTCTTTCTGTTTTAATCGAGCAGTTGAATGAGCCGTTCTGAGGTCGCCTCCTAATTGGTTGCAAAAGCTAAATCAGATCAAACTTCTCACCACCAGCACACATGTGCTTGGTGAAAAATGCTTTCAGACACTTCCCAATCGGAGTCATTCGTAGATCCGTTCCGCCCGTCATTCCAAGCGCTGGACACTCTCCTGTGAAGAATAGCCCCCGAAATCAATCCTAACTTTACCTTCTCACTTATTCCTCTAACCATGGTAGATTCCAGGGCAGCACGGTGGCACAGCGGATAGCATTGCCACCTCACGGCGCCAAGGTACCAGGTTCGATCCCGGCTCTGGGTCACTGACCATGTGGAGTTTGCACATTCTCCCCGTGTTTGCATGGGTTTCGCCCCCACAACCCAAAGATGTGCAGGCTAGGTGGATTGGCTATGTTAAATTGCCCCTGAATTGGAAAAAATGAATTGGATACTCTAAATTTAAAAAAACCATGGTAGATTTGGAGGTAGGTTTGAGATGTATACAATCATGAGGGGCGTAGATAGAGTAGACAGGAAGAAACCTTTCCCCTTGGTGGAGGGGTCAATGATCAGGGGGCTGTTGATTTAAGGGAAGGGGCAGGAGGTTTAGAGGGGGTGTAAGAAAAAACTTTTTCACCCAGAGGGTGGTGGGAGTCTGGAACTTGCTGCCTGAAAGGGTGGTGGAGGCAGTGACCCTCTTAATGTTTAAGCATTTAGATGTATTCAAGGATATGGACCAGCTGCTGGAAGATGGGATAGGAAGGGCGGGTTGTTTTTGATTGTCGCAGTCGCAATGGGCCGAAGGGCCTTTTCTGTGCCGTAGACCTCTCTGAGGGAGTCGCTGGCTGTGCCAGCATTTATTCCCCATCCCTAATCGCCCTTGCAAGACCATTTCAGTGGACAGTCAACCACATTGCTATGGATCTGGAGTCAAACACCGGATAAGGATGGCAGAGTTCCTTCCTGAAAGGGCATCAGTGAACCTGATGGTTCTTTACAACAATTGATAATGGTCAGACTTTGACCTTTGACTCCAGACTTTTGCTGAATTCAAATTTCCCCACCAGCCATGGTGGGATTCTGACCTAAGTCCCCGCAGCATGAGCTGGGTCTCTGGATTACTGTTCCAGTTATATTCCTACAGGAGTTTTCCATCTTATAATAGACCTCCTATTTCGGTCTCTTCTTAGTCACCTATCAGAGCTGACAAGCCTGAGCACCCCCCCCCCCCCGCGATGAGCACCCCCCCCCCCCCCCCCACCACCACCCCCCACCCCCGATGTTTTCTCCGTTCTCTGGATTTACTGAGCAGCCTGTGTTTCTACAGCTTCCAGAGGTTATACAACCCAGTTACCAGCATTCTATGTAGGAGGATGTAAATAGTTGGGATAAACACGGGGTGGGGGGCGGAGATGGGTTAACACTGTGGGCACCTGATACTGATGTAATGATGAGGTAATGCATATGATTGAACAACAGAAACCTGGAGGGAAGAATAGACTTCCTGAGGAGCTCATAGAACTGGAAGCAAATAATAATGATTTTAACAATAATAAACGAAACCAGGAAGTGTTGGATAAACTCAGCAGCTCTGGCAGGATTTGTGGCGAGAGAAGCAGAGTTAACGTTGTGATATGTCTTCAATAAGCTCACGACGAGTGGCGAATGTAACTGAGGCTTTAATACAAGAAACAGCAAGCCTCCTGGCCTCTGGTCCCAAACTGGGTCGGAGGCGGAGACTCGCCACCTTTAGACATGAGCCCGAGGGGAGGAGCCCCAGGCTGAGCCAGCCTGGACAAGCCCAGGCATGTGCAACACAACACAATGCAACACAGTGGTTTACCACACGTTGCGAGTTATTATTCATAGATGGCGAAGGGCGGAAATTAGATTAACTCTGTAGTAGGAGAGGCGTGTGGGGGAGATCAAATGCTCAAGGATAGGTCAGAGCTAAGGGAAGATTGGCAAAATCTCATGGGCATAGGGCAAAGGAGGTGTTAATGGTGGCATTTAGTGGCAGCATGGTGGCACAGTGGTTAGCACTGCTGCATCACGGCACCGAGGACATGGGTTTGATCCCGACACGGGGTCACAGTCCGTGTGGAGTTTGCACATTGATGTGCCATCAATGAACACAAAACAAGTAGTGAACGTAACTGAGGCTTTAATAAACTAAACAGAAAGCCTCCTGGCCTCGGATCCCAAACTGGATTACAGGCGGAGACCAGCCACCTTTACACCGGGCCCGAGGGGAGGCGGAGCCAGCCACCTTTACACCGGGCCTGAGGGGAGGCGGAGCCAGCCACCTTTACATCGGGCCCGAGGGGAGGCGGAGCCAGCCACCTTTATACCGGGCCCGAGGGAAGGCGGAGCCATTGGGTAGTGGTTTACCACATTACATGTAATACAGTAGCCGTTTAGCACAATACACATATTATATACTACAGTGGTTCGGAGCCAGCAGGGACAAGCCCAGGCATGTAACAGTACAACAGTACAATACAATACAGTGGTTTACCACATTCACCTCCTGCTAAAAAAAAAGTGTCCAGTGGGGGTGAGGTGGACTTAAAGATCAAGTCTGTCGGGGGCCTTGACCTTCCGCCGGGATCGCCTCAGTCCCAGCTGTGGTGTGGGCACCGGTGTTGAGACCTGCGCGTCCGGGTGAAGTTGTCCCCTTCTTCACCCATTAGTTGAGTCGGTGGAGGGGGGGGCGGTGTATGGGCGGAGGTGATGGTGATGGTCGCCGGTGGGCCTGCGGGTGCTAGTTCTTGAGGTAGGTGGGTAGAGGTGAGGGGAGACGATGTAGGGTCGAGGGTGGTGGTGATGGTCGCTGGGGAACCTGCAGGTGCCAAATCCCAGAGGGAGACTGTGTCCTGTCGCCCGTCATGATGTGCCACGTAGGCATATTGCGGGTTGGCATGGAGGAGCAGGACCTTCTCGATGAGGGGATCTGATTTATGACTCCTCGCATGCTTCCGGAGGAGGACGGGCCTTGGGACTGTCAGCCAGGACAGGAGCGAGACCCCGGAGGTGGACTTCCTGGGGAAGGCAAACATACGTTCATGAGGGTTTCCTTGGTAGCAGTGCACAGGAGCGACTGGATGGAGTGAAGCGCATCGTGGAGGACCTCCTGCCAGCGGGAGACTGGGAGACATCTAGGCCGTAGGGCCAGAAGGACGTGCTCTCCCTCTCCACCTGACCTGGCACTCCGCGCAGACCTGGCAGTCCCTGGTCATGGTCCTGACCTCCTCGATGGAGTAAGGCAGGTTGCGAGCCTTGATAAAGTGAAAAAAATGGTGACCCCCGGGTGACAGGTCATTGTGGAGGGCCCGAAGTCGGTCTACTTGTGCGCTGGCACATGTACCGCGGGATAGGGCATCTGGGGGCTCATTGAGCTTCCCAGGTCGATACAAGATATCGTAGTTGTAGGTGGAGAGCTCGATCCTCCACCTCAGAATCTTGTCGTTTTTGATTTTGCCCCACTGCGTATTGTTAAACATGAAGGCAACCGGCCGTTAGTCAGTGAGGAGAGTGAATCACCTGCCGGCCAGGTAATGCCTCCAATGTCGCACAGCTTCTACAATGGCCTGGGCTTCCTGTTTGATGGAGGAGTGTCGAATTTCGGAGGCATGGAGGGTACGGGAGAAGAAAGCCACGGGCCTGCCCACCTGCTTGAGGGTAGCGGCCAGAGCAAAGCTCAACGCATCGCTCTCCACCTGGAACGGAATGGACTCGTCCACAGCGTGTATCGCGGCTTTGGCAATATTTGCCTTGATGCGGTTGAAGGCCAGGCGGGCCTCAGCCGTCAGGGGAAAAATGGCGGATTTAATGAGTGGGCGGGCCTTGTCCGCATAATTGGGGACCCACTGGGCATAGTAGCAGAAGAACCCCAGGCATCTCTTCTGGGCCTTGGGGCAGTGGGGGAGGGGGAGTTCCATGAGGTGGCGCATGCGGTCAGGGTCGGGCCCTAGGACTCCATTTTCCACAATGTAGCCAAGGATGGCTAGGCGGGTTGTGCAGAAAACGCATTTTTCCTTATTGTAGGTGAGGTTCAGGAGTTTAGCGGTGTGGAGGAAGTACCGGAGGTTTTCGTCATGGTCCTGCTGGTCATGGCCGCAGATAATGACATTATCTAATTGCGGGAAAGTGGCCCACAGCCCGTACTGGTCAACCATTCGGTCAATTTCTCGTTGGAAGACCGAGACTCCATTGGTGACGCCGAAGGGAACCCTGAGGAAGTGGTAGAGGCGGCCATCTGCCTCGAAGGCAGTGTATTGGCAGTCCTCTGGGTGGATAGGGAACTGGTGGTACGCGGACTTCAAGTCAACTGTGGAGAAGACTCGATACTGTGCAATCTGGTTGACCAAGTCAGAAATGCTGGGGAGGGGGTACGCATCAAGCTGCGTGTACCAGCTGATGGTCTGACTGTAGTCGATGACCATCCGGTGCTTCTCCCTAGTCTTAACGACCACCACTTGGGCTCTCCAGGGGCTAGTACAGGCCTCAATGATCCCCTCTCGTAGGAGTCGTTGGACCTCCGACGTGATAAAGGCCCTGTCCCGGGCACTGTATCATCTGCTCCTAGTGGCGACGGGCTTACAGTCGGGGGTGAGGTTAGCGAAGAGCGAGGGTGGGCGACCTTAAGGGTCGCGAGGCTACAGACGGTGAGGGGGGGCAGGGGTCCAACAAACTTTAAAGTAAGGCTTTGGAGGTGGCACTGGAAGTCGAGCCCCAGTAATAGGGCAGCGCAGAGATGGGGAAGGACGTAGAGCTTGAGGTTAATGTACTCTACGCCTTGTAAGGTAAGGGTCGCGACACAGTGCCCCCAGATTTCTACTGAATGTGATTTGGAAGCCAGGGAGATTTTCTGAGTCGTGGGTAAAATTGGGAGGGAGCAGCGCCGTATCGTATCTGGGTGTATGAAGCTGTCTGTGCTCCCGGAGTTGAAGAGGCAAGCCATCTCATGCCCGCTGACCTGGACGGTCATTGTAAATTTTGTGAGGTGTTGAGGCAGGGACTAGTCGAGCGTGATGGAGGCGAGCTTCGGAAGGTGATGGGTAGGCCGGTCGGAGGTGGTGGTGGCCATCGTACAACCGGGTGAGCAGGGCTCCCGGGAGGCTGCGGAGTGGTGCCAAGATGGCGGCCCCCATGGGTCGCGCGTGGCGGATGGATTACAAGATGGCGTCAAAGATGGCGACCCCCATGGGTCACGCGTGGCGGGCAAAATCGAGGATGGCAGCAAAGATGACGGCGCCCATGGGTCGCACATGGCAGGTGGCGAGGCATCTGGAGGCAGCCCCGACAGGCAGCAGGCAGCGCTGCTGGGCCTAGGAGTTTTAGGAAAAGATCGGGCCTGGCAGGCTTTCGCAAAGTGGCCCTTCCTCCCACACCCGTTGACAAGTCGCGTTCCGTGCAGGGCAGCATTGTCTGGGATGCTTACCCTGGGCGCAAAAGTAGCACCTCGGGCTTCCAGCGCTCGTGGACTGCTGCGCGGCACAGACTTGCGCTGCACTCGAGTCGGAAGATGGCGGCGCCCACGAGGTCCACGAGGGTGCCGCGTGGTCGGAGGTGTAGGCCTCCATGTTCTGGAAGGCCACCTCCAGCGAGTTTGATAGCTGCACTGTCTCTGGGAGGCCGAGTGTACCCCCTTCTAACAATCGTTGCCGGATGTAGTTCGATTTCATGCCTGCGACATAGGCGTCCCTGATCAACAGCTCCGCGTGTTGGGTAGCCGATAGCGCCTGTTCCTGCAGAGTACCCGCAAGGCACGCAGGAATTCTGCTAGTGATTCCCCAGGGCGTTGTCGCCTCGTGGCAAGAAGGTGCCTAGTATACCCCTCGTTTACAGACTTTACATATTGTCCCTTCAGCAGCATTAACGCCTCCGTATACGAGGGGGCGTCCCTGATGAGAAGGAAAACTTGCAGGCCCTCCCGTGCGTTAGGGTTTGCCTCTTCTGGAGGTCGGTGAAGTCTTCGGTGAAGGATCCGAGGTACTTTTTGAAGCAGCTTAGCCAGTGCTCGAATGTTGCAGTGGCGTCGGCTGCCTGTGGGTCCAACTCCAGGCGATCAGGCTTGAGCGATGAATTCATCTTCGAAGTTTAGTTCATTAAATTGATGTGCCATCAATGAACACAAAGCGAGTGGTGAACGTAACTGAGGCTTTAATAAACTAAAAAGAAAGCCTCCTGGCCTCTGATCCCGAAGACAAGCCACCTTTATACCAGGCTCGAGGGGAGGCGGAGCCAGCCACCTTTATACCGGGCACGAGGGGAGGCGGAGCCAGCCACCTTTATACCGGGCCCGAGGGGAGGCGGAGCCAGCCACGTTTATACCGGGCCCGAGGGGAGGCGGAGCCATTTGTGATATGGTACGGATTAAGTAATGGCATGATGGGAAAACTGGTCAATGGGAAGACTGGTCAAAATGTTTGATACAATGTAAGAAAGGCTGAAATACTCATTCCAGCTCACCAGGCCCATGTAAAGAATGCTGACAGTTCACCAGACCCCTGTAAGAAATGCTGCCCTAACCATTTGGGACTGTAAGATTGATAAGGCCAACCCTGCATAACTTGAAGTCTGAAAAAGCCATTCCAAAATACCGGACCTCGGCAACTCCTGATAAAACTAACTCGTCATAACCCAGGGCCGTAGGAATAAAACAAGATAAGTTCAGGAAGAAATAATTCTACTCCGACCTTTCACTGGTCCCTCCAAGGACAAGATAATGGTATGAGTGATGTTACCAAAAAAGGTCTGTTCTATGACATTGCTTCCGTTTCTATTTCCGATCAAATTCCTGACTAAGCTGTTTTCACGTAATCTTGATAATGATAATGTATAAATACTGAACTGATTTTCTGTAAAAGCGCGAACTTGAGAGGGAATCACCAAGTTTCATTAACTGCTCTCTGACTTCAAGTTTCAGCCATTACTGCATGCAGTCGTTTTGTAAATAAAGCTTGTTATATTGTCTTAACGAGCGTGTTGAATCTTTCTACTACAGAAGCGGGAAAATATTGACTTTAGCACATTGGGCAGTGGTTTACCACATTACATGTAATACAGTAGCCGTTTACCACAATACACTACAGTACCACACACATTCTCCCTGTGTCTGCTTGGGTCTCACCCCCACAACCCAAAGATATGCAGGGTAGGTGGATTGGGCAGGCTAAATTGCCCTTAATTTAAAAAAAAAGAATTTGATACTCTAAATTTAAACTCTAAAACACACAAAAAAATGGTGGCATTAAGGATTGATGATGTGCGAATAGTGACATAAAGATAAGATCGCAGATTGTGTGAATAGGAGATCAAAGGTCAGCACTGTTGCTTCACAGCTCCAGGGTCCCAGGTTCGATTCCTGGCTGGGTCACTGTCTGTGTGGAGTCTGCACATTATCACCGTGTCTGCGTGGGTTTCCTCCGGGTGCTCCAGTTTCCTCCCACAGTCCAAAGATGTGAGGGTTAGGTGCTAAATTGCCCTTAGTGTCCACAAAGGTTAAGTGGGGGTTACGGGGATAGGGTAGATATGTGGGCTTGAGTAGGGTGCTCTTTGTAAGAGCCGGTGCAGACTCGATGGGCCAAATGGCCTCCTTTTGCACTGTAAATTCTATGTTTCTATGCTCGGTGACAGCAAAGCTAAAGAACAAGTCACAGATATCCCTGTGGGGGCAGGAGGGAGGGTTTGTGTGGGGTCAAAAACAATGTGGGTCAAGATGGAAGGTTAAAGTTCACAGTCTGAATTTGTTGAACTCAATGTTGAGTCCAGAAGGCTGTGATGTGCCTAATCGGAAGATGAGGTGTTGTTCCTCCAGTTTGCGTTGGGCTTCACTGGCACTTTGCTGCAGGCCAAGGACGGACATGTGGGCACAAGAGAAAGATGGTGAGATGAAACGCCAGTGACCGGAAGGTTGGGGTCGTGCTTGCGGACAGAGCGAGTATGTTCCACAAAGGGGTCACTCAGTCTGCGTTTAGTCTCCCCAACGTGGAGCAGTGAATACAGGAGACTAAACTGAAGGAGGTACCTTTTGGTTCCAAAGTAAACACCCCCAACTCACCTTGGGGCCATCTCTCACTTGTTCTTCAGCTTTGCTTTCACTGAGCACTGACCTTCGTTCTCCTATTAACACATTCTGCTCTCTTACCTTTATGCCGCTATCAGCACCTTCTTTAGTCCTTAATGCTACCATTAACACTCCCTTGTTCTTGTGTCCAGGACATCTTTGTCAATCTCCCCTGAGTTCCCACCTATCCCGGCCATTCTATTCTGCTCCACTTCTTTATCCCCCCCTCCAAGTATAAAACCCATTACATTTCGCCCTCTCTTTAGCTCTGAAGAAGAGGCAGACGAACTCAAAACATTCTCTCTCCACAGATGCTGCCTGGCCTGCCCCATCGCTTTCTGATTTCATTCCGATTTCAAGCTTCCGCAGTGCTTTGCTTTTATTTTAATGGTTTTACAAAAGTAGAGCCAGCGGCAGCTTTCATCGGAGAATAAATAAACCCGACAAAGAACCCCACCGAGACCCCAAGCACACAACGGAACAGTACATGCGTTTTACATGCTAGAATTCTGTAGGTTCAATGTTAAATCTCCAATTTGAATTATATTAAATCATTGAATCCGCACATAGGAACATATGAATTAGGAGCAGAATTCTGTAGGCAATTCAGCCCTTCGAGCCTACTCCACCATTCAATCAGATCATGCCTGATATTTCGCTGGCCTCAAATCTAGCTCTCTACCTGCTCCCTGTATCCCTTTAACCCGTTTTTAAAATCAGAAATATATCTATCTCCTTCTTGAGACCATTTAATGATTCAGATTCCACCGCATTATGGGGCAGCGAGTTCCACAAATTCACCACCCTCTGCGAGAAGCAGTTTCTCCTCATCTCAGTTCTAAATCTACCATCTCTCAACCTACACCTGTGACCTCTCGTTCTAGATTGCCCCACAAGGGGGAACATTTGGTCATCCTTTACTTTATCAATCCCTCTGAGTATTTTATATACCTCAATCAGATCCCCCTCATCCTTCTAAACTCCAGCTAGTATAAGCCCGCACTGTTCAATCGCTCCACATACCTCAACCCCTTCATCCCCGGAATCAATGTGATAAACCTCTAAACTGCCTTCAATGCCAACACATCCTTCCTCAAATAAGGAGACCAAAACTGGAACCATACTCCAGATGTGGTCTCACCAACACCCTCTACAATTGCAACAATACTTCTCTACATCTATACTTCATTACTTCTGCAATAAATGCTAACATTCCATTTTCCTTTCTTATTTTGCACATGCATACATTCTTTCTGCGATTCATGAACAAAGATACCCAGATCCCTCTGACCAGACGCATCTTGAATCTGATATCCATTTATATAATTGTCATGCGAGAGTACCTTTAAGACATGGATGTTTAAGCAATGTACCTTTAAGAAAACAGTGATGTCAAAGAGTGGGTGGAGCTGAGGTCAGGTCAGCCATTTTTCAGTTTAGTTTGTTTTGAAAACAGCTTGTGTGTGTCTGTGTTTGCAGTGAGCTGGATCTCTGCCATAAAAGACCATCTCTGGATCATTTGGGTGATTTAAACTCATAATGGTAAAACCATTAACCTGATGTAATTTTGTTTAAAGGTGTTAAGTCTCTTGGAAGTTTGAAGGAACATTTTAAGGGATTATTTACTGTTGCAATATTTACTGAGTTATCTTTGAAGTAAGGGGTGTTAAGAGACCCAAGGTTTATTTAAGATGTTAAGTTGAGTTCATGGAATAAACAGTGTTTTGTGTTTAAAAACCCACGTGTCCACAATTGTAATCCCACACCTAGGGAACAAGCCGTGTGCTCGGAAAAGCAACAAATCCATTAAAGGGAGAGGTTGGCTGAACTCCATGATACATTTTGGGGTTCTGAAAAGGCCTCGCCCAGAACATAATAATTTGCCTTTCAAATGTTTCAGCCAAAACCTCACACTTATCCACATTAAACGTCTGTAAAATCTGTATCTCCTCTTAACTGCCTGCTTCCCCACCTATATTAATATCATCCACAAATCTTGCTATGTTAAACTCTGACCCTGTTTGCAGATCATTTATATAGATTGTGAACAGTTGAGGTCCGAGGACTGACCCCTCTGGCACCCCGTTAGTTACAGTTCGCCAGCCAGAGAGGGACCCACTTATCTCGACCCTTTGCTTTCTGTCAGTCAGCCAATCCAATCTAGTATTCTACCGCCAATCCCCTGCAATCTCACTTTCAGTGCAGAAGGAGGCAATTCGGCCCATCGAGTCTACACTGACCCTCCGAAAGACCACCCTACCTATACTCATCCCCCTACCCCATCCCTGGAACCCCACCCAACCTATGGAAATGTAGGGGCAATTTAGCCAATCCACCTAGCCCACACACCTTTGGACTGTGGGAGGAAGCAGGAGCACCCAAAGGAAACCCACATGGACACGGGGAGAATGTGCAAACTCCACACAGACAGTAACTCGAGGTCGGAATCGAATCTCGGAACCTGCCATTGTGAAGCAGCAGTGCTAACCACTGTGCCACCGTACCGTACCGCCCTTTCAGATTTACAACACAGAAGCAGCCCATTCAGCCCAAGTGCTCCATGCCAGTGTTTATCCTCCTCCCACCCCTCATCACCTCACCCTGTCAGAACATCCTCCTATTCCACATCCCCTCAACATTTGATGCTTAAGTGCCTCTGCGATATTTTTCTCAGCTGCCCTCTGTGATCGGGAAATCCAAATTCTAACCACTCTCTTGTGCAATAAGGCTTCTCCTGCATTCCACACTGGTTTCATTTGCGACTATCTTATAATTATGGAACTCTCAGGCTAGTCGCTGGCTGCGGGAGTTCCTGGTCGCACCGGCAGTGCACCCCCACTCGCGGGTTTCCGGGTGGCCTGGGATGGTTTCAATGCATTTCCCATTGGCAGCAGTGGGAGTAGAGAATCCTGGCACCAGCGCCGCTTCCCACTGCCGACAACCATGTGGCTAGGAGGCCGATTGATCCAACCCATAGGGGGTGATTTTCCGAGCCCCGCGCTGGGCTGGAGATTCGCCGCAATCGCGCCATGACATCCCGTCGCCGGCGCGTGATTCTCCGAGGTGCGGAGAATCGGCGACATTTGCGCCGGCGTGTTTGGCACGCCGCCGGCAGCGGGCCGCTGGAATCGGCGGGGCCACCGATTTTCCGGCCCGGATGGGCCGAGCGGCCGCACCGATATGATAGAGTCCCGCCGGCGCCGTCCACCCCTTGTCGATGCCGGCGGGAACTCGGCGGGAACGGTCAGGTGGCGGCCTGTGTGGGGTGGGGGAGGGGGGCTCCGTCCCCGGGGGGGGGGGGGGGGGGGGGGGGGGGGCCTCCAATGGAATTTGGCCCACAATCTGGGCCCATCGATCGGCAGGCCGACCTCTCACCCCCGCCCCCGCCCCCGGGCCTACTTTCAGGCGCGCCGGCCCCCGAACACCGACGCCATGTTGAGTCGGTGGCTGGCGCGCTAAAGAAGTCCCCCACGCATGCGCGGGTTGGCGCGGCGCCCGTTTGGCGCCGCAAAAGGAGGCTGGAGCGGCGTGAACCACTCCAGTGGTATGCTGGCCCCATGTGGAGGCCAGAATCGGTCCTACCAGGGCCCGGTTCGTGCCGTCGTGAAACGCGACGGCGTTCACGACGGCGCGAACACTTGGTCTCCATACCGAAGAATCGCCCCCATAGTCTCCCCAACAAAAGGAACCAGTTTGTTTGTGTCAACCTGCCAGACACCTCATTAATCTTAAAGAACTCTATCAGGTTACCGTCACGGCCTTCCCAATTCCAGAAAAAAGAGCTCACCTGCCGTACTTTCCTTGACAAGGGAAACTTGGCAGTTCCTGAATCATTCTTGAACAGAGCTCGTTATTGGACTACATAAAAGCCGGCCCATCCAGGGACCATCATTCTGGTAGCCCGGCTGGGAGTTATTGTGTGTGTATATGCCGCCGCAGCGGCCATTTCCTTTGACCTAAATAAACTCCTTTATTTACAGACTTGGGCCTCTTGGGTCTTCATAGAAGTTAACCACAGTGCTCTGTTTGATGCTTCAATGGTTTGATTTAATGGCTCTTTCATTGCTCTCAGTGTTCATATACACTGAGGTCTCTCAACCCCAGTTAGATATTATTTCCTAAGTGAGCACGTGCTCTCTTAATTCTTTATCCCAAAATGCACCATCTCACATTTACCGATATTAAAATTTGTTTGGCAATGAAGTGCGTACATTTGTCAATTTCTTCTTGGAAACAGGACCATGGATAGCCTTTAAATAGTAACTTCAGGGCCTCTACAGGCGAAAGGCAAATGGGTTGGCTGTGCCTCACCTGCCCACGATAATATGGGGCTCAACTTCAGGCCGGGCAGGAAGGCAGTGTGTCAGCCACCTGTTCCATTTTACATGACCCTACTATTTGCAAATATGCTAGGGCTGGTGGGGGTGGGAGGGGTTAAAATTCTGCCCACTTTACAGTTTCAGCATTGATCCAATAGCATTTCCCAATTTCTCTCAGTCGAAGTAACTACCTTTAAACCAAGTCTTTAGTTGCTGTTTTATAGATAACTTGCTTCAGTGAGTGTGCACATGCATGGCAGATGCAGTATAACGTGGATAAATGTGAGGCTACCCGCTTTGATAGCAAAAATAGGAAAGCAGAATTATTATTTGAATGGGTGTAAATTGAGAGAGTTGGATGCTCAGCGAGACCTTGGTGTCCTCGTGCATCAGTCGCTGAAAGTAAGCACGTAGGTACAGCAGGCAGTAAAGAAGGCAAATGGTATGTTGGCCTTCATAGCGAGAGGATTTGAGTACAGGAATAGAGATGTTTTACTGCAATTGTATCGAGCATTGGTGAGGCCACACCTGGAGTATTGTGTGAAGTGTTGGTGTCCTTATCTGAGGAAGGATGTCCTTCCTATGGAGGGAGTGCAGCAAAGGTTTACCAAGCTGATTTCTGGGATGGCGGGACTGGCGCACGAGGAGAGACTAAGTTGGGTAGGATTATATTCATTGGAGTTTAGAAGAGTGAGAGGGGATGTCATAGAAAGGTATACAATTCTGACAGGATTGTACAGGGTAGATTCAGAAAGAATGTTCCTGATGGTGGGGGAGTCTAGAAGCAGGGGTCAATTGTTTGAGGAGAAGAGGTAAACCCTGGTGCAAGGGTCAAGGATGTCTCGGAGCAGCTTCAAGACATTCTTGGGGGGGGGGGGGTGGTGAACAGCCAGCTGTTGTGGTGCACATAGGGAACAACGATATACGGAGAAAATGGGACGATGTCCTACAAGCTGAATTCAGGGAGTTAGGAGTTAAACTAAAAAGTAGGACCTCAAAGGTAGTAATCTCAGGATTGCTACCAGTGCCATGAGCTAGTCAGCGTAGGAATGTCAGAATAGATAGGATGAATGTGTGGCTCGAGAGATGGTGCAAGAGGGAGGGATTCAAATTCCTGGGGCATTGGAACCGGTTCTGGGGTAGGTGGGACCAGTACAAACCGGACGGTCTGCACCTGGGCAGGACTGGAACCGATGTCCTGGGGGGCGGTTTGCTAGAGCTGTTGGGGAGGGTTAAAACTAATGTGGTGGAGGATGGGAACCGATGCAGGATGTTGGAAGGTAGTAAAACAGGGACAGAAACAAAAGGCAGAAAGGGGGAAAGTGTAAGGCAGAGAAGCCATAGTCAAAAATCAAAAAGGGCAACAGTACAAGGTACAGTGACTGAGGGGAGCTCAGTGAATAGGCCCAGTAATACTAAAAGGAATAAAACAGGAAGTAAAAACATTAATCGTAAGCGACGCGGCAGGTTGTTACATGAAGATATGGGTTCAACGACAACGAAAACTAGGAGAAACGTTAAGAGGAAATATAACTTAGGAAAGGTCACTGATCGAGGTGTTAAGATTCAAAACAGAGGTAAAAAAGCCAACATAAGTGTACTTTACCTGAATGCTCGTAGTATTCGGAATAAGGTAAATGAGTTGATGGCGCAAATCATCGTGAATGACTATGATTTAGTGGCTATTACTGAAACATGGTTAATGGATGGTCACGACTGGGAGTTAAATATCCACGGGTATCAAACTATTCGGAAGGACAGAGTGGATGGTAAGGGAGATGGTGTAGCTCTGTTATTTAAGGATGACATCCCGGCAATAGTAAGGGATGACATCGGTACTATGGAGGAAACGGTTCAATCCATTTGGGTGGAAATCAGGAATAGTAAGGTGAAAAAGCCACTGATAGGAGTAGTCTATAGGCCATTAAATAGTAACATTATGGTGGGGCAGGCAATAAACAAAGAAATAACGGATGCATGTAGAAATGGTACAGCAGTTATCATGGGGGATTTTAATCTACATGTCGATTGGTTTAACCAGGTCGGTCAAGGCAGCCTTGAGGAGGAGTTTATAGAATGTATCCGCGATAGTTTCCTAGAACAGTATGTAATGGAACCTACGAGGGGACAAGCGGTCCTAGATCTGGTCCTGTGTAATGAGACAGGATTGATTCAGGATCTCATAGTTAGGGATCCTCTCGAAAGGAGCGATCACAATATGGTGGAATTTAAAATACAGTTGGAGGGTGAGAAGGTAAAATCAGCACTAGTGTTTTGTGCTTAAACAAAGGAGATTACAATGGGACGAGAGAAGAACTAGCTAAGGTAGACTGGGAGCAAAGACTTTATGGTGAAACAGTTGAGGAACAGTGGAGAACCTTCCACGCGACTTTTCAAAGTGCTCAGCAAAGGTTTATACCAACAAAAAGGAAGGACGGTAGAAAGAGGGAAAATCAACCATGGATATCTAAGGAAATAAGGGAGAGTATCAAATTGAAGGAAAAAGCATACAAAGTAGCAAAGATTAGTGGGAGACTAGAGGACTGGGAAATCTTTAAGGGGCAACAGAAAGCTACTAAAAAAGCTATAAAGAAGAATAAGATAGATTATGAGAGTAAACTTGCTCAGAATATAAAAACAGATAGTAAAAGTTTCTACAAATATATAAAACAAAGAAGACTGGCGAAGGTAAATATTGGTCCTTTAGAGGATGAGAAGGGAGATTTAATAATGGGAGATGAGGAAATGGCTGAGGAACTGAACAGGTTTTTGGGTCGGTCTTCACAGTGGAAGACACAAATAACATGCCAGTGACTGATAGAAATGAGGCTATGACAGGTGAGGACCTTGAGAGGATTGTTATCACGAAGGAGGTAGAGATGGGCAAGCTAATGGGGCTAAAGGTAGACAAGTCTCCTGGCCCTGATGGAATGCATCTCGGAGTGCTAAAAGAGATGGCTAGGGAAATTGCAAATGCACTAGTGATAATTTACCAAAATTCACTAGACTCTGGTGTGGTCCCGGTGGATTGGAAATTAGCAAACGTGACACCACTGTTTAAAAAAGGAGGTAGACAGAAAGCGGGTAATTAAAGGCCAGTGAGCTTAACTTCGGTAGTAGGGAAGATGCTGGAATCTATCATCAAGGAAGAAATAGCGAGGCATCTGGATGGATATTGTCCCATTGGGCAGACGCAGCATGGGTTCATAAAGGGCAGGTCGTGCATAACTAATTTAGTGGAATTTTTGGAGGATATTACCAGTGCGGTAATGGGGAGCCAATGGATGTGGTACATCTGGATTTTCAGAAAGTCTTTGACAAGGTGCCACACAAAAGGTTGCTGCATAAGATAAAGATGCATGGCATTAAGGGGAAAGTAGAAGCATGGATAGAGGATTGGTTAATTAATAGAAATCAAAGAGTGGGGATTAATGGGTGTTTCTCTGGTTGGCAATCAGTAGCTAGTGGTGTCCCTCAGGGATCAGTGTTGGGC
Organism: Scyliorhinus torazame; assembly: GCF_047496885.1. Classification (NCBI taxonomy): domain Eukaryota; kingdom Metazoa; phylum Chordata; class Chondrichthyes; order Carcharhiniformes; family Scyliorhinidae; genus Scyliorhinus; species Scyliorhinus torazame. The sequence goes on from NC_092715.1 coordinate 26,164,154, forward strand.
CCACAATTGTTCGCAAATTACACAGATGATTTGGAGTTGGGGACCAAGGGCAATGTGTCCAAGTTTGCAGACGACACTAAGATGAGTGGTAAAGTAAAAAGTGCAGAGGATACGGGAAGTCTGCAGAGGGATCTGGATAGATTAAGTGAATGGGCTAGGGTCTAGCAGATGGAATACAATGTTTACAAATGTGAGGTTACCCATTTTGGTAGGAATAACAGCAAAACGGATTATTATTTAAATGATAAAATATTAAAACATGCTGCTGAGCAGAGATACCTGGGTGTGCTAGTGCATGCGTCGCAAAAAGTTTGTTTACAGGTGCAACAGATGATTCAGAAGGCAAATGGAATTTTGTCCTTCATTGCTAGAGGGATGGAGTTTACGACTAGGGAGCTTATGCTGCAATTGTATAAGGTGTTAGTGAGGCCACACCTGGAGTATTGTGTTCAGTTTTGGTTTCCTTACTTGAGAAAGGACGTACTGGCACTGGAGGGTGTGCAGAGGAGATTCACTAGGTTAATCCCAGAGTTGAAGGGGTTGGATTACGAGGAGAGGTTGAGTAGACTGGGACTGTACTCGTTGGAATTTAGAAGGATGAGGGGGATCTTATAGAAACATATAAAATTATGAAAGGAATAGATAGGATAGATGCGGGCAGGTTGTTTCCACTGTGGGGTGAAAGCAGAACTAGGGGGCATAGCCTCAAAATAAGGGGAAGTAGATTTAGGACTGAGTTTAGGAGGAACCTCTTCACCCAAAGAGTTGTGAATCTATGGAATTCCTTGCCCAGAGAAGCAGTAGAGGCTCCTTCATTAAATGTTTTTAAGATAAAGATAGATAGTTTTTTGAAGAATAAAGGGTTTAAGGGCTATGGTGTTCGGACGGGAAAGTGGAGCTGAGTCCACAAAAGATCAGCCATGATCTCATTGAATGGCGGAGCAGGCTCGAGGGGCCAGATGGCCTACTCCTGCCCCTAGTTCTTATGTCGGACTGAGGCGAGGAGAAATGTTTTCACCAGAGAGTGGTGAATCTGTGGAAGTAGTTGAGGCTAAAACATGTGATTGCAAGAAGGAATTAGATATAGCTCTTGCGGCTGAAGGGATAAAATAATCTTTATTGTTACAAGTAGACTTACATTAACACTGCAATGGGGTTACTGTGAAAATCCCCTAGTCGCCACATTCCGGCGTCTGGTCGGGTACACTGAGGGAGAATTCAGAATGTCCAAATTACCTAACAGGTAATTGTGGGGGACTTGCGGGAGGAAACTCCGGAGCACCCGGAGGAAACCCACACAGACACTGGGGGAACAGACAATGACTCAAGCCAGGAATTGAACCTGGGACCCTGGAGCTGTGAAGCAACAGTGCTAACCACTGTGCTACAGATCAAGGGATATGTGGGGGCAAGGTGGGATCAGGGTATTGAAGTTGATGATCAGCCATGATCATAATGAATGTTGGAGCAGGCTCGAAGGGCCGAGTGGCCGTCTCCTGCTTCTATTTTCTATGTATGCTTCTGTGTATGTCTCCATTTTGCTACTCCTGATTCCACATGTTCTGACCTTGATGATGAGTCTGTTATGTGGTAGCTCGGCTCAAGACTTTTGAAAATCCAGATGTACATGACATTCCACTTGTCTGCTTTTTCTGTTACGGTGCTGGTTTGCTATAACAGGTGGTGGTTGCCTCCCAAGAGATGCATGGAGAGCTCGATGATGCAAGTCGCTCCATTCAGCGACCAACACTGAGTGTTGAGGATTTATGTCAGCGAGACACCATTTTGCGCAAAATAATTTCAACAATTGGACCATTCTGCCTATGAGTCGATCTGTGTGCCCTCAACGGAGTCGTGCAGTGGTCTCGCTGTGGACTCTTTTATCGCTCTCTGTGTGGAGTTGGGGACTCTTCGTGGTGTGTGGACCACCCTCTATGTGGAGTCGGGGACTCTTTGTGGTGCGTGGACCACTTTTCGTGTGGAGTCGGGGACTCTTCGTGGTGCGTAGACCACTCTCTGTGTGGAGTCGGGGACACTTCGTGGTGCGTGGACCACCCTCTGTGTGGAGTCGGGGACACTTTGTGGTGCGTGGACCACTTTTTGTGTGGCATCAGCCCGCTCTCTGTGGGCTTCGTCTTCTTCGTGGATATTTGACAAGTTGCTGTCATCCAATGTATCGACGATCTTCCATGGCATCATGGTATTGGATTCATCTGCCATGAGTAGAGTTGTGTTTAGTTTGCAACCGTGTTGCTGATGCTGTGATCAGCATATCCGAATAACTCAGCCATGTCTGAGTAGTATTCTTCGATCAGCCAATTACCTTCTTGTGTTTCGGTATTGTCATTGCGCTCTCTGTGTCCAAGGAAGAAATCATCGTCTGAGTAGTAGTCTTCAAGGACCAAATCGTCTCTTTGGGCAGTGCTAACTGCTTGTTGCAGGGTTCTGCGGAGGTTGATTTCAACCACTGCTAGAAGTTCAGGCATTGTTCTGTCTTTCGAGGTGAAATAATGGTGTTTTGCGGCTTTAAAACTCTTCTTTGTAATTTTTGGACATTTCTCCTATAAGTGGACGTGGTCCACTGACGTCATGACGCTCGTGACGTCATGCGTAGGAATGGATTGCGCATGCCGAGGTTCCTTTCCTGTGCGCTCGCTTCTCGCGCATGCGCAAAACACCGTTTTGCCGATTCGCGTCGTCCAGGGAACTGCGCATGTGCGGACTGGGCTGGCTGGATACGCGCAAGGTGGCTGCCAATCAAAATTGCCATTTACTTCTGTTGCAAACCTACCTCTGCCTCGTGGTGAGTATTGGCGCCAGTTTTACCGACTGCTTTTGTGTTTACCTCGCAGTAGCTTCAAATTTGTCCAGGACTGTCTGGAATCGCGTTCTGTCCTGCCCTTTGGAGTATTTAAAGGAGTGCAAGATCTCTGTTGCATGTTCACCCGCAATGGTGAGTAGAAGAGCAATCTTCTCAGCATCGACCACGCCAGTTAGGTCGGATGCTTCCATGTTAAACTGAAAGCGTTGCTTGAATGCACGCCAGTTGGCACTGAGATTGCCGTGGTACCTGAGTGGATTAGGAAACGGAATCTTGATCCTTGTGCCTGGGTTCGGTTGCTGGTTGTCACGGATCTTGCTGAGTTGAACTAAATAGATTGAACAGGCACGCCTGGTACCATGTTGTGTTATGCTGCTCCGTGTAGCATAAGCTGCTTCCTTGATGTTAGCTTTGACAAAGGAAGCTGCAGACTATGAAATGAGTTCAACTTGCTTATTGAACTATTAACACAGTTCTTAAATGAGTTAGACTCTCTGCTAATCTAGCTGTAGTAACTCAGTCTATCTTTACCAGCCTGCTCAAAGCCACGTGCTGAGTGCGATGCTGTTGATCAACCCTGATGTACTCTCCAGATGTCTGTCTGTGGAAAGAGACAGAGCATGTGTGCCCTGTCCTTTTATATGGGTTGTGAAGTGCTCCCTTGTGGTATTGCCACCTCTGGGTGTCTTGACTGCTCATTGGTTGTGTCCTATTCTAAGTGTTCATTCGCTGCATGTTTGCATATCATGACATCTCCGGTGCTCCCTCTAGTGTTTACTTAGTTGTAGTGTATTTACATTAACCCCTTGTGTATATACGGTGATGCATATCACCACATTTGGACAGAGTAGATAGTCAGATGCTCTTTCCTAGGGTCGGAGAGTCAAGTATTAGAGGACATAGGTTTAAAGTGTGTGGGGAAAAGTTTAGAACAGAAGTGCAAGGCATGTTTTTTAGACAGAGGGTGGTAAATATATGGAACGCGCTGCCTGGGGAAGTGGTGGGAGCAGGTACGATAGCGACATTTAAGGGGCATCTAGACAAATATATGAATAGGATGGGAATGGAAGGATACGGACTCCGTAAGTGCAGACGGTTTTAGTTTAGGCAGGTACCAGGGTCGGCGCAGGTTTTGAGGGCCGAAGGGCCTGTTCCCTTTGCTGAATTGTTCTTTGCTAGGGAACCAGCAATAAGTGGAGATTGACAAAGATGCCGTGGACAGAAGACAAAAGGAATGAAAATGGGTTTGATTAAGACTAAGAAGGTAGCTGATAGTGTGGCACATAAAGAGATTAGAATGTGTGAATGGCTGAACAAAGGTGAGCAGTGTGCCAAAGGGCAACTGGGAACCGATGGCCCAAGTGGGGCAGAGGGAGGGGCAACAATGGTGAGGGAGAAACAGAACTATGGAAGCAATGAAAATAAATGGATAGAAATAAAAATGGTGTGAAGGTGGAGGGGGGAGTTCACAGACAGAAGTTGTTGAACTCAATGCTTCGGCCAAAAGGCCAAATTGGCCTAATTGTAATGTGCCTAATTGGGAGATGAGGTGCTGTTCCCTCAGTTTGCACTGGGCTTCACTGCAACATTGCAGCAGGCCAAGGACGGACATGTGGACGTGTGAGCAGGCCGGTGAGTTAACATGGAGGCGACAGGAATGTCTGGGTCCTGCTTGTGGGTGGGCCGGAGGAGTTCTGCAAAGCTGTCACCCAGTCTGCGTTTAGTCTCTCCAATGTAGAGTAGACCACACTGGGAGCAGCAAATGCAATAAACCAGATTGAAGGAGGTACGCGTGAAACGCTGCCTCACTTGAAAAAAGCGTTTAGATAGAACGTAGAACATAGAACAATACAGCGCAGTACAGGCCCTTCGTCCCACAATGTTGCACCGAAACAAAAGCCATCTAACCTACACTATGCCATTATCATCCATATGTTTATCCAATAAACTTTTAAATGCCCTCAATGTTGGCGAGTTCACTACTGTAGCAGGTAGGGCATTCCACGGCCTCACTACTCTTTGCGTAAAGAACCTACCTCTGACCTCTGTCCTATATCTATTACCCCTCAGTTTAAAGTTATGTCCCCTCGTGCCAGCCATTTCCATCCGCGGGAGAAGGCTCTCACTGTCCACCCTATCCAACCCACTGATCATTTTGTATGCCTCTATTAAGTCTCCTCTTAACCTTCTTCTCTCCAACGAAAACAACCTCAAGTCCATCAGCCTTTCCTCATAAGATTTTCCCTCCATACCAGGCAACATCCTGGTAAATCTCCTCTGCACCCACTCCAAAGCCTCCACGTCCTTCCTATAATGCGGTGACCAGAACTGTACGCAATACTCCAAATGCGGCCGGACCAGAGTTCTGTACAGCTGCAACATGACCTCCCGACTCCGGAACTCAATCCCTCTACCAATAAAGGCCAACACTCCATAGGCCTTCTTCACAACCCTATCAACCTGGGTGGCAACTTTCAGGGATCTATGTACATGGACACCTAGATCCCTCTGCTCATCCACACTTTCAAGAACTTTACCATTAGCCAAATATTCCGCATTCCTGTTATTCCTTCCAAAGTGAATCACCTCACACTTCTCTACATTAAACTCCATCTGCCACCTCTCAGCCCAGCTCTGCAGCTTATCTATATCCCTCTGTAACCTGCTACATCCTTCCACACTATCGACAACACCACCGACTTTAGTATCGTCTGCAAATTTACTCACCCACCCTTCTGCGCCTTCCTCTAGGTCATTGATAAAAATGACAAACAGCAACGGCCCCAGAACAGATCCTTGTGGTACTCCACTTGTGACTGTACTCCATTCTGAACATTTCCCATCAACCGCCACCCTCTGTCTTCTTTCAGCTAGCCAATTTCTGATCCACATCTCTAAATCACCCTCAATCCCCAGCCTCCGTATTTTCTGCAATAGCCTACCGTGGGGAACCTTATCAAACGCTTTGCTGAAATCCATATACACCACATCAACTGCTCTACCCTCATCTACCTGTTCAGTCACCTTCTCAAAGAACTCAATAAGGTTTGTGAGGCATGACCTACCCTTCACAAAGCCATGCTGACTATCCCTGATCATATTATTCCTATCTAGATGATTATAAATCTGGATCCTGGGATGGTGAGCAAGGAGGAGGTTAAGGGGCAGCTGTTACACCTTCTGCGATTGCATGGGGAGGTGCCATGGCAAGAGGGTGATTTAATAATAATAATCTTAATTATTGTCACAAGTAGGGTTGCATTAACACTGCAATGGAGTTACTGTGAAAAGCCCCTAGTCGCCACATTCCGGTTCCTGTTCGGGTACACAGAGGGAGAATTCAGAATGTCCAATTCACTGAACAAGCATGTCTTTCAGGACTTGTGGGAGGAAACCGGAGCACCCGGAGGAAACCCATGCAGACACGGGGAGAACGTGCAGACTCTGCACAGACAGTGACCCAAGCCGGGAATCGAAACTGGGAACCTGGTGCTGTGAAGCAACGGTGCTAATCACTGTGCTGGTAATAGAGGAGTGGAGGAGTATATCCCGGAGTGAATGGTCCCTGCGAAATGCTGACAGGAGAGTGAGGGGAAGATATGTTTGGTGGTGGAAACATGCTGAAGTTGGTGGAATTGGCGGAGGATGATCCTTTGAATGTGAAGGTTGGTGGGGGGGGGGGGGGGAGAGTGAGGACAAGGGAGACCCTATCCTGGTTCTGGGAGGAGGAGAGGGGGTGAGGGCAGAGCTGTGGGAGATAGGGGTTGAGGACCCTGTCTACTACAATGGGTAGGAAACCATCTGTGGTGTTTAGCTTTGATTTCCAGGTTTCGCTTTTAAATTTGATTAGAGTTTTTGAATGACGCTTCCAAAGAGGGATGTTTTAAGTTCATCTGGAAGAGTAAGTAAAGTAAAGACCCACGTGGCCATAGGCTGCTTTCCCCTTTGAGGGGGAGAGCTGATTGGTGGTGATTTAACGTGGGGGTCACTACACCTCAGGCAGGGAGCAGGGCCTTCATGACTAACCTGAATCGGTACGGAAATTGAATCTGCACTGCTGGCCTTGCTCTGCCTCACAAACCAGCTGTCTCGGCAAATTAACTAAACCATCTGCTGTTTACCATCCGACTGGCAGCCTCAATATGTTATGAAGCCAACCAGGGAGCAGGCTACTTTAGATTTATTATTACGTAACGAAGAAGGGTTGATAAATAGTCTTGTCATTAAGGATCCTCTTGAAAGGAGTGATCACAGCACACAGCATGCTAGAATTTCAAATTCAGATTGAGGGAGAGAAGACAGAGTGCCATACTAGAGTTTTAGCATTGGACAGAGATAATTATATAGGCCTGAGGAAAGAGTTGGCCCAATTAGACTGGGCAGAAATAATGAAGGGTGGGACAGTTGAGGAACAATGGCTGATGTTCAGGGACATATTAAATTCCTCTCAATTAATGTATATTCCTGAAAAGAAGGAAAATTGTAAAAGGGAGAAAAACATTTCATGGCTAAACAAGGAAGTCTAGGAAGACATAAAGGCAAAAACTAGGGCATACCATACTGCAAAAGCTCGTGTCAAGCTGGAGGATTGGGAGAACTTTAAGGTTCAGCAAAAGGCTATTAAAAATGAAATCAAAAGAGCTGAGATCAATTACGAAAGGAAACTAGCAGAAAACATAAACACTGATACCAGAAGTTTCTATAAGTATATAAAGAGGAAGAGAATAGCTGAAGTAAATGTTGGCCCTTTAGAGGACCATACTGGTGAGGTGGATAATGGGGAACCTGTGGATGTGGTATACCTAGACTTCCAGAAGACATTTGACAAGGTGCCGCATAAAAGGCTGATCCAGAAAGTAAGATTGCAGGGGATTGGGGGTAGAGTACTAGATTGGATTGAGGATTTTCTGACTGATAGAAAGCAGAGGGTCGGGATAAATGGGTCCTTCTCTGGCTGTCGAAGTGCAACTAGCGGGGTGCCGCAGGGGTCAGTCGTGGGACCTCAACTGTTTACATTCTATATAAATGACCTGAAAACAGGGACAGAGTGTAACATAGCCAAATTTGCGGATGATACTAAAATAGGTGGGAAAGTAGGCAGTGAGGAGGAGACAACGACAACAATCTATCCCTCAGTGCCAGCAAAACTAAAGAGCTGGTCATTGACTTCAGGAAGCAAAGTACTGTACACACCCCTGTCAGCATCAACGGGGCCGAGGTGGAGATGGTTGACAGCTTCAAATTCCAAGGTATGCACATCACCAAAAATCTGTCCTAGTCCACCCACGTCGATGCTACCGCCAAGAAAGCACAACAACTCCTATACGTCCTCAGGAAACTAAGGAAATTCGGCATGTCCACATTGACTCTTACCAATCTTTACAGGTGCACCATAGAAAGCATCCTATCTGGCTGCATCACAGCCTGGTGTGGCAACTGCTTAGCCCAAGACCGCAAGAAACTTCAGAGAGCCGTGAACACAGCTCAGTCCATCACACAAACCTGCCTCCCATCCATTGACTCCATCTACACCTCCCGCTGCCTGGGGAAAGCAGGCAGGATAATGAAAGATCCCTCCCACCCGGCTTACTCACTCTTCCAACTTCTCCCATTGGGCAGGAGATACAAAAGTCTGAGAACACGCACGAACAGACTCAAAAACAGCTTCTTCCCCACTGTCACCAGACTCCTAAACGACCCTCTTATGGATTGACCTGATTAATATTACGCTCATGTATGCTTCACCCTGTTGAATCCCAAATTTCTTTATCCGTCAGTCTGGCCTCAATAAAAGTCGAGATGGATTTGCAAGTATAACAGAAGTTATTTTATTCAGCTTGCAAGCTACCTAGTCCACAGTGATACAGATAACATGTTGCTCTCTGCAGCCCCGGAAACTAAGTGAATGTCCCAGACAAAGAGATCAGTACTGATACATTCAAATGGCATCAAGTTTCACATACTCGACACCCATAGGTCATCCTATGTCCCTCCTGACTTGTTTGATCTATTCTGATTGGCTCACTTCCAATCCCTTTCTCCAGCCCCTATCAATTCAGCATCACTCTCATAGACACACCTCTTCCTGCTTTTTTCCATGCGGTCTAAAATCCTTTGTCTCTACTTGCCAGAATCAAAGTGGCTTATTTCTACATTACATTAACTAATATCTCTAAAGTAACTATTTTATATCACATTCGCCATTCCCTCCTTTTATCATTCCATGATAACCGAACTATCCAATCCACAGCTACGGTTCCTCATCTAAAAAGATCCGTAGCTGCATTTCCAATTCCTGTCTTAGCCCCCCTTCATCTGCTTCACCCTCATGGATTTTAACAGTTAAATTTTTTGGGGCGGTGATCTGATCCAGTGCACCCCGCATTCTACCCATCACACATTTAAGGATGGCCAGGCCCACAAAGATGCAGCCGATAGCTACCACTAGATACATGGCCATATTTATCAACCAGTCCTTCCAACCTCCAAATCCCCAGTTACCCCAAGAGCCAGGATCCTGCATCCCGTCCAAGTGATCCCGTATGCGATCCATAAATTTAGTGATGTTAGCGGTCAAGTCTTGAACTCCCATGATACACTTGCCCTGCACTATGGCGCATACCCCACCCTCACGGGCCAGAAGATAGTCAAGAGCATACCGGTTCTGCATTGCAAACAACCGTAGCTGAGACAACTCCTTGGTTATTGCCCCGAGGGCTCCCAAGGTTTCATTTCCCAAGATGGTAAGGCCGCAAATAAAATAATTCCGATCACTGACAGCCAAGGAACCCCCCACACCTCCCAGTGTCAATACGCTCAGAATGCCCCACCCGGCTGAGTGGCCCCGGTTGGGTGCAAGAACCTGAGGTTTTTTCCAGTTCTCGCAAAATTCAGCAGAGACTGCCCGGTGTGCTAACTGATTGTGCAGGTTCCACGCCGAAGGGCAGGGGACTGTGGTAGGGACTAGAGTCCCTATAGCAATTCGGCGGGGAAATGGGGGTGACAAAACGTTGGTCGCTGTACCATTAAATAAAAAGTAGTATCCTTGCTCCGTGTGCAGGCTAGCATCACAATCAGCATATAGGTTGCGTAAGGACCCCCCAGTAGCCCAGTTTATCCAACTTTGAAATGCCCATTCGGGCCGCCCAGCAATGCGGAAAGCCCTAGTCCCAACAGTGATATGAGAGACATTCGCCCAGCCACAAAGGAGCTGGAGGCCGGCGTTCAATGGAACGCAAGTGGTGTTGTAACAAACGCATTGGCCAGACGTCTGGGTGATATGGCACCTCCTGTCCTTACAGGTGGGAAACAGACATGTTATATTTGTGTCCACCTCTACCAGCAAACAGCCATATCCTTCACTGCTGAAGCAATTCTCGTACGACCGGGAATCCCTATTGGGAGTGAAGTGGCTAGGTATGTACGCCCTCCACCGTCGCAGCCTATCGTACTGTGAATGGAAATTATCCCGAGGAAGGGGAAGGCAAATAGCCGGTGGTGCTGAACCCGGATCGTAAGGAAGAGTGACCTGATCGGGCAGTGGTTCGGAATGCTGACAATGAACCACCGTTTGGGGAGTGCCCCAAAGTGGTGAAACAGAAAATAACCTAGACACCGCTGCGGGGTTTGGGTAGCAGACAACCCGTCCCTGGCCATACAAGCGGTGGTAAATCTGGTAGAAGAGATTCATACTTCCCGGGTTTTCCTCAGTTTGGCCTTTAATTAACTTAAGTGTATCTCCCGGTAACCTACGTTCTAGCTGTACTTCCCTTCTCATACGCCCCGTCCTCTCTCTAGTCCCTTTCACTTTCTCATAGCCTCTTCCTACGCTCTTCTGACAGCCTGATTTTACCTTTATTGTACCACTCTTAACACATCCAAAATCAAATTTACATGTATTCCAAAAACAAGGCAATGTCCATATAATGTTCCCTTCCCATCGCCGGGACCGGTGCAACTGCTTCATGACTCCTGCATTCTCCTTAACTTTGATGACCTTCCATGAATCGATACCATGTCCTCGTATATGGGGGCAGCGAAGAACATCACCTTTGCATAGGTGATGTATCCTTGTAGATTGGTTGGGGCTACACAGATACATAATATTCCCCTTTTCCATGTCCATCGCCAATAACACGCCAAGCGAAGTGAGGCCAAATATCAGACAGACGATGCGTAGCCACTCCATCATGCTCCACACCTGTAAAATAGCACTGGAGAAGGGAGGCAGGTTAGTATCCGACCTTTTACAGTAGTGGAGATGGACTCAATTTACAGTGATGTAGGTGTACCCAAGCACTTCGCCCCTCCACTTTAACTGCTGTGGGGGTGGTAAGGAGAACTTGGAAGGGCCCGTCCCATCGCGGCTCCGACCCCTTCCTAGTCCAATTTTTGACCATGACATAACTACCGGGCTGGACTGAAAGTGAGCTAGGTACTGGGGGCAATGGCTGGTGAGCCGCGCGGACCTGGCCATGGAGTTCCTTGAGCACTTGCGTGAGGGCTAGAACATAGGTGGTCATCTCTTCAGTCATCTGATGAAACTGAACCAGTCTGGGAACCTGCAGGCTCCAGGGAGTTCTAAGAGGCCTGCCATGAAGAATCTCGGCGGGAGAGAGCCGGGCCGGTCCCGCAGGTGTAACCCGCAGCTGGAAGAGGGCAACGGGGAGCAACTTAAGCCATGTCAGTCCCGTGTCTGCTCTTAATTTAGCCAATTTAGTTTTGAGGGTCTGATTGTGTCTCTCAACCAACCCGGCCGCCTGCGGTCTGTAAGCACAGTGTAACTGCTGGCGTATGCCCAACTGGGAGCAAAACTCCTTGTTAATTTGTCCAATAAAATGAGGCCCATTCAGAACTTAACTGAGCTGGTATACCGTACCGGGGAATGATTTCCCTCATCAAGACTTTAACCACAGTAGCAGCTTTATTATCGATAGTCGGATACGCCTCGACCCATCTGCTGAACACATCCACAATGACCAAAACATATTTATAACATTGACACCTTTCCAACTCAATGTAATCCATTTGGAGCGTCTCAAAGGGACCACTGGGCAATGGGGTTTGCCCCTTCCCACAAGGGATACCTTTTCCGGTGTTATATTGCTGACAAATCAAACACCGATTACTGATACTTTGGGCCAACCCCTGCATTTTAGGGTGCCACCAAGTGTCCAGCAACAAATCACTAGTCCCTCGAGCCCCACAATGAGTTGCAAAGTGTACACATTCAATGACCCATAAAGCCAGCACATCAGACATACAAGTCTGATGTGCAGGCGTGGTCCATAAAGAGGAAACAGAATCATATGTACAACCTAACCGTTTCCACATTTGTTTATCACTCTCAGGAGCGTCCTCCTGTAACCTTATGACGTCTTGGATGGTTGGCATTGACTTGTCAGAAGCAGACATATTTATAGTAGATCGTTTAGTCTGACTTAACATCTTAGGCACCATCACTTGCTGAATTTGCGCGGCTGTTCGCGCTGCACAATCTGCTCGTTCATTACCAACGTCAACTGGGGTTGTACCATTCGTGTGGGCAGCGCATTTAATAACGGAAATCTGCGCGGGCATAAGGAGGGCCTGCAGTAGGTCATTAACTAAACCCCGGTTGGATATTTCTGTGCCTGCCGAGGTAAGGAATCCCCTATTCTTCCAGAGTTGTCCGAAGTCATGAACTACCCCGAAAGCATATCGGGAGTCAGTGTAGATAGTTACCCGGCGATCTACCCCAAGTATACATGCACGGATGAGGGCAAAAAGTTTGGCTTGTTGTGCTGAGTAAGGGGTCTGGAAAGCTGCCGCTTCTAAAATCAGACCATCCTGATCTATGATTGCATAACTGGACAGTCTCCGGCCAGTGGGGCTTACTAATGCACTGCCATCAACATACATAATCATGTCAGGTTGTTCTAACGGAATATCACTCAGATCGTCCCTTATTGTTGTAGTTTCCTGAATCAAGGCTAAACAGTCGTGACCAGGCGCGTCCTCATGGACAGGGGGACCGCTAAGAAAACAGGCTGGATTGATAGTGGTACAGTATTTAAATGTCAGACGTGGATTGTTCAAAAGGCATATCTCATACCTATTCTTGTGGTGTTGGGTGTTCTGACACACAGATGAGCCAACACAGTTGCATATGGTACAACGCTTCTTTATTTAAACTTACTATTTACAGTTTGGTCTTTGCACTCTGCATGTGGGGGGTTCCCTGCTTGTGGTGTTTTAACAGCTCTTTCTTGTTCCCTTCTCCCCAGACCTACTGACCACCAGGTGTCGTGCTCGTGCTTTTTATATGGTTGGTGTTCTTGTCTGTGATTGGTTGTGGTGTTGTGTACTCTGATTTGCCTGTTAGTGTGTCCATCATGATGTGTGTGTTTGAATATCATGACATCCCCCCTTTTTACAAAGATATGTGCCTACGTGGTGATAAATATGATCGTGTCGTGAGTGCATCTAGGAGTGTGTGTGTGTCGTGTGCAGCATGTGCATATGACGGAACTATGTACATGGGGCGATGTCGGGTGCGTCACATGAGCCAAGTTGTACCATAACATAACATAAATGCGAACGAGAGAAGAAGAAAAAAAACTTGAACAGTTGTCCAGTCAGACGACCTCTGGAACGATAAACAACAACAGGTTATCATGTAAAATTGTGCAACTTGTTAAACATATGAACGGTATTATAAGTCCAGTCTAATGGGCTTGCGACGAGTTCGGGTTGACCGCCTCAAGGGTGGATCAAGAACCACCGGCTGCTGTGCAGGCCTGGCCATGGGCGGCGACGGAAAGGGCGTGATGTGCGGCAGCTCCACAAAGTCATCCTCGGAAGCCTGTTGAGGATCTGGCGTGTGCGTGCTGTGTGGCTGTGAGCGTGGAAGTCGGCGAAGGGCGCGCCGATTGCGGCGACGCACGGAACCATCCGGCATGCGAACCAGGAACGAGCGGGGAGCCACTTGTCGGAGGACTTCGGCCGGTGCTGACCAGGCACCATACGGTTGATGGACGCGTACTTTGTCTCCGGAGGACAGGGGGGGCAGGTCCGTCGCTCGTGTGTCGTACCGACTTTTCTGGCGATCACGCTGCAGTTGCATGTTCCGAAGAACCGCCTCATGGTCTGTCGTTGGTGCCAGGATGGACGGTACCGTCGTCCTGAGGGAGCGACCCATTAGTAGCTGCGCTGGCGAGAGACCCGTGGATAACGGGGCCGATCGATAGGCCAGCAAGGCAAGGTTAAAGTCCGATCCGGCAGCAGCCGCCTTGCACAGGAGCCGCTTGGCGATGTGGACACCCTTTTCAGCCTTCCCGTTCGATTGTGGATGCAGAGGGCTGGACGTCACATGAGTGAAACCATATGCTGCGGCAAAGGACGACCATTCACGGCTGGCAAAACAAGGTCCATTGTCTGACATGACAGTCCTTGGAATGCCATAGCGAGCAAATGTTTCCTTGCAGGCCCCAATGACTGCGGACGACGTCAGATCATGGAGAGGCATGACTTCCGGGTAGTTTGAGAAGTAGTCTATAATAACAATGTAATCTCTGCCTAGCGCGTGAAATAGGTCAACACCCACCTTCGCCCAGGGGGACGTCACCATCTCGTGTGGTAGAAGTGTTTCCGGAGGTTGCGCCGGCTGAAACCTCTGACAGGTTGTGCAGTTGAGCACCATGTTGGCTATGTCTTCATTAATACCCGGCCAGTATACCGCCTCCCGGGCCCTTCGTCTGCATTTTTCGACGCCCAAGTGGCCTTCGTGTAGTTGATGAAGAATCATCTGGCGCACGCTGTGCGGAATAACGATCCTGTTTGATTTCATAAGGACCCCGTCTATGTTGGTGAGATCATCTCGCACATTATAAAACTGGGGGCACTGCCCTTTTAGCCACCCTTCCGTCATGTGGCGCATCACTCGCTGCAGAAGGGGGTCAGTCGCCGTCTCTGCGCGTATGTGGGCCAGACTAGGATCATCAGCTGGCAGATTTGCTGCTGTCAGAGTTACGTGTGCCTCAATTTGACGCACGAACCCCTCCGCATCTGGTGGTGTGCTCACTGCTCGGGAAAGAGTGTCCGCCACGATGAGTTCCTTCCCCGGAGTGTAGATCAGTTCAAAATCGTACCTCCTGAGTTTAAGTAAGATGCGCTGGAGGCGAGGAGTCATGTCGTTCAGGTCTTTGTTAATGATGTTGACCAGGGGGCGGTGGTCAGTTTCGACCGTAAATCGTGGCAGGCCATACACATAGTCGTGGAACTTGTCCAGTCCAGTTAACAAGCCTAGGCATTCTTTTTCGATTTGCGCGTAGCGCTGTTCGGTAGGGGTCATGGCTCGTGAGGCATACGCAACCGGGGCCCATGATGACGTGCTGTCTTTTTGCAGGAGTACCGCTCCAATACCAGATTGGCTGGCGTCTGTTGAGATCTTTGTAGGGCGAGTCGTGTCAAAGAAGGCCAGCACTGGTGCCGTGACCAGTTTGTGCTTGAGCTCCTCCCATTCCCGCTGATGCGATTGGTGCCAGTTGAATTCTGTCGATTTTTTTACAAGATGGCGCATATTTGTTGTATGAGAAGCCAGGTTGGGAATGAACTTCCCAAGGAAGTTGACCATGCCCAGGAATCTTAAGACAGCCTTCTTGTCAGCCGGTCGTGGCATGGCTGTGATGGCGCTAACCTTGTCTGCATCGGGACGGACCCCTGACCTTGAGATGTGGTCCCCGAGGAATTTCAGCTCCGTCTGGCCGAAGGCACACTTCGCACGGTTGAGACGCAGGCCATTTTGTCGTATGCGGGTAAAGACACGTCGTAGACGATGCATGTGTTCCTGCGGAGTGGTGGACCAAATGATGATATCGTCCACATATACACGTACCCCTTCGATGCCTTCCATCATCTGCTCCATAATGCGGTGGAATACTTCAGATGCCGAAATGATGCCGAATGGCATCCGGTTGTAGCAGAATCTGCCAAAAGGGGTGTTGAATGTGCATAGTCTTCGGCTGGCCGGGTCCAGTTGGATCTGCCAGAATCCTTTGGACGCATCCAATTTAGTGAATATTTTGGCTCGCGCCATCTCGCTGGTGAGGTCTTCTCGTTTCGGGATGGGATAGTGTTCCCGCATGATATTGTTATTCAGATCTTTTGGATCTATACATATACGGAGCTCGCCAGAGGGCTTCTTTACACAGACCATGGAGCTGACCCATGGCGTGGGCTCCGTGACCCTGGATAGGACCCCTTGGTCCTGAAGAATCTGCAGTTGTGCCTTGAGGCGGTCTTTGAGTGGCGCAGGAACCCTGCGAGGTGCGTGAACGACAGGGATGGCGTCCGGTCTGAGTCGAATCTTGTACGTGTATGGCAATGTCCCCATGCCTTCAAAAACCTCCTGGTTGTGAGCAAGGAGGGAATGGAGATTTGCGTGGAACTCAGCATCCGGGAAGTCGGATGTCTCATCTGGAGAGAGAGACATAATGCGCTGTACCAGGTGAAGGACCTTACACGCCTGTGCGCCGAGTAACGAGTCCTTTGATGAGCCGACAACTTCGAAGGGGAGTGTGGCCGTGTACCTCTTGTGAGTCACCTGTAGCTGACAAGATCCTATGGACGGGATGACGTTCCCGTTATAGTCAACCATCTTGAGCCGGGATGGCGTGATGGGTGGTTTGACCTTCATGGCCTGGACTGCAGAGTAAGCAATCAGGTTGGCGGATGCGCCGGTGTCCAGACGGAAGGCGACGCGAGATCGGTTGACCGTCAGGGTGGCACACCACTCATCGGCTGGATTGATGGCATTGACCTTGTTGTCATCAATGACGGAAACTCGGAAGGCATCCTGGTCATCTGCATCACTTAACTGGAAGTCTTGATGCGTGGGCTGGACGGTCCTGACTCGTCTGCGAGGTTGTCGAGGATGCGCCGGATCCATGGGTTGAGCCGAACGACAGTGGGCTGCGTAGTGGCCCATCGTGGCACATCTGTGGCACTGTCGGTTTTTTGCAGGACATTGCCCTTTTAAATGTAGAGCTCCACAATTGCCGCACGTCATGACGTCACGGCGTTCGTTGCGCCACTGCGCATGCGCAGTGCAATCTTGCGGTGGGCCGCCTGCGCAGTGCGTCCCTCGTTGTGGCCGTTATTTTTGGCGCGCACCTGCGCGGGAGACCGCGAAAAGCGCGGGAAGCGGCCGCTGTCGTCCGGGCCGTGGGTCGGGAAGTAATCGACGGCCTGGATGCGTTCGACGTCGTGGGCGGCCTGGCTTGCCGATTCGACGGCTGGGGACCCCCTCCGTGCCAACTCGGACGCCTAAAATCGGGCAAAACGGCAGGTAGCATTTTCGTGGAGGACACAGGCTTCCACAGCAGACGCTAAGGTGAGGCTTTTTATTTTAAGAAGCTGCTGGCGTAGGCCACTAGAGGCAACGCCAAAAACAATCTGGTCCCTGATCATGGACTCTGTGGTGGTGCCGTAACCGCAGGACTGCGCTAGAATCCGGAGGTGCGTCAAAAAGGGTTGAAAAAGCTCCTCCTTACCTTGCAGGCGTTGCTGAAAGAGGTATCTTTCAAAACTTTCATTTACTTCAACTTGAAGGTGCTGGTCCAGTTTGAGGATGACCGTGTCATATTTGGCTTGGTTTTCGCCTTCTTCGAACACCAGTAAGTTGAAAACGTCGGTTGCGTGCGGACCTGCGTAGAAGAGGAGCATTGCAATCTTCGAGTCATCCGAGACATTCTGTTTTTCGGTGGCACAGATGTACAGGTCAAATCGCTGCCTGTAGAGCTTCCAGTTGGTACCTAGGTTCCCCGTGACTTGCATCGGCTGCGGTTTGCCGGTGTGGTCCATGTCCAGAATGGCAGGTTAGTAGGCAGGTATCGATCCACTCCTGTACCATGTGGTGTTGGGTGTTCTGACACACAGATGAGCCAACACAGTTGCATATGGTACAACGCTTCTTTATTTAAACTTACTATTTACAGTTTGGTCTTTGCACTCTGCACGTGGGGGGTTCCCTGCTTGTGGTGTTTTAACAGCTCTTTCTTGTTCCCTTCTCCCCAGACCTACTGACCACCAGGTGTCGTGCTCGTGCTTTTTATATGGTTGGTGTTCTTGTCTGTGATTGGTTGTGGTGTTGTGTACTCTGATTTGCCAGTTAGTGTGTCCATCATGATGTGTGTGTTTGAATATCATGACAATTCTGACGAGCTGCGGTAAGATGCTGAGTCTGCAGTTGCCCCAATAGTGCGATTACCGAGTGGGAGCTATACACCGTAATATCCTGTTGGAGAGTGATGTTGGCAGCAGCCTGCAAACTATTGTATATCGCTGCCAAGATCTGGGTGCAAACAGGGTGGCCCAACACCACTGGGTCGAGTTTGGAAGAGTAATATGCTATGGGCCGGTGCTTGTCCCCATGTTGCTGGGTGAGTACCGCTGTTGAACATCCTTCCAGAACAGTACAGTATATCTGGAATGGTCGGTCGTATAGGGGCCTACCGAGGGCCGGTGCTTGTAGCAAGGCCTGCTTCAAGCAACGGAAGGCCTCGAGTGCCTCGGTGGTGAGAATAAAGTTTCCCTCTTTACTAGTGTAAGGCGTCAGCAGCTTTGTATAGCCATCGATGTTTGGTATCCACTGCCGACAATAATTCATCATTACCAGCCAATGACGAACCTCCTTGGCTATTGTAGGGGCGGGGAATTGGCATATTGGTTCAATCCTACTGGGTTCGAGACTTCTTTCTGTGGCTGTAAGTAAAACTCCTAAGAACTTAACTTTTCTCTGAGCCACCAAGACCTTTGCTTGTGAAACAACATAACCCAACGAGGATAGGTGGTTCAATAATTGGATCACATCATCCCTATTACTGGGCTCGTCAGGACTTGCCACCAATATGTCATCTACATACTGCACCAGAGTGGAACCATGCTCCAATGTCAAGGCCTGAAGTTGGGTCTGCAGACATCTGGAGAAGAGTGTAGGTGAATTGACGAACCCCTGTGGCAGTCGGGTCCAGGTATACTGCTGTCCATTGTAAGTGAAGGCAAACAAATATTGACTTTCAGTCGCAAGTGGGAGGGCAAAGAAGGCGTGCTGAAGGTCAATTACGGCGAAGACCCGGGCTTGAGCTGGAATGTGAGCCAGTATGTGGGTAGGGTTAGGGACGAGAGCATGTAACGGCTGTGCGATGGCATTAATTGAACGTAAATCCTGTACTAATCGGTACTGGTCTGGTTTGGCTGGTTTAGGCACAGCAAGTATGGGGGTGTTACATTCTGATTGGCAAGGGACCAAAATACCCTGTTTCAACAGCTATTGAATTAATTTATCTATTGATGGAGCAGCTTGAGATTTCAGGGGGTATTGTCGAATGGAAGGTAGCTTTACATGATCCTTAATCATCACCTTAATAGGTGTAACATTTGTCTTTCCCACTTGTGATGGGTATTCCGCCCAGACCTGTGGATTGACATATTCCAACTCATCATGTCCCCTGTGATGCTGCAGTCGAGTGTTAATCGTTTCAGGGACCTCAAAATATTTTATGGTAGTGCCGTCCGGCATGACTTGAAGTGCGTAGTCTGTTGGATCCGAATGATCCACTGCCCTCCTGACCATTCGCCCCATATCCCTGGCATGGTACTGGTTGTCATGATATTCAAACACACACATCATGATAGACACACCAACAGACAAATCAGAACACACAACACCACAACCAATGACAGAAAGATATAAAAGCACAGACACAACCCCTGGTGGTCAGTAAGAGCGGCAGAGGAGAACCAGGACACAGCTATAGCCGGGGACACTCAGGGAGACAGCACGTGCAGAGTATCCAGAACGAACTGTATTATAAGAGTTATAATAAAATAGAGTTGTACCACATACAACTGTGTTGGCTCATCTGTGCACCAGAGCACCCAACACCACATGGTACAGGAGTGGATCGATACCTGCCGGCATACATCCAGTGTACAGAGACAACCAGCAGTGCCCAGGCATAATGCAAGAGCTCCCGGTCCCGCAGGCGCTCCAGTGCGACGGCGACCTCCACGAAAACTGGCGGCGATTCCGGCAAATGTTCGAGTTGTTCCTGGCGGCAGCTGAACTCCAAGACCTGGATGATAAGGAAAAAATTGAATTTCTCCTCATCGTCGCCGGTGCAAGGGCAAGAGCAATGTTCAGAAGGTTCAGGTTCTTCAGGAGGCAGCAAAGGCACGATTACCAGGCAGTCATGGGCAAATTCGCCAAGTACTGTGAAGAATACGCAATCCAATGGGGACTTAAAGGTAAGACAAGCTGCAGTACTCACCTCGTGGCTGGGATCCCGGAGCCCGAAATCCAGGGCCTGAGAAAAGGCTGGGTCGAGGTCGGCGGCCATCTTGCTAAAGGTATAACGCTAGCACAGTTGCGCGAGAAGTGCGCAGAACCGGAAGTTTCGTTTGCGCATGCGCAATATGGTGCGCATGCGCAGTTAAGAAAACGGCCATCGGTAAAGGAACAGAGATCTGAGCATGCGCAGTCGCTTCCTACGTGCTACATACCGAGCGTCAGGATGTCAGAGGCCCAAGACTGGATCAATTTAAAAAGGAAATGTCCCAAATCCAATTTAAAAAGGAAACGTCCCAAATCAAAAAAACAAAAATCTGTTAAAGCTGTAAAACAACCTTCCTTCACCTGGAATGACAGCACAGTGCCGCAAATTGACCCAGGAGATGAATTTAACCTCCGAAGAACCCTCCAACAAGCAGTTACATACGCACAAGCCGATGATTCCGACCTTGAATACTTCGATGACGATTTTTACAGTGTTTCCGGACCTCGCGAGCCCAATGATAGCTCCGTGGTCCTATATGACTATGACTCGGACGAACCTTTCGTGTTGCACATTGGCGGCCCCCACATTGAATCCGACGCAGATGCGGATTCATTTTTCGGATTTGAGGATCTTCAACCCAGCAGATATGACGTTCCAACTTATCAGTACCGGATGATGCTGCAGCCTGACATTACCAGACAGGGAGCGGTGCAAGCACACGGAGAGTGCCCTGCTGCCACTCAGAGCGTGGTCCACGTCCCACTCAACGTTCCCGACTCTATGAAAGAAGACATGCAAGACTCCAGAGTGCAGTCCTCGCATGAACCAGAAGTGACTCCAGTGTCACAAGCTTCCACAGCAAGCTCGTGGACAGCCTCCACGATAGAAGCAACGCAAGACTCCAGAGCGCAGTCCTTGCACGAACAAGAAGTGACTCCAGTGTCACAAGCCTCCACAGAGAGCTCGTGGACAGCCTCCACGATAGAAGCAACGCAAGACTCCAGAGCGCAGTCCTTGCACGAACAAGAAGTGACTCCAGTGTCACAAGCCTCCACAGAGAGCTCGTGGACGGACTCCACGATGGAAGGAACGCAAGACTCCAGAGCGCAGTCCTTGCAGGAACAAGACCATGAGGGTCTAGCAACCTCTCCTGACCAACCAGCGGCAGACGATGCAAGTCTGCCATGCTCCCGTGAACAGCAAGAAGGCTATAACAGCCCACCATGCTCCACTACACAGCAGCATGACCATGACGGTCTCTCACGCTACAATAAAGGGCACAGCGCTGAAGACTGTTCAAGCCCAACTGAAGACAAGCCAAAGGAATCGCCTCGTCCAAGCCCGAAGAAAAAAGGTTTATGCGCTGACCTTCAGGATCATTGTAGCCGAACAGAGATTAATAATGCAGCACGGCCACAGAAGGATGCTGAGGATTTGCTAACGAAATTAATTGTATGTTTAACTTGCAAGGAGCAGACTGAGAATTGCCAGTGTTTTAGTACGGATCGAAAAAATGGACAAGACATTGATCCTCAGGTAATGGAAATAACACAACCTGAATCATATCTACAGCAGGGACAAATGTCTCCCTTCAACACAATACCGCAAAATCCCAACTTCAGAGACCAGCAGTTAGTCAGTAATGACTCTTCAAACCTGGAGGGGAACATTAATTGCATTGAACCTATACACACTCCACTGATTATTGAGCAGAACATTGGAGCAAGAATCCTGAGGACACCGACATCGAGTAGCCAGATAACGAATTTAACACCCACAGCAGTTTCAAGTGAACCAAGTGTGCTTTCCACTAATGATGAAGATGCAGATAAGGTCGACCCGATTATCCATTGTACCACACTAACCCCAGTGCTTAAGCAGTTATGTATGGGGAGTATAATGTGGGCAATTGAGAACAGTAAAAAAGAGACTGTGACCATGCCAGTCCCAGCAAAATCAGACCCAGAGACCATGAAGGCATGTACATCAAACAAAGTTACATATGAGGTACCTGAGAAGAAAAGTGAAACGGAATGTTCTTTGGAAAATGGTACAATGTCGATAGAAACAGTGGATCCTATATTCGAGACCATACATATGGGAGAATTTGGGGGTAATAAACAAGGTTCTGCAATGTCTGGGGGAAGATTTAAAGTTCCAAAGAAGAAAAGCCCAAATGAAGGACAATGGCAAGACAATGACAGTCCACCGACATGGTGTGCACCACCAGATGAAAACTCTGACAATTTACCCAACCCTAGTGAACAGCAAGCTGCTAATGACGATCTATCCACGGGATGTGAGACGAGTGACGACAGCATCCCACTTCCCATGCAAAAGGTGCAAGGTGACAGACCTCGCCTAGTGCGTACCAAGGCACTCAACGATCACGGTGGGACCACTGACGACTGCGGTGGCGGCGCACCGCTTCCACCCTCGATGGCTCGAGCCTCTCCACTGGTTGGTGCATTCCTGCATGTTCCGACTCCAGAAGTGCAGCTTCAGGGAATCTCGGCTGCCTCCAGTGAACCTGTTGGGACTCCGGACGGGGGGCATCAACGGAAGGCAGACCGGACTCCAGATGGGGAGCAGCCAAGCGCCGACTCTGATCTGCGCACGCCAGACCTTGCTCCGGACGGGCGGTGTCGCGGCCTCGGTGATGGCACGCTCAGGGTGACGGCAGATGCCACGGCGACAGGGAATGGATCGCGTGGCAGTCCCACTGGGTCGGCAGTGGCAACCAGCACCGGCGGTCCAAGATGGACACACCAACTCGCGCCATCGCCAGACGTTGATGCGAGCAACAATTCTCTATCCAAGGCGACATGCTTCGACGTTTCTCTGCGGAGTCGCCCTTCCGGCACAGCAGGTGGCCGGAACCAACGTACACGGTCTTGGCCAACTTCCACATCTGGCACAGTCATCGCCTTGCATGATATTAGTGATGGTGCTACTTCGATGGCAACGACCCATCGGCTACAAGATGCCGTCCACCACAAACATAAAAAGAAAACAGACTCCACCTTGTTCCTGGCATGCAGGGCGGATGGATTGGTGCGTAGGCGCAATCAGCGGGCTCTGTGCCGCCTTCCACGCTCGCAACTGCACCGTACGCACACGCTGGATCCTCCACTGGTTCCCAAGGATGACTTCGTGGAGATGCCACGGATCATGCCCCTTCCATCGCCACCAGAACCAAACCACAGCCAGGGCACCACTAACAAAGATGTTGAATGTTATATTTGCAAGAATGAAAAAAACCAAGCACTGCATGAAGTACAACAAATGGTAAAGTAGAGACTTCGGCAACAGCATCACCTCCAACAGTCCAAGGTGAACCAGTGTGACCCCAAATCTCCACAGCTGAACCGGCTTGAGGACCAGCCCATTCTTGAGGCGGTCACCCATTAGACTGGACTTATAACGCTGTTAATACGTTCAAAAAGTCAAACACTTCTGTATTATAACCTGTTGTTGTTTATTGTTCCAGATATCGTCTGACCGGACCAATGTTCAAGTTTTTTTTTTTTCTCTCGCATCCAAGTTTTGTTATGGTACAACCTTGTTAGTGTGACGCACCCGACATCGCCCCATGTAAATAGTTACGTCATAAACACACGCTGTACACAACACAAACGCACACTCTTAGATGCACTCACGACACAATTGTATTTATAACCACGTAGGCACTTGTCTTTGTAAAAAAGGGGGATGTCATGATATTCAAACACACACATCATGATAGACACACCAACAGACAAATCAGAACACACAACATCACAACCAATGACAGAAAGATATAAAAGCACAGACACAACCCCTGGTGGTCAGTAAGAGCGGCAGAGGAGAACCAGGACACAGCTATAGCCGGGGACACTCAGGGAGACAGCACGTGCAGAGTATCCAGAACGAACTGTATTATAAGAGTTATAATAAAATAGAGTTGTACCATATACAACTGTGTTGGCTCATCTGTGCACCAGAGCACCCAACACCACACTGGTCATGGACCTGACGTGTAATATGAGGGCTTACCGAAGCTGACTGTGGCCATAAATGTGGTGATATTGTAACAAAATCGGCTGTACCTTCTTTTCCCGTGACTGTGGCTGTAACCTTGACTGGTCATTCGGTCTCAAGTAATGGCCGGTATTTGTCCTCCAACTCCCTGTTTCGTCCAGTTCTGTCATAGGCCAGGGTAACGTGATGCAGTGACTGTTCAACGTCTAACGTCCACCACTGGGGGGTGATAGAAATATAGCACTGTTGTCTCATCCTCCATGATGTAACCGTTACCCCCTCATCTCCGCATTCTAGCTGTAGCTGGAAGATACACAGTAAACCTCGGGCCAACAAGTTACAGTCCAATCCAGTAGTCACTACAAACTGATGCTCTGCAGACTTATTCTCGTAAGTGACTGTCACAGGTTCAGAAATAGGATACTCACACACCTGCCCTTGGAACCCTGACAATTGCTGCGTGTGGTCGGATAATGGTAATTTAAGTGCTGATTGCACAGAAGACATGGCTGCCCCGGTGTCGATTACAAATGAGTGATGTTGATCTCCTATCTGCAGAGAGATAATAGGTTCCCTGTCCGATTGGAGAGTCCTTATGGCTAAATTAGCTAGTCAATCCTGTGTTGGGAAAGGGTTTTCCTGGGAGAAGTCAGTGTATCTCGTCTGTCCTCCCCTTGGTGGGTACCCTCTCCTTTGGGTCGGATAATCTCCTTCTACTGCCTGTCTTTTAAAGGGGCATTCCTGTTGCCAGTGATCTACACGGCTGCAATTAAAACATGCATTGCTCCCTCTATTTCTGCCCCGTCCTCTTCTTCCAGTAGACCAATGGCCCCTCAGAGGGGGCTGCGGTTGTAGAGCTGTTGATTCGTTCGGTGGGCCATAAAAAGGGGGTGAGGGTCCCTTTGGGTGGGTTTGGTATCCTCCTCTTTGCTGATCCACCCACCCAAAGTCACTATATTGGGGCTCCTGCTGGTAAACTACCATTTCTGCCGCTTGTTGGGATCGCCAATCATCCTTTTTCATTACATACTCAGTCTTAACCTTTGTAACTGAGCCTCCTTCTTGGCCTACACCCTCCTTCCAATAAAATCTGACTGCCCTTGCCATCTGGGAAGGGTCGTTCTCTGTCCAATTCATGTTATTACATTTCACAGCAGTAACACAGAAGGTGGTAGGCAATGCATTAACATAGCACAATATTGAGGGGAATTCTGACCATTTTGATACAGCAAATCGCCTGACTGCCCCCGGTAGATTTAATTAAAACGCTCCAGAAATTCCTCTGGCTCTTCAGTCTTCTTAGGTTTTAGGTCTAAGATAACAGAAAGATTTATGGGCCTTTGAAATGTGCTATTCAACGCATTCAAGATCTGTGTCCTTCTATCGTCGTCTAACGCATAGGCCTGCTGAAGTGCGGCATGACTAGCATAATTCTGGTGGTTAAGATAATTGCGGTACTCTGCTGGGGTTAAAATCTGCTGGACTAGGGCCCAGAGGTCCCTTGAATCAGCTTGATAAATTGAGATGGTAGTTCTCAAGGAATCCACAAAGGCAGCAGGAGATTTTTTTTCTATCTGGGATTGTAGCCATAATAGCCATCATCTCACTGGGTGTCCATGGGAAGTAAACGTCTATCGTGGGGTTCGCTCCCGCAGTCACTGCGTCGGGGTTTCGCATCTTCCTAATCGGTAACTGTCTCCGAATGTCACCAGGGGGCACTCTAGCTATTTCCCCTGGTTGTTCCAAGACTTCAACGTCTCTCCCTGTCACTAGGGGGAGTTCTTTCTCTTCAAAAGAAATTGTTTCAGCTTCCTTTGTTCCCGAATCTTGTGGTTTCTCCTTAGTTTGGAGAGACTTAGGTGA
This sequence comes from Scyliorhinus torazame, assembly GCF_047496885.1. Lineage (NCBI taxonomy): Eukaryota > Metazoa > Chordata > Chondrichthyes > Carcharhiniformes > Scyliorhinidae > Scyliorhinus > Scyliorhinus torazame. The sequence goes on from NC_092715.1 coordinate 26,190,173, forward strand.
TATGCTTAATTGTTTCTGGTGAGGGTCAAGCCCCTCTCGCTGTCTGAGATCTTGTCCAAGAGCTAACCGGGCTTGTGGGACAGAGAATCCTTTTGCTCTTCTGGTCGTGAAGTTGGTAAATCAGGACCCACACTATCACCCACACTATCATCCAAAAGGGCTTGAGTTTCTGGCATATTTGGAATCTGGGGAGCAATGACTGGGTATATATTATTGTACTCTGGTGGTTCTGGAATGAGCGCAGACCATGCTATGGGTGCAGACGGAACTTTTACTGACTTTTCCAAATTATTGAATTTTTCTTTTTCTGTCAATTCAAGGCCAGCCATTGAACTACGTAGCTCATCTCTTGTTTGACCCGCGTCTTTCCTGTCCCAACTTGCTCGTTTTTTAAATGCACATTCCTTTTTCAAGATCTGTAATGTTTTTAGGTTACCCTGTTCACTAATTGGAATCCCCATTTTAAGGGCATTGTCCTGCCAGCTAGACAACATAATCTTATCTCTTTCCTCTTGACAATATTGCCTCCATAATCCAATTAATTCTTTAGCTTTTATACTTTGATTTTTTTCTCCAAATTTGTCCCTGGATTTTCTTAACCATTTCTAGATCTTTGGTGCCCCCTAGTGGCCATTAATCTCCCATTTTAGTTCTTAACTGTGCTGACAATTTTCTAAAATCCTTCGCTTTGTCCGGATACTTATCACATAATATTTGCAGTGGCATGCCTGGATCATTTGTGCTATCCAAGGAATTCCCCATAATCTCAACTAGTCCTCGGAACTGCGTTTTTCGCCACTACAGTCCAAGGAGAAAATTTTAGCTTAATCAACTATATTTTTAACACACACACACACATAGAGGTGAACCATTTTCAATTTCAAATGTCGCATCGACCTCCCATAACCTAACCCAACCGAATTAACTCACAAATGAAGTTGAACCATTTATAGTTTTAAATGTCCCATCAACAATATAGCCTACCCCAGCCGAATTAACTCACAAATGAAGTTGAACCATTTATAGTTTTAAATGTCCCATCAACAATATAGCCTACCCCAGCCAAATTAACTCACAAATGAAGTTGAACCATTTATAGTTTTAAATGTCCCATCAACAATATAGCCTACCCCAGCCAAATTAACTCACAAATGAAATCCCATCAATTAAAATGCTAATCCCCAGACTGACCTGTGATTTCGTCGAGGCGGTCTTTCTGTGCCAACCGCGAGTGACCAGACTAATCAGACGATAAGAAGAGGGGAACAATCAATGCGCGGTCATTTTCCAGTTCTACATTGAGGGCCCTCGTTCCCCATCCTCCTGTTTATAATCAGTCTAATTCTGATTTCGCAGTTGGACCAGGATCGCCCTGAGAAATCCCGGTTTTCGGCACCAAATGTTGAATCCCAAATTTCTTTATCCGTCAGTCTGGCCTCAATAAAAGTCGAGATGGATTTGCAAGTATAACAGAAGTTATTTTATTCAGCTTGCAAGCTACCTAGTCCACAGTGATACAGATAACATGTTACTCTCTGCAGCCCCGGGAACTAAGTGAATGTCCCAGACAAAGAGATCAGTACTGATACATTCAAATGGCATCAAGTTTCACATACTCGACACCCATAAGTCATCCTATGTCCCTCCTGACTTGTTTGATCTATTCTGATTGGCTCACTTCCAATCCCTTTCTCCGGCCCCTATCAATTCAGCATCACTCTCATAGACACACCTCTTCCTGCTTTTTTCCATGCGGTCTAAAATCCTTTGTCTCTACTTGCCAGAATCAAAGTGGCTTATTTCTACATTACATTAACTAATATCTCTAAAGTAACTATTTTATATCACATTCGTCAACCCGATGCCGGTAATTATGGCTGAGCCTTTATTGCTGAGGTTTGAATGGTTTCCGGGTGCCTCAAAGAACTCATTCTTCACCCGATGCAACCGGTGTCCATGTATTTACATTGTGTACCTTGTGTTGCTCTAATTATGTATTTTATTTTTATTTTATTTCCTTCTCATGTACTAAATGGTCTGTTTGAGCTGCCCGCGGAAAAATACTTTTCACTGTACCTCGGTACACGTGACAGTAAACAAATCCAAACAAATCACTGTTTTACAGATGGATATAGACAGGCTCGGAGATTGGGCCCAAATTTGACAATGAAGTTTAAAGATAAGTGTGAGGTTATAACATTTTAGCCGAAAATACAGAAAGGCAAATTATTATCTAATTGGAAATCAGATTCAAAATGCATTTGGGCAGCGGGATCTGGTTGTCTTTATTCATGAATCGCAGAAAGTCGGTATGCAGGTACTGAATGTAAGAAAAAAAAGGCACATGGAATGTTAGCGTTTATTGCAAAAGGACTGGAGTATACTAGTAGAGAAGTAGGGCGGGGTTCTCCGCTCCCGGGACTAAGTGCCTGCGTCGTCGTTAGGGTTAGGGCCCGGGCACAACCTATTCTGGCCCCGGGGCTAGCACGGCGCTGGAGTAGTTCACGCCGCTCCAGCCTCCTTACGCGGTGCTGCGCCAACCCGCGCAAGCGCAGTTGTGGCAGTTGTGGCAGCTCATTCCTGCGCATGTGGAGTTGGACCACGCCGTCCTGCGCATGCGCGGGGAACCTCTTCTGCGCGCCGGCCCCTCCCCGACATGGTGCCGGGGTTCTGGGGCCGGCCGCGGAAGGAGGTAGGCCGGGGGGGGGGGGTGAGAGGCCGGCCCGCCGATCGGTAGGCCCCGATCACGGACCAGACCCCATCGGAGGCCCCCCCCGCTGGTGAAGGAGCTCCCCTTCCCACCCCACAGGCCGCACCCCCCAGCATTCCCGCACAGTTCCCACTGGCAGCGACCAGAGGTGACCGGCGCCGGCAGGACTGACTGTCATTTTTTCGCTGGCCGCTTGGCCCATTCGGGCCGGAGAATCGCCGCTCATTTGCGCCGCTGGTTTCTGGGGGGGGGGGGGGAAATCGCGTCGGGGTGGCGTGGCGCGACTCGCGCGGTGCCCCTCGTGTGGCGCCCCGGTGATTCTCTCACCCGGCGTGGGCGGGGGGGAGAATACCGCCCGAAGTGTTGCAATTGTATAGGGTGTTGGTGAGACCACATCTGGAGTATTGTGTCCAGTTTTCGTCTCCTTATTTGAGGAAGGATGTGGTGGCGTTGGAGGCAGTTCAGAGGAGGTTCACCAGACAGATTCCGGGGATGAAAGGATTGACGTATGAGGAGAGATTAAACAGTTTGGGCTTATACTCGCTGGAGTTTAGAAGAATGACAGGGGATCTGATTGAGGCATAAAATACTAAGACGGATTGATAAAGTAAACACAGACCAAATGTTCCCCCTTGTCACGGATATAGGTTGAGAGGCAGTAAATTTAGAACTGAGATGAGGAGGAACTACTTCTTGCAGAGGGTGGTGAATTTGTGGAACTCGCTGCCCCACAGTGCGGTGGAATCTGAGTCATTAAATGGTTTCAAGAAGGAGATAAATATATTTCTGGTTTTAAAAAACGGGTTAAAGGGATACAGGGAGCAGGTAGGGAGGTGGATTTGAGACCAGGAAGAGATCAGCTATGATCTGATTGGATGGCGGAGCGGGCTCAAAGGGCTGACTTGCCTACTTCTGCTCCTAATTTCTATGTTCCTACGTCCTATGTTCCCATGTTCCCAATCTAGTCATTATACTGCTGTTTTGTGGGAGTTTTGCTGAATTGCATTTTAGCTAAGTTTTTTGCATCACAACACTGATTCCATTCAGAAAGTACTCCTTAGCTACAAAGCAGTTCGATATTGTGAAAGATGCCACATGCAAGGGTAGCAGATGCATGGGATAACTGACATCCGCAATTCCCTTCCAAGTCACTCACCACCCTGACTTGGAAATATATCACCCGTTCCTTCACTGGCGCTGGGCCAAAATCCTGGAATTCCCACCTTAACAGCACAGTGGGTGTACCTACACCTCATAGACTGTAGCGGTTCAAGAAGGCAGCTCACCACCACCTTCTCAAGGGCAGTGAGAGATGGGCAGCGAATGTTGGCCTCGCCAGCGATCCCCGTATCCTGCGAAAGAATAAAATAAAAGAATCACATGTAAATTCTTTCTTCTTGTCCAGTGTGACTTCAGACCAATGAAGCGGAAACAATATGTCATCCCTCAGTGAGGATGGACCAGCACCTTTGGGGAAAGAGAAGGGGACAGGAACCGTTTGGACAGCTTCTGAAAGAGCTGACACAGAACCAAGGGACAAAATGGCTTCCTTCTGTCTTCCATTACTCCGTGACCCGATACCAGTTAGTTATGCTAAACATTCAAATTGAATTGACTGTAAACTGAAAATGCAGGTGATTAATTGCAGCTGCGAATTGACTTGTTCTCCCTTTTGTGGGTTATTTTGAGAAATCATTATAAGATGAAGAAGCCTGAATCAATTGTCTGCTGTTTAATTTGTATTCTTTTACACGGAATGTATTTTTATACACTAAAATTGCAAATTACATGTTGCCTGTGAAATACGATAAATAAAGGATATGAAAGTTTAAGAGATAATTCAAACACTGTTGAACAACTTGTACAAACAGTGCGGCAAATGTTAGCTATTAAGTCCTCTGAGAGGTTGAGACTGCAATAAAAATGTGTCTTTAGTTCAGCAATTTTCGACTTCCTTCCTTAACTGCGGAAGGGGCGAGAGGAAAAAGTCATCACTTTCTTATTTCATTGGCGGGATGGGGGTTCGCCTGGATATGTCCTGCCGTGGTCGCACTTGAGCAAATGGCCAACAAAGCCTTTACATTGGCATGGGATAATCAAGAAGATCTTAGCCATTTGTATCTGAGTGATCACATACCGCCCCACTCAGCTGATAAATCAGTACTCCACCATGGTGAACACCACTTGGAAGAAGCACCATGGACTTTGCAGTCTTCAGCTGTTTCTTGATGTTACATGGAGCAAATCAAATTTTCTGAAGACTGACATCTGTAATGCTGGGGACCTGCGGAGGAGGCTGAGATGGATCATCCACTCGGCAAGTGTTGTGAATGCTTCAGTGCTGATGTGCCGGGCTATTCCATCATTCAGGATGCGGGATTTTGTGGCAAGGATGCAGACTATGCTCTGGGTGGGGGGGCTTCAATGTCCCAGCACCAAGAGTGGCTCGGTAGCAGCACATCGGACCGAGCTGGCTGGGTCCTAAAGGTCATAGTTGCTAGACGATGAGGTTTAACTATAGCCAGGCACAGAGGTATATCATACAGGTCTTTAATCCTTGTCTCCTGGGTCCACATTGCCCAGGTCCCTGCCCCCTTCACCATTGGTCAGGATTCACACGCTCCCGTGCGATAGGCCTCAAGCGGCTCACGCTCCCTGCAAAAGATCACCCTTAAAGGGACCATGCTACTGTGACAAAGCAAGCCACTTGATTGCTCACCCATGAACAGTGACAGGCGTGGGTGTTGTGTTACCTGCGTGGTCGATAACACGTGTTACTCAATCCTTGGTGGATGGTGAGGTCCTCTGAATCCTGTTGAAGAAGACTCAAACTTGTCCAGTAACAACAAAGATTTATTGAATAACTATAACTATTAATGCATGAGTTCTTGACCTTAACATGGAAACTAGGAATTGGTTAACAAGATTTAACAATAATAACTAAACATAACTTCACTAACAATCTATGTGATTCTGATGTTACCCTGTTCACAGTACACACATGAGAGAGAGAGAGAGACCCCGTGTGGCTGATTTTTATACCCCTGTTGGTCCAGCCCCCTCGTGATCATGTGGTGCTGCTATTTACCCATTAACCCCTTGTGCGCATGCACCTACAGAGATCACTACAGTGGGTACCATCTACAAGGTGCATTGCAGTAACTCACCAAGGCTCCTGAGGCAGAACCTTCCAAACCCATGACCATTACCATATAGATAGACAAAGCCAGCAGATACCAGGGACCCCACCAGCTGGAGGTTCCCCTCCAAGTCACTCACCACCCTGACCTGGAAATATATCGGCGTTCCTTCACTTTCGCTGGGACAAAATCATGAAACTCGCTCCTTAACATCACAGTGGGTGTACCTGCAACAACATGGACTGCAGCGGTTCAAGAAGGCAGCTCACCATTGACTTCTCAAAGGCAATTAGGGATGGACAATAAATGCTGGCCCAGCCAGCGATGCCCACATCCCATAAAAAAAGAATTAAAATAAAGTAACATAACATGAGAAAAGCAAGGTGCATCAATGCTACAAAGCCAAAAATCTTCCTAACTACTCCGAATATTAATTAACCAAAAATGGTGGCCACTGCTCGAAACGAAGCAGGCTCCACGAGAGAAAATGACTGGAGCCAGTTGGAGAGGTACTTTGGGGAAATGGTGTCAGGCTCCGCCCCAGCAAAGGGGAAGAAGGAGTGGGAGTGGGGTGTGCAGGCCAGTAGAGGAATGGGAAGTTCTGGGGAGGGGGAACAGAGCTTGGGTTGGGTCTGGGGTGAACCTCAGACCCAGTATTTCCATCTAATAGCCGGAGATGTGGGACCTAGTGGGTTCCTTAACTGTTGTTGTTAATTGGCCTCATAGTGGCCTCAATTGGCCCAAGGTGGATGGTCTGGCTGATACATTACTATCACGTGCAGGACTGCAGTGGGGTTGGGAGTAGACAGGTTGGCGTCAAGAAAGGCCCTTGGAATTATGCCCAATTTTACCCCCCCTCCCCTACACCTGCCTTGGAAGAGCATAGAATTCTGCACATAAAGATAGTTAAGATCAAAAGGAGGGAGGTAATTGATAAACCAAAGGAGGGAGATAATTGATTTGACCGGTACAGGCTTGGAGGGCCAAAGGGCCTGTTCCTGTGCTGTTGTATTTGTTCTTTGATCGTTATTCTCAATCAAGGTTTGAGTGCAAAAGCCCTAAATCTGAATAGATCGTGTCCACTTACATTTATCAATGTTGAGGAAGAGGAAACAGAGACCTGATTACCTGCATATAACCATAAGACCATAAGACATAGGAGCGGAAGTAAGGCCATTCGGCCCATCGAGTCCACTCCACCATTCAATCATGGCTGATTTCAACTCCATTTACCCGCTCTCTCTCCATAGCCCTTAATTCCTCGAGAAATCAAGAATTTATCAACTTCTGTCTTAAAGACACTCAACGTCCCGGCCTCCACCGCCCTTTGTGGCAATGAATTCCACAGACCCACCACTCTCTGGCTGTTCATTCAAGATAGAAATGAGGACCGGTTGACAGCAAATGCTATTCCTCTAATTTAAAAAGGAGGTAGGAGTGCAGGGAACAATAGGCCAGTTAGTTTAACTTCAGTGATAGGAAAAAAAAAAATTAATATTTGCTCAAAGACATAAAAAAGTAACAAAGAGCACGGATTTCAATAAGGGAAGGTCACGCTTGAATAGCCTTCTGAATTATTTTGAGAAATGACAGAAAGATTAGGGAGGGATAATTTTGTCAATTGGATTTTCATCAGGCCACCAGTAAGGTAGCGTCAGCCCACGGCAGCCGTCACAAGACATGGAGTAGAAGGATGGATAGAAAACTGACTACAAAACAGAAACCAAAGGAGTGTGGTGGTGTGGGGGTGCGCCGCAAAGGAATTTAGGAATTGGGCTTCCGCACGGACCAGCACTAGAATCAACGTTGCCACCATTTTCACTAACAATTTGGACTCGGCAGTCGGAAGAAAGAGTTCAAAATTTGACGAATGGCACCAAATCGACAGGGGAAGTGGGGATAGCGCAGGAAAATAGTGTTGAAGGAGAGGATCAGCCATGATCTCATTGAATGGCGGAGCAGGCCCGACGGGCTGAATGGTCCACTCTTGCTCCTGTTTCTTATGTTCTTACGTGGTCGACCCTATAAAAGGTTAACGCAGAGAACGACTGTGACAAAATACAAGAAGACATTAATAAAACATAGGAACGTAATTAGGAGGAGGCCATCTGGCCCTATGAGTCTCCCCCACCGTTCAATAAGTTCATGGTTGATCTGGTTGAGGCCCCAGCTTCACTTTCTCTTCTGCCCCCCCGTAACCCTCAAAGTCCCTTGCCCAATAAAAAGCTATCTCCCTCGGCCTTGATTAAATTCAATGACCCAAACTCCAATGCATTCTGGGAAAGTGAATGCCAGACTGTAACGATCCTCTGAGAGAAAAGATTTCTCCTCATCTCCATCCTAAAGGGAAGATCTCTTGTTCTTAACCTATGATCCTAAGTTCTCGTTTCCCCCCACAAGAGGAAGCATCTGCCCAATCCACAGGGGCTGGTTTAGTACTCTGGGCTAAATCGCTGGCTTTGAAAGCAGACCAAGGCAGGCCAGCAGCACAGTTCAATTCCCGTACCAGCCTCCCCGAACAGGCGCCGGAATGTGGCGACTAGGGGCTTTTCACAGTAACTTCATTTGAAGCCTACTTGTGACAATAAGTGATTTTCATTTTTCATTTTCATTTCAATCCAGTTCCTTCAAGATCTCACCTGATTCAAAAGTTACAGATTGGGTAACTGCGCTAAGCTGTAATTGGCAAATTAGTTTTAATATATTTAACTGTGAAGTGGTGTATTTTGGTTGGAAGAATAAAGAGAGAGAGAGAGAGACTCCCCATCCCACCGCCACCCTAACCCACCCTGCTAGCCTGCCTTGGTCTGCTTTAAAAGCCAGCGATTTAGCCTAGAGTGCTAAACCAACCCCTGGTATAGAAGGTTCGATAGCCAATTTTGCAGCTGACACTAAAATAGGTGGGACTGTAAGTTAAAGTGAGGAAATAAGGACTTTATAAATGGATGTAGATAGGTTAAGAGAATGGGTGAAAATGTGGCAGATGGAGTTTAACGTGGATAAGTGTGAAGTCATGCATTTTGGTCAACAAAAGTGGAAAGGCAACATATTATCTCCTGGGGAGAGACTTTGGGGTGCTCCGCTGCTGAGGGATCTAGGTGTCCTTGTGCATGAGTCACAGAAAACCAGCATGCAGGTCCGGCAGGTAATAAGGAAAGCAAATGAAATGTTGGCATTTATAGCTAAAGCGAGAGAGTAATAATAATAATCTTTAGTGTCACAAGTAGGCTTACATTAACACTGCAATGGAGTTACTGTGAAAACCTCCTAGTCGCCACACTCCGGCGCCTGTTCGGGTACACGGAGGGAGAATTCAGAATGTCCAAAATACCTAACAGGCACGTCTTTCGGGACTTGTGGGAGGAAACCGGAGCACCCGGAGGAAACCCACGCAGACACGGGGAGAACGTGCAGACTCCGCACAGACAGTGACCCAGCGGGAATCGAACCTGGGACCCTGGAGCTGTGAAGCAACAGTGCTAACCACTGTGCTACCGTGCCGCAAGTATAAAGGTAAGGGAGTGTTGTTGCAATTATACAAGGCATTGGTAAGACGGCACCTGGAGTATTGTGCACAGTTCTGGTCCAATTATTTGAGGAAAGATGTAGTGGCACTCGAGACAGTTCAGAGGAGGTTCGGTAGATTGATTCCAGAGATGAGGGGGTTTGTAGTATGAGGAGAGATTGAGCAGTTTAGGCCGATACTCTCTAGAGTTTAGAAGAATGAGGGGAGATCAAATTGAGGTATATAAGATGATAAAAGATATAGATAATGTCGACGTGGAGTGGATGGTTCCTCTTGTGGGGCATTCTAGAACGAGAGGTCATCGTCTCAGGATATGGGGTAGCAAATTTAAAACAAACATGAGGAGAAACTACTTCTCCCAAAGGGTCGTGAATCTGTGGAATTCGCTACCCCAGAGTGAGGTGGATTCTGGGACAGTGACTACATTTAAGGAGTCAGACAGATTTGTAATTGGTAATGGGGTGAAGGGTGACAGAGAACTGGCAGGACGGTGGAGTTGACGCCATGATGAGATCAGCCATGATCATGTTGAACGATGGCGCAGGCTCGAGAGGCTAAATTGTCCACTCCTGCTCCTAGTTCTGATGTTCTAAGAAAGAACTATTCTGTCTAATTCCACCATCCGGCTATAGCCCTGTAGGTAACAGCATCTCAGTACAAAACTGGTGTCCATGATTCATAAGGGGATTTCTTGATTAATAAGGGGTTCAGGGTTTATGGGGGAGAATGTAGGAGAATGGGGATGAGAAACATATCAGCCATGGTCGAATGGCAAAGCAGACTCGATGGGCCGAATGGCCTAATTCTGCTCCTATGTCTGCAGGTCGTATGGACACGGAGAAACGTGCTAACACCAAGGCTGGAATTGAACCTGGGTCCCTGGCACTGTGAGACAGCATTTCTAACCACTGTGCCACTCTGCTGCCCTTGTACACATGCCACAGTACTGAGAGTGCCATGCACAGTGCTGGAGTCTCCCTATTATAAAAAAGGAAATAGAGGCACGATAGAAGGTGCAAAAAGGGTTCACATGGGTGACATTAAGAGAGACTGACCAGTCTTGAGATCTTTTCTCTGGAAAAGAGAAGGCAGAGGTGTGACGTGATAGAGGTGTTTAAAAGAATGATAGGCTGGACGCAGAGAAAATGTTTCCCTTTATTGTTATGGGCCAGGGTTTAGAGAACCCCAAAATGTATCATGGAGTTCACCTGATCCACAACTTTTAATAGATTGTGGTATGGGGAGCACACGGCCCACTCTACAGGTATGGTACAGCAGAAATGGAAAAGCATTTTTTAAAGCAAAACCATGTTTATTCTATGAACTCAAGTTAACCTCTTTAAAACATACAGTGAACATCTTAGCAACCATCAATTCAAATACAACCCCCAAAGAATACAACACTCAGTAATCCTTAATAACTTCCCAAACAACATCTAGAAGACAAAAGAAACACCTTTTAACAGAAGCACATTAGGTTTACATTCATTACTGAGAACATTTATAATTCTGAATTCACCAAATGATCAAGAGATAGTCTTTTGATGGCAGAGAGAACAGCAGTTCACCTGCGTGGTCTGGCTTCAGCTCCAACACTGAAAACGAAACTAAAACACAACCTGCAGCAAACAGCCTAAAACAAAAGTAAAAAGCTGACAGACAGCCCAGCTCCACCCACACTCTGACATCACTGATAAACCCCCATTTCTTAAAGGTACATTTCTTGAACACCTATTTCTTAAAGGTACTCTCACATGACACCAACTATCCAAAGAAAATCATCAACATCCTCCGACTCTCCTACGACAGCCCTTACTGATGGAAATGAGACGGAAACAAGTGAGTTGGGTACACAACTGAAGCGAGAAAGATTGCAGGGATACGGAGAAAAGGCAGAGGAGTGGGGTTGGCTAGCATGGACGTGATGGACTTAATGGCCTCCTTCTGTGCTAGAATAATTTTGTTATTCTATACTGAAACACAAGTGGAAGGACGTTCTTCACCCCTGAACCCATTCTTTCGAATCTTTACCTCTCTAAAGCCTTGCTAAAGTGTGGCGGTCAGCATCGGATGCCTGATCCAGTGTGAAAAGTGTCTTGTCGATTCGCTAGATTATTGCGAGTGGTTGTTGGCGACCACAACACTGGCCAACGTGAGTGGTACCAATTGTTCAGTAATCTTTGGCGAAGGATGGATGGATTTGTTTATTGTCACGTGTACCGAGGTACAGTGAAAAGTATTTTTCTGCGAGCAGCTCAAACAGACCATTTAATACATGAGAAGAAAATAAAAGAAAAAGAAAATACATAATAGGGCAACACAAGGTACACAATGTAAATATATAGACACCGGCATCGGGTGAAGAATGAGTTCTTTGAGGAAACCATCCAGACCTCAGGAATAAAGGCTCTGCCATAAACTTTACTTCCCATTCACTCAAAAACTTTAAATGTAAAGTTTAACTGAAGGTGAAACAGTTTCCTCAATGTCGTATCAATTTCAGTGTGTCAGCCGTAAATGCTCGGTTCGAAAACATCCCAGAAAAATTAGAATCCATTCAGTGCACACAATTTAATCCACAATTGGAAGATGCTGGAATCTATTATCAAGGAAGAAATAGCGAGGCACCTGGATGGAAATTGTCCCATTGGGCAGACGCAGCATGGGGTCATAAAGGGCAGGTCGTGCCTAACTAATTTAGTGGAATTTTTTGAGGACATTAACAGTGCGGTAGATAATGAGGAGCCAATGGATGTGGTATATCTGGATTTCCAGAAAGCCTTTGACAAGGTGCCACACCAAAGGTTACTGCATAAGATAAAGATGCATGGCATTAAGGGGAAAGTAGTAGCATGGACAGAGGATTGGTTAATTAATAGAAAGCAAAGAGTGGGTATTAATGGGTGTTTCTCTGGTTGGCAATTAGTAGCTAGTGGTGTCCCTCAGGGATCAGTGTTGGGCCCACAATTGTTCACAATTTACATAGTTGTTTTGGAGTTGGGGACCAAGTGCAATATGTCCAAGTTTGCAGACAACATTAAGATGAGCGGTAAAGCAAATAGTGCAGAGGATACCGGAAGTCTGCAGAGGGATTTGGTTAGGTTAAGTGAATGGGCTAGGGTCTGGCAGATGGAATACAATGTTGACAAATGTGAGGTTATCCATTTTGGTAGGAATAATAGCAAAAGGGATTATTATTTAAATGATAAAATATTAAAACATGCCGCTGTGCAGAGACCTGGGTGTGCTAGTGCATGAGTCGCAAAAAGTTGGTTTACAGGTGTAACAGGTGATTAAGAAGGCAAATGGAATTTTGTCCTTCATTGCTAGAGGGATGGAGTTTAAGACTAGGGAGGTTTTGCTGCAATTGTATAAGGATTTAGTGAGGCCACACCTGGAGTATTGTGTTCAGTTTTGGTCTCCTTACCTGAGAAAGGACGTATTGGCGCTGGAGGGTGTGCAGAGGAGCTTCACTAGGTTAATCCCAGAGCTGAAGGGGTTGGATTACGAGGAGAGGTTGAGTAGACTGGGACTGTACTCGTTGGAATTTTGAAGCATGCGGGGGGGGGATCTTATAGAAACGTATAAAATTATGAAGGGAATAGATAAGATAGATGCGGGCAGGTTGTTTCCACTGGCGTGTGAAAGCAGAAATAGGGGGCATAGCTTCAAAATAAGGGGAAGTAGATTTAGGACTGAGCTTAGGAGGAACGTCTTCACCCAAAGGATTGTGAATCTATGGAATTCCTTGCCCAGTGAAGCCATTGAGACTCCTTCATTAAATGTTTTTAAGATAAAGATAGATAGTTTTTTGAAGAATAAAGGGATTAAGGGTTATGGTGTTCGGGTCGGAAAGTGGAGCTGAGTCCACAAAAGATCAGCCATGATATCATTGAATGGCGGAGCAGTCTCGAGGGGCCAGATGGCCTACTCCTGCTCCTAGTTCTTATGTTCTTCTGTTTATTTCTCATTGGTCGAAACTCTGGAGAATTCAGATCCAATCTCCTTAATCACTCCTGATAGGACAATGTTTAGCACAGGGCTAAATCGCTGGCTTTGAAAGCAGACCAGGCCAGCAGCACGGTTCAATTCCCGTACCAGCCTCCCCGAACAGGTGCCGGAATGTGGCGACTAGGGGCTTTTCACAGTAACTTCATTTGAAGCCTACTTGTGACAATAAGCGATTTTCATTTCATTTCATTTTCTGTTCTTGTCTCAGATTGATATCATTTCCCATGAAGGGCACATTTGCAAAAGGTTTATAGATTTGCAGATGTCCTGTTTTTGTTGCTATTCTCTGATAATTTAGTCAGTGGGAAATATTATTTGGCTATAAATGTGTTCATTTTTGCAAACGTGACTTGAATAAAAAGAGGTGTGCCTCCTTTTTGTTCGGCTAATGTAATTGCTCTCTTTCAAACACTACAATTTGCTGCTTAAGTACTATCAAGTGGATCCGAACCGTTTAGGTCTAGCTAACATATTATGAGCATTTAACTTCAATTAATTAATCAATTCAGTTGTTTGATAAAAATCGGGAATTGAAGGCTAGCCTCAGTAATTATGCTACGGAGCTATCGTCGATTTTGGGGACAACCCGTCTGGTTCACTGATGTGTTTCAAGGCAGGAAATCTGCCGCCCTTACCTGGCCTGGCCAACTTCTGACTCTAGGCTCACAGTAATTTGACTCTAAACTGCCCCTGGAAATGGCCCAGCAGTTCACTCATTTGGATCTGCTTCAATAGGGCGGCACAGTAGCACAGCGGTTAGCACTGTTGTTTCACAGCTCCAGGGTCCCAGGTTCAGTTCCTTGCTTGTGTCACTGTCTGTGCGGAGACTGCACGTTATCCCCGTGTCTGCGTCGGTTTCCTCCGGGCGCTCCGGTCTCCACCCACAAATCCCGAAAGACGTGCTCGTTAGGTGAATTGGACATTCTGAATTCTCCCTGTGTACCCGAACAGGTGCCAGAATGTGGCGACGAGGGGCTTTTCACAGTAACTTCATTGCGTGTTAATGTAAGCCTACTTGTGACAATAAAGATGATTATTATAAATGGACTGCTGTGTTTCCAGAAGGTGGCAAAAGTCCAGAGTGTGATGGCGCACTCTCCACTTGCCTGGGTACGTAGAACATAGATACATCGTGCATAGAACATACAGTGCAGAAGGAGACCATTCGGCCCATCGAGTCTGCACCGACCCACTTAAGCCCTCACTTCCACCCTATCCCCATAACCCAATAACCACTCCTAAGCTTTTTGGACACTGAGGGCAATTTCGCACGGCCAATCCACCTAACCTGCACGTCTTTGGACTGTGGGAGGAAACCGGAGCACCCGGAGGAAACCCACGCAGACACGGGGACCACGTGCAGACTCCGCACAGACAGTGACCCAGCGGGGAATCGAACCTGGGATGCTGGCACTGTGAAGCCACAGTGCTAGCCACTGTGCTACCGTGCTGCCCTTTGTGCTACCGTGCAGCTCCAACAAAACTCAAGAAGCTCGACCTCCACCCAGGACAAAGCAGCCCATTCGATTGGCTCCCCCCCATCTGCCACCATAAACATTCACTCCCCCGCCCCCCCCACCACTGACTCACAGTGGCAGTAGTGCGTACCATCTACAGGAGTCACTGCGGCAACTCGCCAATGCTCCCTAAACAGTGGCTTCCAAACCAATGGGATGAGATTTCCCCCCCTGTGTTTTCCTGTGGCAGAGGCTATTCGCCATTGACCGCTGGAAGGATCTCCCAGCCCCAATGAGGTCCATTGTGTCGTCAGCAAATTTGGCAACCATCCCTTCAATCTCTTCATCCAAAGATGTAAATTGCAAACAGCTGATGTCCCAGCACTGATCCCTGTGGCCCGCCACTTGTTACATTTTGCTGACGGGAAAGAGACCCATATTTGCCTACCCTCTGCTTCCTGTCAGCCAGCCAATCTTCTATCCATGCTTATATGTTAACCCGAATACTACAGGCAACATATGCCAGCCTTACCAACCTTGCCCTCATCCCTGAACGAATAAAGGTAAGGTTTACTCAAATTCAAGGCTAGGAAGCAAAAATTTACATGAAGTTCCATAAGCGTATCTAATAACATTAATTAAGGAATAAATATGTCAAATTGATATTTCTATGAAGGTTTTTTTCAGCTAAATTACCGTGCAGTAAACCGTTTGACCCATTCTTCCTTCTTATCCATCCGCCATCTCACTCTTTTTTTCTCAGACACGTACATTCAATATTGACAGGCAGGCAAAGAGCCTGCCCCAGACCATGATGGGTAGGCCGCCCTGGCTAAACACTTCTATCGTCTCTCTCAGTCCCAACATCGTGGGTTTTTTATCCTCAAAAATGCCACACTGGGATCCAGCAGCCATGTTGATCTTTCATTCGGGAAGCTGAATATCCTGACGCCACACCCCTTCACCAAGCCACAACCAGAACACTGCTCATCACAGGTTGTCATGTTCCAGATGAGACACTGCATCAATCATAGAAGGAGGCCATTCAGCCAGTCGTGGCTGTGCCGGCTCTCTGGGAAAGACACGGTTGGTACTGCTGATCACAGCGCCAGGGGCCAAGGTTCGATTCCGGCCTCGAGTGTCTGTCTGTGTGGAGTCTGCACATTCTCCCCGTGTCTGCGTGGGTTTCCTCCGGGTGCTCCGGTTTCCTCCCCCAGTCCAAAAGATGTGCAGGTTAGGTGGGGTTATGGGGATAGGGTGGGGGAGTGGGCCTAAGTAAGGTGTACTTTCAGAGGATGGGTGCAGTCTCAATGGGCTGAATGGCCTCCTTCTGCACTGTAGGGATTCTATGGAAAAAAAGCTACTCAGCTCCACCCACACCCTGTCTTTTCCACATAGCTCGACAATTTTGTCCTCCGCAGATTATAATCCCATCCCGTTTGCGAGCCGTGATTGAATTTGCCTACCCCACACACTCATAGAACTTCTACGCCCTCCTCCAGGTCATTTACAAAAATGACAAACAGCAGTGGCCCCAAAACAGATCCTTGTGGTACACCACTGGTAACTGGACTCCAGGCTGAACATTTCCCATCAACCACCACCCTTTGTCTTCTTCCAGCTCGCCAATTTCTGATTCAAACTGCTAAATCACCCTGAATCCCATGCCTCCGTATTTTCTGCAGTAGCCTACCATGGGGAACCTTATCAAACGCTTTACTGAAATCCATATACACCACATCAACTGCTTTACCCTCATGCAACTGTTTGGTCACCTTCTCAAAGAACTCAATAAGGTTTGTGAGGCACGACCTACCCTTCACAAAACCATGTTGACTATCTCTAATCAAATTATTCCTTTCCAGATGATTATACATCCTATCTTTTATAAACCTTTCCAAGATGTTGCCCACAACAGAAGTAAGGCTCACTCGTCTATAGTTACCGGGGTTGTCTCTACTCCTTCTTGAACAAGGGGACAACATTTGCTATCCTCCAGTCTTCTGGCACTATTCCTGTAGACAAAGATGAATTAAAGATCAAAGCCAAAGGCTCAGCAATCTCATCCTTCAAGTGAACCTTTTTAAAACATACAGTGAACATCTTAGCAACCATTAATTCAAATATAACCCCCAAAGACTACAACACTACGTAATCCTTAAACTTTCCTTTTAACATCCATAAGATTTTTAAAAATGTTCAACAGAAGCACATCAGGTTTGAATTCACTACTGAGAACAGTTATCACTCTGAATTCACCAAATGATCACGAGATAGTCTTTACATGGCAGAGAGAATTACACATTCTCTGGTTGGCTGCAGCTCCAACACTGAAATGAAACCATAAAAAAACACAGGCACACCAAAGCTTTTCTCAAAGTGAAACTAAAAAGCAGAGCCAGAGCTCAGCTCCACCCACACTCTGACATCACTGCAGCAACATGAGCAGACAAACATTTCTTAAAGTGACATTCTCATGACACCTCCCCCCATGAAAAAAAAATAACCCATCAACTTCAAGATGGTTTCATTTTTCACCTTTTCACTATCCTGTAAGAAGTGCACTCAGTAAATATACTTTTTCGTTTCAAAAAAGAACACATGCAAACAGGTATAATAATACAGTCCATTTTTGTTCTTCTTCCTCCAACTGGAATCCCTCTCGATTGACAGTCTCTTTGAACAAGAAGGTCTCTGCACGATGCATCCATTTCTCTACACCTCGGTATGTCTCTTTATAGTCAGATACTTTAGTTCAATCTGATCACAGAGTCCCTTGTAATTCTCCAACACAGGAGCATTGGTTATCACAGATTTTAGGCCTTCAAATACCTGTTGAAACTCCGCAGTCCACTGAAATTTTCGACGTTCCTTCAACAAGTCCATCAGTGCAGCAACCACGTTACAAACATTTGGCTCAAATGTTCAATCATATCCACTCAAGCCAAGAAATCGCATTATGTCCTGTTGTATCGAGGGTATTGGAAACTCTCCAATAACTTTTGTTTTCACATCCCGTGGGACCATTCGACACTGTCCGATTGTATGGCCAAGGAAAGTGACTTGGGCTTTACCAAATTGACTTTTGGCTAGGTTTATCACCAAACCCGCCTGCTGAAGTCGATTGAATAACTCCATCAGATGTTTCAAATGTTCTGCCCATGTCTGCTAAAAATTACCAGATCGTCGATGTATACCGCACAATTGGGTAATCCTGAAACACTTTGTTAGTTAACCGTTGAAATGTGGCTGGGGCGTTTTTCATGCCAAATGGCATAACTTTGAATTGGTATATACCATCTGGAGTCACAAAAGCTGAAGTCTCCTTCGCCGTGTTGGATAAAGGTACCTGCCAGTAACCTTTAAGTAAATCCAGTTTGGAAATAAAAACTGATTGTCCCAATTTTTCAATACAATCCTCCAAAAGTGGGATAGGATACAAATCCGTTCTTGTTCCTGCATTAACCTTTCCATAGTCCACACACAACCATTGTGCACTATCTGGTTTGGGTACCATCACTATGGGTGCACTCCATTGGCTGCAACCCACGTCAATTATGCCATTTTTAAGCATACTCTCAATCTCTTTGTTAACCTGTGCCAATTTTAAAGGGTTAAGTCTATATGGATGTTGTTTGATTGGAACAGCATTTCCCACATCTACATCATGTATACCCATTTTGGTACTTCCCAATTTATCTCCACAAACTTGCCCATGTGATATCAATAACTCTTTCAGGTCAGTCCGTTTCTCCTCTGGAAGGTAACTCAACAATTTATCCCAATTTTTAAGAAGCTCCTCATTTTCCAATTTAATTTGAGGTATGTCAAATTCAAAGTCATCTGGATTTGGTTCATCACTTTGAGTTAGAATCATTAAAACCTCCTCCTTTTTCTCTCCTTCCCTTTCAAAGTACCTTTTAAGAATATTCACATGACACACTCGGTGAGATTTCCTTCTATCTGGCGTTCTTACCACATATTCCACCTCACTTAATTTCCTTTCAATCTGATAAGCTCCACAAAACCTTGCTTTTAAAGGTTCACCGACCACTGGTAACAATACTAAAACTTTATACCACTGGCAAAACTACGAACTTTGGATTTCTTGTCCACTACCCATTTCATCACATTTTGTGCAACTTTCAAATGTTGTCTAGCCAATTCACCTGCTTTATTTAATCGTTCCCTAAAATTTGACACGTAATTCAATAATGTAATTTCCAATTTCTCACTCACCAATTTTTCCTTAATCACTTTAAGTGGCCCTCTTACCTCATGACCAAAAATTAGTTCAAAAGGACTAAACTTGGTTGACTCATTAGGTGCATCCCTAATTGTAAACAGTACGAATGGAATACTTTTATCCCAATCCTCGGGATAATCATGACAATAAGCCCTCAACATTGTCATTAATGTCTGATGCCACATTTCTAATTCTTTAAAGGCATCTGGCACCTTCTTATCAATCACCTCTTGTACAATCTTTTGCACCTCCTTCGCTTCACTTGAGCTTTCCTTTATCACTTCAACAAACCCCACTGTCTTAGCCTGTTTTACCACATCAGCCTTCCCAGTGCTTTTCTTCAACCACTGTGTCTTTACATGGCCTAGTTTATAACATGTGAAAACATTTGAAACTTTTCATTTCTTTTCCACCTTCCTGGATTTATTTTTTAATCTGAGGTACACTCTCCTTATTATCTCCCATCAGATCACCTTTGCCTCTACCACTTGAGTATTTCTCATGTCCCCAGTTTCTATCCCTCACCGGCTGAAACTGATGTCGGAAACCAAGATTTGATTTATGAACTAATTCATAATCATCTGCCATTTCTGCTACTAATCTCGCAGTTTTAACCCTCTGCTCTTCCACATGATTTCTAACTACATCAGGAATTGAATTTTTAAACTCTTCCAAAATTATCATTGCTCTAAGACCTTGATACGTTTGGTCTATTTTCAAAGCTTTTATCTACCCATCAAAATTACTCTGTTTGATCCTTTCAAACTCCATGTACGTTTGACCAAATTCTTTCCTTAAATTTCTAAACCTTTGCCTGTAGCCTTCAGGCACTAGTTCATATGTACCTAAGATGGATTTTTTCACCTCCTCATACGTCTCAGATACCTCCTCCGGTAGTGATGCAAACACTTCACTAGCCCTAACTACCAATTTTGTTTGAATCAGTAATACCCACATGTCCTGTGGCCATTTCATTTGCTTAGCCACCTTCTCAAATGAAATGAAAAAGGCTTCTACCTCTTTCTCGTCAAACCTTGGCAATGCTTGGACATATTTAAATAGATCCCCACCAAGCCTTTGACTTTGACGCTCTTTCTCTTTATCCTCATCACTATTCCTCAAACTGTACATTTTCCTTTAAATCCGCCAATTTTAACTGTTTCATGGCCATTTTCCGAAGTTCAAACTCTTTCTCTCATTCTTTTTCCTCTCTATCTCTTTCATATTCAAGCTGCTTTAATTCTTTCTCATGTTCCATTTGATTAATTTGTAACTGAATTTTTTCCATTTCCAATGAGTCAAACTGTATCTCAGGCAACTTTAAATGCTTAACCACCGCCATAATTACCTCATCTTTTCACATTTTGTCAGGTTATGTTAACTGCAATGTTTTTGCTAAATCTAACAGTCTGTTTTTAGTTCTGTCCGTAAGGTACTGCGTGTGATCATCTCCACCCCCAAAACCTTCAAAGCCTCTGAAAGAGCCATTGTCCACAACACACTCCCTACTTAAACTGAAATACCACACCTGAAAAGCAACCACAGTATGCTCACCCCACACTGTCTTTAAGTTCACTAAGCCAATCCAATAGGTAGACTTTTATCCCGGGCGAGCCCCCAATTTGTTATGGGCCAGGGTTTAGAGAACCCCAAAATGTATCATGGAGTTCACCTGACCCATAATTTTTAATAGATTGTGGTATGGGGAGCACACGGCCCACTCTACAGGTGTGATGCAGAGAAATTGAAAAGTATTTTTGAAAGCAAAACAACGTTTATTCTATGAACTCAAGTTAACCTTTTTAAAACATACAGTGAACATTTTAGCAACCATCAATTCAAATACAACCCCCAAAGAATACAACACTAAGTAATCCTTAAACTTTCCTTTTAACATCCATAAGACATTAAAAAAAACATTTAACAGAAGCACATCAGGTTTAAATTCATTACTGAGAACAGCTATCACTCTGAATTCACCAAATGATCAAGAGATAGTCTTTACCTGGCAGAGAGAACAACATTGCACATTCTCTGGCTGACTGCAGCTCAAACATTGAAACAAAACTAAAAGAAACACAGGCACACCCAAGCTTTTCTCAAAGTGAAACAAAAAGCAGAGCCAGAGCTCAGCTCCACCCACACTCTGACGTCACTGCAGTAACATGAGCAGACAAACATTTATTAAAGTGACATTCTCATGACATTATAGGGGAAGGTCAAAACTAGAGGCCACAATCATAAGAGAGTCACTTAGTCACCAGCAAATCCAATAGGGAATTCAGGAGGACAAGGGCAGCAGATACACAGGAACGCACCACCTTCAGGTTCCCCTCGAGGTTGCGGAGATCAATCGCAGACTGAGTGGTCGCCTTGCAGAACCTCTGCTCAGTCCACAGGCACAATCCCGGCCTTTTGGTCATTTGTCATTTCAGATCACCGTCTCACTCTCATTTCTGTGCTCAGCCTGTTGCAGTGTTCCAGTGATGCCCAAACGCAAACCTGAGAAACAGCCCCTCATCTTCCAATGAGGCACTTTACAGCCGTCCAGACTCAACATTAAATTCAGTGTTTTGAGTATAAAAATTGGCAAGTCATGTTGCAGCTGTATAGAACCTTAGTTAGGCCACACTTGGAGTATAGTGTTCAATTCTGGGCACCACACTACCAGAAGGACGTGGAGGCTTTAGAGAGGGTACAGAAGAGATTTACCAGGATGTTGCCTGATATGGAGGGCATTAGCTATGAAGAGAGGTTGAATAAACTCTCTTCATAGGCATGGGATAGTGGGAAATTTGGCCAGTTGGATAACAAACTGGCTAACCGACAGAAGTCAGAGAGTGGTGGTGGATGGCAAATATTCAGCCTGGATCCCAGTTACCAGTGGCGTACCGCAGGGATCAGTTCTGGGTCCACTGCTGTTTGTGATTTTCATTAATGACTTGGATGAGGGAGTTGAAGGGTGGGTCAGTAAATTTGCAGACGATACGAAGATTGGTGGAGTTGTGGATAGTAAGGAGGGCTGTTGTCGGCTGCAAAGAGACATAGATAGGATGCAGAGCTGGGCTGAGAAGTGGCAGATGGAGTTTAACCCTGAAAAGTGTGAGGTTGTCCATTTTGGAAGGACAAATATGAATGCGGAACACAGGGTTAACGGTAGAGTTCTTGGCAATGTGGAGGAGCAGAGAGATCTTGGGGTCTATGTTCATACATCTTTGAAAGTTGCCACTCAAGTGGATAGAGCTGTGAAGAAGGCCTATGGTGTGCTTGCGTTCATTAACAGAGGGATTGAATTTAAGAGCCGTGAGGTGATGATGCAGCTGTACAAAACTTTGGTAAGGCCACATTTGGAGTACTGTGTACAGTTCTGGTCGCCTCATTTTAGGAAGGATGTGGAAGCTTTGGAAAAGGTGCAAAGAAGATTTACCAGGATGTTGCCTGGAATGGAGAGTAGGTCTTACGAGGAAAGGTTGAGGGTGCTAGGCCTTTTCTCATTAGAACGGAGAAGGATGAGGGGCGACTTGATAGAGGTTTATAAGATGATCAGGGGAATAGATAGAGTAGACAGTCAGAGACTTTTTCCCCGGGTGGAACAAACCATTACAAGGGGACATAAATTTAAGGTGAAAGGTGGAAGATATAGGAGGGATATCAGAGGTAGGTTCTTTACCCAGAGAGTAGTGGGGGCATGGAATGCACTGCCTGTGGAAGTAGTTGAGTCGGAAACATTAGGGACCTTCAAGCAGCTATTGGATAGGTACATGGATTACGGTAAAATGATATAGTGTAGATTTATTTGTTCTCAATGGCAGCACGGTAGCATTGTGGATAGCACAATTGCCTCACAGCTCCAGGGTCCCAGGTTCGATTCCGGCTTGGGTCACTGTCTGTGCGGAGTCTGCACGTCCTCCCCGTGTCTGCGTGGGTTTCCTCTGGGTGCTCCGGTTTCCTCCCACAGTCCAAAGATGTGCGGGTTAGGTGAATTTGCCAATGATAAATTGCCCTTAATGTCCAAATTGCCCTTGGTGTTGGGTGGAGGTGTTGAGTTTGGGTAGGGTGCTCTTTCCAAGAGCCGGTGCAGACTCAAAGTGCCGAATGGCCTCCTTCTGCACTGTAAATTCAATGATAATCTATGATTAATCTAGGACAAAGATTCGGCACAACATCGTGGGCCGAAGGGCCTGTTCTGTGCTGTATTTTCTATGTTCTATGTTCTATGTTAAACTCGGTTTGTTCTCACTGGAACGAAGGAGGTTGAGGGGCGACCTGATAGAGGTCTTCGAAATTATGAGGGGCATAGACAGAGTGGATAGTCAGAGGCTTTTTCCCAGGGTAGAGGGGTCAATTACTAGGGGGCATATGTTTAAAGTGCGAGGGGCAAGGTTTAGAGGAGATGTACGAGGCAAATTTTTTACACAGAGGGTAGTGGGTGCCTGGAACTCGCTGCCGGAGGAAGTGGTGGAAGCAGGGACGATAGTGACGTTTAAGGGGCATTTTGACAAATACATGAATAGGATGGGGATAGAGGGATATGGACCCCGGAAGTCTGGAAGAGTTTAGTTTAGACGGGCAGCATGGTCGGCGCAGGCTTGGAGGGCTGAAAGGCCTGTTCCTGTGCTGTACTTTTCTTTGTTGTTTGTTCTTTGTTCAGCAACAACATTAGACCAAGGGCTCTGATCTCAATTTAGTATTTTTCCACCTGGAGCCAGTCTGTATCTTGTTCTCATGTTCTGAGTTCAGGCAGTGATGACCTTTATTCTGCTTTTAACACATTCTGCTATTTTGCTTTCAGACAGCGCTGACCTTTATTCTGCCACCATAGCCTACAATGTTTGGTTTCTTTAGCACTGCCATTCCCATTCTTTTTCCCTTTTGTTTCTTGACATCTTTGTAATTGAATCTTTCCCTGACCTTCCCATTTTTCTCCACCTGATTCTCCCTCTTTATCAACAGCACAAAACCCATCACATTCCCGCCTCTCTTCAGCTCTGAAGACGAGCCACCCGGGGCGCCACGGTAGCACAGTGGGTCGCACAGCTTCTTCCCAGCTCCAAGTTACCAGGTTCAATTCCCGGCCTGGATCACTGTCTGTGCAGAGTTTGCACGTTCTCCCCGTGTCTGCATGGGTTTCCTCCCACAGTCCAAAGATGAGCAGGTTAGGTGGATTGGCCACGCTAAATTGCCCTTAGCGTCCAAAAGGTTAGGTGGGCTTATGGGGATGGGGTGGAGGGGTGGGCTTGGGTAGGGTGCTCTTTCCAAGGGCCGGTGCAGACTAAATGGGCCGAATGGCCTCCTCCTGCACTGTAAATTCAATGATTCTACGACTTAAAATATCAACACTGTTTCTCTCTCCACAGATGCTGTATTTTTCCAGCATTTTCTGTTACCATTTCAATAAAACAAGTTCACACCCCTGTTGAAGTAGCCGACTGTGGCATTTCATACCGGCACTTCACGATATTCTTCATAAATGTGCAATTTCAACTCATGCAGTACATTCCTCTCACTCATAATTCTGCCATGCGGTCATGTTTCGCATCTTGCTTGAGATGTCACATTGGAACATTGAGCTTTTATTGAGCTATTTTCTGATGCAGCCTGAGATTATTTAGTTAATCAACAACCTCATTGTTTTGCAGCCGGCCAAACATGGAAATACGGAGCAATTATGTTAACTGTGTGCATCCTACAGAATGGAAATGACAAGGTGACAAATGCAATTGCCCTGTTTTGAAAATGTTTACTTTAATGACACCAGAGACAGCTCTGTGGAATTAGCAAAGATAAATTGCTATCGATGGTTTGAATGCAAAGTGGTGAAGGGAGTCAAGAAGTAGCTCGATTAAGTCTAGGTTAAACAATTATAGAAAACAGAATTACTTCAGATCAAACCACGACGATAAGACAAAGGGGGTAAAGGTTAAAACTCGCAGCAGAAAGTAGAATAATTAAGAGGAAGATGTTGTTTTATGCTGCTTCACGTAGCATAAGCTGCTTCCTTGATGTATACTCTGACAAAGGAAGGTTCAGATTTGGAGATAGGTTTAACACATTTATTGAACAGTTAACAAGTCTCCTACTTGAGTTCGACTCTCCTGCTGATCTTGCTATAGTAACTCAATCTAACTAACCAGTCTGCTCTAATCCATGCGGTGGGTGTGATGCTCTGATCTGCCCCTGTCTCTCTGAGTGTCGCCTGTGGAAAAGAGAAAGAGCATGTGTGCCCTGTCCTTTTATATGGGTAGCCCCCTTGCCGTAGTGTCACCTCTGGGTGTGTCTTGACTGCCCATTGGTCGTGTCCTACCTTACTGAACTATTGGTTGAATGGCTGTGTGTCATGATGTCTCTGGTGCTCCCTCTAGTGTTTATTTAGTTCTAGTGTATTTGCATTAACCCCTTGTGTATTTACAGTGATGCATATCACCACAGAAGAAAGGCTTGTTGGAGTGATCTGGCAATTTCTGAGGAACTCAGGATGTCCCAGTGCACCTCAAAGTCAATGAGGCACTTTCAGAGTCGAGTCACTGTTGCAGTGTCTGGAAATGCAACAGCCAATTTGCGCACAGCAAGCTCCCAGAAACAGCAAAGAGATAAATGATCGTGTGGTCTGCTTTGGTCATGTTTGTTGAGGGAGAAATATTGGCCAGGAGGTGAGGAAGCCCATCTTCAAAATAGTGCGGTGTGATCTTTTACACCCACCCAAGAAAGCGGGTGGAGGCCTCGGTTCAACATCTCATCTGAAAGAAGGAACCTCCGACAATGCAGCTCTCCCTCAGCTCGCCACTGGGAGTGCTAGCATGGATTTTGGGCTAAAATCCCTGAAGTGTCAAGGAACATGTGGGAAGTGGCCACAAACAATGGGTATGATCTTTTGCCAGACCGCAGGGCGAGGGTGGGTGGGGAGGGGTGGGGCACGAGATCTGGTTAGCAACCAATAATGTTTTGTTGGAAGTAGATAAAGTTTGCGATTCAAGACAACAAGATTCCATGGGTTTTAAACAAACAAAAATAAACTTCAATATACAATAAGTTCAGAAATATAAAAAATTTACAACCGGTATCTCACACTCTAACATTCAGGGTAAGTATGAGGTACTGGTGAATTAGCGGGTGAACTAGGTCGAACACATCACACGATGGAGCAAATGACAGATGCGACCAAGACGAGTCCATGGATTTCCCACAAACTCACCCAGATGCCACTAAACACCAAGTCAAACAAACTCGGTGAAAGTCTGTCTCACAAGGGATTGCCAACTTCACCTTTGAAGGATTTCGCTCTTGTCTGCAAAGATTCCTTCTTCCTGGATTCCCGAGTATACTCAAGGACCACTTAGAAACACACTTTCAGATGTATGGCTGTGCCAAACAGAACATCACACATCCTAGATCCCAACGAGCCACACTATGGAGTCAGTTTGCTAACTGCCACTCTTTCTTTGCTCCATTCTTTTAACTTACTAGATGGTTCCTATTCCTATCCCTGTGTCTGTCACACTACTGGTTTTCAGATTTCCTCAACCTGAGTGCCTCAAGAAGAGTTGTTCACTGACCTTTGAACTAACCTGGCGACCTATCAAAATACTCCCAGAGACTCCCACACTTTTTTTTGTCTTTTAAATTTTTTTCCAATTAAGGGGCAATTTAGAGTGGCCAATCCCCCGACCCTGCACATCTTTGGGTTGTGGCGGTGAGACCCACGCAGACACGGGGAGAATGTGCAATACTACTTGATGAACTTCTTCCCACTTTTCATCCGCCTGCACATGTACAGGTCTTCATTTTCTCATCAAGACATCACTTTTACGGTAATAACACTCTGGTATACTCTCAGATTCCTCTTCCGTATATGCTTTCTGATATATCCATTTTATTTCTACATCTTTCTGTTGTAACTCCGCCAATTTTCCTGAACTAAAAATATCCGCCTCATCCTCCACCTGTTCTTGTTCTTTTTCAACCATCTGATCAAAAATCGTTTCTGATAATTGCACTTCAACTTCATCTTCACTCTTTGATTTCTCCTCTTGTCTTAACCTGTGACTTTGCGACCTTGTTACTACACAATCCGGAAAAATCCCAGGATATTCGTCCTTCAACACTTCAGTTGTCTGATTTTCCACTGGCTTATCAACCACAATAGGCATCACTCCCACCTGCGATCCAGCTATATCATCACCCAAGATAAACTGTATTCCTGGACAAGATAGTTTATCTATTACTCCTACTACCACTTCACCACTCTTCACTGGACTTTCTAACCTTATCTTATATAATGGAACGCTACTCCTCTCACCCTGAATTCCACATATCACCACCTTTTCTGGCAACATTCTTTCCAAACTACATAATTCCTCATCTCTTACCATTAAAGATTGACTAGCCCCTGTATCTATTAAAATTGTGACTTCTTTACCTGCTTCTCCTGATACAAGTAAGTAAACTTTACCCACACAAGTAAATTCTTTAAAGACATCTGGCACCTTCTTAACAATTACTTCTTGAACAGACTGTACAATCATTTGCACCTCCTTCGCTTCCCTTGGGCTTTCCTTTGCCACTCTGACAAACCCCACTGTCTTATCCTGTTTTACCACATCAGCCTTCCCAGTGCTTTTCTTCAACCACCAACATTGTGACTTTACATGGCCTAGTTGATTACAGTGAAAACATCTGAAACTTTTCATTTCTTTTCCACCCTCCTGGATTTCTTTTTTAATCTGAGGTACACTCTCTTTATTGTCTCCCATCAGATCACCTTTACCTTTACCACTTTAGTATTTCTCATGTCCCCAGTTTCTATCCCTCACTGGCTGAAACTGATGTCAGAAACCAAGCTTTGATTTATGAACTAATTCATAATCATCTGCCATTTCTGCTGCTTATCTTGCAGTTTTAAGCCTCTGTTCTTCCACATGAGTTCTCACTACATCAGGAATTGAATTTTGAAACTCCTCCAAAAGTATAGTTTCTCTGAGAGCTTCATACATTTGGTCTATTTTCAAAGCCCTTATCCACCTATCAAAATTACTCTGTTTGAGCCTTTCAAACTCCATGTATGTTTGACCAAATTCTTTCCTTAAATTTCTAAACCTTTGTCTGTAAAATTCAGGCACTAGCTCATATGCACTTAAGATGGATTTCTTCACCTCCTCATACGTTCCACATACCTCCTCCGGTAGTGATGCAAACACTTCACTACCCCTACCTACCAGCTTTGTTTGAATCAGTAATACCCACATGTCCTGAGGCCATTGCCTTTGTTTAGCTACCTTCTCAAATGAAATGAAAAAGGCTTCTACCTCCTTCTCGTCAAACCTTGGTAATGCTTGGACATATTTAAATAGATCCCCACCATGTCTTCGACTATGACTCTGTGTCTCATTATCCTCATCCATCTCCTCCAACTGTACGTGTCCCTTTGCGTCTGCCAACTTTAACTGATTTTCATGTTTCAGAGCCATTTTCCAAAGATCAAACTCTACCTCTTTGTCCCTATCCTCTCTATATCTTTCTTTGTTCCTTTCTTCTCTCTCCTTTTCTTTTTCCTCTCTATCCCTTTTGTATTCCAGCTGCTTTAATTCTTTCTCGTGTTCCATTTGTTTAATTTGCAACTGAATTTTTGCCATTTCCCATGAGTCAAACTCTATCCCAGGCAACTTTAAATGTTACACCGCCATAATTACCTCATCTTTTCGCATTTTGTCAGGTAATGTTAACTACAATGTTTTTGCCAGACCCAACAGTCTGCTTTTCGTCTCTGTCCATAAAGCACTGCGTGTGACAGTCTCCACCCCCAAAAACTTCTGAGCCTCTGAAAGAGCCATTGTCCACAACACACTCCCCACATAAACTAAAATACCACACCGGAAAAACCACAATCCTTCACTGTCTTTAAGTTCACAAAAGCCAATCCAATAGATAGACTTTTATCCCCCTCGAGCCCCCAATTGTTATGGGTGAGGCATTTTCAGAACCCCAAAATGTATCATGGAGTTCAACCAACCTCCCCCTTTAATGTATTTGTTGCTTTTCCTAGCACACGGCTTGTTCCCTAGGTGTGGGATTACAATTATGGACATGTGGGTTTTTAAACACAAAACAATGTTTATTCCATGAACTCAACTTAACATCTTAAATAAACATTGGGTCTCTTAGCACCCCTTACTTCAAAGATAACTCCGAAAATATTGCAACAGTAAATAATTCATCAAAATGTTCCTTCAAACTTTAAACAGAATCACATCAGGTTAAAGGCTTTACTATTATGAGTTTAAATCACCCAAATGATCCAGAGATAGTCTTTCATGGCAGAGATCCAGCTCACTGCGAACACAGACACTGCCAAACTCTTTTCAAACTGCAGCTCTCTGGAAACACACAGACACACACAAGCTGCTTTTTCCAACTGAAACTTCAAAATGGCTGATCTAAAGCCCAGCTCCACCCACTCTCTGACATCACTGTTTTCTTAAAGGTACATTGCTTAAACATCCATGTCTTAAAGGTACTCTCACATGACACAACAATGAACAAAGAAATAGTGCAAGTGATTTTCACTCTCACTTCTGAGGTGGTGAACTGGCACCTGCATGTCACAAATCCCAGACACACTTCCCTGTCCAGGTTATTGTCCAAACAGTAACCTCGAACTTCAGCTCCCCTTCCTCAATCTATCACTTTCTTTTGAGCTATTGATTGAAGTAATAATGCTTGCTACGACACTTGGAGAAACTCCCCCTGCTGTTACTCAGTTGGCGCCATGGAACCTTGCATGGTAGCACAGTGGCTAGCACTGTAGCTTCACAATGCCAGGTCCCAGGTTCGATTCCCGGCTTGGGTCAATGTCTTTGCGGAGTCTGCACGTTCTCCCCGTGTTTGCGTGGGTTTCCTCCCACATGTCCTGAAAGACGTGATGTTAGGTAATTTGGACATTCTGAATTCTCCCTCTGTGTACCCGAACAGGCGCCGGAGTGTGCCGACGAGGGAATTTTCACAGTAACTTCATTGCAGTGTTAATGTAAGCCTACTTGTGACAATAAAGATTATTATTATATCCACAGGGGCCACTGTGGATATAAAACCTCTGCTATCGCTGAAGCAGGTTGACAGGATCATTGGCAAAATGGTCAAGAATCGGAGGTCCCTTATTTAAGGTGGTGTAATTTCGCATAATGAGTGCTTCGGATCCGGAATGTCATACCTGAGTGTGTGGGGTAGGCAAATTCAATCACGGCTCGCAAACGGGAATGGGATTATAATCTGCGGAGGAAAGAATTGTCGAGCTACGTGGAAAAGACAGGGTGTGGGTGGAGCTGAGTAGCTTTTTTTCCATAGAATCCCCAGAGTGCAGAAGGAGGCCATTCAGCCCATTGAGTCTGCACCGATCCTCTGAAAGAACACCCTACTTAGTACCACTCCCCCACCCTATCCCTATAACCCCACCTAACCTGCACATCTTTTGGACTGTAGGAGGAAACCGGAGCACCCGGAGGAAACCCACTGATATACCATCAATTCACTGCGAGACTGTGAGAACGAGTGAACAAAAGGCTTTACTTGTCCAGGAACTTGCCTGCCAGTGTCTGCTGTACAAATGAGTGCCGTCCACAGATGGCCGGTCTATATATCGCCTCGGGGAGGGCGGAGCCAGAGGCGGAGCCCACCGGTGTTCTGGTATAATACCTGGAAGTAGATCATATTATCATTTCCTGGTCATAGGTCACAGTACTATACAGACAGTTCATATTCAGGTGAATACATTCACCACATTCACCCCCTGTTAAAAAAATCAAGTCCGGTAGGGGTGACGTGGGGTTATCAAATATTCAGTCTGTCTGGAGGCTGGATCGTTCTTTTAGACCTCCACAGCTCTGGCGGTGCGGCTGGCACGGTTGTTGCAGGTGGTGACTCCGGGGGCGTGTTGTCTGGAGCTTCAGTCCAGCGTGTCGGATATGGTTGAGGGGTGGGGGTAGGCAGGGGTTGGTGGGTGGCGGCACTGTAGGCGCGGGACAATACAGGAGACCCAGAGGGGTGTAATGGGCGCGGGGGGGCTGCGTTGGCAGGGGAACCAGCTGGCGCCAGGTCCCGTAGGGAGACCGTATCTTGCCGTCCGTCCTGGTGCGCAACATAGGTGTACTGGGGGTTGGCGTGCAGCAGCTGGACCCTCACGACCAGGGGGTCAGTCTTATGGCTCCTCGTATGCTTCTGGAGAATGACAGGTTCCGGAGTTGTCAGCCAGGATGGAAGCAAGACCCCGGAGATGGACGTCCTAGGGAAGACAAACAAACGGTCGTGAGGGGTCTCATTCGTGGCTGTGCAGAGGAGCGATCCAATGGAGTGGAGGGCGTCGGGGAGACTTAGCAATCCCTGGTCATGGCCCTGACCTCCTCGGTGGAGAAGGGCAGATTGCGGGCCTTAATAAAGTGGGTAAGCCGGGTGACCCCCGGGTGACAGAGGTCATCGTGGATAGCCCGAAGTCGGTCATCTTGCGCGCTGGCGCATCTGCTGCGGGACAGAGCATCTGAGGGCTCGTTGAGCTTCCCAGGACGATGCTTGATATCGTAATTGCAGGTGGAGAGTTCGATCCTCCACCTCAAGATTTTGTCATTTTTAATTTTGCCCCGTTGTGCGTTGTCAAACATAAAGGCTACCGACCGCTGGTCGGTGACGAGGGTGAACCTCCTACCGGCTAGGTAGTGCCTCCAGTGCCGCACGGCTTCAACTATGGCTTGTGCTTCCTTCTCGACCAAGGAGTGTCGGATTTCGGAAGCGTGGAGGGTTCTAGAGAAGAATGCTATTGGCCTGCCCGCCTGGTTGAGTGTGGCGGCCAGTGCGACGTCTGACGCATCGCTCTCTACCTGGAAGGGGACGGACTCATCCACCGCGTGCATTGCGGCCTTAGTGATATTGGCCTTGATGCTGCTGAAGGCTGAGCGGGCCTCAGCCGTTAGGGGAAATGTGGTGGTTTTTATAATTGGGCGGGCTTTGTCCGCATAGTTGGGGACCCACTGTGCATAGTAGGAAAATAGCCCCAGGCACCGTTTGAGGGCCTTGAGGCTGTGGGGAAAGGGAAGCTCCGTGAGGGGGCGCATACGGTCGGGGTCGGGCCCTAGGACTCCGTTTTCCACAGCATAGCCGAGGATGGCTCGCCGGGTTGTGCGGAA